>NC_069697.1:13034721-13724096 GCF_023699985.2 Odocoileus virginianus
TATATATAATATGTTGTACTAAACTTCTAATATATCCCTCCCTCTCTTTTACCTTTGGTAACTATAAGCTTGTTTTTTATGCCTGTTTGTTTGTTTCTCTTTTGTATATAAATTCATTAGTGTCATCTTTTAGATTCCACTTATGAGATATCATATGATGGTTGCCTATCTCTGGTTTGCTTCACTTAGTATGATAATCCCTAGATCCATCCACATTGCTGCAAATGGCATTACTTCATTATATTTTACAATAGAATAATATTCCATTGTGTATGTATGCCACATAGTCTTTATCCATTCATCTGTTGATGGACATTTAGGTTGCTTCCATGCCTTGGCTATTGTAAATAGTGCTACTATGAACACTGGGGTGCATATATCTTTTCAAATTATAGTTCTCTCCAGATTCATGCCTAGGAGTGGGATAGCACGATCAGAGAGTAGCTCTATTTTTTAATTTTTTAGGGGATTTTCATACTGTTCTCCATAATGGCTGTACCAAACCTAGCTATATTGACTTTTACATGTTATCTGCATCAAAAAACAAAATATAAAAAGATTTCAACTTTCTTTTAGAGCACTCACGGTCCTTCAACATCTGGACCCAATAGTTTTATCTCCTGTCATCCTTTTCATTCCCACTCACCATCTGCCATCTGGCCTGTGTAGCCCACGATTCTTTAAACTCACATTCAAGTTACAACTCTCATCCTGGAATAACCTTTCTTCTCTATCTGAAAATCATCAACTTGTATTTTTGAGTCTCTGTCAAATGTTACATACTTTGAGAAAAAAAATTTCCCGATTCCAACAGGAAAGGTAATAGCAGTTTTTAAGGTACCCATGTAAAACTCTGATAATAACATTCGGTATGTTGTACAGTGTAATGTAATATGTGTTTACAGGTCTACTTTTTCTAATGAAATGTGAGTGACTCATTAACAGGGTTATATCTCTTTAATCTTCGAAAGTACAGTGTCCACTCAAAGGGTTATCTGTTTGAATGAATCAGTCAATCAATAAATCAGTCAGTTAAAAGTGCTCTATTTCTACATTACAATACATTTAGAATTATTGTGAGAGCAGAGAGCGTATCTTTTTTTGTTTTTATTCATCCCTGTTTACCTCATCTGAGAGTACTCTGTGATGTATAGTTGATATCTCAATGTATAAACAAATCACTTATAACTATTCTTTATATTTGTATGGCTTTTTAGATTGTCTAAATCATGATACAATTTTTGCTTTGTTACCTTCAAAGGTGTAAAGTTTACAATATCTTTAATTTTTATCACCTATGGCTACTTATTATATGTTTCTTTTATGATTGCCATATAGAAAAATCTTAATATGTTATACTGGTCTGTACATCCGGAAGACTCCTAGTAAAAGCTCATGGAATGAGAGAGAGAATCAGTATGCGAGAGAGAGAATCATAAATATTGTCAGTTTAAAAGAAGAATTTCAAAGTAACTTTCTGCTTTGAGTAGTTTGAAACTTTCAAATCACCTAAAGGTAAGAATGTATTCCCTAAAAGCTAGTAATGCAAACAAAATAGAATTCCCAAATTACGAATCCTAATTATTTCAATATATAACAGAGACTGGATTCTTTAAGCTCGATTCTTAAAACATCTAGCTTCAAAGATACCCCAGACTTTGTATCAAGTAAAATGGAAGTTATTCCTTCAATCCATATCTGAAGAGAATAAATCAATAACAGTGAGACAGCCACAAACAGGTTCTGTTTACCCTTTGCTGCCAAGAACAAAAAAAAAAAAAAAAATGAGTCCGAATATCTGACAGTACTTTCTTAAGTGGAATTATTGGTTAAAATATTTTTAGTTAGGTTTACTGGTTGCAAAAATATCTTCCTAATGAAAAACTACCCTTATTTCTCAAACCCTGTGACCATGAGAAAATTGATTGCTATAACAGAATGTGCTGCAGGGTTATGTTAAGCTTTCCTTTTATGTCAGAATGCTCTAAACTTGAAGCTACTATCAAGTACAATAAGAGAAACAAATGAAAATCTCAAAAGGTATCAGTGATTCTGTGCATCAGCTGTTGCGTTTGGATAATGTCCTTTTGCAACAGCTAAACAAAACTGAAATGCTCCTGATACTGTTTCTAGAAGCTGTGACCTATTCATAAATGTCCCTTGATCTAGAATTTTGCTTTTGTTTCACAGAATGGTGGCTCAATGTAAAGAATTTCCTTGCCAGTTCAGGAGACAGGGTTTGAGCTGCAGGAGATAGGGAAGCTTCCGTGGAGAAGGAAATGGCAACCAACTCCAGTATTCTTGCCTTGAAAATCCCGTGGACAGTGGAGCCTGGCGGGCTACAGCATATGGGCATGCAAAAGAGCCAGACAGGACTTAGCAAGTAAGCAACAACAACAACAAAATGTTGACATTCTGGTTACTTCTTTTTATGTGTGTTAGAGGGGATTCATCTAGTATACAGGCATCTGTATGGCCTAACGCTGTATAACTCTGCAATTTAATAGAGAGGGCCTACTGTTTTATTTGTTGAAAGCATCCAAATCTCCTGGAAATGCAATGAAATGGAAACGACATATATGGAATTATTCACCATTTAGTGCTTCAAGCAGTAATATGGTTCTGAGTAATGAAAGATTCTGGAAAGAAAGAAAAAATATTGTTCAAACAATTTTGGATTTCTTTCAGCAGGTAAAGCCAAGATGATAATGGATTCATAACTTTAAATAGTATAGTTTACCCTTCTCTGCCAGAATGCTCTCAAAGTATAGTCTGAAAACTTTCCTAATGGTCCTCATGAGCAAGAATATATCTAAAAAAATAAAATAATAAGGTGTTTACTATGTGCTTTAAGAGCAAGATTATTAAAACTGAACTTGGTTTAATTAAACAAATGGTATGCCAACCACTCTTATGTCCCATTTGTTTTCTTCTTCTTTCCTTTTCTTACCAATTTCACATGTCTACATGATTTAATTAGGTTTATTCACTGTTTTGGAAAGAGTTTACATACTGATGGCTTAAATTAAACCTCAGACCTAACTGAGGAAATCACTTACTGGAAATATGCACATAATAATAAAAAAATCAACTGGGGTTTAATATAAACTGAGTTAGAAATAGAGTTTGAATATTTAAACATGAAATAGCACATTAGTTGTGCTAAGAATCAGGCAGTCTGAATATAGCTCTCAGCATTTTAAAAAGATAAAAAAAAAACAAATCAGGAAGGAAGAATGAAATTGTTTCAAAGTTGATTTTTTTTTTTACTTACCAACTAATAGACCAACAACCTACTCTCAGAATTATAAAATCAATGTATGCAATGCTTACACTTCTTAATTCTTATAAGTGGAGAAAACACCCCCTCATCCAAAGTCTTTAACACCAGCAAATTGTTATATTATTATTTGTAGTTCCACTTAATTATTCAATTATTTATTTCAATCATTGCCTCCATGATTGCCAGCTACTTATTCTAATGGTGAAACATGTTAAAGATTAAAATTAGATTATGCAAATAAGAAAATGAAATGGGGTTAAAACAGTTCTGTTCATTAGGAAAAAAAAAATGTTTTTATTTATTGGAAGACAGTAGTCATAATTCAAATTTCTTTAGAGTAAATGTGTCTCTCTTCTCGCCGCATGGGCTTGCCACAGTGGGAGGCCTGAGATGGAAAACCTGATGCTCAAAGACTTCCTCTCTCTTCCTCAGCTTGACAACTACTCCTCTTTCCCCACACAGTAGGGGGCCTCTGGTTTCTGCATATTGAAGAGTAGAAGAGAGGAAAAGGATTTTTCTTGTATTCTGGCATTGCATATATCAGCCACTGGAGGATGTTTAAAGTCCACTTGTTCTGGACTTAGCTCATGCTCATATAGATGTTTTGGGGCCTTGGAAGTCACACTAGAGAAACATTCCAATACATTCTCATTACAGGATGATGTAGGTTTCTTTTGGTAGGACCTTTATAGTTCTATCCCTGCTCTTGGGATTGGCCTTGCTCATCCTTTTATTGGCTTGTACTCTCTCTGGATAGTCAGTCAGGAAGAATTTAAATTACCTCCTGGATGACCATCTCTGCTGTGGAGCTTTCATTCGATCCTCAAGAAAATATAAATACCCTTGCCTCTACTATAGTTAGAAAAGAGGCTCCCAAAGCATATCAAACTCTTTTTTGTCTTCTAAAGGGAAAAACAGCGAAAGCCACTCAGTGTCTGACTCTTTGTTACCCCATGGGTTATAGCCCTCCAGGCTCCTCTGTCTATGGAATTCTCCAGGCAAGAATACTGGAGTGGGTAGCCATTCCCTTCTCCAAGGGATCATCCCAATCCAGGGGTCAACCCAGATCTCCTGCATTGCAAGTGGATTCTTTCCCATCTGAGCCACCAGAGAAGATGTTTCTTCTTCTGCCTCAAATCAGTATTCACCTTAAGCCTTTATTTTCATCTTTTTCAATCCCAAGGCCAGTCCACTCTGTCCCTCAAGCAACAGTTGGGCTTCTAAATCATTTCTCATCTGGCTTGAGCTAAAGTGGAAGCAAGATCTCACAAAGCTCAATTTCTCCAAAGAAATTCTCACTTCCCCTTTCCAACATGTTGGTCAGTTCAACTCCAACCATGATGTATCCAAGGTGTGTGAAGGATTGCTTTTGTTCAGTTTATTTACTAGTTCTTCATTGGTAGTCTACCATAGCATTTTCCAATTTAAAATATTTGTTACATTTGCTATGGTTACTAGTGTTTATGTTCCGGATCACTGGGTCATTTTTTATTTTGAAGCAAAATTCCACTTTTATGTTCTATTATGATGCTTGAAAATCAATTAATTTCAAGGTTATATTTAGATTATTATAATAAGATCATACTTGCTATCTATTTATTTAGCCAACAATTAACATAAACAATTCTCAATGGAGTTTTTAGTCTAAAAGCTCTTGAACACGTAAATTAAAAATGAGACAAACAGGATAGGCTATGCTATGAAATTATTCATGTAGCTATAACTTAGTCTAGATTCCAGAGAATATTTCTGAAGAATACAAAGTTTAAGCCGAGAATGAGTAATGAGTATAGGATAAGAAATTATTAAAGTGAAAATAGCATGGATGAAAGCACTAAAGGATGGAAGGGTACAGCATATTCATGGAAGGAGAAATTATTTTGTAAATAAAGCATTAAGGATGAGAAGGAGGGTGGCAGGGTTTAAGCTAGAGAAATAGGCAGCTACCATATTACCTAAAGCTTTCTTTAAAAAAAAATATATCAAGGATTTTAGTTTTCATTAGCTTCAGGGGATATATTAATGAAAAAATGTAGATTGAGAGGAAACAAGTAGCCTACATTAGAGATGATGGTGGGTTGTGCTTGGATTATAGGAGAGGAAGCAGTTAACCAGAGTTGGTTCTTGACTACGTATGAGATACGAGAGAAGGACTCTTAGACGACCTCCAAGAAAGTCACTCCATTAATAATCCCTGGAAAAGAAAACAGGTCATATGATGTAGAACCACTGAATTATAGATTTTATGGAAGGAATGGATCCTAAGGATCCTTGGTCTTACTCCCTCTTTTTACTAAAGATAAAGGTAACTTCTCCCCCATTTAAGTGAATGAAATGAAATGAAATTCTATTTCTCATGAAATTCTATTTCCTTCACCTTTTTTGTCTACTAGAAACTGATTCTCTCCTGAGGACACTGCTTCCACTCATATGGTGGCTGTATTCTCTCCTACACTCCTCCATTAATGGTTAAATGTTCCTCTCCAACTACAAAACCCCTGCTCCCTACAGACAGTTTATCGATCATTATCTTTCAATGTAGAAGTAACCTAGAAACTGCTGTCTCATTTTGTGAAGATTATTACCTCCAAGCTACCATCAATTTCTTCATTACTAACTTTATTTTTTAGCAGTTTTAGGTTTATAATAAAATTGAGATTTCTCTTATATACCCCATGACAACATACATGCATAATCTTCTCCATTATCAAAAGTGTTTACCAGAATGGTGTATTTTATACCAAGCATGAACATATATTGACACATTACAATCACAGAATCCCATTCTTAAAAAGATGGAAATCAGACCACCTACCTGCCTCCTGAGAAATCTGTATGCAGGTCAAAAAACAACAGTTAGAGCTGGACATGTAACAACAGACTGGTTCCAAATTGGAAAAGGAATACATCAAGGCTGTATATTGTCACCTTGCTTATTTAACTTAAATGCATATTTTTGCTTATTTAACTTATTACCTTTAATTTTCTTAGCCTAACCTGAATTGGCAGTTGGGTTCTTTGCCACTAGCACCACCTGGGAAAGCGCATAACTTATATATAAGAAGAGAATACAGAGATGATCCAGGATACTCTGTTGTAATAGAGAATTCTTTATTTAGAAAATGATCTTGTAGAAGTTCAGTTCAGCTCAGTCACTCAGTCATGTCCGACTCTTTGTGACCCCATGAACCACAGCATGCCAGGCCTCCCTGTCTATCACCAACTCCCAGAGTCCACCCAAACTCATGTCCATTGAGTCGGTGATGCCATCCAACCATCTCGTCCTCTGTCTTCCCCTTGTAGAAGTTAGGTGGTAGGTATTATTTTATTCTTATGCTGAGTTAACTCAGTCTTGTTAGGCCAGCTCTTGGTAAGCTAAGTAAAATGAAAGTCGCTCAGTCCTGTCCAACTCTTTGCAACCCCATGGACTGTAGCCCACCAGGCTCCTATGTCCATGAAATTCTGCAGGCAAGAATACAGGAGTGGGTAGCTGTTCCCTTCTCCAGGGGATCTTCCTGGGATCTTCCCAACCCAGAGATCAAACCCAGGTCTCCCACATTGCAGGCTGATTCTTTACCATCTGAGCCACAAAGGAAACCCTTGGTAGTTCAGTTCAGTTCAGTTCAGTCACTCAGTCATGTCTAACTCTTTGCGACCCCATGGACTGCAGCATACCAGGCCTCCCTGTCCATCACCAACTCCCAGAGTTTACTCAAACTCATGTCCATTGAGTTGGTGATGCCATCCAAGCATCTCATTGTCTGTCGTGGGACGACATAGCCCTTGGTAAGCTAAAGGGAAATGGAATAATTCTCTAGGGCCATATGAATTTTGAGTTTAACTTCAGCTATAATAATCACAACAAATCAAAATAGTTTGAAAGTAATCTTGATGTACCCAGGGATTATACTAAGTGATATGTTTAAAAAAGAAATTATCAAGCTTAATTCTAATAAATTGCACAAGGCTTAAGATGCAGTAGAATGTTAGGTTCCCAGAGGTTTTTTTTTCTGTGATGGCTTCATCATATAAAACTGAACCTCCTCTAAGGACTAAGAACAAACACCTAAGTTAACTCAGTCCAAGCATCTTTTCTTGACGTGTCTACAAAATAACTGCTGAAAATAAGTGTGTATATGGGGAGATGCACTGGATTGCTAAGGAAAATATGCATGAATACTGTACATGAATACTGTATATGAATACAGTATATGAATACAGTAAAGATTCTTTTTATATAGAGTTCAATAGGGGAAATGCAAAAAGATCTTCTAGGGAGTCAGTTCAGGAGGGTTTTAAAATAATCTAGGTAAGGCAAGGTGATAAACTTCACAATGACCATGGTGAAGAGCATAAGACATAACGGTTGGAGGGTAGAACTGCAAGAAATTGGTGATGAACCAAATTGTTAAATAAACAGAGGGGAAAAGTAAACTAAGAAGGTGTTTGGCTTGAACAAATGGAAGATTGGAGTTGTCACTGACCACGATACAAGCCTCGGCACGTTGACAGAGGGCTAACTAAGCCCTCAGTTTAAGTGAAGAGCAGCAGGTTTTCTAAACAGAAAAAGTAGAGGGACAGCAGGTAATGGCTTCAGTCAAACTCTACAAGGAGTTAGATGTTGCCAGCTGATCAGGTGGTAGGCAGAGCATGGACGCGCATGAGGCACACAGAAATCAGTTTACGGTTTCTGTAGGACATCATGAGCCTCAACTGTCTTAGTCAGCTGGGAAAGAGAGGCAAAGCCAAGAACTGGTAATGCATGAACGTGATAGGTATTACACACATATATGGTGGTGGTGGTGGTTTAGTTGCTAAGTCCTGTCCAACTCTTGTGACCTCGTGGACAGTAGCCCTCCAGGCTCCTCTGTCCATGGGATTCTCCAGGCAAGAATACTGGAGTGGTTTGCCATTTCCTTCTCCACACTTACATAATACATATTGTACAGAAATTCTCAACTCCCTCCCCCACTACTGCCTCTCTTTCCCAGAAAACAAAATATTTGGAGAAAGAGCAAATAAAAACAAAGCAAAAACTAAATAGTGAAAAAGAGGGAAGTTAATTTGGAAAGACTTGATTATGTTTGAGTTCATTGTTCAAGAACCCCTCAGATGAGCTCCTCCCTTTTTTTCCTATAGGTTAATTACAGTAGCCAAAATTCCCCTATTTTGCCTAAATTTTGATTGAATTCCTGTTATTTTCTACAGAAAAATTGTGACTATTTGAATAATAATTTTCATATTCTAATAGAGATTTTTCAATATTAAATCAAACCCTTCTTCAGCATGTAATTGACAAAAGGCTTCACATTTTTGCCCTGATTCTTCTGTTTTTCTGACTCTATTTCATTTCATGATCTTCTTTGTCACATGTTGATCTATCTTCTATACTTCATCATACCATTCTGTGTATCACTTGGTATAACTACTAACAAGAGTATTCAGTTTCTGCAGTTGTTCAAATTAGAGTTTAAATTACAGTATTTTTTATTTCAATAGCTTCAGCTATATTTACTCTTAATACCTACTATAAAAATACATCAAACATTTCTGAAGAAGTTTACTTTTCCCCACTAAATGCTCAGAAAATTCACTTTTTATAGCTCAGGAATGCCTTGTTACTGCTATGCCTTAGTGTGTGTGTGTGTGTGTGTGTGTGTGTGAGAGAGAGAGAGAGCATGTGTTTGTGTGTGTGCACACATGCATATTTACAAACTAAAGTTGTGTACAAATATGTATGTATGTATAATATAAAGAACAATTATAGACGTTCATGTAACTACCAGCCAGGTTGAGATATGGAGCATTCTAAGTACCTCAGGAGACCCCCCTGATCTCCACCATGCATGTCTAGTTTACCATCACATCTCCCATCTTTCCCCAGCAGATAATCACTATTCTAATTTTTGTAGTAATCTCTCTGCTCTTTAATATTTATTATCCTGATATGTCTTTAAGTAATATAATTGCTAGTTTTGCCTGTTTTAATTTTATATGAACTTATACTACATATAGTGTTATGATATATATGTATAGCTTAAGCTAGCTCAAAAGCTATATTCATATTAGCATATGTAGCTATAATTTATTTTCCTAGATATATAACATTCTAAGACTGGACTTCCCAGGTGGTGCAGTGGCAAAGAATCCGCCTGCCAATGCAGGGGGCACAAGTTCAAGTCTTAGCTTGGGAAGATGCCTTAGAGGAGGAAACGACAACCCATTCCTGTATTCTTGCTTGTAAAATCCCATGGACAGAGGAGCCTGGAGGGCTACAGTCCATGGGGTCACAAAGAGTTGAACACGATTGAGCACACAGGCCTTGTGATACTATTCCATTTATTTCTGCTGTCTCCTACAGCTGGGTTCTTTAAACAGCCTGAATAGTAAAACCTTCTGGCTAAAGTGAAAGTGAAAGTGAAGTCGCTCAGTCATGTCCCACTCTTTGCGACCCATGGACTGCTCACCAGGCTCCTCCATTCACGGGATTTTCTAGGCGATAGTACGGGAGTGGTTTGCCATTTCTGTCTCCAAAGATCCCCTCAAAAAAGAAATATTTCAAATAAGAAATATTTTATGGTATGAAGTCTCAAGATATATTCTCAGTGTTGATGATGGAGTGTTAAACATTTATTTTTGCTTTGGAACTCAAAGGCTTAGAGAGTCTAAAGATATTTTGAATCAAAAAGAGGAAAACGTGCTGTTTGCCCAACACATTTAAGTGGGGAAAGTCCTGTTCAAAGAACATCTCTCAGTATACTTCAAAGAAAACGCTTTGGCAAGTGGTACTCAGGGGTTACTGCCTGTGTCAAATACTCCCCCCTCCCTTGCCATCACTCTTTCACTTCATTCAGCCTACAGTTTTGCCCCAAGTACATATGACATGTGTGCCAAGATGCACTGTGTTTTATTTTCTTTCTCTCTCTCTTTTTCTTTTCTGAGGGAGGATGGTTCTCCCTGGAGACCCATATGAACTCTTGACTCCACTCAAATCATTTCATTCTCTTTCAGAAAGCAATTAGCTAAATGCCTCCCTTAATTATGCCCCCTGGCGATTCTGTCTAGCCAGCATGGATAATTGTATTTTCATTGACTTCTAGAATCACAGCTGAGATTGAGACCACAGTAGTTAAATACTCTTCCAGTCAGTAATCTGGATTGCATATGTAAAGAATAAATTTAAGATTTTTCAAGATCTGTTATAAAACTCCTAATCTTCTGCTGTCAGAGGCTATTATAATTTAATGAATCATCGAATATTACATTTCAAGCCAAATCCATGTTTCCTGTGTACTGTCTATCTTATTATTTGATGCAGTAAATTATGAATTGTGTGCAATATGTTTTACAGATAGTCCCTGATTGAAACCCAGTAAAATTAAATTGGGTTTAGAATGCCAGCTTTGGGGAGCTCAATTCCAGTTGATTTTTAAACCTCTTGAAGGGGTGAAGATGTAAAGGCTTGTGGCTATATAACTCTAAGCTCTGTGTTATTTCTCAACACAGATCTGACTTTTTTTCAACTGTTCGCTGGTTGCATCTGTATATTCGGATGCTCTCCCTCTTGCATCCATTCTCCTAAGCAAGCAGATGCTATAGCTCCATTCTGCTTGCAGCTCCCACTGTTACAGGGTCAACAGTGTCCCCTCTGATAAAATGGTTCCTCCTCTCCTCTAAGCTACCTTGGCATCCTTTAGGATACATATATTCCCTACTCTTAGAACGGCATGAGAATAAGTACAGGCTGTCTACTCTGATAACTGTAAACAAAAATCACATTTTATTTTGCTGGCTAACAAGAACTTTGCCTGGTTTTTTAGATGAGTTTTTCAGCCTGGGGCGAAATGCTTAAATGCTTTTGTGAAAGCTTATACATCAAAGTCACAGCTTTGAGTCTAAGATGAATTTCTTAACATTTTCCCAGTATGCCTTATGAGTCAACTTAGAGGAAGAATTGTAGAAAGTGACACCGTGAGGGGTTCTTAAAGAACCTGGTTTACTTGAATTTTAAGTCAAAATTCTGTACTCAGAAGTCTTCTCTTCAAAAAAGACAAAAGCTTATTACTTTATTCAGTAGAGACTCATAATATTCAAATATGACATAAGGATTTAGGGCCAAGACATCTTATTTTTATTATGGTTAACCTACAATGATATTCCTTTTGATCTTACAAGCATTGGTTAGAAGGTAACCATAACAAGGAAATTCTTGTACTAAATGCAAAAATAAAGTATCTCACTAATATAAACTTTGATTTGCAAACACAAAGCTAGTGTTAAAGTACAAAAAATGCAATAAAGAGTGTACTTGCACAGTGCCTGGCATAGTAGGATATGATATTAGCTATGATGGTGTTGAGATGATAATTACTAAGTCAGATATCTAAAAGGAAATTAGGTTTAATAATAAAGAAGACTTGACACCAACTGGTTTAACCATTTTTTAGCAAATTGAGTTAAAAAAGAATAGTACCAGTGTATATAAATAGATATCTATTCTACTCTGATTTTTGAGTTCTCTGGAGTTTAACATACTATGAACTGAACTACATCAATAGAAATTATAATCATCTACACTGCATACTACACACAAAAAGAGGTAAATATGAATCAGTTCAGTTCATTTCAGTTGCTCAGTTGTGTCCGACTCTTTGTGACCCCATGAATCGCAGCACACCAGGCCTCCCTGTCCATCACCAACTCCCGGAGTTCACTCAAACTCACATCCATCGAGTCGGTGATGCCATCCAGCCATCTCATCCTCTGTCGACCCTTTCTCCTCCTGCCCCCAATAAACAGGGCTTAATAAGGGGCAGATTTATTTATAAACTCTGTTCTAGGAAATAAACATACAATGTACTAAACAGCAAAAGTAAAAGACTAGGTCAGCATGATAAAAATTATTTAATTTTTATGATGAAAGAGTGGTACTAAAACCTGTTGAAAAGTATGGTGAAAATAGTAATATAAGCAAAAGTTTTAAACAAATGAAGAGCAGAGGAACAAACAAGGTTAGGCTACACTTAGATATATAATTTTTGCAACTTACTCTTATTCCAACTTTACTGAAACACAATTTATATACAAGAAAATACATTTAAGGTAGTGTACAGCTGAAACAGATTTCAACAACCATATTCACCAGTGTATTGACCATCATAATCAATATAAAGATAATTGCTATCACCCTAAAAGTTCCCTTGTGACCCCCTTATTGTCAACTGGACACACTACTCTCCCCAAGAAATCACTGATTTAGTGTTAGTCACTCAGTCCTGTTCGATTCTTTGCGACCCTAAGGACTGTAGCCCACCAGGCTCCTCTGTCCATAGAATTCTCAGGCAAGAATACTAAAGTGGGTTGCCATTCCCTTCCCAAGGAATCTTGCCTACCCAGGGATAGAACCCAGGTTTCCCACATTGCAGGCAAATTCTTTATCACTGCATCACCTGGGAAACTCTCTCATTTATGTCATTAGATATTAATTTTGTCCTTCCTAGAACTTCATATAAATAGGATCATACTGTTAACAATCAGGATTTTTGACCTCCTTAATCAATAGAAATTGATCAGAGGCCAGACAAGAAATTCAGGCAAGGCTTTATTGGGGCTCCTGCTGCAGCAAGGGGAAGCAAGAAAAAGTAACAGTTTCACTTGCTAGCTGGCTCACTGAGGGAGTAGTGAGCTGGTTCCTAATATGGGCTGAGGGTAGGGTGTGTCCAGGGTCCGGGCCTGAGGGGTAAGTTAAGTGATTTGCTTACCCACTACTGATGTTGTGTGCAGGAGGTATGCATAGTACCCTGCTTTTGCTCCTGGTTCTTCAGAAGTAGCAGTTGGGCTATTTGTCTTTTTGTATCTTTTGTCCAGAATCTGTCCAATTGCACATATACAAAATTGTTTTTGGTCTCTTAGAGCTTCTTTGTATTTTATAGCTTGAGGAGACATTTGTTCAGGTGCCAGCACTGAAGCAAAGGGTCCCAGGTCTCAGTCTGTCTCAATACAGTATATATTCTTTGTGTCTGGCATTTTTGCTCAGGATAATATTTTTCAGATTCAGTGTGTTATTGTATGAATCTTTTTTTTTTTTTTTTTTGCTGAATACTATGCCAATGTATGGATATACCACAATTTGTTTATCTATTCACTATGATAAGCGAATGTATTGTTTCCTGGTTTTGACTATTATGAATAAAGATTCTGTTAACATCATGAGGAGTTCATTAATGTCATGAGGGGTTCAGTTATACAACATACACTTACATTTTCCTTGAGTAACTGGGAATGTGTAATTTTATTTCCGGATTCATTATTACATTCAGTTTGTCCATTCATTGATCTTTAGGTCACATTACACTTTCTTGGTTACTGTAACTTTGGCAGGTCTATTTTCAGGTAATGTAAATCTTCAAACTATTTTTTTATTGGCTATTCTAAACCTCTGAATATTCTTTTATATTTGTCAATCATTTTATCATTCTCCTATCTCTCCAAAAATGACTGATGGGATGCAGAGACAGAATTAAGTGGAAGAAGATTCTTCCCCAGAATCTCTAGCCTAGAATTCAGCCTTTCTGATAATTTGGCTTTAGCCTGTAAGACCCCACGCAGAGAATCCAGTCATAGCCACAGGCATGAACTTCTCACAAACAGGCCTCTGAGCTAATGGATGCTGTTTCAAGCCACTGAAGTTGAGGTAATTGTCATCTTGCAATAGAAAATTAATACGAACTGACACTTTAAAAACTTTAAATTTCTCATATTTGGGCATTTTTATTATTTAGAAGTTTTGGGATTGTTCACATGATATTGGGTCAACAGAGACTTCTTTATTAAATTTTCTCTTTTGAATTTCACAATAATGATAGTCAAATAGCATGTCTTAAAATAAGTCTGTTGGTAAAGTCAATCAAATTCTGATAGGAAATGTTCATTTTATTTTATGAGATTACATCACAGTCAGATGTTTTCATCCCCAAATCACTATAGCTTATTGTGAACATTTCTAATACTTTCAGTTTTGAATGTTGGACCAAGAAACAGAGGACCTAGCTCACCTAGCTATCATGGTGTTTGTTTCAGATACAAATAATAAAAAGACAAAAAAGGAAATAATTTTTGAGCTATTTTACTATCAAGTGAAGGGTGTTTACAATTGCAGTCTTTTAATTTTGCTATAAATTTAAGTTTTCTGAAGGCAAACAAATGGAGTAAATAGGATATTAAAGAATTATTACAGTGTTTCTGTAAAGAACACTTGCCCCAGGACATGTCTCCTGAGTTCCAAAAAATACCTTGCCTAATTGCATTCTGTAGAATCAGAGAGAATGAACAAGAGGAAAGTATTATGGATTGAAGGCATTCCACTGAATTCTCTGGAAAAACATGCTATACTATGTGTAATACACTTTATCAACATTATCATTTTAATCTTCACAGGGAGACAGTAACATAAGCACCATCGTTATCCCTGGATTACAGGTCAGCGAACTGAAGTTTAGTGGGGTTAAGTACTTTGTTTAAGATCACAGCTAGCAGGATGCTAAATGGAAAACTCTACTAAGCATACTGATCTTGTTTGCTTAACTACTGCACTATGCTGCCTCTGTGCTCGAATATGAGGAATTAAATGCCTTCAAGTTAACTCAAGTTACATCATAAATGTTGACATTTAAAAATATTTTTATAGTGTTATGTATATCGCAGGTTTTTAGTTTTAAATTTGATCTTTTGTCTATATCAAAATAAAGAACTTAAATTACGATCAATGTCTGTACAGTGTATTAGCTGTTTTTCTCTTTATCTTCCACTTATTAATTAGTAGCTTCCTTTAACTGTGGTAACAGAGCATATTGCAACTCTATGAAATTTGATGAGCCTTGCTTACAGTGTCAATACATGTGATAACGTGCAATGTTGCAGGATGCTTCATGAGGCGCTTCATGGAAAGAAGCGACTGTTATTGTTGGCTGCAGACATGCATGGTAAATAATGTCAAGTAGGTCAAGCCAGTTAAATTGAGATGGCACACACTTTAAATCCTGATTGATGGTTTTCTGCTTGTTCATCAGCTCTTAAGTGTATTCTATTGTGATTGCAGATCCATCTATTTTTTTTTCTTCTGTGTCAGCTTTTTCTTCCCCTATGTGTTCTGAAAGTATGTTACTGGAAGCATGTAGATTTAGAATTGTGATACTTCCTGGAGGACTATTTTATCATTATGAAAGTTCCTCCTTTTCTCTTGAAAATGTCTTACCCTAACACCTGCTTTGTCTGATGCAGTATCACACTTCCCTTCATTGACAAGTTGATGTTTACCTTTTCTCATCCTTTCTTTTTAATATTTCTGTGTCTTTAGATTTAAAGTTTGTCCCTTTTAAATAGTGTGTATTTGAATTTTATGTTTTATTCAGTCTCACAGTTTTATAGTTTTAAAAAGACAAGTTAACTTGGATTTAAAGTAATTGTTAAAACCTTGGGCTTATAAATACTATTTTCTTATTTGTGTTCTATGGACCTACATGATGACAGTTACTTTTGTTGAATGAATAGATACATTACTTTTTCTCCCATTTCTTGCTTTTTTTTGAAGGCAGTATTGTTTTCTTACCCTGTTTTTCCTTCATTCACTTATCTAAAGATTATGACTCCTAGAATTTTTAAAATTTAATACAAATTTTCTCTCCTCTCCCCATAATGCAAAGGTGTGTCTAATATATGACTGATTTCCAAATTCCTTAAATGTTCCATAAGCTGATGTAATTCAAACTTACTTCCAAAGAATATTACGTTGCTTTTTTAATAAGCTGTCTTGTATAACCAGTTGCTTTTTCTATTCTATTCTCTTTTTTATACCATGGTTTATACTGAGATACTAAGATAACATTGTCCATTTCTGAACCCATTGCTTGTTGAAAAAAAGAGCTATGTTGAAAAAAAGACTCCTTGCTTCCTTCACTGTGCCTTGCAAATAGTAGGAGTTCAAATACATTTGTTGAATGAAATGTGAATATATGATTAGATGAATGAATGAATGCCATTGAATCTAGGTTTTGGATTTAATGACTCAAATTACTTCCAAATGTATTGTCTTTATTTGGCTGCAATATAGTTTTCCACTTATTAACAACCATCTCCCTTCACTATATATTCCCCAAGGTGCAATGGTTGTATGAGGTACAACTTGTATAAAGTACTGATTGACATATGGTCTTGTCTCCAGAGTTTGCCAAAGAATGCAGGATACGGTAGAGGCATTGAGCACCCTGTTGAGACCAAAGTTACTAATTCTCAAAGGCCAAGTTTTGAAAGGCCCTGTTTCATCTAATATGGCTCTTCTGCCTCTGGATACGAGAAAGGTAAAGTGTTTTATAGATTTACCACAAAAATTGTAGGAAAGCAGCATGAGTAGCTGTTCCCTAGCACTTCTTGGCTGAGGAGGTGTTGTTAGCAGGCAACACCAGAAGAGACCAAGGAAATCGGGGAGGCTGCGCGCCTTCCTCCTCCTTAGCCAGGAAACTGGGTAACAGCTGACAGTTATTATAATCAAACAGGAATACAAACTATGAAATCAGACTGAGATGTCATCAGACTGTTAGGAAGGAGGAGAAACAACAGAGCAAAATCAGTATCAGTTACAGAAGTACTGAGCCTTTCCGTGTTTATAATTAAAGTTCCCGAGAGATTAATTTTATATACAGGTTTTATTTTTCTGATTAAGCTTTCTGATTTCCATGATTATTTTCCTGCATTACACTGAACAATGATCAGGTTCAATACTTTAGACTCTTCCTTCTTCTTTATTCAGCCCAGCTATCTCAGTGAATAAGCAATCCTCTAAGCATAAATTTGGCTATATCATAAGAGATATTGACTTGGGAAAAAATGTACTAGCCAACATGGAAACTTTACTAAAAATGCAAATAGGTTTTTCTCTCATAGAGAAATATTGAGTACTGGTAAAGCAATTCAAATATTAAGTGTTGCAGTACAAGAATTTTCTTAATGTGTAAATAATGAAGACAATAATTAAGTGTGACTGTTGGTTGTTTTCTAGTTCAGTTATATTTATCTTTTTTTTTTTTCACAAAAATATCAGCATATTTCTATAGAGTTACATTTTTACTTAATGGAACAAATCCTTATAGCATTGATTTGTGTGTAGTTTGCCCTAAATTAGCCAGTTTTTTATTTTGCTTGTATCCTCAAATGTACTCAATCTATTTTTTTATGTCCTAGATTTGGACTGAAAGAAATCTTTAAGCATATTTTTAGTTAAAATGCTTCATGCCTTGGAGGAAAAATGCCAATACACAAAGGAAAGAACTGAGGAATCTAATAATTCTAACCTTGTACAATCCCCACCCCCAAACAGTGTCTAACAGATTAGGCATTTCAGATAATAAGCCCAAAGGGATTTGTATAATGGAACCCTGCTGAGGAAAATTCATTAACACATTAATTTATGAATATAAACAGTGTATTTGAGATATTTGTATATGCCCTGTGAACATATTAACTAGTTTACTTAGCATCACATTTGAATGAAATAAGCAGTTTGACCTCATTCAAGATCAATTATATTCACAAAATAGATTTCCATCTTCTGTGTATTGGCAGCATGTCAGCATTGAGACAAAACAACTCACACATGACTGAAGTCTCTCTTACATAAAAGCCTTTCACAAAAGCAAGAGAGTGTTCTATCCAGCAGAATTAAATTAACTATTAAATTTTTCACTCTTAAGTATACTTTCTGACCAAGGGATCCTGGGATATGGGGAATTAGGAATCATACATGATAAAAAGACTAAAACCTGATTTTAAGTTCATTGTTCAAAGAAATGTAAACAAAAGCAGCAAGTAAAGAAAAAGAATGGTCACAGGAAATTACAATTCATGAATTTCAAATATTTCTGTCACCAAGGACAGTGTTTTCTTTATGGCTGCTATCACAGCCAATCTATCCTAATCTCAGGATATTGGAAATTATTTATATTCTATGTACAATTTTCTGTACATTATGATATCTTAATACAATAAAATGATCTAAGGCCAAATCTGAAGTAGTACATCTTTGGGAGCAAAGCAACACCTCTGGGAGAAGACAATGTGCGCAGGATTCTCCAAAATATTGGAAAACAGAATCAAAGCAATTATTTATAATAAAGTCAACTAAAGTACAAACAAAAGAAAGACAAAACTAAAGCAACAAACCTGTAAAGAGTACAAGTTTATAACTTCTAATATTGAGGAAGAATATTCACAGCTATACCTCTACCCATCCTTTATAGAACATCGTTTTGGAATATCAACATGAAATTGATGTGTATGTATACACTCATCCAATCTAGCTTTTCCTCTCAAGGCAGAGAAAATGGTGGGAGTGTGGGTTTAAGAGGGCTTCCCTGGTGACCCAGATGGTAAAGAATCTGCCTGCAATGCTGGAGACCCTGGTTCATCCCCTGGAGAAGGGAAGGGCAACCCACTCCAGTATTCTTGCCTGGAAATCCCATGGGCAGAAGAACCTGGTGGGCCACAGTCTTGTGGGAACCACATCAGTCTCATGGGAGTCCCATAGGTGCTGCCAGCTCTCATGGGGTTGCAGAGTCGGACATGACTGAGTGACAAACCCTTATTTATTTACTTACTTACTTAGAGGTATAAGAACATGATTAAAAGACATCTGCCTTGGGAACTAGGGAGAAATAAAAATGAAGGACTAAGGACCAAACTTTTAGCAGGATTTCTTTACTCTAGTTCTTCTTTTCTTTCATGAATCTCCATCTTCTCTCTCACTTGACATTTGGCAAGTGCCTTCACTGTCCCTTCCCCACCGTCATCATAGAGACCAATTCAAAATACATAAATTACATCACATCTGTTTCATTGTCAATTCAACTATTGCTGATGTGGATATTTCACAGAAATAGCTAATGTTTTTAAGATAAATCAATTGGGAAAAATAACAGACTTCAGGAAGAGCAAACAACTCATGTAGACACAAATATCTAGTTTTTTCAGAGCTACAGATTTCACACAAAATGATTCTCAATCAAGCTCATTTCATATGAGAATATTTGATGATTTTGAGAAGGAATGCAAAACCATCTAATTAGAGGTGAATTCAAACTGAAACATTGAACAAGTGATGGAATATAACAATGCAATAAACAATGTAAGTAATAGAGCAATCTGTAATACACGAGTAAGTTATTCACATTGACAGAAACAATCCTACACATGATCAAATAAATAGAAGTTCTTCCATATGACACAGCATTCCCACTCCTGGGCACTCCTTGAGGAAACCAGATCTGAAAGAGACACGTGTACCCCAATGTTCATTGCAGCACTGTTTATAATAGCCAGGACAAGGAAGTAACCTCGATGCCCATCAGCAGACAAATGGATAAGAAAGCTATGGCACATATACACAATGGACTATTACTCAGCCGTTAAAAAGAATACATTTGAATCAGTTCTAATGAGATGGATGAAACTGGAGCCCATTATACAGAGTGAAGTAAGCCAGAAAGATAAAGACCAATATAGTATACTAACACATATATATGGAATTTTAAAAGATGGTAATGATAACCCTATCTGCAGGACAGAAAAAGAGACACAGATATATAGAACAGACTTTTGGATTCTGTGGGAGAAGGTGAGAGTGGGATGATCTGAGAGAATAGCATTGAAACATGAATATTATCAAGTGTGAAACAGATTGCCAGCCCAGGTTGGATGCATGAGACAAGTGCTTAGGGCTGGTGCACTGGGATGACCCAGAGGGATGGGATGGAGAGGGAGGTGGGAGGGGATAGGGATGGGGAACACATATAAATCCATGGCTGATTCATGTCAATGTATGGCAAAAACCACTACAATACTGTAAACTAATTAGCCTTCAACTAATAAAAATAAATGAAAAAAAAAAGTTCTTTCCTTAACAGATCTTCATTATCTCAATTTCCACATCATAAAGGATAAGAATTTCCTTGGCAATTCACAATGACATTTGCAAGGTCAGAGCTCCCTCTCTGCCTAAACATTCTCTGCCTATCCAAATAAAATAGAAACAAACAATTCATTCCCTCCTTTCCTAAAAAATGAATGTATGGATAAACCACCAAAATGTTAATGTTCAGGAAATGTATAACAAACTCTTTCTTCCACTCCTCTCTCAGTCCTATTTCATGAACTTCAGTTAGAATTTGTTATTTACTTAGGAAAATATCCTGAGCATATAACTACATTTCAGTCTTATTAGAAGATATTCTTTCTATGTTTACTTGTGGCCTGACCCAGATTGATTACTTAGGTTCCAAGTAAAACTTGGTTAATAACTTTCTGACAGTGATGGCTCCTCAAATTTCCCTTTGGATGTCTAATCTCCATAGTGATTCTTACCTGAATTAAGTAATCTAATAACATAAGAATATAAAGTTGACCAGAAGCATTTTCTAGAGAAAGAATTTCTTTAAGAAAGCTAAAGATATATGTTTGACACATATTAAGGGAAAGAGATTTTAAACAAAGAGTAAAATTCAGAGTGCCAATATTTTATATGTCTTTTTAGATATTTTATAATTCCTAATTCTGAGGCTCATAATTAAAAATTATATTCACTTCAACCCAAACAGCCATTTTCATTATAAAATCATTTTTTAACTTTGATTTTTTGTTACTCCTTATTCCTAGAAAAAGCAGCTAAAGTAGGGATGTGCTCATTATTTTTTTCCAGTCAAGTACTCACAGAAAATAATATGCTCATTTTCTAAAATGTATTTAGATGAGCTATAACTTTATTTGAACCAGGGATCAAATTGCCAGCATCTGTTGGATCATCAAAAAAAGTGACAGAGATCCAGAAAAACATCTACTTCTGCTTTATTGATTATGCCAAAGCCTTTGACTGTGTGGATCACAACAAACTGTCAAAAATTCTGAAAGAGGTGGGAATATCAGACCACCTGACCTGCCTCCTGAGAAATCTGTATGCAGGTCAAGAAGCAACAGTTAGAACTGGACATGGAACAACAGACTGGTTCCAAATTGGGAAAGGAGTACATAAAGGCTGTATATTGTCACCCTGTTTATTTAACTTATATGCAGAGTAAATCATGTGAAATGATGGGCTGGATGAAGCACAAGCTGGAATCAAGATTGCCAGGAGAAATATCAATAACCTCAGATACACAGATGGCATCACACTTATGGCAGAAAACAAAGAAGAACGAAAGAGCCTCTTGATGAAAGTGAAAGAGGAGAGTGAAAAAGTTGGCTTAAAGCTCAACATTCAGAAAAGTAAGATCATGGCATCTGGTCCAATCACTTCATGGCAAATAGATGGGGAAACAATGGAAACAGAGACAGACTTTATTTTCTTGAGTTGCAAAATCATTGCAGATGGTGACTGCAGCCAAGAAATTAAAAGACACTTGCTCCTTGGAAGAAAAGTTATGACCAACCTAGACAGGATAGTAAAAAGCAGAGATAGTACTTTGCCAACAAAGGTCCATCTAATCAAAGCTATGGTTTTTCCAATAGTCATGTATGGATGTGAGAGTTGGACTATAAAGAAAGCTGTGCACTGAAGAAATGATGCTTTTGAACTGTGTTGTTGGAGAAGACTCTTAAGAGTCCCTTGAACAGCAAGGAGATACAACCAATCCATCCTCAAGGAAATCAGTCCTGAATATTCATTGGAAGGACTGACACTGAAGCTGAAACTCCAATAGTTTTGTCATCTGATGTGAAGAACTGACTCACTGGAAAAGACCCTGATGCTGGGAAAGACTGAAGGCAGGAGAAGGGGATGACAGAGGCTGAGACGGTTGGATGGTATCACAGACTCAATGGAGATTGAGTTTCAGTAAGCTCCAGGAGTTGGTGATGGACAGGGAAGCCTGGCAGGCTGCAGTCAATGGGATAGCAAAGAGTCATTCACGACTGAGCAACTGAACTGACTGACTGATAACTTCATTCATAAACAAACTTCTTGATTATTTCAATATGCAGTCTTCACAAAACAATATGACCAAACAATATCTTAAATCTGGTTACATCAGAGAACATTGCAAATATTATATCTAGAATATGCTGAGTGTCTATTAAAAGTTAAAGTACACATTTTGTGAAATTTTTTCATAGTCAGAAATAAAAGTTAAAACAAACATCTTAAATTTTGTTTTTGGACTAAGAGTTTAGCATTGGAGGATGTGAACTTTAAAAGTCACTGTCAAATATGTCATAGAATGCCTCGATCCATATTAACATTTTTTACACTGCTGTGATAAAAGTTTCCCAGAAACAAAAATAAAAATGAACATTAACATTATTTAATAATCATAGTGCATCAGGCATGGTATTCACCACTTTCCATGAATTATATAATTGAATCTCATCATAACTCAATGTGACTGTTACTAATACCCTTATTTAATGAGTGAGAAGAATCATTCTTGTTCCTGGAAATGGTAGAAATTGTTTTCATGGAGAAATTGTCTAATTCCTACCTGTTTTGGAGATCAAGACATGGTATGTTATATATGGTTTGAGTTTTTGTTTTGGGGCTGCAGGGGTCATAGTTCCCAGGCCAGGAGTGGAACCTGGACCCATGGCAGTGAAAGTCCTAACCACTGGACCACCAGGGAATTCCCCAGTTTAGGGTTTTTATATTAGTGAAAATATTTTTTCATTATACAATCTTGAAACATTTAACAGTTCAAAATAACTTAGCTGCATATTTTGTACTTCAGAGTTTTCCATATTTCCCAGTGGTGTTTTTATGTGTTTCATGATGACTAACCAAGGTTTTTTTCATCACCCACAAAAACTGCTTGCTAACTTCCTGCTTTTTAACTATTTTTAAACAGTTTATTAACTTTAACTTTTTTTTCAACTTTTAAACCTAGAACCTTCTACAATCCTCAAAACATAAACTTTGAACAATTTGTTATATTCAGAAAATGGAATGACTTAGATACACAAATATCTACATTATTTATTTATTTGTATATATATATATACCATGTTTTAATGTAGTAACTATGAGGTGTTGGAGAAGACTCTTGAGAATCCCTTGGACAGCAAGGAGATCCAACCAGTGCATCCTCAAGGAAGTCAGTCCTGAATATTCATTGGAAGGACTGACGCTGAAGCTGAAACTTCAATAGTTTGGCCACCTGATGTGAAGAACTGACTCACTGGAAAAGACACTAAAATATTGAAGGCGGGAGGAGAAGGGGAAGACAGAGGATGAGATTGTTGGATGGCATCACCGACTCAATGGACATGAGTTTGAGTAAGCTCTGGGAGTTGGTGATGGACAGGGAGGCCTGGCGTGCTGCAGTCCATGGGGTCGAAAAGAGTCAGACACAACTGAGCGACTGAACTGAACTGAGCTGATGCAACTATATGCAGAATAGACAAACTCTCACTAAACCCCTCTAACAGGACATGAATAAAATGGAGATGTTCATATTTATTACAAAATAAAATTTGAAAGCTAGTTTCTTAAAAGGTGCATTATATATAAATATAATATATATATATATATATACACATATACATAAATATATATTTATATATATTTTGTAATGAAGTGATTTTGATCAGAGGCAAAAATAACTTTTATATCTGTAGAACCAAATGTGAAAGATAGATAGTCTGAGTTCAGGAGTACCATGGATGGGCCACCCAGACCCCCCTTCAGGAAGTGAGGCCTGCCAGGTTTACACATTACCTTAACTGAGGAGGCCACATGAGGATGACTCCCAAAGATGCCTATTCATTATGAGGGTTGATAAAGCCAAATCCCCTCACCCCACTGGGGAAAATTCTGAAGAAATACCTCATCCCCCACCTCTATTGCTACCCCATCTGAGTTCATCTTCCTGCTCTGCCCACTCTTTCTTCATCGCTTCTTCCAACAGGCATTGATCTTGAAAGTGTGAACTTAATAAACCTCTCATACACTAATCAACATCTCAGAGTCAACTTTCTCAGAACCCAGCCTGGGAAAGTATTATTTGTTTTGCTTTTTTGTTTTTTGTTTCATTTTGTTCTACTTGAATAACTCCACCACTAGAATCATTCAGAGGACAGTAATAATAACTAATTATGGGAGGGAACAGTTGAACTGAAAACAAACTTCAGAATTAGGCACTCAGCTCTGTACTTCAGTTCAGACACTTCAAGCCTCAAAGAAAGTGCCCTCTATTCCGTGCTGCTCTGAAGGAAGTGTCTTTGATGAAACAGACCATGACACCAGGGAGAGTTCTAAGGACTATGTCCTGAAAATATTTGTCCAGCTTTGAAAATGGGTATATTTCTTAATGAAATATATTTGAATAATAAAAATGAATTTTGATAAGTTTGGCATCTGCTAGAGTGGAGATCATATTATTCTTTGCAAATCATGAATCCTTCCATTTATATACTACAGTATTGTTTTTAATTTTAAAGAAAACTTGCCAAAATCTTACAAACTAATCCACTCATTATAATCGACACTAATCCCACACAACATGAAAATAATAATTTTGCCTAAAATGAAATTTACCTGAGATTCAGAAGTTCAAAGAATTTTATTGAAAGTTATTTCTCATTATTCTGAGATTGCAGGGTTATTTTATGTAAATATGCAGATTTGGCAAAAGATATCATCTTTGTGGGGATTCCCAGGTGGCCTGGTAGGTAAAAGAATCCTTCTACAATGCAGGTGACATAGGAGACATGGGTTCCATCTCTGGATCAGGAAAATCCCCTGGAGGAAGGCCTGGTAACCCACTCCAGTATTCTTGCCTGGAGAATTCCATGGACAGAGGGGCCTGGGGGGCTACAGTTCATAGGGTAGCAAAAAGTTGGACATGACTGAGTGACTGAGTATGCACATACATCATCTTTGTGAAGTAGAAAGTAGAGAGATCTGGATATAACTCATCTTAATTTAGCCCAGATGCAGGTAACATTTTAGTAATTTAAATAACAAAACTTTGTTGTAAATTAAGATTGTAATTCTAGTCTCAGAAAAGAAAAAAAAAAGAGCAATGAAAACATGATTACTCTATTGAAAATGGCTGGACTCACTTGCCTCATAGAATCATTTCTGAAGCATTGCTTAAGTAAAAACACGCATAAAATATATCACAAAGTAATTACATTGAATTACTTTGGCTTCACTTTTTGCTAGTGAGGCAACATTTCTTACCCTGCCTTATCCTAATATGGATTGAAGGAACAAAACCTTTGATAACTATTCTCTATATTGTGAAATCAAATATGAGTTGTTTTTAAAATCAAATCCATTTGATAGTCCTTATAGTTTTCATAATGGCTCCCCAAAGTCAGAGCTGATAATAATTTCCTTAAGGAATGTGCTCAAGTACTAATTTTTTTGCTCTTATTTTATTCCAGGGAGTCTTTACCTTTTCTAATGCTCTGTTTCAACCAGTGATAAATCCTCCTCATATAGTGTAATACACCAACAAATCAGTTTAAGGAGGTTGGCCCGATTTTCTGATGAGTCTTCAGGGTAAATTCTCGTAAGTACTTAAGAAATGGTATGCAATTCTGTAGAACTATCAGAAAACAATTTTCATGTAACCACACAGTTCATACAAGGAACAAAAATGACAATTTCTTATAAATGTCAAATGGAGAAATCATTTAACTGAGTTCAGAAAATATATTACTCAATATTTTAGCTAACGAAAAGCACAGCAACTATGCAATTTTCTTTAAAATATGCAGACTACCCAATATCACCCTATTCTTTCTAAAAAGCGAATTTGTTAAAAAACAAACTCCATCTTCCCTATTTTTTTAAATGCTATTTAGTGCTAAATATGTAGTGTGAGGGGAGAAAAAAAGCAGCCCTGGACACTGGATATTGGGCAACAAATCTGAGACTCACAGCTAAGCCTTCCCATCATTACATGTTTATCTGCTGCTTAAAGCTAAGTCATGGCTTGCTCCTGTTGGACATAAACAATCTCATGAAACATCCACTTCATGATAGATCACTGAACAACCCACAAATATCAAACATCCCCCTCTCTATTACTAAATGAGTGACTACTACTTTACCTGTTACATATTTATTCTCACTTTAGTCTGTGTTCCATGGAAGTAAGATTTATTGATATGCCTAATCACAATATGTCCCTGCTGTCTCATAATATCCAATTGAGAGCAAAACTCCTCTGCTTCTTTCACCAAATTACTCAGTTGGTGCTTAAATTGTTCAAGTTATTTCCTGTTACTGAGATGTGCCATGGTTCCCAGAACATTCTCTCTCACTGCAACCAGTGTTAAACTGATTTAACTACAGGTGTGTTCCTGGTGGTTTGGGGCTGAAAAGCACTGATAGTAGCAAGATGGATAGGATATCATTCATAGAACACTAGAATCTGCTCCAGTAGTAAGATTTTTATAAGTATACAACCAGATTTTCACATTGTCTTAAATATCTCACTAGAATAAATACAAATTGCATCTGGAATATTTAAAATTCCAAAGTTAGATCTTCCTTTCTTATTTTGGTCTTTGATAATTAAGCCTTGCTCTAATATATACACTGTTTCCTAGAGAAAAAGGAGGATTCATTGATTGCCTCGCATCACTTCTATTTGAAGATCTTTATAAACCTTCTTTGTCTTCTTTACAGTAGGCTCCATAAAACCAAGTATTGGTGCTTCTTTTAAATAACCACTATCTAATAATTTCATCATGCTAACAGATTTCCTTTGACAAATTTTGGTTACCTCCTAGGTATAGCAAGACTTCTTAAACTAACTGTGAATGTTAAAGGAGAAGTTAAGTCCTAATTTTGGACTGAGCTTCCCTGGTGGCTCAGAAGGTTAAGATTCTGCCTGGAATGTGGGAGACCCAATTTTGATCACTAGGTCAGGAAGATCCCCTGGAGAAGAGAATGGCTACCCACTCCAGTATTCTTGCCTGGAAAATTCCATGGACAGAGGAGCCCGGCAGACTACAGTCTATGGGTCGCAAGGAGTTAGACACTACTGAGCGACTGAAGACTAACAGTTTCAGTCTTTCTAAGTCCTTATTTATTTTTTTTCTTGAATATACATAATTATTGTATGTACTGTATTTCTATTAATATCATAGTGCTAAGAATGGAAGACACTCTTGTATTTTAAAATATTTGTTTCTTATTGTGGCAGATATTTAGAAAATATATCAGTTCTAAGCTTATTAACAATATAGCTTTGACCTATATACAAAGGAAAAAGTGATGAAAATAGAAGAAAATGTGACAAAAACCAATGATTTATCAAGTCAGCTTTAAAAGTTGACAGGTCAAGGCAAAAATAATAAAATAATATAAAAGAGGTAAACAATTGAATCAACAGTTTGATACAGTAGATATTCTACTAGTTTCCTACTGCTGCTGAAAAAAAAATTACAACAAGCATAGTGGTTTAAACAGCACAAATGTATTATCTTACAGTTCTGTGAACCAGAAGTTTGGCAGAGTTCTCACTGAGCTGAAATCAAAGCGTCATGAGGCTGCATTCCTTTCTTGAGACTCTAAGGAGTCTCTTGACATTTCGAGCTTCTTAGAGGCTGCTCTTGGTCTTCAATTCACAGCTCCTTTCCACCATCTTCAAAGCCAGCCATTTCACGTCACATCTCTTTCAAATTGTTCTTCAGTTCTCACATCTTTCTCTGTCTGACCACAGCTGGGAAATTTTTCTGCATTTAAAGACTCAAATGTTTAATAGATTATGCCCACCCAGATAGTTTAGAATGATCTTCCCACTTCATGGTCTTTAGTCTTATATACATCTGCAAATTCCCTTCTATTGTGTAAAGTAACCTATTCACAGGTTCTTGGGATCAAGATGTGGACATCTTTTGAGGGCCATTATTCTGCCTGGTACAGATATAGTTAAATTTTAAACCTCAAAGAGCAAGAATATGCCTTTATTATATGCCTTAACCCATATCTACTATCTGCAAAAAGTGATCACAAAGTCAATAATAAAAAGTACCAAATGCAGAAATAATATAGATTATTCTGTTTGGGTACAATAGAGTAAAATTAGATGTAATAACAAGAGTACTTAAAATATTTACAATCTGAAAATTCATAAGCCCTATATAAAACACTCTTCAGATGGATTAAAAAGAGTATTGAATTGGAAATTACAATCTAATCATAAATAAATAACAGAGAACTCAGTGCATCGAAAGCTTGGAGGTTAAACTAAAATGATACTCAAACAGATATCTTGAATCTCATTATCTTCAAATAGGAAAGTTGAAAATAAATGAGGTTATTTATTCTCCCACAGATCTAAGAAAAGGACAATAAAATAACCATAAATTTAAAAATAATAAAAATAAAGATACAACTCTAAGAGGAAATCAAAATTGTTAATAAAGACAGTGATTAGACAGTGAATCATTGAAGGAAGCATCAGGTAGATAATGCTTTCATATTCATGACTGAGATAGAAATAAATAGAAGGAAAGAGAGTGAAAGAGACAATCTAGTGTCCTAATTCCTCTGACCTAATTGCCCACTAACTCTGCCTCTAACTTAATCCCCCTCTGCCCATTACCAGTATTCTTTCTGTCCCTGAGAAATCCCAGCCTTGTCCTGCCTCAGGACTTTACACTTCAGCATAGGTGTTCACTATTTCCTTTCTTAAGCTCTATCTTACTAACAGTATTTAACTTTGAAGCCATCACTCCTTCCTCTTGTTTCTCTTCTCAACAATTTTTATTATCATCATCATCAGAGATACTATACTCTGTTTATTATTCATTGCCCTCCACTAGTCTAAAGTCAGTGAAGCTAGAGACTTCATTTATTTAGTTCTCATTGTATTCCAATAACAGAAAATTCACATCTATATCTAGTACATAAGCTTCTTGTAAATAGTTGTTAATAAATACATGAATGAATTACTAAATGCAAAAGGAATTGAGAAAAAATAAAAACAGCTATAGACATACAGAAGATAAGAATTACAAAAAAAAATTACAATTTTGTAGAACTAGGAGTTCAAATTTAGAGGAAATTTGGTTATTTTTTGTGAAAATATAAAATATGTTCAACATTTATTACCTATAGAATAACATCAAATAATATTTATATTGAATAGATGCAAGAATAACAACTGATCTGAATATTTTAGATAAAGATATAAATTATTATTTTTGAAGTAAAATTATCTTTTTAATTGCCTATTCTTTTCTTTTTTCATTGTGCTTTAACTGAGGAAGTTGTTTGGAAGTTGATTTGAGCAATAGTGGCTGAAAGATAGGAATGAGGGCAAATTCTAAAGAAGGGGTGCTATATAGCTAAACTTGGATATACTCACTTCCCATTATGTAAAGAGTACACAGATTTGTTAGTTTTATAAGAATAAAGTAGTTGTGTTAGACATCAAATTTGAATTTAGAATGATTCAATCAATAATGATTATAAGTAGAAACAAAATAGCATTTTTTTTTTTTTTTTTTTTTTGGTCATGCCACGGGGCATGCAGGATCTTAGCTCCCCACCAGGGATTGAACCAGTGCCCTTAGCAGTGGAAGTGCAGAGTCTTAACCCCTGGATAGCAAGGGAAGTCCTTGGTCTCTCTTGTATATGGACTTTAATCCCTATATCCATTATATTTATTACTGTATTGAATAGTCATTGCTCTTCTATTCACCAACTATCCCTTTTTTCTAAACCCATCCAGATTTTCCTTTGGAAAAACAGACTTCTTCCAATTTTATTCATCTTTATGATTTTGATCATATTAAACTCATGCCAATCTCCATGGATAAACCCCCAGTGACATTATTCAGTCAACATAATCTTGTCCCTTTGTTGAAAGTTTGGTTTAGAAATCTATATATAATAGTCTCAATAAATAAGAGCTGGCATTCCCTGGTCAAATTTAAGAATTATGTGATGGTGATCAGAGCTGATGCTCTCTTTCATTATTAACGTGAATCAGAGAACTTGTAAACTTTGGTATTAATCACAGCCATTCTTCACATTTTTAGATAAGATGTGCCATCCTAGGGAACAGGGCATTACTGTTAAGTGTCATGAAAAATGGAACTGGAGTTCTATTTGGGTCATTTCTGAGCTTTCCAGTTGCATAAATCTATTGATCTTTCTTCACTGTTGAAGCATGGCTGAGCTGGCATTTACTTTGTAAGGACAAAATTGGAATGCACATCTGTGTGTGTTATGTATAAAATTTTGGCTTTGAGAAAATGGTTTGGTTTTTGTTTTGTTTTAAATTGAGAGAGTCATGTCATATATAAAATAATTTCTTTTCTCTAGCACAGCCTAAAATTGTTGTTCTTCACATCAAGTTAAAATATGCAGTAATTTTACTTCCCTAACTGAGTTTTTGTTCCCTGAACCATAAAATAAGCTTAGATATGAATATGTAGACACTTATTCAGCACATTATTACAGATTGAGATAATTGACTCTGTAATTATAATGTTTCTCTTTAGAAAAATGGAATAAGAGCAGTAATACTGCAATTTGTACATTGAACCTTTTACATCATTCTGTCAAACTTCTGGCCTTCAAAGATTTCCTGAGTCTATTATAATATAGCATAATTCATCCATTTTGCTATCAGCACCATTTGCGAGAATATCCTCATTAATTACTTTCAATTTCAACCATTTTACACTAATCCAAAACCATGTCCTTTTCTTCAACACTTTTCCTATGATGTTTTGAACTTTTCTAATGGAAAAAAATAATAATCCCAGACCTTTGTGAAGACAAGATGAACTATTTTCTTGAAGGCTCATTTACAAAAAACAACAAAGTGCTCTTATTAGAAACAAGGGAACAATCAGTCCAGATGAAGAAAAAAACTAAATGACCTATGCCTATGCAAACCCAAATGAACCTTTCCTAAGGTTCAAGATTTGGTTAGCTTGTTTCTATTTGTTTTCTTTTTCATTTTCATGCTTCTATGCATTTCCAGCTGGACTGACTCTGGAAGGAGCGATGTATTACAAGAAAGCGTGTTCTCATATTTCCAATCTGATTTCAACTTCTATGAGAAAGGTTAGGATAATCACAAGAATGTTAGTTTCTTATCTGGACCCCATCTTTAAAACTTGAAAAGCTTACCCATCACTAGCTCTCCATTTCCAACGTTCCCTTCTGGGCTAGAATATTTGCTATGATTAGTATATCTCTGATCTTTCCCTCCGTCTCTGTCTCAGTCTTTCTTTCTTCCTCTGCCTTCTGAAGATAAAATCTTTCCAGTTTTCCTCTCACATTGATTTGTTTATTTTCAGCTCTTTCATCTTTGAAAGGTTAAGTTTGGAATTGTGGATAGAGAAATGCTGGAAAGTTCACTAGAAAAATATATTAGATAGAAGATGTTAGTTAATTTTATGATATTATTTTTCTCTTTTTAAAAAATATACCAATCCAACATTCAGTCACATGTATAGATTTGCCAATTACGGTAGTGTTGCACACATAATATTTGTTACTGTCATGTAGTTATAGTAATTGAATTTATTGTACAATGGATATGATTAAGAAGTTTTAAATTGACTAACACTAGTATGAATATTTTCTTATTTGAAATAATTGAAAAAAAATGTTAAATATGGAATTTTGTTAAAGCGGGAAATCAGAACACTGGCTTCATTTCAGCTTCACTGTTTTGTGAGCAAAAGGAAGGAGAAAACCAGAGACATTCAAATACTATGAATTTAATTGACCATTTTCCCAGAAAAGTCTGTGATTTGGGGAAAATGGTTATATGAAAATAAGACTGAACTGAGAATCAACAGAGAGGATGGGGAGAAATAAAAAGAACTCATGGTCACTCTCTGCCATAATTTTAGTCTTTATGACATTATTCTGTCATGACATACTGATATTCAAAATCTCCTTGAGTGAATTCTACTCTAGATCACTTGCTATAAGAGATACTTTAGAATACGTAATAAAACCTTAAAAAGTACAGTATAGTCTTTTAATTTACCCAGTCTTAATATTTGTTTCTATTATAGATGCTCTACGTAGAGCATATTAGGAAGACTGTCTAAGCAATGTCTTAGAATTAGACATTCATAGATTTAAATCTCCATCTTTTACTAATCTTCTAGATTTAAGCAAATAAATTAGCTCTTAAATCTTAATCATCTGATGAATGTAGTTGGGAAAATTGTGTCTATCTTATCTAATTATTATAAGAATTAACCCTAATACAAATAGAAAACTACTTAACAGAGTAGCTTAAAATGTATTTAATATATATTAGCAACTATTGGGGGCTTCCCTCATAGTTCAGTAAGTAAAGAATCCACCTGCAATGCAGGAGCCTGCCTGCAAGGCAGGAAACCCAAGTTCGATCCCTGGGTCAAGAATGATGATCCCATGGAGAAGGAAATGACAACCCACTCCAATATTCTTACCTGGAAAAATCCCATGGGCAGTAGAATTAAATGTTATCTTCATTTTCCTTTCCTTTTACTGAATATAAAGCTATTATTCTGGGATTCTTGATCTATGAAGTACATATGCAACAATAGCAAATAATTATTTTTTATAAAGTTACAATTGTTTCTCTAAGGGGGTATTTTATAATATTCTATATTTAAGTACAAATATTTTGATGCAGTTCAGTTCATTTCAGTCACTCAGTCATGTCCGAATCTTTGTGATCCCATGGACTGCAGCACACCAGGCTTCCCTGTCCATCACCAACTCCCAGAGCTTACTCAAACTCATGTCCATCGAGTTGGTAATGCCACCCAACCATCTCAGCCTCTGTTGTCCCTTTCTCCTCCTGCCTTTAATATTTCCTAGCATCAGGGTCTTTTCCAATGAGTCAGTTCTTCACATCAGGTGGTCAAAGTATTGGAGTTTCAGCTTCAGCATCAGTACTTCCAATAAATATTTAGAACTGATTTCCTTTAGGATTAACTGGTTGGATCTCCTTGCAGTCCAAGGGACTCTCAAGAGTCTTCAACACCACAGTTCAAAAGCATCTTCAGCACTCAGCTTTCTTTATAGTCCAACTCACATCCATTTATGAGTACTGGAAAAACCATAGCTTTGACTAGACAGACCTTTGTCAGCAAAGTAATGTCTCTGCTTTTTAATAAGCTGTCTAGGTTGGGCATAGCTTTTCTTCCAAGGAACAAGTGTCTTTTAATTTCATAGCTGCAGTCACCATCTGCAGTGATTTTGAAGCCCAAAAAATAAAGTCTCTCACTGTTTCCATTGTTTCCTTCATCTATTTGCCATGAAGTGATGGGACCAGGTGCCATGATCTTACTTTTATGAATGTTGAGTTCTCAGCCAACTTTTCAGTCTGCTCTTTCACTTTCATCAAGAGTCTCTTTAGTTTTTTGCATGCTGCCATAAGGGTGGGTTCTTCTGCATATCTGAGGTTATTGAAATTTTTCCTGGCAATCTTGATTCCAGCCTATGTTTCATCCAGCCCATGCTTCATCCAGCCCAGCATTTCACACGATGTACTCTGCATATAAGTTCAGTAAGCAGGGTGACAATATACAGCCTTGATGTACTCCTTTCCCAATTTGGAACTAGTCTGTTGTTCCACGTCCAGTTCTAACTGTTGCTTCTTGACCGGCATACAGATTTCTCAGGAGGCATGTAATCCACACCATCAGGAGGTTGTAATCCACACAGACAAAGGCTTTGGCTAGTCAATTAAGCAGAAATAGATGTTTTTCTGGAAATTCCTTGCTTTTTTGATGAGTGAAAGGATGTTGGCAATTTGATCTCTGGTTCCTCTGCCCTTTCTAAATCCAGCTTGAACATCTGGAAGTTCACAGTTTACATTCTGTTGAAGCCTGATTGGAGAATTTTGAGTATTACTTTGCTAGCATGTGAGATGAGTGCAATTGTGCAATTGTTTGAACATTCTTTGACATCGTCTCTTTTTGAGACTGGAATGAAAACTGACCTTTTCCAGTCCTGTTGCCACTGCTGAGTTTTCCAAATTTGCTGGCATATTGAGTGTAGCACCTTAAAAGCATCATCTTTTAGGATTTGAAAGAGCTCAACTGGAATTGTATCACCTCCACTAGCTTTGTTCGCAGTGATGCTTCCTAAGGCCCACTTGACTTCACATTCCAGGATATCTGGCTCTAGGTGAGTGATCACACCATCATGGTTATCTGGGTCATGAAGATCTTTTTTATATCGTTCTTCTGTGTATTCTTGCCCCCTCTTCTTAATATCTTCTGCTTCTGTTAGGTCCATACCATTCCTGTCCTTTATTTTGCCCATCTTTGCATGAAATGTTCCCTTGGTATCTCTAACTTTCTTGAAGAGATTTCTGATCTTTCCCATTCTATTGTTTTCCTCTATTCCTTTGCATTGATCACTGAGGAAGACTCTTATCTCTCCTTGCTATTCTTTGGAACTCAGCATTCAAATGGGTATATATTTCCTCTTCTCCTTGCCTTTAGCTTCTCTTCTCAGCTATTTGTAAGGCCTCCTCAGACAACCATTTTCCCTATTTGCATTTCTTTTTCTTGGGGATGGTCTCGATCCCTGCCTCCTGTACAAAGTCACGAACCTCCGCCCGTCATTCTTCAGGCACTCTGTCTACCAGATCTACTCCTTTGAATCTATTTGTCATTTCCACTGTATAATCGTAAGGGGTTTGATTTAGGTCCTTCTTGAATGGTCTAGTGGTTTTCCCTACATTTTTCAATTTAAGTCTGAAAATTGCAATAAGGAGTTCATGATCTGAGCCACAGTTAGCTCCCAGTCTTGTTTTTTGCTGACTCCATAGAGCTTCTCCATCTTTGGCTGCAAAGAATATAATCAATCTGATTTCAGTATTGACCATCTGGTGATGTCGATGCATAGAGCCTTCTCTTGTGTTGTTGGAAGACGGTGTTTGCTATGACTAGTGCATTCTCTTGGCAAAACTCTGTTAGTCTTTGCCCTGCTTCATTTTGTACTCCAAAGCCAAATTTGCCTGTTACTCCAGGTATTTCTTGACTTCCTACTTTTGCATTCCACTTCGCTATAATGAAAAGGACATCTTTTTTGGGTACTAGTTGTAGAAGCTCTTGTAGGTCTTCACAGAACCAATGTTTTGATTATTCCTATGTAAACACAATATAAAAGAGAAATACAATAAAGTGACAAACTAAAATAATAATAATAATAATAATAATAATGAGGCTCTATTAGATTAGATTTTGTAACATGAGGCATGACCTGAAAGGCGGCCACTCCCTTGCCCATCCTGCCCTGCATGTTCATGGGGAACCTGGTGCTAACCCATTCCTAGAGGGCCTGCTTCTGGGTGGGGGTTTCTTACAGTAGCAGAGAAGTTCCCTCACTGAGATCTATTGAAAGTCAGCCCTCCACACAATGGTTTGTTAAAATTAAAAAAGGAAAAAGTAAAGAAAAGTTAAAAAAAAAAGAAAGAAATTTTGGAGTCAGATACACTTGAATCTATATTAGGACTTTTCTGCTTTTAAGATCACGGCTTGATGCAAATTCCAACTTCTTGTAGCTCCAGTTTCCTTGTTTGTAAAACAAAGATAATGATGCCTATTGTGTTGAGAGGCTTTGAAAATTAAACCAGATGATGCTTAGCAGAGCTCTTCAAAGAGAATAACTAACAGTCAGTGGACCTAGCAATAATAGTATTACCAGCATTACTTGAAGATGGCACTGGGTATTTTTAAGTACAAAGAATGAGCCACTAAGAAGAGATAGCTCACTGAAAGTGAGATGAATCTTCTAAAAATCTCTAGGTTTCTAGGGGCTAAAGGCTGCTGAACTGACATTCTGCTGCCATAGTACTGGGGAAGTTAAACACCTATTTTTCTTATCTGTTAAATGATGAGAGGAACTAATTTTAAACACATGAACCACTTCGATGGCAACCTTTTCCCCCCCTACAATTGCACAAAGACTTTTTAAACTTTCTTAAGGTTGCTGTCAGGATGATACTGTTTATTTCCACCTCTGGAGCTGCTCTGTCTGTGTTCCTTCCCTAGCCACGTTTAACCAGCTTTAACCGGTGTCAACTCTCCGTGACCTCTAGCGAGGCAAATGGCTGAAGCGTCTAGCAGGTTCATTTACACAGTAATGAGTTCTGTCTACTAGTCTGCTAGAGACTGATGGAAAGAAGAAGATTACCTTCCACCACTGCCTATTAAATGTGATTGACATTCCTGTATGATATCTATCTTCTTTAGCAGCCCTCTCTCCTCCTCTAGAAACAGTTCATGAGCACAAAGAAATGAGGTCTGAAGCATTGTGCTCCTACTTTCATATTTTTTGTTTCAATTGTTATGGTGTAAAATAGAATTTTTTTTTAAAGGAAAGAAAAAATGATACTGTGTATAACTGGTACGAGAAGGAAGATTTTCATTATGAAGAAAAACAAATTAGAAAAAACTGCTGTCTCCTTCAGTGAAAAGTACAGAAAAACAAAGGTAGAAAATATTTCCTTAACTCATTACGTTTTCTTTAGCATCTTAATTGTGCTATTTCATTTGATATTTTCATACATTGGCATTTATGATACCTTTACATCTACATTTATCCTCTAATCTTCCTTTTCATTTTTCATTCAGTTTCATCTAAGATAACTTAGTTTTATGGTATGATTGCCATAAACATCTTTAAAAAATGTCTCTTCATACCTCTGTAAGATACAAAACTGCAACACTTACATAATAACTCTAATTTTGTACTTCTACAAGTATACATATAGCAGAAAACATTCCAAAAACCTCAAAATAAAAAGTATATTTTAATTCTTGTAAAAATTTTCTATTATACTTGCAACATTTCAGGCAATTAAATCCTATAAATTTATTTTAAGGCCTTATTTTTAAACAAAACAGAAGACTAAATTCTATCTAATTGCAAGAAATCATGGGCAAGTCATATTGAAATTCTCTCCAGGAGTGAAATGTGGGAAGGATTTTCCATTTTGAGATATTTAAATACATTCCTGCTTATGTTTTATGATCTACATTTCATCCCAAACTTCAGCATGCTTTAATTTTAAACGTACCCAGTCATAACATTATTGATTCTATGTTTTGATAATTAGTAAAACTTAAATAGCTGACCACCAACTTTGAACTATATGCACTGGGTTCCTGCCTAATCATTTTTCCCCAATGTACAACCACCATCTATCTATCTAGTTATCACAAAGCTCTGTCTGTTAGTTTAAGTTTTGGCTATATCTCAAACTAGAGCTACTTTGAGGCATGAAATCCACCTTGCTCTTACCTAGAAGTTCTGGATGTACTAGTTTAAATTAACTGCTTGACTAAAGCAATATAACCATGAAAGTGACAAGAGAGCAGAAATGTGTTCTCATTCACTCTACATTCATTTTCATCAAATGAGAGAACAAGAGGCAGACAGCTGCAGGAGAAAAAAGCAAATTCTGCTATTTGGAATCACTAAACAATTGTACTGCATCAAATGCTCATAATATATTATTCCAATTTTTGCTGTTGCAGAACAGTAAGCACTAAAGAATGGTAGATATCATCTGTCAGCACTAGCAAAACAATCATTCTCTATATTTTATATAAAAACTAAAGTCTGGCTTCTCCATTGATGATTGCTTCACTAATGTATGGAGAAAAAGTTATCGGGGTATTACTATTATAATTTAATTTAACTCAGGGCATAGCAGGAAATTGATTAATAGCTACAAAATGCACACGTGATTTAAAAGCATGAAAAGTAATTACTTCACCAATTACAGGAAGTCTAAATGAGCTGTGATTGACAGTATATGAAAGGCATTAGAGTTGAAAAGTTGATTGGAAAGAAAAAGAAGACATAAACTGCCAGATAGCTGTAGGAAATGCCATCTCTGGTGAATCGAAACTGTATTAGCAATATCTGAAATTGTCTTTAAATTCTGACCTTCTAATGATCATCTTTAGTGTTGTTGTGAGAATTAGTCATAATTCTCTAATACAGCAGTTCAACAAGTTAATGCCCAAATTAAAGTCAAATAAAGTAGGTAATTTAAACATATGATATTCATTCAAAACTAGATAGATACAGCATATTGACAACTAATCTTAAAACAAAAAGTTTTCTTCAAACTGAATAGAGTAAAACTCATCATCAATTCTTAAAATAGGCTTTTATAAAGGTGGACTTGATTTAGAGATTATATCCATTTCTCTTTATAAATGAATATATGTGTGAAATAAGCATCCATATTTCACATTTGATATAAAATTTACCTAACTTATCCTAAAGCCACTTATAACAAATTGCCTATACTTTTATTCACTCTGTCTGCCTTAAAGAAAAATTCATTTTTCTTTTTTGATTTCTGGAAATAACTTGAATGTTTAGGATTCACTTTGGCCTCTTATTATTTATTCAAATTATGCTTCTTTTCTGGGGTTTAAAGACATATATTTATGAATCATTCAGTATGTCAACCACATGTGGATTCTACAATGCTGTGAGCATATGTTATGTCTATCCTGCTTTCTGATTTTCTGATTGACAGCATGTGTTTAAGGGTGACTAGGCTTATTTCCTGCTGTTTAAAATTGATAGAAGTTTAGCAAAGCATATTCACTGATACATAATATTGCTTCCCTGCTGACAGTGGGAATGAAAATTGACATACAAACTCTTTGAACTTCCAAAAGAGAGAAACTTTAGCAGATTGTGGGTTTATGCAAATAGTGACATAAATTAATTTTGAAAATGCTGAGATTACAACAGGAAGAAAGAAATTTGAAAGTGAGCCAGTCAAAATTTCATGAAATTATAGAATATTTTCAAGCACTTTTCATTTTATGAATTTTAAATATCGACATTATTCTTTTTTATAAGGTACATCTTATAAATTTTATTAATTTGCAATTTAAAAAAAGAAATTCAATTATACAGTACAAAATTAAATAAAGTTCCACTGGAGCTTTTGAAGAAATATATTACAACTTGAGTTTTGTAGTAACAAGCTAGAACATAAATATTGATATAAAACAATGAAAACTACCGAAAACTACCGAGAATATATTCATCACTACTGAAACTGACATTATCATAGAATACCAAGAGGGGGAAGAGTTCATTATGATTTCCTTTTAAAAATAAATTTAAATGGCTTTGATTTTCATTGCAAAAATTGATCAATATAAATTAAGGAGAACAAAATTTTTTTTCTACAGTTTCTGTTAGTCAAAATTTCAAAACTAGAAGACAACAGTTCTAGTTTTTTAGCCTAGCTAAGCCCTGTTGTAGGCTTCCCTGGTGGCTGGCTCAGAGGTAAAGAGCCCGCTTGCTCATGCAGGAGACTCAGGTTTGATCCCTGGGCCAGGAAGATCCCCTGTAAAAGGAAACGCCAACGCTCTCCAGTATTCTTGCCTGGGAAATCCCATGGACAGAGGAGCCTGGAAGGCTACAGTCCATGGGGTCGCAAAGAGTCAGACACGACTTGGTGACTCAACAACAGCAAACCCTTTCGTGGTCTTTAAGCAGACCACAGTCTCTCAGGCGTCCTTCATTTTCTGGATGCCTGGAATCTCTACCTACACTTTGGTTCTTAGCTTAGATAAACCTTCCTCTAGGAAGAGATCCTCAGATATGAGTTAGACATATCCTTAAATGTCCCACAAACACCTCATTTTCTTTCCCTGAGATCTTATCATACACATTATTTCTGCCTGTTTACTTTAGTCTTTATAAAATGTCCATGAGGACAGGAACAACCACACCTCCTAGCACTATGTCTTATATCAAATATGTCAGCAATAGATATTTATTGTACAAAAAACAAATGAGTTAAATAGCATATCCTTAGACATAAGATATGAGTTTGTCTGTCTCCATAAGAAACTATTATCTTTTATGGACTAGAAGAGTGTCTTATTAAGCTCTTTTTATTTCTAGTGCCTATTACAAAGCCAAGAATATAATATATACTCAATAAACATTTTATTAAATAAATGAACTTTCAAATGAATTTTGGAAAGACACAACTGAATGAAGAGGTAATCCTTACATTTACAAACCGCAAAACTTGTTATAAGCAAACAAGAATGCTTCCCTATGTCAGAAGAGAGCATTTTTTTTTAATCAAAAAGAGCTGTCTCTTACTTAACAGAAAATTTTTACTTACATTATGCCCTGATATAAATGTTAATGTGAGACCTACTCTCTGCTTCTCACCCCAGATGTAGCCTCAAGTGCTTCCTTCTTTTCCCTTCAAATGATAAGATCTTTGCTTTAAAAAGGAGCCAATATACTTTGTATTGTGGAAATGAAAAGAAGTATTTGCTCAGAATACAATATCTGAAAATAAGAATACTGTGTCAATCACTTTCATAATAGACAGAAATATGGGTGGCAATCACTGTCTACTCACATATGGAGCTGTTTCACCTATTAGATTGTGGCACTGTTAGTATTATGTGGTGACAAAAAATGAGCTGAAGAATCAGAAAAAATCTAGTTTTGTCCAAATCCTGTTTCTGCCAAAAACTGGCATCTTGGGAAAATTAATCAGATGCTTTAAATATCAACTCCTTCAATTATAGGTTAAGAAAATAATATATGTAATTCACAGAACTTACTGTAAAGATTCTGTGTAACCCTATGAAAGTCTCTTCTTTAGTTCACCAAAAACTAGTTTCATAGCTTTTCTCTGAAAGAGTTAGAGGTCTACAGTGTCAAAACTAGTATTTTACCAGATGCTCTGAGGTCCTGACTGTTTCTTAGTCCTCAGTAATGGTGTCCGTGATACTTGGTGGTGACCACAGATGACTGGATTATTTCTTCCCTTATCCAAGTACCTTCCATGGATAACTTTACTAAAAGAAAATCCGCATTAATATTCTCAGGAGTGTTTTGGAGCTCTTAAGGCTCTGGTTCAAAATTCAAACCACAGAGTCAGGAGATTGAAAATTCATCACAGTTTTCTCTAGTCAATGCACCTTCTCTGTTTTGATTCATGGTATTAATTAAATTCTATTCTCTGGGATCGCTAGGTTCTTAGTACCTTCAAGTACATTTTTTTCTCTCTAAGGGGCCCAATTCTATAATTGCAATCTCAACTTTCAGGATGATTGCTTGTTCTCTGGGTATTCAAAGAATTTTCATTTGAAATACAAAACTGAACAAAAATGATTTTGTTCTTGGATATATTTCTCTATCTTCAGGCAAATAGCTACTTATTTGTTGCCAACCCAAAGGTTACCAAGAATCCCTAGAGGTTGAATCCTTAATAAGTACCTAAAAACATTTTCTGCCACAATAGTTTGCACAAAATTCCAAATTAGGGTCACATTTAAAAAGCCCTTTCTATTGAATTTCACTACAAATGGTGCCATATTCCATCATCTTCCCAAACTCCTAGATTTCTCCTTGGCTCATGGTATATTTTACAACCAACCACAAAATGCATATTAAACATTTAAGATAACTAACAATGCCAGATGTATAATAAGTTCTCAATAAATGGTAGCTAACTTTTTAATTCAATAGAATGGCTTTTTATAGAGATGGAACTTCTAGCATAACAGAAGGCCATTGTGGGAGAAAAAAAAATCAGGAAAACATTTTTCCATTTTTTGTTTCACAGGTGAATTGGAGGAACATTTGGACTGGTTCCAAGTTTTCAAATCTGGTTTTAGGCATTCTGTCATGCTCCTCACTGCCTCCTGCAACCTATGAGTAATAAAATCAAATCTCTGTAGTGAGGGTTCACAAATGGCTGAGACAACTTTGTGCCCTTGCCCTTTGTTGAAACAATTTTATTATTGTAACCTTTTTCTTTTTCACCATTGTTATGTCTAGGAGAACATCTCAAACTATTTTTCATTTCAAAGGAAGGTTAAAAAGTCCTGACAGGCATAGGTAGCTAAGAATTCTGAGGGCTTTGAAATGAGAGTCCATGCACCCTTCTGACATGGCTCAGCTAGGCAGTAAAACAGGGGTAAGATTTGCAGAGTTGGGTTAAGCTCAACAAACTCCAAACAGACAAGCCTTTGCTTTTTGTTATTCCTTCGCTGCCAGAACAAACCGTCTGAATTTGACAACCTGTTGCCCTGGGCATTGTTGGAACAAGAGACCTAACATCATTGTTGAAGCTGTCCCTGAGTCTACCTTCCTTTATGGGCTTGTGTGGGTGTTTAGAATTATAAATTAAAAGATTAGAAACACTGACTTTGAGGGCCTTTTGTGCAGCTGTATTAGTCCTGTTTGAAACATTATGCCAGCCATATTTCCTAAACACTGTGCAAAGAAGCAATAAATAGAAGACATCTGCATTCCCAATTTATCAGATTTTTATATTTTTTAATAAGCCAGCTATTTGCCAACACAGTATGATACCATTTATGGCACTTACGGATTAAGACAACTGTGCCTAGGCAGACAGCTTCATGTAAATACATGACTGCAAGTAGAGAGGAGGGGCTTCACTGAGAGAAAAACTAGAGATGCGTTGCCAAAAAGCAAATGTCCACCACATTTTTTCCACAGGAAAATTCTATGGTCCATTAAACCGCAAGCACAATATCGTCTTGCTGAAAAAACTTGTATATGTGTGTGTGTTCCTAAGGCTTGTGTGGGTGAGTCGCTTCAGTCATGTCCGACTCTTTGTGACCCCATGGACTGTAGCCGTCCAGGCTCCTCTGTCCATCAGGCTCTCCAGGCAAGAATACTGCAGTGGGTTGCCATGCCTCCTCCAGAGAAGCTTCATGAGCCAGGGATTGAACCCACATATCTTACATCTCCTCCACTGGCAGGCAGGTTCTTCATCACTAGCACCACCTGGGAAGCCCAGCTTATCTGTGTCCAACTCTTTGCGACCCCATGGACCATAGTCTGCCAAGCTCCTCTGTCTATGGATTTCCCAGACAAGACTATTGGAGTGGGATGCAAGGACTCTGTCCCTTGCATCGGCAGGTGGATTTTCTACCACTGAGCCACCTGGGAAGCCAATATGTGTGTGTACATAAATATATGTATGCATATATGCATATATACATGTACGTTCCAATATATATAGATATAAAAGTATATATATATGTGTGTTTATATATTTGATAGTACTCTCATTGCCTTTAAAATAAAGTATCATAGGATGAAAGGCATAGGAAAGAACATTTGAACTAGCACTTGTATATCCTAAAATATTCAAGCCAAAAAATAATCAATGTAACTATAAAAAACTATATTTAGGATTATTGTAGTTCATTTCCACAGGTATAATACACTCTCACTCTTTCATTTTCAGATTCATTCTTTTATTCAATACAAGTTATTTATCTTAAATATGCAAATATAATGGGAAAGGATAATTTATAGTACCCTCAGGATAAAAATAGAGTGTAGATAAAGAACAGAAATGGGAAGTATAACTACAGGGTCTTAATGGAAAAGCACAAAATAGGCAGGCAGATATTGGCAGCAATATATGAAATCTATATAAGCAAGTAATTTTTTTCATAGCCAACATGGCCCCAGGAATGAAGCTGGTTTCCCAGAGTAGCCCCTAGTGTTCAGTGAAAGGAATCATTTGCAAAAGCAAGATAGGAAGCAAGATTAGCCTGTTTGAACCATATATTTAACTACTATTTTTTCATTATATTATTAATTGATATTTCTTCAAAAATGCAGTGGGTGGTTCCTATGTTTTTACAACTATTAATTTCGGTTGAACAAATAACAAGGTCTAAACCAGGAGTATTTACCCTCAAAAACTTAACTCTGTACTATGTATAAACTTATTTGATGAGGTTGCATTTATAACATACTCAGAATATTGCAAGTACCGTATAAGACATTTCATTTCACTAACAAACCAAATAACAAGAAATATTTGCAATGACCACATCTTGTTATAAAATGATCCAAGAAGTAGGTGCAAAGACAAGGGTTTTCTTAATGGGTTGGTTTCCTCCTGTTAACTAGTAAAGATCACTGCCAGCAAGACAGGATTTTAAAAAGATGTCCCTCATCTTCACACTGCTTTGTTTAAAAATGGGTAACCAATAAGGACCTATACAAGTTGGAATCAAGATTGCCATGAGAGATATAAATAACCTCAGATATGCAAATGACACCACCCTTATGGCAGAAAGCGAAGAGGAACTAAAAAGCCTCTTGATGAAAGTGAAAGAGGAGAGTGAAAAAGTTGACTTAAAGCTCAACATACAGAAAACTAAGATCATAGCATCTGGTCCCGTCACTTCATGGCAAATAGATGGGGAAACAGTGGAAACAGTGGCAGACTTTATTTTGGGGGGCTCCAAAATCACTGCAGATGGTGACTGCAGCCATGAAATTAAAAGATGCTTACTCCTTGGAAGGAAAGTTATGACCAACCTAGACAGCATATTAACTTTGCCAACAAAGGTTTGTTTAGTCAAGGCTATGGATTTTCCAGTGGTCATGTGTGGATGTGAGAGTTGGACTGTGAAGAAAGCTGAGCGTCGAAGAATTGATGCTTTTGAACTATGGTGTTGGAGAAGACTCTTGAGCATCCCTTGGACTGCAAGGAGATCCAACCAGTCCATCCTAAAGGAGATCAGTCCTGGGTGTTCATTGGAAGGACTGATGTTGAAGCTGAAACTCCAATACTCTGACCACCTGATGCGAAGAGCTGACTCATTTGAAAAGACCCTGATGCTGGGAGGGATTGGGGGCAGGAGGAGAAGGGGACGACAGAGGATGAGATGGCTGGATGGCATCACCGACTCGATGGGCATGAGTTTGAGTAAACTCTTGGAGCTGGTGATGGACAGGAAGGCCTGGCGTGTTGCGATTCATGGGGTCACAAAGAGTCAGACATGACTGAGAGACTGAAATGAACTGAACTGAAGTGAACTGAACTGTATAGCATATGAAACTCTACTCAATGCTATGTGGCAGCCTGGATGGAAGCGTAGTTTGGAGGAAAATGGATACATGTATATTTATGGCTGAGTCCCTTCACTGTTCACTTGAAACTATCACAACAGTGTTAATAGGCTATACTTCAATACAAAATATTGTTTTAAAAAAATATTCCTGAAACACTTGATATAGAATTGTTATCCAAAATCTGTAAAGAACTCTTAAAACTCAATAATAAGAACACGTAAGACCTGACAAAAACATGGTCTAAAGACCTTAATAGACACCTAACCAAAGATGATAAATAAATAAGCATATGAATAAATGGTCCACATCACATGTCATCAGAGAAAGACAAGTTAAACCAACAGTGAGATACTTCTACATACCCATTAGAATGGCCAAAATCCAAAGCCCTAACAACATCAAATGCTGTGAAAATGTGGAGCAAAAGGTACTCATTTATTGCTGATGGGACAACAAAATGGTACATCCATTTTGAAAGATACCTTATCATTTTCTTATAAAAGTAAACATACTGTTACCATGTGATCAAGCAATTGTTTTCCTTGCTTGATATTTATCTGAATGAATTGAAAATTTATGTCCATGTAAAACCTGTACAAGGATGTTTGCAGCAGCTTTATTCATAATTGCCAATGCTTAGAAGCAAACAAGATGGTCTTCAGTAAATTAATGGATTGAAAAACCCTGGTACATCCAGAAAATGGAATATTTTCGGTTCAAAACACAAATAAGCTCTCAAGCCATAAAAAGAGTTGGGGGTAACATTAATACATATTGTTGTCGTTGTTTAGTCACTCAGTCATGTCCAGCTTTTTGGAACCCTGTGGACTGCAGCACGCCAGGCCTCCCTGTCCATCACCATCTCCTGGAGTTTGCTCAATCTCATGTCCATTGAATCAGTGATGTCATCCAACCATCTCATCCTCTGTCATCCCCTTCTCCTGCCTTCAATCTTTCTCAGCTTCAGAGTCTTTTCCAGTGAGTTGGCTCTTTGCATCAGGTGACCAAAGTATTGGAGCTTCAGCTTCAGCATCAGTCCTTCCAATGAATATTCATAGTTGATTTCCTTTAGGATTGACAGGCTTGATCTCCTTGCTGTCCAATGAACTCTCAAGAGTCTTCTCCAACACCACAATTCAAAAGCATCAATTCTTTGGCTCTCAACCTTCTTTATGGTCTAATTCTCATATCCGTACATGATTATTGGAAAAACCATAGCTTTGACTATATGGATGCTTGTCAGCAAATAATATCTCTACTTTTTAATAGGCTGTCTAGGTTTGTCATAGCTTTTGTTCCAAGGAGCAAGCATCTTTTAATTTCATGGTTGTTGTTACCATGTGCAATGATTCTGGAGTCCAAGAAAATAAAGTCTGTCACTGTTTCCATTGTTTCCCAATCTATTTGGCATGAAATTATGGTAAAAATAGATTCCAGATCCCTCTTACCAGGTAAGTTAAAAACAAAGCAAAAATAAATAACCTCTGTCATTGGCTCTCCCTTTCTTTACTCAGTTCCTAAAAAGATCTTGAAGTTCTTTCCCATGTTAATACAAATAAAACTATGTCCCCTAGTTTGATCAATTATTATATAAGTTCATATGCTCTCGAGGTGGTGGAAAGCTTCATTGCTCTGTTGTCCATTGGGAATCCTTGCACAACAGGAAGCTCCGTGTTGTACACCCTGCCTCCCTAGGCACACCAAAGTCCATGGATCGACTATGCTCTGAGGTCCCACTACCACTCCACAGTGGCTCTCTCCTGCTGGGCTCAGATCCTGCTGTAAGGAAGAAGCCATTGTCCCTCTCTTCCCATTGGGAATGTTTCCATTTTTGCCCCACTAAAATTAGAAGCTTCACTTCTCTCCTGCAGTCCCTGTCCTCCATATCCTCTCTCTTGGTGGTGGAAGTCTAGCTACCTCCTAATTTCCCTTCAAAGAACCTTTAGAAATTTAATGTTGGTCTATTTTTCCTATAGTTTGACAAGTTAAAATGCTGACGTCCAACTCTTTTTTTAAATTAGGTGCCCTTATTACATTAATGTAGCATGCATGAATCAACAATAACAAAAAGTTATTTTAAATAGGTGGTTTGATTTTTAACATTTTTGTTTCTGGAAATGGAGAGAGATAGCCTTGGAACTTAGAAAGTTCCCAAGCCTATTAACCTGAGACTACTATCTTACTAACTTATAGCTGGCAATATTAATAGTATGCACTGTACACTATTGGACATGAGCTAAGTTAGAAGAAATTTAATAAATAATCTTACTTCCCTCCTTGTTAAATTCCAAAATGGCCAATTTCCCTATGAATAACATTTGCTCTAGGTGAAAGGAAGTACTGTTCTTTATTTATAATAAGTATCTGACATCATGGATCAAATAATTAAATCATACAATTGGCAGTGCTGGCCTGACATTCAGAATAATACAAAACATAGAAACTGATATTTAAAAATAATAGCCCTTTCCTGAGCTACTTATGTGGAAAATTCTAACTAAAATGTATTATGAAATAGAACTAAGTTATATTTTTCAAAGCTCAAAAAAGTGTTTGGGGGATGATAAAACAGTATCTAGAGCACCCACATCAGTTTGAAATAAAGTGGAAATATGAATAAAAAATTCAAATCCTACATGTTGAACATCAATAACTTGAAAATATTACCATTTCAGGATGTCATGTTAAGGTGAGTAAAGAATCTGGAAGTTTTCATTCTCTGGAAACTGCCTACCTACTGAGGATAGTGTAGAGAAAAGAAAAAGACATTCTTAAACATTTGTTGCCCGCTGCCACAGATGAGTTATGTTTAAGAGCCCCCTAAGATGGGTAGACCAAACATTATATTTTATGCTTGACAGTCTGCAGAGTTTCATCAACCTGATTAAAGTCTGTCAAGATCAATTCCAAACAATGTGCAAGAAGTTAAATAAAATAAGATACTCAAGAAAAAAAAATAAGATGTTATGCTGAGTGTCCAAACTTTTACAAACTTTTACATGTAGCCTAATCTTGACAGACAAGATCAGATGTTTCTTAAAAGAAATAATGTGACATTTTAAAAGAAAATTGAAAGAGTTTATGCTTTTAAGTTTATAGTCCTGACACTTATTAATAACATTAGGGTTCTTCTCCATACACTCTGTCTACTCCTATCCTATACTATAAATATCTATATAATTAAAGAAAATATTTTATCAATTTACTATTCCCATTCAACTTGTATGTTCTTGGAAAATATATTTCTTGTCCATGCTACATAGTAGCTTCCAAGATTTGTGAAAAGTTATTCCCAGGAAAAACTAATTTTTAAGTAAAACATTTTAGACTCTTAATACATCTAAAATCCCGCCTTTTCATATTGTATTTTATTTTAATCTGAATGCTTGAAATAATATGTAAATTATGGTAGATCGACTCTCAAACTAGCACAAATAAAGTCCAACCTCTTAGTCCTCCTAGTCCTCATGGCCTCTTCCCTAGAGTAATTTATTCTAATGAAAAGAATATGGAAATGCTAAAAAGTGTTTCCATGATTAGGCTACAAAAGATTACGTCTTTTGTCTTGCTAGCAGATTCTCTTGTTGGCTTTGGTGAAGTTAGATGTAGAAAGGTCTATGTGACAGGAAGTGAGGAAAAACTCCAGCCAATGTCCTTAAAAAAAAAAAAAAAGCAAACAAAAAACAAGGGCCTCAATTCAACAGCCCACAGGGAGCTGATTTTTTTTTTTTTTTTCAGGAACCACCAAGTGAGCCTAGAAGCAGATCCTTTCACATTCAAGCCTTTAGAAAAGCCCCCAGCGCTGTCTGATATTTTGTCTCTAGCCCTGTGAGAGATCCTAAACTAGAGGACCCAACTAAGTCATGCCTAGATTCCTGACCAATAGATATCATAAAAAGTATGTATAACCATAGTTTTCATCACTGAATGTGTGGTGATCTATTAGGCTGTTAAGAGATAACGAATAAAAGACTGACATAACAATGAAAATAAATCAAAAGAACAACATTTTAGTGTTATGAATCATTGACATGAAGAGTTTCTTTGTATTCAGAAGTAGATTTATGTTTTCTGAAATTCTGTATTAGTTTGGGTGTGTGGACCTAGCATCAATAATAGCAAAATACCACCATCTGCTCAATGGCTTACATCATGGTTCTTCTATCCTTGGCCCCTGAAATCTATTCAGTCCACAAGCCGAGTTGATTCACACTTGATATTTTTTTCATTTCCACCTACTTCTATCTTTTCCTACTCATATCATCATTACTGGCATTTATACACTACATCTTGCTTTCTCTCTATTCACTTTATAGATCCTCTTCCTCCTATTCATCCATTTTATTCAGAAAATCCAGGGCAAGACCTTAAAATTCATGTCTGATCATGTGTCTAACCGTTCACAGCTTTTGTAGAATAAAGCACCAAACCTTTACCGGAATGCACCTGTGTAAATAAAACACGGCACCTGCTGACCTCCAGGTTTCATGTGATGCATTGTGCTCCATACTTTAGATAGACTGGCATTTTGGTTTTACTTCTTAAATGGGCCATACTTTGCTCTTTTACATGATTCTTCCTCTGTCAGGAATACTCTTCTTCTACAGTCATTTCCCTTAGAACACATATTTCAGCTTACAATCACTTCTTGAAGGGAAAATTTCCCCAGCCCCCAATTTAAGTTAGATTTCCCTGTTGCATACTTTAATTCTACCATATACTTCAGCACAGTGCTTATTTAAAATACTAGCTCAATATCTCTCTTTCCTACTAGGTTTTAGTTTTCTGAGGACAGGAAGATAGCTTCCCATTTATTCCAGCATCTAAAATGGCAATGCACTCCAGTATTCTTGCCTGGAGAATCCCGTGGACAGAAGAACTGGTGGGGCTACAGTACATGGGGTGAATCAAGTCTTAGATTGAGATATACATTTTGAGATCATCAGGATGGTCATCTTTTGAAATTTTAGAATTAAATAAGTTGCCTAAAAACACCATGTTAGGGACTTCCCTGATGGTCCAGTGACTCACAATCCACTTTCCAATACAGGGGATGAAGATCTGATCCCTGGTCTGGGAACTAAGATCACACATGCCCTTGGGCAACTAAGCCCACAGGTGCAACTACTGAGCCCACGTGCCACAAGTAAGACCTGACCCAACGAGATAAATATTAAACACTGTGTCAATGAAAAGAAAGAGAATAGATATGAGAGAAGAAATAGTAAAAAGTAAGGCAAAGGAAAGGGGAGGAAAGTTGAATCTTAGAAGCATGTTAAAATGTAGAGATGTCATAACAAAATACAAGGAGACACTTGTAAGGTAAGAAAAAGTGCATATGGTACTTTATGCTGAAAAAGGGGATTGAGGAAAGAGAGGAGAATGATTTGTGTTAATTTGGAAATGGTGCTTTGAAGTAAAGTGATAATGATGAGAGCCAGATTGGAGTGTTCCAAAAAGAGAAGTGAGTAATAGTGCAGACAATACCTCCACCCTTTGCTAAAACTCAAGCAGAGCAATTAAATTCAAGCAGAGCACTTGGAGGATGCTGTAAAGACAAGGAAGATTTTCTTTTAAGTGATTATTCTTTAAACAAGAGACACTGGAAGGTTTTAATGACAGCAATATAGAAAGCGGAAAAAAAAAACTAATATTGTAACTGTGAGGTAATAATTTCTTGAGAATTTAGTAGAGATACAGTCCAGAGAACAGTTGGAGGGTTTGTTTTTTGACAAGAGAAGAAACATTTATTCCCTCATAATAGATGTTAAAATGGAACAAATGGAAGCAAATGAAAGAAAAATTGAAGATGTTGTCACTGAAATAATTTTTAGTTGCAAATAACAATAAGATTCAATGTGGCTACTTAAAATAATGTAAATTATCATTAATTTATTATTATTATTGATATGAATACTATTTCATATAAGCTGAAAATTCAGGGAAAATAGTTCTAAGAGTGTTTAAATCTGTTATAATGATGAATTAGTTATAAAAATGTAATTATACCTGGTTGCTCTATCATGGATCTACCTCTATATTTGCATTAATTCCCTGTACTAGCCTGTGGCATTACATTAATAGCAGCAGCTTCAAATCTTACACCTTTGCAACCACCTAATCTGAAATAAATTGTAAGCTTCTTTTCATTAGAAACTTCAGAAAGATATCCCATTTCACTGTCTTTGATTCATTACATATTTTTCATCATGTCATCTTTAGGTAAGCAAAGAGTATAAACTAATTGGTTTAACTCTATCTTGGATTGAAATCTGATCTACCTAGTCTCATCGCTGAGTCTTAAGATGATGGTTAGAAATTCCAGTGAACTCTGAACTGTAGTAGACAAGAGAAAGGTGAATGATTAATGGTGAGTAGAAACCATAAGGGCTTCCCTGGTAGCTTAGCTCGTAAAGAATCTGCCTGCAATGCAGGAGACCCTGGTTTGATTCTTGGGTTGGGAAGATCCCCTGTAGAAGGGACAGGCTACTCACTGCAGTATCTCGGGCTTCCCTGGTGGCTTAGATGGTAAAGAATCCACCTGCAATACGGAAGACCTGGGTTCAATCCCTGGGATATTCCCTAGTTGGGAAGATCCCCTGGAAGAGGGCAAGGCAACCACTCCAGTATTCTTGCCTGGAGAATCTCCAGGGAACAAGAGGAGCCTGGCAGGCTACAGTCCACAGGGTCGCAAAGAGTCGGACATGTCTGAACAACCAAGCAAACACACACAAACCATACAGTGAATTTTTTGTATTTAAGAATGATGTGAACTTTAAATTATACAACTAAATATTAATAAATCTCACTTTCTATGCACATCCTTTAATTATGCAAATCTCTCAGTTTTAAACGAGCTTCCCCAGGTGGCGCTAGTAGTAAAGAACCTGCCTGCCAATGCAGGAGACAAAAGAGACCATTCAATCCCTGGGTCTGGAAGATCCCCTGGAGGAGGGCATGGCAACTCACTCCAGTGTTCTTTCCTGGAGAATCCCTTGGATAGAGGAATCTGGCGAGCTACAATCCATAGGGTTGCAGAGTCGGACACGACTGACACTATTTAACATCTATGCATGCTCAATTTCAAACTTATACTCCAGAATTTGAGTCATTTTGAATATCAGAGACCAAGTGAACAGTAAACTAAGTACTGAATTTTCACTTTGTGGAATCACTTTGAAAGAGAACTCCAGGATCTGCCCTGCTGCTGTTTATGTGCATCAGCAAGGGATATTTTTTAAATTCTTATTCTATTACTTATATATCATGTTATAACAATGTCATCTGAACATTCATTAATTTATGAGTCTGGTGCTTAATATACACTTAATACCCAATAATTTTAGGGAGAAACTTAGATGCCATGTAAGCTAATGAATAGGGTAAATGACATAATTATTGTTGTTCAACTGCTCAGTCATGTCTGACTTTGTGACCACATAGACTGCAGCATGCTAGGCTTCCCTGTCCTTCCCTGTCTCCTGGAGTTTCCTCAAACTCATGTCCATTGAATCGGTGATATCATCCAACCATCTCATCCTCTGTTATCCCCTTCTCCTACTGCCTTCAATCTTTCCCAGCATCAGGGTCTTTCACAAACTGGTCAATCCTAAAGAAAAATCAACCCTGAGTACTCATTGGAAGAGCTGATGCTGAAGCTGAAGCTACAATACTTTGGCCACCTGATGTGAAGAGATGACTCATTGGAAAATACATCATTATATACCATGTAATTTATTTCAGGGATCATGCACTACAGAATACAAGAGAATTCTTCAGGAATGAAAATCAACACCAAAGGGAAAAATATATTAATGCTTTTACATTTATTTGCTCTAAGAATGAGCACATGCAAATACATGCACATGTTCATTCTTTGTATTTGGATGGAAATTTTAACCTTAAATTATGTAGATTTTGAGTAGAAAATATGGATAAAATTCAAAACAATGTTTCTAAAGAAAGAATAAAATGTGGTTCTCATGTAAGATTAAGAACAAGAAAGAATTATCAGGCAGTCTTCATTTAATTTTATAAAAATTATAAACCATAGGCCACAAACCCCCTTTTGCAAGAAGCTGCATCTCTTTATTTTCTATTATTCATTTTAACTTCTAGCTAAAAGTTCCCAATTCGGGCTTTTGAGAAACTTGAAGTTGAAGCTTCATAGTATTTTTGTTTTTCTTTTCAGTAGAGAGTTTCAAATACCAGGAGAAAAGTAATATTGATTATCTAAACACACTGTGAAAATGTAGTATAATTTTAAAACATGGTGAGTACTCAGCTGAGGTTTTGTGGTATTTTGTTTAAAGTGATGAGTCAGTCCAGGTGTGTGGTTTCACTAACAGCTTTCAGCTGCTAAAGAGCAGGTGCAAACCTGGTGACCATTAGGGTGAAGCCAGGAGAGTGTTAACAGACGAGGGCTATGGCAGGGGCAAGCATCCAGGAAGCTGAGGGTGATCATAGACTGGTTGTACACTACCAGGTAGATATTATGTGTTGATAGTTGTCTTACGATAGGGAGATTGCTTTTGTAATAAGTGGTTAAACTCATTTAACAGCATTATGTGGAGGAAGGAGAATGGAGACCTGTCTCCAATAGAATTGAATATTGCAACATAGCCTAAAATCTTTCAGAGTCAATGTATGTATCTACTGAATGTATATATCTACTAAGACTGTATATAGATAACTCATGTTGGCTCACACCAGGGATTGAAACTTGTTTTCTATTTTAAGGTTTATTAGCTTTCTGTTTTTATCATATTTATGTATTTTATATATAGATATGGATGTATATGTGCATGTATACTTAATATATATTATCAATGTAAAGTAAAATATACAACACGGTTAAAGATTTTTTTTTTTCACATAGCCAAGACAGTTGACAATGACACAAAAGAAGTTGACATCAATATAAGAAAATAAATAATCTTTGAAAATGTATCTTAACTTCACAACTATGTGACTCTTCCCCAGATCTCTTGTTTACAACTCAGTAAAGTCCACATTAAAGTTTTGTCTATTTTCTTCTGCTAATGCAGCCACACACACATGCACACACACACCCCTCTAGCAACAGGCTAGTGTTTTCAGAAGTCCTATTGATGTAGGTTGTTTCTAGTTTCCAAATAAATCTTCTATAATATCTGCTAGAGGGAGCACAAAGATAAACTACTTTTACTCTTGTCATTTCATTTAACACTAAGAAAATATTGAATGCTGAAGGGACTCTCAAAATGTGTTGATGGACAAGGAAAGTATTGAGTGTCCAAATTCTAAAGTCAATACTTACCTTGAGCAACAATATATCTTAATATTTCCTCAAGCAAGAAACCAATAGAACATGTATATCTGTTATCACCTATTCTTGTCTATGTGTCATAAATTTGATAACATTAAAGAATTTCAGAACTTATCCTGACAGTTTCCATCTGGGAATGTTCTATTACTGATATACTATAGAATATTTGGGTTTTTTTAAAAGGTTATTACCAGAGTTCTGATTTTAACTGCTCGGAGTCTGTTTATATAACTAGTGATTAATATGTCAAGATGATGAAGTGATTTGCACTCTCTCTTTAGACACTACATTATGAACTTAATATGATTTTACTCTCTTACTAAATCATGAAAATAAAGTTTCTGCAATAATGCTTAGGGCTTTAGGCATAACATAGACTCTCTGTATACAGAGTGACGACGCACATCCACAGATACAAATAAAACTTAGGAGGAATACATTAGAAAAAAATCGGGGGGTGGGGTCCCATGGTTAATATGTATTTATTTCCTAGGGCTTATTGTAACACATTACCAGAAACTGGGTGTCTTAAAACAACAGAGATTTATTATCTCACAGCTCTGGAGGCTAGAAGTCTGAAATCAAGATGTTCTCAAAGTTAGTTTCTGTAGATTCTGAGAGAGAATGTATCCCACACTTGTCTCCTAGCTTCTGACTGTTGTCTGCAATCCTTAGTGTTCCTTGGCATGTAAAATACATTGCTCCATCTCTGCTTCTGTTTATCACATGGAATGTTCCTTGTGTGCATTCTCTGTCTCTTCTTTGCATTATAAAGCCATACCTGACTCTTTATGACCCCATGGACTGCAGCACACCAGGCTCCCCTGTCCTTCACTATCTCCCAGAGTTTGCTCAAGTTCATGTCCATTGAGTTGGTGATGTTGTCTAACCATCTCATTCTCAGCCATTCCATTCTCCTTATGCCATCAATCTTTCCCAACAGCAGGATCTTTTCCAATGAGTTGACTCTTCACATCAGATGGCCAAAGTATTGGAGCTTGAGCTTCAGCATCAGTCCTTCTAGTGAATTGTCAGGGTTGATTTCCTTTAGGATTGACTGGTGGTTTGATCTCCTTGCAGTCCAAGGGACCCTCAAAAGTCAACTCAGTATACAATTAGACTCATAAAATGGATGGTACACCTGTACTTTGTAGAATTAGATTCATTTATCAGTCCACATTAAATATATAGAATTGGTTTAGGCACATCTATTTTTGAAAATATGGTATTCGAGAAAATTGAGGAAATCCATTCAAAACTGGAAAATTAAGTATGCTCGTAGAGTATTTATTAATGTACCTTGAATTTATAGCTGAACTAGCAACAAAGGGAGGGGAATTCTCAGAGAACAAAATTGCTAGAAAACATGACTTGGCCATGATGGTGAGTTGGCCTCATCATCAAGGACTAAAGCCCACAGCTGCCTTTAAGAGAGCTGCCATTCTTTGTCTACAGCTTTCCATTTTAAAAGTTCACATACATGCAGAATGGAAAAAAATAAAATGTCTAGGACCTGTGTGAGAAGAGAAGTTGGATGAATGTTTTAATATAATTCCATGACCCAAAAGGAAATATTATGAAACGTCTCGGCTTTGGTTCTGGATAGGTGACTTGGGGGGGTGGAAATCTTCCCTAAGAATTTCTAATCACAAACCATAATTGAATTTTAAAGAGTTCTAAATTGGTGGTGTCCCAGATGCCTGGCAGAAGGAAACTCCTCCCTGGAAGAAATAACCTTCAGCCTAAAGCTTCATGTTTTACCACAGGATAGAGTGCCATGGAAAGTAAGCGCACAGTAAAAGCTAGAAAGTAAACAATAAAACAAGCCAGCGTGAGAGTAAGAAATAATAACAAACAGAAACAGATTCAATGAGACTGCAGATTTTAATATATATAATAGGTGACATTTCAACTTAAATAAGAATTATTCATTCGATTTAAAATTAAAAAGAAATTTAAAATAAAAGAAAGGAACAAGAGACTATAAAAAAAGACCCTGAAGATTTTTTAAAAAACCAAATAGACTTCCTAGAAATGAAAAAAGCATAACAATTAAAAAGCATTTCATAGCCTAAACAGTATATGGAAAATAGCTGAAGCTGAGAACTTGTGAATGAGAAAATTCATCCTGAAAAATCTTCCTATAATGCAGAAAGAGAGCTAAAAAGAGGTTAACCAGGAGAAAAGATAATGAAGAACTTCAGAAAGAGAAAATACAGTTGAGAGATGAAATTCAAAGAGCTATTGGATGAGATATCAAAAAAAACTGTCCCAAAAGAAAAAATAATTAGATTTAGGGGATCAAAAACTTACTAAGAAGGATAAGAGGAAATAGGCTCATTATACTGAAACTTCAGATGTCTGAAGATAAAGGGAATATTTTAAAAGAAGCCAGAAGGAAAAATACACACTATACCCAGCCCCATACTAAAAGACAAACAAAAATTAAACGGACACTTGGCATTTTCAGCTGCCACAATGGAAATCAGAATTATATCCTCAAACAACTGAGAAAAAACAATTGGCAATCTAAAGTCAAATACCTAGAGAAACCATTATGCAAAGAGAGCACATTAAAAATAGTTTTCTGTTTGTTTTTGGCCTGGCTGTGTGGCTTGCGGGCTCTTTGCTCCCAAACAGGGATTGAACCTGGGCCCTTTGCAGTGAAAGCACCCAGTCCTAACTACTGAACCCTCAGGGAATTCCCTAAAAGAAAAACTCAAAACTGAGATAGTACAACCATTAGAACTTTGCTGAGCAATTTCTTTAGATTATATAGACGAAATTAGTAAAACGAACACAAAAGTTGAAAACACAATAAGCAATATTGAGTAAAGAAAGCTCAAAATAAAAATTTAGCTTTAGCTGTGCAAGATAATATTAATGATATTAGATTTATAAGATTATAAAACAAAATACAATTACAATTCTATACAACCTTATGAGTCATGAGGTTTCTAACTGCAATATCTTCCAAAGTTCCTTACATTGTTTATATGGAAGATGTAAATATATCTCCCAGTCAACAGAAAAGAATAAAAATTGGGGAGTTGAAGTAGAAAGGAAGCAAGGGGAATGTCAAGAGTACGGCAAAGAGCAACACGCAGTAAAATTATAGAAATCAATCCACATTTTATTAGTAAACCACACACCAAAACAAAAAAGAACTATCCCACATAAGTGACATTTACAAAGACATGCCAAACTTAAGGATCAATTTTGAAAGTTAACTCCTGGAAAGGTATGCAGACACATACAATTAGGCAGCAAGAAATACTAGGGAAAGAGAGCTACGTATTATTTAAATACAAGGTAAATAATTGGGAAATCAGGCACAAAAACAGAACAGAATTAGAATAGCTGGATTAAACCCAGAGAACTCAATCAGTTTTTTATAATCTCAAATTTCCTTGAGGATGGACGGCTTAGTTCTCAGAAACTATAGGCCTTCCCTTAGGTACCTACACTTCAAAGCGGTGTTTGGAACTGAAGTTGTCTTGAGACATAGTTTGAACTTGAGTCATGAGTCCCAACCTTTTAGTGCATATGGCAGAACAGGTATAAAGTGAGAATATTATCGATGGTAGGGAAAACGGGAGATTTTACTGAAAAGCTGTGGACTATATTGCAATCAAAGTTAATAAACAATGTATATTATTTAAACACAAGAAAAAAGCTAATCACCTAAACAAGAGATTCTGTGTGCTAGAATATTGGTTTGGAATTGAAAAAGTAAGCTACATTATCGTGTACAATACAACACTGTATAGACTTCTCTTGTGTACCCTGAACTTTAACCAAGAGATAAGTATTACATCAAAAAGTTTAAGGGTTTTTTTAGAATTTTAACTTGGAAATCTTATTAAACAGGATTATCTTATATAGCTATAATAATTGCAAGACAGGTCTACTTCTAGTGGATAAATTCTGTGACAAGTTATTATTATTACTATTAATTTTAGTTAAAGTTAAAAGACATGCTTTTAAATAGTTCAGCAATAATTTTTAACATTAAATTGTGTTTTGTTGAAAATCACAAGGAAATTTCTTTGTATTTACATAAAGAATATGCCACCCATTCTCATTACCTTAGAAAGAAAGAAAGTGAAGTTGCTCAGTCCTGTCTGACTCTTTGCGACCCCATGGGCTGTAGCCTGCCAGGCTCCTGTGTCCATGGGATTTTCCAGGCAAGAATAGTGGAGTGGGTTACCATTTCCCTCTCATTACCTTAATATTCAGGATTTTCCAAGTTCAAGTTGCTCAGAGAAATAATGTTGGTTTGCTTCAAACTGATTTCCTACTGTATAAGTAAGGTGAAAAGTGAATAACAGCATTAAAATATACTAAGAATAAATATCCAAGGATGAAGCTAAAATTTTCCAAATAAGAACCCATGATTTTGATTTTTTGCTAGATAACTTGATGTTTGTTATTTTAAAGGAAATATCAGAACTGCCTAAAAATATTTTCTAGAGTCAGAACTACTTAGAAACAAATGTAAACATTTTACTCTGTTTAACTACTAACCATCTAAATTAAAGACTGAATGGATCACTTCCTGTTCCTGTTAGCTAAGTTCATTTTCAGATTGTTTATAATGATACTAACTTGCATCACCTTATTTGACATACTGGACTTTGTTTTTTCTAAGAAGGAAAAATGTACTTAGAAAATTTTGCTATTATAGAACTTTCACTAAAATTTCTTCATAGATTTTCATTGTGAAGAGTAAAAGTAGTCTTGAGAAACTTCTCTGAATTTCATTTGCACATTTTTATCTATAATAAGATATTTTTCCATTGGCTTCTTCAGGCCACATGTATCAGGAGCCCTGCTATTTCTCAAATTAAGTACATGTGTATTCATGCCCCCATATACTCATCTTGATAGCTATAAATCAAAGGAAGCATTTCAAGAAGTCATCTGGCCCATCCTTACATTTCCAGGCCTAATTGCCTTGAAAGAAGCCAGAAAAGGAATGATTTAACTTACCATTAATAATGTCAAGAGTAAATGATTTCACACCTAGCATAGTCATCCTCTCTAGCATTCCAAACCTTAAAGACTCCACTTCTACCCACTTTAACCTAAATACTTTCTGCCACTTTAGAAACCCTTTAATTTTTGTGTTCTGTGCTTATGATCACTATTTTACTGTAAAAAGCTAGTAAAATAACTTTACCGGCACTGTTTCTTCCCCAAATCCTGTCTCCTCCCCCACCCCACTGACATTTTAAACCCTGTGAAACACTGTTCAAGGTCTTATAGATCTTTTTTTATGATATCAAGCTATTTACTAATGTTTATAAACATGTATAAATAAGTGAGGACTGAGGGAAACAGGACTCTGAGTTGGAGAATTTTAAAAATTAGCCAGTGAGTTTAGGAGGAAGCGGAAATCATGGTAGTCGTTTTCTTTAGATTTCTTACCAAATGCTGACAGAATGTTACTTCTTCTTATAGCTACAGTAGAGTTTAAGTGTGGGCATATGTGTGATACTATTTTCTCAAGCACTGAGAAGGAACTCATATTTCTTCTAAGATATAGTCATTGAGATATAGCTATACAGGTAGATACAGTTATTGAACCAGATTTATCAGAAGTCCTCCATATGGCCCACAGTCAGTCAATTCACTTGCTCAGTTGTGTCTGATTCTGGGACCCCATAGACTGTAGCCCGCCAGGCTTCCCTGTCCATCAGCAACTCAATACTGCTGCCCAGTTATCAGTTACACAAATAAAAATCCTGTAATAAAAATAATGGCATAAACAATGAGCTGTAACAATGATTCATAAGTTCAAATAACCAAGGTGAGATCATGTATATTATAACTGTTTTGAGTTTTTCAATTTAATTTTTCAAAATAAAATGACTTTCACTGAAAGAAAGCTTTGTCTGATATTTTCCCCTAAACTGCTAACCCTGTACATACCACTTAAACCTTCTTACATGGTTTATAGTCCTTGATTTTCTCTTTATTGACATTCACAAAGTCAACCAATTTAATAGAATACATTAAAATATAAATTTGTTTACTATCGGAAAAGCACTGTTAGGAACTACTTGAATTCAAAATGAGAAAGTAAATACAGTTCTCAAGAGTGTATTCTCTAGCAGAAGAAATATTTTTAGAATTGTCAGTAAATGTATCACTTGTTTCATTTATAAGTGACAGTGTAAGAAACTCAGTTAAATTTAATTAATCTGAGAATGAGAAATTTCTTGGTTCAAACAATAAAATGCCATGCTACCATATCACAAAGTTCCTGGAGGCATCATTCTTACAGAACAGAAATGAACAGTGTCTGCTGTAGTTATGCAATACAGAATTCCTAAATCCAGAGGGAAAAAAAAATTAGAATTTGGCCTTTTTCTCTCCATCTCTTGGAGACTTCTCAATTCCATTTTAATCTATAGTGACTCGATCCCCAGGCCAGTACTCTTCATGACATTAATTCTGTCACTTAGGCCAGTAGAAGGTGAACATATCATTCTTTATAGTGTCAGAAAAATCCAGGTATCGATGCTTGATTGATCCAGCCTGCTCACTTGGATCAGAAATCAATTCACTGTGGCCATGGGAATAGGGTTAATCCTATGAGAAATACATAGCCCAGGGAGTCAACTAATTTAAATTAGGCTGCCATTAACAGAAGCATATGGGATGGATGCTGAGAAAGAAAGTCATATATATATATATATATATATATACACACACACATATATACATATATATCAACTGAGATAAGTAAGTATGATAAAAGAAAAAGTATATAAATGGAGGGAGGTCTGAAGATACTTCAGAAGAATGGAAAACAGAAATTATCTACAGGTGGGGCGAATCAGGGCAAGCGTAATTGAGTAGATAGTATTAAATTATAACATGAAAGATGCCTAGGATGTTGACAGTGAAGAACTAAAAAAAGTGATATTCCTAAATGGGTAAAATAAAAACACAGGAAAAGACATTCCGGCAAGAAACAATGCCATAAACCCACAAAACTGCCTGTTGTGTAATTTTTGAAACTGTGATGAGATATAAAAAGAAAAAGGTAAGAAAAATAGACTGGAAACAGAAAATGAAGGGCTTTGAATTCCAGGGGGGAAAAATGCGATTATAAATAATGACTCGACGATGACAGCTTTTGAGCAAGGGAGTGATATGTTCAAATTTGAGATTTGAAAAGATTCATATTGAAGCTGTTCATAAAAGGCACTGTGCCAGGAAAGAGCTATTTAGGAGGCTATGACTGTAGCCCAAGTAAAACAGAATGAGGCTGTGAGCCAAGGAAGTGTATTCCAAAGGGGAGTGAAATGTCACAGCTCTTTCAGGTAGCGTTCCCTTGAACTCTGACCCTCTATCACCTGGTATATGTGTATGAAATATTAGACTTCCTGATGAAAAACTCAGTGACTTCTATGAAACCTCGGCTTTACTGACTTCTTTTTATTTGTCCCTGTAATTTACCCAATAAATGCTTTTACACAAGTATTTTTCTCTTGGATCTCGTGGTACACACTATAAAACAAACAAATCTTATTGGTAGCCCTCATTTCTAGCAAATATTCAGTCTGTGCATCTCTCTTTCCCTCTCCCCTTCTCCATTAGTTCTTTTCATTATTTTCTCAGTCATTTGCTCATCCACTCTCAAGCTGCTTCTTTCACCACTATGTGGCTGCCTCCACAGTTGATATTGCATTGCTAGCCCTAGACTTTCTTTTGAGCTGCAGACGTCCAATTGTATTAGTTCACCTGATATTCAACAGAAATGCTTTATCTTCCAAGGCCTAACTTGTACAAAAACCTCACCTATTGTCTTTGCTAAGATCATTCAACCCTACCCCTTTTCCCATTACTGTTTAATAAACTTATCAGTTCAATAGGCTTAGGTCAAATGCTCCCTCACCCAGGAAGACCCTTCTGACATGTCTGACCATGCAAGTTCTTTCTTTCTCTAATGTGCCATTGTACCTGGTACATGCTTGTCATGGCACATGCTTTAATATATTCATTCATGTTTTTTTGTTAATGCAACAAATATTGATTACGCTTTATGTGTTCAGGCTGTATGCTAGCAACCGAAAAATATAACGCTAAACACATCACCATTATTCCCTGCTATCATGAAACATTTATTAGTGTTAGTCGCTCAGTCGTGTCCAACTTTTTGTGACGCTATGGACTGTGGCCCGCCAGACTCCTCTGTCCATGGGATTCTCCAGACAAGAATACTGGAGTGGGTTGCCAGGGGATCTTCCCAACTCAGGGATCCAACCCAGGTCTTCTGTATTGCAGGCAGATTCTTTACTCTCTGAGCCACCAGGGAAATGTTTATATACAATGGTAATGTCCTTCTGTATAGACTGTGTTGCTTGTATCTAGCATGAGAATTGTTATGTAGGGTTTCTATAATAAATATCTGTTCAATGGGATTAATAAATGAAGGTGTTATCAACTTTATCTTCTTTAATATTGAAATATTTTGAGTGTTGGTATATAAAACATTTGCAGTATGAGATTTTAGAGACAAGGTTGTGTTTTACATCCTTCCATGCAGAAGGATAGATTCCATAAAACACTTTCAGTTAGTCTTAGTGACTGGCAACAAGATTGTTTTTACTTTAGGCAGGGTTTCTTGATCTTGACACTATTGTCAATGTATGTCAGATAATTTTTTGTTGTGGGAGCTTTCCTGTACATTATAAGTTCAGCATATATGTCCTCTGTCCATTACATGCCAGTAGCACTCCCAGCTGTGACAGTCAAAAACATATTCAGACATTTCTAAATATCCCTGGAATGGAGAGGTGAGGGGTGCAAAAATCGTATCACTTGGGAACCAATGATTGTAGAGATTTTGAATTATTCCAAATGTGGTGGAACTGGGGGGGAGAATGAGCCATTAAAAAAAAAAATTCCTGAAAAACTGAAAATGTGTTTCAAATTAACTATTTTTTCTGATTTGTGTGACTATTACACAATAAAAAATATATGAGCTCCCCCCTTTCATTCGCAGAATGCTCTCCAGAACTGCCATTCCCTGGCTGTCTTTGGGGAGAACTGAATGTGATTTTATATTTTCAATCGAACTTTTCTGACAAGGCTTGTCTCGTGAAAAATAAAATTACTATATGTAATGTAAAAAAGAAAAATGCATTAGGAAAAAATGTTTCAGGTTTTCCCAAATCATAATAAATTCCATATAGCCAAAGAATTTCGTAACTATAATGTGCTTATTCTCAAAAAGTAGGTTGTTCTAATGTTGTTCTGCATTTCTCTGAGACAAAAACTAAATTTTCTTAGAAAATTTAATTGGATAAACACATTGTGACATGAAAACATCAAATATATTCCAGGCATTTTTGAGCTTTCATTTAAATGAAGGCATAAAATATTTTCTATTAGTTACCACTGTCTTGAAACAGAAAAAAAAAAAAAAAACCAACAATAAATGGAAATGTAGAGAGTAATATTTATCTTTCAAATGTAGCTTCAAAGGTAACAATTTGGAATTTTTTCAATCACATTTATGTGTCCACTTGATTGTTTTCTCACAGTGGATTTAAAGAGATTCAAATAACAATTCCCTGAGCAAAGCAATTTTGCATGTGCAGTTATATCTCCTGTAATAGAGCAAACAGAGCTAAAGGATGATGTTCCTATTATTTAGAGCCATTTTCTTTCACCTAAATAAAAAGAAATAAGAAAAGAAAAGAAACCTAGTTTGTAAGGCAGGAAAAAAGAAAGAAAAAAGTACAGTGTGTTGAGCGACAGCAATTATGATACACTGATTATTACATTTTCTATATTTAGGAGCAAATGCAAATGAAATCCCTGGCAAGCCTGAATAATGACCAGTGGGCACTATTCCACTATAGGCCTCCAAAGATTTCATTAAATACCATTAAATCATTTGCATCTGGTTTGGGCTCCAGAAGACAAGCATGGGTTGAAAATGGGGATGATGGTATGCATGTCCTTTAGAAGCTATAATTTTCCAAAGTGAAGTATCTTCACTTAATCCAAAAAAACCATGTTCTTGAGGGCCATTTTAAACAGATGTTCAAACAGCTTTAGATAATCTCCCAATGAATCAATTTAGATTTGAGATGCAACATGTTTTTCTTATTATTAAAAATCATCCTAGTTTCCATGTGCTGTTAGTTGGATTGTTTTAAAATATTGAATTTTGACTAATCAGCAGGTTACTGCAACTATACATGTAGAAGGGTAACTAAAATATAGACAAAATATAGATAAAAATAACTGTCCTATTTATAAGTTATGCATATTCAGGGAATTCCTTTAGTAGTCAAAACAATTTTGCTATGATCTTTAAAATTCCACTCTTTTCAGAAGAACATTGTCACAGAATTTATTTTAATCTATGTCATTTAACAACTATTATGTATTTTCCAACTATAGTAAGTCACTCTAAGGTAAAACAACTTTATAAATATATAAGAAGTTAATGTAGCACCTTGAATTAATAGTCATATTACTTCATAGAAAATAAAGAGCAATAAAGTTTATTTTAAAAGAACTTTCAAAAAAAAAAGGCTTCCATATTATTGTAAACTGAGAACTTTAAAATATCGCCCCATGTAACATCAGTTCAGTTCAGTTCAATCGCTCAGTCGTGTCCAACTCTTTGCGACCCCATGGACTCCAGCACGCCAGGCCTCCCTGTCCATCACCAATTCCCGGAGTTAATGCAAACTCATGTCCATTGAGTCAGTGATGCCAATCAATCATCTCATCATCTGTGGTCCCCTTCTCCTCTCACCTTCAGTCTTTCATACCTTCTGTTAATTTATGCATCTCCCTTACTAAAATGTAAAAATTCCATGAGGTTCCAGAAATTTATCCATGGTTATTGCTTTAGACCTTATATGTATCAAAATACCTGGTACATATTTGGTACACAGTAAGTATTTGCTGAGTGACTGAGTAAATACAGTCTATTCAAATATGACTGGGTTTTCCTGGTGGCTCAGTGGTAAAGAATCCTTATGCAAGGAAGGAGAAGCAGAGACACAGGTTTGATCCCTGGTCTGGAAGATACCTTGAAGGAGAAATGGCAACCCATTCCAGTATTCTTGCCTGGAAAATTCCATGCAGAAAGGAGCCTGGTGGGCTACAGTCTATGGGATCACAAAAGAGTGGAAACAATTGAGTGACTAAACAATAACAAAAATATGATTACAGAAAAAAGTGAAAGTTTTCACTCACTTTTTAAAAATGTAAATGCCAAGGTCTAATGTGAAAACAACTTTGCTTATGAGTGAGTGAAGTCGCTCAGTCGTGTCCGACTCTTTGCGACCCTGTGGACTGTAGCCCACCAGGCTTTTCCATCCATGGGATTCTCCAGGCACGAATACTGGAGTGGGTTGCCATTTCCTTCTCCAGGGGATCTTCCCGACCCAGGGATCAAACCCAGGTCCCCCACATTGCAGGCAGATTCTGTAACCTCTGAGCCACCAAGGAAGTCCCAATTTTTTTTTTTTATTATAGAATTAAGGTTTTTATATTCAGATTGATCTGAGTATAAATCTTCATTGTTGCCACAGGCTTTCTGTAATTTTAGACAATTGATTCAACCTCTCTGACTTTTTATTTCTTTGTCTGTAAAATATAGCATCTACAAAAGTACTTGACAAAAAGTTGTTACTCAAATAAAGTTATTTTCAATCACTTTCAGAAATTTTTGGAAATCACTTAAAGGGAAAAAAAAAAAAAACTGCTATTATATGCCAAATGGAAAGAGTAATATTTATGGTATGTCCTTTTAATACTTAACCACTGAAATAGCTGAGAAGTTATTTATTTGCACATCCCAAGCAAAAAATAAGCTATCATCTTCTTAAATTGACCTATACCATGTGTTATCTTGCAGATAGTAGGCCTACTCTGTAGTTAATGTGGTTTCACATTAGACTCTGCATCATGCATGATTATAGCAACAGGAGTATAACACCAACTATCAGGGCACATTAATCTAGTCTCATACTGAAGTGGGAACAGAATTTCTGAACAGCATTTCTTAAGGTGATATATAGTCTTTATTTTATAGAAATAAAAGATATGAAAGACTTTCTACTTTCTCTTCTCTATCAGTGAATTTCTTAATTAAATCAAACATTAGTAGAAAGAAAAGAAATTATGCCAACTGAGAAATGCAACTATGATTATGTTTTTCCAATGCCAAGATGTGTGTATTGAAAGTGACAAGATCAGTCAGTCATTCAAATGGATTTGTCTAATCAAAGGCTCGCTCTCTATGTCCATGTTCTTTCTTGGTTTATCCTTTCATCAAATTCCTTGCCCTCAGGTTGTATCTTATTTTTGGCTGCCATATTGTCCATTTCACTTATCTTGATTCCTTCCTCAGTGGCTTGATTCCTAACCCTCACTAAAATTTATGGGCTTAGAAATTCCTTTTTAAAATTCTGATTAGGGTACTCTACTCTGAATCCTTACATAAAAGCTCGCCAGGGCCTAAAAAGTTCACAAAAGTCATCCCAGTGATTTACAGTGGGTAAGAATTCTGATTGCAGTGTATACTCTTTCGTTCAATCGTGTCCAACACTTTGTGAGCCCATGGACTATAGCCTGCCAAGCTCCTCTGTCCATGGAATTTTCCAGGCAAGGATATTAGAGTGGGTTGCCATTTTGTGCTCCAGGGGATCTTCCCGACCTAGAGTTGAACCTGCGTCTCTTTTATCTCCTGTACTGGCAGCTGGATTCTTTACCACTGCACCACCTGGGACTCCCAACTGGCAAATAGTAAGTGCTAAAAAACAGTTTTGAAATAAGAAAAACAAAACTGCATTAGTTCTGGCCTGGCACAATTCAATAGGAAGTTTTTGTTAATCAGTTGGTTCTTAAGGCAACTTGAAGCAGTGATGTGTGAGCCCCAAAATAATTTCATTGAAGTTTTAATTATGCAGAAAATTTTTGTCTTTGCCCATTGTCTGATCTTAACCCTCATCTCTATTGCTTACAGACTGTGTAAACTGCTCTGTGTTGCTTCATTTTCCAACTCCAACACTGTGACAATAACTCTTTCTATTTCTTTGTCAGGAGCAAATGATGTCATGTAAAATGGCATTTGAAAGGCCCCTGATACATTAAATCTTTAATAATCATCATTAATCATTGAGAATACTGTGACTATTATGTGGAAAGGTGTAAAGTCGTTGAAATGGAAGAGTCACTGAAGTGAATGAAGCATCATTAACCTTACAGATATCAGTACAATCTGGCCAAAAGCATTTATTAAATAAACTTGCTGTTCTAACAGAAGCCCTTGATTAATAAGTTATCTAATTTGAAATTCACTATACTAGATGTGCTGTGGGAAAGTCAGATGGTTTGTCACTTTAAACTATACTAAATATCTAGGGAAAAAAAGATTCACATTATGATTACACCAGCATGCCCTTGAAAACGGGATTATTTATTCAGATTTATCTTTCCTCAGTACCTTAACTGGCATCTGACAGTAAGACCTAACAAAATGAAGTAAATTTAGGTTAGATACATTGAGTAAATGAATATATGATATGCAAAAATGTATGTGCTATCTTAGGTTATATACATTTGTGAAATAATATGAAACTATGAAAATAGTTCCCAAATCAAAAAAAGACTGGGGAATTCAGTGTTAGACATTTTAATTTTAAATCTTCAACTGTTGACTATGACTATAATAAAATCTAATGTCTAAAAACAAAAGATGCATAATAAAGTTATTCTTTATTTTAGCAGTTTCAAGAAAATGTTCTTAAATATGTAGTTTTTACTGTTATAATTTAAAAAGACTATTATCAAGTTAGAAACTACTTTTTTTGCTTACATATCATACAAAACTGATTAACAAATTTTATTTCTCATAAAATTAAAAATGCTTGACCTCATTTAGGAAAATCATATTTTCTCCTTTCTTTTTCAAGAATTTTATGTTGAATTTTATTTCAAAGTAATGAGGCACTTTGAGTGCTATAAGTAGGTCCTGATGATTTCTTAATTCATGCAATGTATTTTTATTGAATGTCTAATATATGCCAGACCTGCTACAGCAGGAAAAATTCTATTTCCCTGGAGATTTCATTCAAATAATGATACTGACTACTCTGGGGGGAAACATCTATAATTTAACCAGTGTAAAGCCAGATATCAATTTCACCTTATCAGTATTCTGTACTACTCAGTATTCCTTCAATATTTGTACATATTTATTTTATACTTTCTAAGGGTGAGATACGTCCTGCGTCCTGAGAATACAATATTGAAAAGGGAATAATGTGTGTCATAATGAAACAAAGAAAACACAGAACAGAACTTCAAGGATACCAGAATTTTTAAGTGACTTTGCAAATAATAAGTTGATTTAAGTTTTAATTATGGTGAGAAACATATCTTCAGATTGGTTAAATTTGGGAACACATACCTTAGGAAGGACTTTTTTTTTTCTCTTTTTTCATTTAAAGAGAGAGAAACTGAGTTTCTAAAACATAACATTATTTGCTCCAGTTAAAGATAGAAATAAAAACAAAACATGTCTCCTTAATCTCCTTCTAAAGCCAATATTCTCTCTCTTGTAACATTCTCCTTTCAGTTCCTCATGAAAACACAAGCTCCACAGTATTTTAGAAAGATTCAACCCTAGTATCTCATGTCTGAAAATTGTTGAGCAGATTAATTAGCCAACGTTTCAGACTGATTTTTCTTTTGCAAATGTGTGTTGTTTGAAACCAGAGTGGAAGAAAAAGGATCTCAGGCCCTAGTCAATGAAGCTCAAATTTTAGGATTCTAAAAAGACTACAGAAACTAAACAGCCTGGGCACCATTGTGAGTGTCCAACTCCAGCTTAGGGGATTAGAACTCTAAATAAACCAGACAGAAAATGACCTTCTTTCAGCATCCCAATAATACATTTTATATTTTCGGGTTGAAACCGAGTAATAATCAGAGCTTTTTTGCCTTTTAATTGCCAGGTAAAATAATGGATACCCAGTTAATTTGAATTTCAAATAAACAACAAATAGTCTTTTGTAAAAGAATTTGCTATGAAATATTTTTATTTACTAAAATTACTGATCTTACTATGAAAAGAAAGAAATTGCAATTGTTCTATTCAGTGAAAGATTTTCTTAAGAAAATTTAAAAACAGGAAAAGAAAAAAAACAGGAAAAGAATTCTGTAGTATTTTTCTGACATTGAAAAAGAAGGGGCGGGGCGGCAAAAGTATGGGACTAGCTCGTCGTTGTTTATCTGACTCATGGCTGTGGTACTAAGACACCCACAGACACTGCGTTCAGCTCCATTGAGAAGTGCTACACATCAAGATTTCCTCAGAACTCTTTCAATGAGCTGTTGTTCCTCCTGGTATTGATTTTTTTATCTGTATTTTGGGTGAATCAAGTTGAGCTGCTCCCAGTTTTGTACATATTTAGCATTTATATTTCTATACTGATTGACGCCAACAACAAAGAAAATACGCCTTCATCCTCACTGTCACTGTGTCCTCAGCTGACCTGTACCTGGGGCAGAATAGTGAATGATTTTATAATGAGCAACTTGGTAGAACTCTTTTCTAAATATTGTTGTATGGCCAATTTTCTCTATCAATAGCATAATCATTCTTAATGATTTTATCACCATAGAGGAATATGCACTATGGCATATTCAGCATGCTAATTTTTAAAAGTATTAAATTTAGACTGGAAATTATATTTTCAGTTGCATATGTTATTATAAAACCATATACTTGAAGACATAAAAATGGCAGTAGTCCTTGTTAATCAACATGCTTATTTATTTTCATGATACCCAAATCTGAATTCTCAAGGATAAATCAATGCTGACAGAAAAAGTTGCTTATTTAACTGAGCATCTTTTGTTACATAATTCTATGTAATGTATTATCAAATTTAAAATACTCTAATTTTATTTGATGAACTGTGACATTGAATGTTTTCCTCTACTGTCTTTAAAGAGTCAAAATTAAATAAACTGCAATCTCACATAAAGTATAATTTTACATTTGCGCCTTCATTAAGAAAATACACATATAGTTGTGAAACAGAAAGGGATGCTGCTGCTAGGCACACACACACATAAAAAAAAAAAAAAACACTACATTCAAAATGCATAGTGAATCTAGAAGAAAATGAACTTTAAGGAATCTTTTAGAAAATACCATGACTCAATTGCTAGGCACTGACAGCTGCCTTTCTTCTGGAAGATATGAGCTGAATATAGCCAGAGAATCCCATTAACCTCTCTTGACATTGAACAAAATAATGACGTAGAAGAAATGCAAAAGAATCACCCAGAATGTTGATTAAATAATCATGAGAAGAAATCAAGGCTCTGGACATTTTCAAGAACTGGTTTTCAGTCTTGGAAAAATACATATAGCAAGTAGCAGAGAACTTACAGTCATTCATTGGTTGAATTAGACAAGAATGTAGTGTTTACACAATTAGAAATTTCCCTATTTTACTCTACAGCAACGGTAAAAATCTTGACACCTCTCGGAAGAGTATTCTGCATGCATGCATGCTAAGTCATTTCAGTAATGTCCAACTCTTTGTGACCCCACAGACTGTAGCCTGCCAGGCTCCTCTGTCCATGGGGTTTTACCTGGAGTGGATTGTCATGCCCTCATCCAGGGGATCTTCCCCATGCAGGGATCACTTCCCCATGCAGCCACTTGTCTACTGTGGCTCCTGAATTGCAGATGGATTCTTTACCACTGAGCCACAGGGGACGCTCCAAAGAGTATTCTAACTCTTTATAAATTATTGGTCAAATGACAGACGTAAATTGCCTTTCAGAGCATCTTAGGTGGTGCTTCCATCTTGGCTTGAATATTCTCTAAAGGTAATGGATCTTTCATATTTATTCCAGCCTAACTTTTCAGCTCTGCTGGCTGGGAGAAAAGAAACACCTTGTAAAGTAAGTAAATAAACAAAATATGGGAAATGGGCACTCCCAAATCTCTAGGTCAAAAAACATGTTTTTTATTTTCCTCTTTCGTTAATAGGCATACAGTTTATATAGAAAATAATCACAGTGTAACTATCCAACTGAAGGAGCAGCCAATATGCAATTGGGAAAAAGGCAAACTTGAAACTTGAGATATAATTTACTGAAATTGTGTTCCATTTGATTTGAGTGTGGTGAGATTAGGTATTGTTTCTAACAGTAATGTACATAACAGAGGAAGTAAGGAAGTTTTAGAATACAATTTTATAAATAGCCCTGAAGTGAATAGATGTTTTATTTCATTTCAACAAACACTGTCTGAATTGGTATATACTAAACACAGTATTCAGAACCACAACAACCACAAATAGAATAATTCATGGAAACTGTCCAGGGAAAAATTGTGATAGTACATATAGAAATCAATAATTAATAACAATATGCAATTATTTCTAATGCCTTAGAAAACCTGCTGTAGGGAACTCACAGTAAAATTCATCTAGGTAACCATTCCTGTCCCCAGTATCTTATTATACTCCCCAGAAAATTCAATAAATAATTATTCAATGAATGCATAAATGAGTTGTGAAATAGCAGAAGAGAGTAATTAGTTCTGCATGAGAAAATCTAGAAAGGTTTCAAAGAGAAGTTGACCTTTAAATCAGGTCTTGAAAGATAAATAAAATATTAATCAGAAGTTATAAAGAGCAGACACCCAAGCCAGAAGCAACAACATGGAAAATAGGTGTAGTTTCCTTTTATACTCAGGAATAGTAATTGTTATGATTTGTGAGCTATAAGTTGTATATGGAAATTGAGAGGTCCATAGTAGATGATGATGTGAAAATGTAGATTAAAGCCACACTGTAACTAATGATCTGAATTAAAGTCAGTTTTAATTTATATAACAAAAAGTCCATGCAACTTATTTAATCTTTCTGGACTTAAAATAATATTAATATCTTTAATGTATCCATTCATTTAATGTCTTATTGATAAGGTCTTACTAGGAGGCAGACACTAATTTTATCCTGTGTGGCATAGACTCAAACAAAACAGATAAAACCCATTCTTGCTTAGACAACACAGCCTAGTGTGGTGATAGATGGTTAGGGAGACAGACACAAGCAAATGTACCAAAAGTCTTTAATATTTATTTCTTTATCAAATATTTGTTGAGTGTCTCTGTGTGCCAGACACCATTTTAAATACAAAGATCCTTACACTATAGATTTATATTAGATAAAAAATGTTAAGGCCAAAAAAAAAAAAAAAAGGCAGGATATGGAGCTAGAGTTACTGAAGCCAGTTTTGAAAGGTTAGCTATTTTTAATAGAATCATCAAGAAAGACCTTTAAGAAAAGAGGATATTTGAGTATAGCCTTAAAGAGTGAGGAAGAACAGTCAAAAGAACATGGTAGAAGTAACCTCAAACTAAAATATCTTTGTTGAGGTCCAGAGAAGTCTGTGGATAATGTGACTGGAGTAATCAAATGATGGAAGGAGAGGAACCAAGGTCAAAGAATTATCTGGGACCATGATAACTAATTCTTTAAAAGTCAATGGAGGACATATTGAAGGGTTTTGATCACTGAAGTAACTGAATCTGATGTTAATTTATAAACCTAGTTGCTGTGCTTAAAGCAATAAAAAGAAAGAAAGAAATGAGTTAGATGCAATTATAGCAATGTTGGTAGGAGATGATAGTATACTGGTCACAATATAGACAATTTTCAAGGGTAAAGTCAGCAGGATTTACTGATAAACTATATGTGAAGAATAAGAAAAAGGAAATATCAAGGGATGTACTTGCTACATCCCCTGATGCATTGAGGATATGCAAGCAAATGGGAAGACAGAGTTACCATACATTCAGGAATGGGCATATTTGTGAGGAAAAGAGCAGAAGTGCCGTTTTGTAAACATTAATATTGGGGGCACATACTGGTATATTCAAATTTCTGGAAAATTAATAGTCAGTTGAAATATGGAATTCAAGAGAGTGGACTTGGCTGGAATTTAGAAAGATGGTAACAATAACCCCATATGCAAAACAGAAAAAGAGACACAGATGTATAGAAGAGAGTTTTGGACTCTATGGGAGAAGGTGAGGGTGGGATGATCTGAGAGAACAGCATCGAAACATATATACTATAAAGTGTAAAACAGATCGCCAGTCCAGGTTTGATGCATGAGACAAGTGCTCAGGGCTGGTGCACTAGGATGATCCAGAGGAATGGGATGGGGAGAGAGGCGGGAGGCTGAATCATGGCTGATTCATGTCAATGTATGGCAAAGACCACTACAATATTGTAAAGTAATTAGCCTCCAACTAATCAAAATTAATGGGAAAAAAAATGAAGCTGTAAATCTGAAGTAATTAACATTTAGATGGCATTTGTATATATACTCTGGATAATGTCAAAATAGATTAATTGTGGATAAAAAAAAATACAGGGACTGAGCCTATAGAACTGCAGTATTTAAAAGTCAGGGAACATAAAAGAAAACTGCAAAGAGCAAAACACTTCAAAGAGCTATAAAGTAAGAGAACCAAGTGAGACTGATATTGTCTATTCAGTTGCTAAAAGGGCTCCAAAGAGTGACATGTTTAGCAGGTTAAGGGCTGCTAAGTGATTAAGCAAGATGTGGATTCCACAATGTAGGTATCACTGGTCACCTTGACCAGAGTGGTCTCAGTAGAATGATAGTGACAAATATATAAATATTGGAGTGGGTAATGGTTGAATGGGAGGAAAATATTGAAACTCTCTAGAGAAATGTACAGAATTGAGATGTTAGATCACGAGAGTAAAGGGTTAAAGGTAGAAGTATTTTAAGAAAAAAACTAACATGATATGTTTGTGTTTTGATAGAAGAAACAGCAGAGAGGGGAAATTGATGATATGGGGAAAAAAAGTGGAAAAAGCAAAACAAAACCAGAAGTGATGTCCTTGAGTTGAGAGAGGATGCAAAGAACAGAGGAAGGGGCCTGACAGCAAGAATAGTTCATCCTTTGCAATTAAAGGGAAGGAGAATATATAGGTATGGGCTCATATAGAATTATAGATTTAATGATAAAATATCTAGAAATTCTCTTCTAATTGCATCTATCTCAGTAATTGAGTATAGTTTTTCCAGTAGTCATGTATGGATGTGAGAGTTGGACTATAAAGAAAGCTGAGCACCGAAGAATTGATGCTTTTGAACTGTGATGTAGGAGAAGACTCTTGAGAGTCCCTTGGACTGAAAGGAGATCCAACCAGTCCATCCTAAAGGAGATCAGTCCTGGGTGTTCATTGGAAGGACTGATGTTGAAGCTGAAACTCCGATACTTTGGCCACATGGTGCGAAGAGCTGACTCATTTGAAAAGACCTTGATGCTGGGAAAGATTGAGGGCAGGAGGAGAAAGGGATGACAGAGGATGAGATGGTTGGATGGCATCACCGACTCAATGGACATGGGTTTGCATGGACTCTGAGAGTCGGTGATGGACAGGGAGGTCTGGCATGCTGCAGTTCATGGGGTCGCAAAGAGTCAGACACGACTGAGTGACTGAACTGAACTGAACAGTAATTGAGAAGTAAAGTTATCAGCAGAGAGTAAGGAAATGAAAGGGCTGTGCAATAGTCATGAAAAAGGAGAGTAAATGAACTAGAGAAATACAGTAAAATTGCCTGGCAGTGCTAAGGACCCACTTGAGATTCTTGGTCATGAATTTAAAGTGAGATCAGCCAGCATGGTTTTCTACTTTCTGTAGCTATTGTCAGTTGCTTTCATGGAGTGGAATAGGTGGTGAAATGAACTAAAGATGTATTGCAGTTATTATAACAGTTGCTAAGTTTGCTACAGAATTCAAGTAACTAAATATATATGAAAGAACTTCAAAAGCGGTAAAGTATCATATAAGTATACTTCATCACTGGGATTCAATACTGTAAAGTCCCACATAGTAGATTTGCTTTATGAATGCAAATCAGAATGCCATTGATTGGTGCCAATCTTTAAAGCAGATCAAAGATGCCTAGTAGCCTCACAGGTCTTGAAGCCTGTACCTGACAGATTATACAATAAATTAAATTTTACATTACTACATGAGGAGAATTAAAAAGACCTGGCCAAGAACGTATGTATATGACTGAAACAAGAGCTGTGGCATTTTCATTTTTCAGGATGCTTGCACGCTCTCTTGAAGCCAGTATTATTGTGGGACTCCAATAGAGAAGCTTTGCATTAGGATTTAAACTGTCCAGGCTTTCTCTTATATGTCATGTTAATAAGTTTCCTTCCATGAAAAAAGGATGCTTTTGCCAGTTATTTCCCTGAAGATTCCTCTGTGAAACAAGTGTTCCACTCCAAGAAATTCTTTTCATATTGCAAGATTAGATCAATTTCATTCATTACCATCACCCTTGGCAATCTCTGAACAACTTTTTGGAATAATTGAGTAATTCAACAAATTCAACAACAGCTTCAGTGTTCCCATAACTGAAGAATGGTTCTTTATAATCTTCATTTTCCATTCAAAGCTTTGGGAAGGGAATTGCAATTTTAAAGGAAAGAAAGAATATACATTTGACCGAATGGATTTTTGATATTTGGTTTGAAAATAAGGTCTTTCTGAGCAAGTAATACTTTCTCATTCCTTTTCAATCACTTTTCTTTCAAACTCTTACATTGCCTCTTAGTATGTATTTCTTTATATTTAAACACATGTTCTTTTTGAATACTTACATTTACTTATTTTAAGACTACATTAAAATTTGTGCTTAGTTTTTAAAATAATTTTTGAAAACATTTGTTTAATAATGTCATAAAATATAAATATAATTTGAAAATGGTCATGATCAAGCAAATTCTTAAAATTGCTTTAACTAAGATGCATCATTAGGCACCAATATATCTAATAGTGTGTAGTTTACTCAAATAAATTCTATAGATCAATCATCAAGAGATAAAGGAAGAAAGAAAGAAAGCTAATTACTATTGTTTATGTTCTTTATGATAGGACCAAAATAATTAATCCTGTATGTTATGACCTCAAACTTATCTTTGTAAATTATAATGATTGGTTGAGGAAATAATTTTGTCTAATCTAAACTTCAGCAATTATAGATATAATTCTTATTGAGAATTTATTTTAGGTAAGTATAACCAGGACTTTTCTATGGGATTAATGTAATATATTTCTATGACCAATCAGGGAAAAATACGATAAAGTTTATTTCAAATGGATAAAAAGTTTAAAAGAAATATAAATTTCTATTCTCACAATATTGATTATTTGAAATTTAAAAATCTTAAATCATTCAGAAGTAAGAGTGTGGCATCATATACTGTACTGAAAATGTTGCAAAGGATCACAAACATGGAAAGAGCTCAAACAATTTCTCCTCATTTTAAGAAAATGAGGATAATGGGCATCCCAAAGAGGGAGGAGAGAAAGAGGGGAATGCAGAGTTTATTTAAAGAAGTAGTGGCTGAGAACTTCACAAACCTGGGGAAGAGACTGGATACACAAATTCATAAAACTAAGAGAACACCTAATTACCGCAACACAAAAAAACCTTCTCCAAGACACATGATATCAAAACTGTCAAGAGTCAATGACAAAGAAAGAATATTAAAGGCAGCCAAGGTAAAAAGATGGCAATCAGCAAAGCTTATGGTAGATAAGCTTTCTTATCAGCCCCATAACCTATCATCAGGCTTCTTAGCAGAAACTCTACAGACCAAGAGATTGGAATGACATACTCAAAGTATTGAAAGATAAAAAATGTCATCCAAGAGTATCTAACAATGTTACCATTCAGATATGGGGACAAAATAAAGGCTTTCCCAAACAAAACTGAGGGAGTTCATCACCACTAGGGGCTTCCCAAGTGGTTCAATGAGTAAAGAATTTACCTGCAATGCAGTAGACATGTGTTCAATTCCTGAGTCAGTAAGATAACCTGGAGGTGGTAATGACAACCCACTCCAGTACACTTGTCTGGAGAATCCCATGGACAGAGGAGCCTGGTAGACTACAGTCCATGGGGTCACAAAGAGTTGGACATAACTGAAGTGATTGAGCATGGATGCATGCACCACCACTAGACCTCTCTTAAAAGAAGTGCTGAAAGGAGCTCTTCTGACTAAACCAAAAAACAAGAGATTATGAAACTTTGACTAAGGTGACATAAGTAGACTAACAAAATCAGAAAATAGCAACTCAATATATGAGAATAGGTTGTTAAAAGTATAGTATAATGATTAAAGAAAAAGTCAGTAGAAATAACTATGACATAACTTCAATTTGGTAATGAACTCACAGCATAAAAAGGGATCATTAGAGACAACAAAAACTTAAGAAAAGGAAAAAGATAAAACATTAATAGGCAAATTAAGACAAGATGCTATCAACAGAAAAAAGAGGACTATCTTATTTATGAGATATTTTATACAAACCTCATGATAACCACAAAATATAAATCTAAAGAAAGGCAAAAGAAAAAAAAAGAAAATGAAAACATTGTAGAAAACCACCTAACTAAAATAACAGACAGACAGAAACAAGCTAAAAGAAACAGGAAGATATAGAGTAGCCAGGAAACAAAACATAGAATGGCAGTACTAAGCTCTTATATATCAATAATCATTATAAATGTAACTCAATTGAATTCACCAATCTAAAGACACAGAGTGACTAGACAGATTTAAAAAAACAAGACTCAACTGTGTGCTGCCTTCAGGAGACTCAGTGCTAATGACAAAACTAGGCTTAAAGTAAAGGGATGGAGGAGGATTCTCCAAGGGAATGGCAACCTAAAGAAAGTGGGTGCAGCCCCATACTCATTTTAAACAAAATACATTTTAAGCCAAAAAACAATAAAAAAAAATAAATATTATATAATGATAAAGGAGACAATTCATCAAAAAGACATTCAGTTCACTTCAGTCGTGTCCGACTCTTGTGACACCATGAATCAGAGCACGCCAGGCCTCCCTATCCATCACCAACTCCTGGAGTTTACTCAAACTCATGCCCATCGAGTTGGTGATGTCATCCAGCCATCTCATCCTCTGTCGTCCCCTTCTCCTCCTGCCCCCAATCCCTCCCAGCATCAGGGTCTTCTCCAATGAGTCAACTCTTTGCATGAGGTGGCCAAAGTATTGGAGTTTCAGCTTCAAAATCAGTCCTTCCAATGAACACCCAGGACTAATCTCCTTTAGGATGGACTGGCTGGATCTCCTTGCAGTCCAAGGGACTCTCAAGAGTCTTCTCCAACACCACAGTTCAAAAGCATCAATTTTTCGGCGATCAGCTTTCTTCACAGCCCAACTCTCACACCCATACATGACCACTGGAAAAACCATAGCCTTGACTAGACGGACCTTTGTTGGCAACGTAATGTCTCTGCTTTGTAATATACTATCTAGGTTGGTCATAACTTTCCTTCCAAGGAGTAAGCGTCTTTTAATTTCATGGCTGCAATCACCATCTGAAGTGATTTTGAAGCCCCCCAAAAAATAAAGTCTGACACTGTTTCCACTGTCTCCCCATCTATTTCCCATGAGGTGATGGGACCAGATGCCATGATCTTAGTTTTTTGAATGTTGAGCTCTAAGCCAACTTTTTCACTCTCCTCTTTCACTTTCATCAAGAGGCTTTTTAGTTCCTCTTCACTTTCTGCCATAAGGGTGGTGTCATCTGCATATCTGAGGTTATTGATATTTCTCCCGGCAATTTTGATTTCAGCTTGTGCTTCTTCCAGCCCAGCATTTCTCATGATGTACTCTCCATATAAGTTAAATAAGCAGGGTGACAATATTCCGTCTTGATGTACTCCTTTTCCTATTTGGAACCAGTCTGCTGTTCCATGTCCAGTGCTAACTGTTGCTCCTGACCTGCATACAGGTTTCTCAAGAGGCAGGTCAGGTGGTCTGGTATTCCCATCTCCTTCAGAATTTTCCACAGTTTATTGTGATCCACACAATCGAAGGCTTTGGTATAGTCAATAAAGCAGAAATAGATGTTCTTCTGGAACTCTCTTGCCTTTTCGATGATCCAGCGGATGTTGGCAATTTGATCTCTGGTTCCTTTGCGTTTTCTAAAACCAGCTTGAACATCTGGAAGTTCTCGGTTCACGTATTGCTGAAGCCTGGCTTGGAGAATTTTGAGCATTACCTTACTAGCATGTGAGATGAGTGCAATTGTGTAGTAGTTTGAGCATTCTTTGGGATTGCCTTTCTTAGGGGTTGGAATGAAAACGGACCTTTTCCAGTCCTGTGGCCACTGCTGAGTTTTCCACATTTGCTAGCATATTGAATGCAGCACTTTCACAGCATCATCTTTCAGGATTTGAAATAGCTCAACTGGAATTCCATCACATCCACTAGCTGTGTTCGTAGTATGCTTTCTAAGACCCACTTGACTTCACATTCCAGGATGTCTGGCTCTAGGTGAGTGATCACACCATTGTGATTATCTGGGTCATGAAGATCTTTTTTGTACAGTTCTTCTTTGTATTCTTGCCACGTCTTCTTAATATCTTCTGCTTCTGTTAGGTCCATACCATTGCTGTCCTTTATTGAGCCCATTTTTGCATGAAATTTTCCCTTAGTATCTCTAATTTTCTTGAAGAGATCTCTAGTCTTTCCCATTCTGTTGCTTTCCTCTATTACTTTGCATTGATTGCTGAGGAAGGCTTTCTTATCTCTCCTGGCTATTCTTTGGAACTCTGCATTCAAATGGGAATATCTTTCCTTTTCTCCTTTGCTTTTTGCTTCTCTTCTTTTCACAGCTATTTGTAAGGCCTCCTAAGACAACTGTTTTGCTTTTTTGCATTTCTTTTCCATGGGGATGGTCTTGATTCCTGTCTCCTGTACAATGTCAGGAACCTCCGTCGATAGTTCATCAGGCTCTCTGTCTATCAGATCTAGTCCCTTAAATCTATTTCTCACTTCCACTGTATATTCATAAGGGATTTGATTTAGGTCATACCTGAATGGTCTAGTGGTTATCCCTACTCTCTTCAGTGTAAGTCTGAATTTGGCAATAAGGAGTTCATGATCTGAGCCCACAGTCAGCTCCAGGTCTTGTTTTTGCTGACTGTATAGAGCTTCTCCATCTTTGGTTACAAAGAATATAATCAATCTGATTTCAGTGTTGGCCATCTGGTGATGTTCACGTGTAGAGTCTTCTCCTGTGTTGTTGGAAGAGGGTGTTTGCTATGACCAGTGCATTTTCTTTGCAAAACTCTGTTAGCCTTTGACCTGCCTCGTTTTGTACTCCAAGGCCAAATTTGCCTGTTACTCCAGGTGTTTCTTGACTTCCTACTTTTGCATTCCAGTCCCCTATAATGAAAAGGACATCTTTTTTGGGTGTTAGTTCTAAAAAGTATTGTAGGTCTTCATAGAACCATTCAACTTCAGCTTTTTCAGCATTACCGGTTGGGGCATAGGCTTGGATTACCGTGATACTGAATGGTATGCCTTGGAAACAAACAGAGATAATTCTGTCATTTTTGAGATTGCATCCAAGTACTGCATTTCAGACTCTTTTGTTGACCATGATGGCTACTCCATTTCTTCTAAGGGATTCCTGCCCACAGTAATAGATATAATGGTCATCTGAGTTAAATTCACCCATTCCAGTCCATTTTAGTTTGCTGATTCCTAGAATGTCGACAGTCACTCTTGCCATCTCCTGTTTGACCACTTCCAATTTGCCTTGATTCATGGACCTAACATTCCAGGTTCCTATGCAATATTGCTCTTTACAGCATCAGACCTTGCTTCTATCACCAGTCCCATCCACAGCTGGGTGTTGTTTTTGCTTTGGCTCCATTCCTTCATTCTTTCTGGAGTTATTTCTCCACTGATCTCCAGTAGCATATTGGGCACCTACTGACCTGGGGAGTTCCTCTTACAGTGTCCTATCATTTTGCCTTCTCATTCTGTTCATGGGGTTCTCAAGGCAAGAATACTGAAGTGGCTTGCCATTCCCTTCTCCAGTGGACCACATTCTGTCAGACCTCTCTACCATGACCAGTCCATCTTGGGTGGCCCCACACGGCATGGCTTAGTTTCATTGAGTGAGACAAGCTGTGGTCCTGTGATCAGATTGGCTAGTTTTCTGTGATTATGGTTGCCGTGTGTCTGCCCTCTGATGCCCTCTCGTAACACCTACCGTCTTACTTGGGTTTCTCTTACCTTGGACGTGGGGTATCTCTTCACGGCTGCTCCAGCAAAGCGCAGCCGCTGCTCCTTACCTTGGACAAGGGGTGTCTTCTCAGGCCGCCCCTCCTGACCTTGAACATGGAGTAGCTCCTCTCGGCCCTCCTGCGCCTGCGCTGTAGCTGCTCCTTGGAGGTGGGGTAGCTCCTCTCCGGCTGGGCCCCTGACTTCCTGGGTGGAGCAGTTCCTCTCGGCCGCCGCCCCTGACCTTGGGCGTGGGGAATGTCCTCTCGGCCACCGCTCTTGTGCTGCCGCAGCCTGGCACTCTCGGTCGCTACTCCGACCTTGGGCGAGGGGTAGCTCCTCATGGCCATGTGCATATTAATATATGCACCTAATATGGGGCACAAAAATATATAAAACAATTAGTATTAAACCTAAACAGAGAAATAGGCAGCAACACAATAATTACAGAGGACTATAAAAGCCCAATTACATCAATGAGTAGATCATCCGGACAAAAAGTCAAAGGAAACAGCAACCTTAAATGAAACATTAGACCAAATGGACTTCATAAATATATAGAGAGCATTCCATCCAAATGTAGCAGAATACATTCTCAAGTGCAAAGGGAACTGAACCATTGTCTGGGATGTAAACCAAAGCTTGGAAATTTAAGACTGTAATCATGTCAAGCATCTTTTCCAACCACATGGTATGGAAGTAGAAACAACTCTAGGAAGAAAACTGGAAAAAAAATAAGTGGGAACTAAACAACCTGCTACTAAACAACTATTGGGTCAATGAAGAAATGAAAGAAGAAATGAAAAAATACCTGAAGATAAATGAAAATAGCATATACCAAAATCTGAGGCTGCAGTATTAAGAGGGAAGTTCACAGCAATACAGGCCGACCTCAAGAAATAAAAAAAACCTCTAATATACAAAGAATATGAAAACACTAATTCAAAAAGATTTATATATACTCCTATACTCATTGCAGCATTATTCACAGTAATCAAGACAGAATAACAACCTAAATACCCGTCAGTGGGTAAATGGATAAAGAAGTTTTTGTATTATATACAGTGGAATACTACTTAGCAATAAAAAGATGAAATCTTGCCATTTGTAGCACAGTGGTTCTCACATTATGCTAAATAAAAGAAAGTCAGATGGAGAAGAAAAAACACCTTATGATTTCACTCATATGTGGACTATTTAAAAATTAAGCAAATCAAAGCCAACAAAAACAAGCATGGATACAGAGAACAGATTGTGGATACCAGAGGCGAAGGGGCTGGGGAAAGGCAAGATGGGTAAAGCAGATCAACTGTAGGTTTATGAATGTAAACTAAACTTTTGGTGATGGGCACATTGTAGTATATGCAGAATTTGAGGTGTTCTACATATAAGAGGTGTCATGTTATAAACCAATGTTACTTCAATAAGACAATGTACCATTACATATCTATCAGAATGGCTGAAAAAAATAGTGATGGCACAAAATGCTAGCAAGATTTAGATTATAACAGGGTAAATGTTTTCCACTCTGGAAAAGATCTTGACAATTTCTTGTTAAACTAAACTTATAATTACTATAAGATCAAGCAGTTGCACTCCTAGACATTTGCTCCAGATAAAGGAAAACTATGTTCAAAAAAAACCTTCAGTTTATGTGTGCATGACTCTTCAGAGCAATTTTCTTTGCTATAGTCCAAAACTAGAAACAACTCAGATGTTTTTAACTGAGTGAATGTCTAAGCAAACTGTGATACAGTCATACCATGGGATACTACTTAGCAATCAAAAGGAAGGGAATATTGATACATGCTACAACTTGAAAAAATCTCCAGGGAGTTATGCTGACTCCAAAAACTGAAACCAAAAAATCATATACATGATTCCACTTATAACATTATTGAAATGAAAAATTATAGAAATGAAAAATAGACTAGCATTTGTCAGAGGTTGTAGTTGAAGGTTGGGGATGGCAGGGATGATAGGCAACAGGGCAAAATAAGATATCCTTGGTGTAATGGAATTGCTTTGTATATTGAGTGTGCTGGTAGGTACACAAATACATACACAAAGATAGTGGACTGTATCCAGTTTCTTGGATGGGATATTGCACTGTAGCTGTGAAAGATGGTACCACTGTGTGAAGATCAAGGGCACACAGGGTCTGTCTATGTTATTGGTGACAGCTGCAGGTGAATATACAATTACCTAAAAAAAGGGGGAAAAAAATGTGTGTGTATACGGGTATATGTGTATATATATTTTATTTTATTGATTTCAACATTAACTTTTCCATTTTAAGATATCTGAATGATATTTATTGATGACATTATGTTGTTATTTGTCACTGTTTTTCTATTTGAATTGCATATAAATTAAAGATGTATTTACTATTTATGGTATCTTAGAGTCAATGCAATAAAATAATATTCTCTTGAAAGTGAAAGTGAAAGGGTCAGTCACTCTTTGCGACCCCATGGATTGTAACCTGCCAGGCTCCTCTGTCCATAGAATTCTTAAGACAAGAATACTGGAGTGGTTTGCCATTCCCTTCTCCAGGGGATCTAGGGTTCAAACCCAGGTCTCCTGCATTGTAGGCAGATTCATTGAGCCACCAGGAAGAAGTGATTTGTAGTATTTTTCAACTTAATGCTATATATATATACACATGACTTAAAAATTATATTCTAAAATTTTAACTGTATTCTAAGAGAATATTATCGTATTGCATTATATTCTCTTAGAATATTATTGTATTGCATTATATTCTCTTAGAATAAAATTTTAAAATCATAAATAGTTACCATCAATCACTTCTAAATCCCCAAGGAATCCATACATATTTATATTCTCAGATTATCAATTAAAATTTTGAATTATTAATATAGTTCTGAAAGATACTCACATAAGGTCTACTAAATTCAAAGCAGACTGGGCAATTAATAATGTGAATTTCCTCAGGGCATTTCAATAGGTTCTACATTTTCATACAGCCTCAGGGAAGACCAGAGAAGCACTTGATTAACACAAGAAACACTTCTCCCATGTCAAACAACCTTTCTAGCTCTGAAGTTGACAAGGAATAGTGATCTGAACATAAGGACTCCTGAGGATTTTATCTATGAAACAAGTGCTTCAGTTTTCAAAAGGTCAGGCAAGGAAATTCGTAGTTGATATTCCCAGTCTCTATCACAGTGCCTTTTGAAATAATGAATAAATAAATGTCTCACTACAATTGGAATATTGAATATAAGTCTCCAAATTTTAGTACTCATTTCAGAACACTCATTCCCAAAGTATGTCTATGCATTCAGTCAAGAAATACTCTTCAGAAAGGGCCAGGTATTGCATTGAGATTGTCTCACCAAAAAGTAGTAGATTTTATTTTACCATTAATCTTATCACTGTCTTTGGTAACAGAGTTTTGCAGAAGCAATTACAATTCTTTATAGGCTCCAAAGTGAGAATCTAATCATCAGGTGATACCTTTTATAAAAAAGCTTTCATATTGGTCAGAAAAATAATGTTTCTACATGTTTCTACAAACATGTTTAGCTAAATGAATTAAGGTTTGGCTAGGTAAGAGACCAACCAACATAGGTCAAAGTTCATGGCACATGTAATTCTTCTCTTTAAAAATTTAATAGGTAATCCATCCATTGTTTCCACTGGCTTTGATTTCAGTGCCATTAAGTGCTTTATTGAGAAAGAAGCTATTAATAAGTTTGTCACTTTAGTTCAAATTGAGACCATACTTTCTAGCCAATATCTTTGTATTGAAAAATCCATGTATTAACAGTTCCTTTTTCTATCATGGCATAGCATACTTAATCTAATTTTAACATTTATCTCTGAAATTAATATATTAATTCAATAAAGTGTTCTTTTATCCCCATTTTTACATATTACAGATGGTACGCATGCCAAAGATTTTTTGAGAAAGTGTGCAAGAAATAACTTTTTTCAGATATAATGTTCTAAAAAAAGTTAAATGGCAATGCTTAAGAAATAGCTCCAAATATTTTTCCTTTCATCAGGACATAGACTATTTATGTATTTCTGATCATCTGAGTTTCAAAAATTTTGTTCTAACGACCACCATCCACTATTCCAAATTCTCTCATTCTCTAACTCCAATAGAGCTGTGCTTTGTCCTCATTTAAATATTTAGTCTCTAATGTCTCCTATTTCTACTATAAGAAATTTTTTTTTTTTTAATTCTAGGAATTTACTACAGGAGCTTTATTTATTTATTTATTTTGGGTCTTACCTATTGTGTACTTCACCATTGATCATGTCAATCACGCCTTTTTAGTGCCCTAGAAACTTCTATTATAGCCACCTTAAACCAAACTCCTTTTTCCCATCATAATCTAAAGTTTATAGTTGCAAAAGTAGAACTTTTAAATGATAGGGCTTTTGCACAAGAAACATAGACTCACTAAGTGTAAGGAAGCAAAGGAAGTGTGAATCTCATTACCTCCCTTTGCCTGGAAATAAGGAAAGAAGTGGGAGAATTCCCAGAAAAGGATTACTGTTTTTACTAACAGAATAAAGTCCTACAGACTGTGAGTCATCTGTAGAGAATTGGGTCTCCTTATTCAGTAATTAGAGAAGTAGGTTTTTGTTATCATATCAGTCTAGGAAAAAGGCATTTCTCCAGTGAATTGTGGGTTGAATACTGGCACATGGGGCTTCCCTGAATAGCTCAGTTGGTAAAGAATCTGCCTGCAATGCAGAAGACCCTGGTTTCATTCCTGGGTCAGGAAGATCCCCTGGAGAAGGGATAGGCTGCCCACTCCAGTATTCACGGGCTTCCCTTATGGCTCAGCTGGTAAAGAATCCACCTGCAATGTGGGAGGCCTGGGTTTGATCCCTGCGTTGGGAAGATCCTGTGAAGAAGGGAAAGGCTACCTACTCCAGTATTCTGGCCTAGAGAATTCCATGGACTGTATAGTCCACGGGGTCACAAAGAGTTGGACATGACTGAGCAACTTTCTTTTGCTTTCCACTTTCATACTGGTACATAAAGCAGAAAAGGAATTTCAGTTATACCACCAAAAAAGCCAACAGCGTGGATTAAGAGATTGGAATGTTGCAAACTCCTAATATTGACAAAAAAGAAGCCAAGTAAAAATATTACTCACTGCCCAGAGATAGAATATTTCTCAGTGTTCTGTCCAAATGTGGCCAAGGAAAGTCTTTGCTATGCTCTGAATGTTTGTCTTTCCCCTCAAATCATATGTTGAAATCCTAAATCCCATATGGTGGTATTACTAGGTGGGGCCTTTGGGAAGTGTTTAAGTCATAATGCTGGAGCCCTCATGAATGGGTTCATGGCACCTTGATCTTTGCTCTTTCAACCTCCAGCATGCATGCATGACTTGAGTCATATCCAACTCTTTGTGGTCCCATGGATTTTAGCCCTCCAGGCTTCTCTGTCCATGGATTCTCCAGGCAAGAATACTGGAGTGGGCTGCCATGCCCTACTCCAGGGGATCTTGAACCTAAGTCTCACGTCTACTGCATCAACAGGTCAGTTCCTTACCACTAGTGCCACCTGGGAAGCCCTCAACCTCCAGGACAATAAATTTCTGTTGTTTATACAAGCTACCTAGTCTGTGATATTATATCAGCCTGAAAGGAATAAGACAGCACTCAGAGAGAGGGATCCAAAAAACATGGAGAATATACTTCCAAAGGATATAATTGAGAACTAACCCAAGAATATTCCCTTACCATCAGTGTAGGAGGCCAGCACAACACTTGACCAGAGAGAATTATTATTGAACAGTTACTGTTGTATGTCATCCATTTTTCCCTTTATACACTAGACAATGGAGTGTGGATAGCAGTTATTGTTTCCCATTGTATGTTGTGTAACTGGGAGAAAGAGAAATTTTAATTTTTTAACTTTTAAATTTATTGATATCTGATGGAAGAGAAGCAACATTGATATTGCTTCATGATATTCTGATATTCATGATACTCTGCACTTGGAGCTTAATACCATGGTTGGATGAGACTTTGGTGTGTGTTCCTTAGGAAAGAGTGAGTGGACTTCGTATGCAGAAAATAAGTAAATATTTGTGTAGGGAGAGAGGATTACCATGGTTTCTATTATTGTTTCTAACTATTTATTCTTCTTCTCTGTAAGAGGATTAAGTACCCTTGCCAATTGCTATGTGTCCAGCAGTAACTTTTTATGGGAAGAGTATAGTTTCCCAACCCATAGATATTGGGCTTAGCCATCTGACTTCCTTAGTCCATGGCATACAAAATGACTTTTTATGTGACAAATCCAAGTCTATCATAACCATTTCACTTGAGATAAATTCAAACTAGCCATTAAAGTTAAATTACTTCAGTCTGCTTTTTATTTAAAGTCTTCAAGCTTCAACTTAAGGAATATTCTGAAAAACAAAATTCTTATCTCTATATGGTAGTTTCTAAGGGAAGTTTAAGGTCTCTCTTGTTAATTGACCTAATAAATCATAACAGGCTTACTACCTTTTTAAAAATTGTATTTTTTTAACATGCTTAAACCTAGACTGATGATCATATCTGAAAAGAGCAAAATATGCCAATTAGCTGTAACACAGTATATGGCCATCTAGCCCAAATTTGACTTATAATAGAGTTTGGCAATCTTTATTTTAATATCTTACTGAGTTAGTATTGTAGTGTTTACCAAATTATATACTGAAGAACACTACTACTATCTGATGCTCCAGAAACTAAGAAACCCATGATTTAATAAAGTAGGGAATTGTGGCATAATATACCCATCTTTGTGAAAATATACTATGCATAATGATACATTTCAAACATAGAGAAAAGTCCAGAGAAGAGAATGATGAACAAGCATATACTGTTGTACTACGGAACTAAAAAGCCTCTAGATGAAAGTGAAAGAGGAGAGTGAAAAAGTTGGCTTAAAGCTCAACATTCAGAAAACTAAGATCACGGCATCTGGTCCCATCACTTCACGGGAAATAGATGGGGAAACAGTGGAAACAGTGTCGAACTTTATTTTGGGGGGACTCCAAAATCACTGCAGATGGTGACTGCAGCCATGAAATTAAAAGACGCTTACTCCTTGGAAGGAAAGTTATGACCAACCTAGACAGCATATTAAAAAGCAGAGACATTACTTTGCCAACAAAGGTCCATCTAGTCAAGGCTATGGTTTTTCCAGGGGTCATGTGTGGATGTGAGAGTTGGACAGTGAAGAAAGCTGAGAGCCGAAAAATTGATGCTTTTGAACTGTGATGTTGGAGAAGACTCTTGAGAGCCCCTTGGACTGCAAGGAGATCCAACCAATCCACCCTAAAGGAGATCAGTCCTGAGTGTTCATTGGAAGGACTGATGCTGAAGCTGAAACTCCAATACTTTGGCCACCTCGTGCAAAGAGTTGACTCATTGGAAAAGACCCTGATGCTGGGAGGGATTGGGGGCAGGAGGAGAAGGGGACAACAGATGATGAGATGGCTGGATGGCATCACCAACTCAATGGACATGAGTTTGAGTAAACTCCAGGAGTTGGTGATGGACAGGGGGCCTGGTGTGCTGTGATGCATGGGGTCGCAAAGAGTCGGACACAACTGAGTGACTGAAGCAAACTGAACAGAGCTCTTTTGTACTTGTTTTGTGACACCAATTTATTTTTATAGATAAAACAATATACATATAACTGAAGCCTCTCTGCGTAGCCCTCTTGATAGGAGGGACTATTATTAGTCCCATTTTACTCATGTTGAAACAACCTAGGCTGTTACCCAAGATCACAAAACTAGTAAGGAATTCAAGTGATGCTTCAGCTTGTTCTAGCTCATAATCTAGATTTCCTTCCTGAAAATATATTACAGGGATAATGTAGGTTCATATAAAAAAAAGCAAAAGAATTACATATGACACATATATGTGTTGTAATATCTCCGACTAAGACTTCAAAGTTAAACAGCTAATCCAAAATGTCTATAGATGATAGCCTATAAATATAAAATAATCTGTATGTAAAGCTACACAAACTTATTTCTTCAAGCACAACTGTACATATTTTTAAATTTCACTGTTTATTTATGGTACTGCTCTAGGAACTCATTGCTGCGTGTGGGCGCATGAGGTTGTGGCAGGCAGGGGCTGCTCTCTAGTTGGGCTGCACTGGCTTCTCATTGCCAAGGCTTCTCTTCTTGCTGAACGCTTAGAGCACACTGGCTTTCAGTAGTTGTGACTCATGGGCTCTTGGGCACATAGACAGCAGTTGTGACCCCAGGGCTTAGTTGCCCCAAATGTGGGATCTTCCTTCCTATCTTCCAAGACCAGGAATTGAGCCACGTCACCTGAGGTGGACTCTCAACCGCTGGACCACCAGGGGTGTCCCCAACTGTATATTTTAATTCAAGTGTTTGTATTTCTCCCTTGACTTTACACTCACTTTAATAAAATGCTATCCTTTCAACAAAGATCTTGGCATATAGTGCTTGTGTGCATGCTCAATCATGTCCAACTCTTTGTGATCCCATGAACTGTAGCCCACCAGGCTCCTCCATTCATGGAATTTTCCAGACAAGAACACTGGAGTGGGTAGCCACTTCCTCCTTGAGGGGATCTTCCCAACCCAGGGATCAAACCTACCTCTCCTGCACTGGCAGGAAGATTCACTGCCACTGTGCCACCCTGGAAAGCCTGTCCCACAGTAGGTGTTCATTAACTTCTCAATGAACATAGCTAAATTTGCAACAAATAAAAGAGTGTATAAAAACTACTTATGATTAAAACATTCTTTTCAGATACAGAGAATTATAACATTCTTAATTATCTTAAAATATAATGGAACTGAAACTTTTTTTTTAATTTTAACATAAACATTTTATTTTGTAGAAGAGGCAGACAAAACTCAAACTTTGCCATTCTTATTTTTACTTCTCTCTATTCTCTATTTTAGTGAGAGTTAAGAAAAACTACACATCAAAAATCTTTTTACATATAATGATCAAGTCAAATACCATCACAAGGTGACCTTATGCAATTATTTATTCCCAAATACTCATTTATCATATTCATTTTCTGTCAACATCAGCAGCTGCACTCTAATTTATCTGTGCTTGACCTAGTGTTTCAAGCTGACAGCTAGTTTATATGAATAAAAATATTTTGAAGTAAAACATCTAAGCTTCCTATTGTTAATCAATGATGGGATTAAAAAATAAACAAGAAAACAGTTTCATGCTGTAGTGTGATAAAATTGTACATGGGTAAGAAAGGTTTTTTAATTGTTTGAGAGCAATATAGGCTTTCCAGGTGGCTCAGGGTAAAGAATCTGCCTGCCAATGCAGAAGACACAAGAGGTGCAGTTTTGATCCCTGGGTTGGGGAAATCCCCTGGAGGAGAAAATGGCAACCCACTCCAGTATCCTTGCATGGAAAACTCCATGGACAGAGGAGCCTGGTGAGCTTCAGTCTGTGGGGTCGCAAAGACTCCAACACAACTGAGCCAGTGAGCGCATGCGTGCGCGCGCGCGCACACACACACACACACACACACACACACACGAGCAATATAGTTTTTTAAAGGCTACAATACTTGAAAGGTTACTTAGAGTAAGAAATACTGTGATTTTCTCATAGGCAAATAAAAGAATGGAAAAATTTGCAACTGAACAACAGCCAAATGTCAGGCTTCTGTCTCTTTATACTTAAGCATTTTTGAAAGTAAACTGACCTGATTTTCTCCTCCATCCTGATTTTGTATCACATGACTTAAAGAAGTTTTGTTACAGGGTGTTTTTCTGATCATTCAATTGCTCATAATAATGCACTATACCATAAACAGAAGCTCTAAATTTTTCAAACCCATTGTGATTTTTGTTACATTTGTTTTTTAGGGACAAAAAACCTTTTTCTAGATCCCCTTGGGATCTTTGGATGGGTATAAAAATTAAACTGGATAAGATAGGTTAACAGACAAGGAGTAACACATGTATTTTTAAGTTTTACATAACATGGTATCGTTAATAGAGAAAAACACACAAGTATATTTAATATAAATTTTTTGTGAGACAGTAGCCTTCATAAGGAAATGAAGACCTGAAGAAACAGACTTGAGTATTCCGATGCTAAGTTTGATGGACAGTGGAGAGGCATGGAGGAATACGATAGGTTAAATGTATGATGTAAGTAACCAGCTGTAAACTAGGGGAAACTTAGCAAGACTCCTTTGGATTTTTCAGTGTCCGTTTGTCTTTGGAGATAAAGATGTTCCTTTCCTCTGGGTATAGGGAGGGCAACACTCATATGAGAGTTTTATGACCCATTTCAGGGAGGAGGCATAGAAGGAAGGTCAGATGACCTTCCTTTTTCTACTCTCATCTAGAGTTCTTTGACTTAAAATATTCAATATGCCAAGGTGCCTATTTTGGGATAGCATGTCAGTGCATTCTCTTGGCAAAACTCTATGAGCCTTTGCCCTGCTTCATGCTGTACTTGAAGGCCAAATTTGCCTGTTATTCCAGGTGCTTCTTGACTTCCTACTTTTGCATTCCAGTCCCCTATAATGAAAAGGACATATTTTAGGGATGTTAGTTCTAAAAGATATCATAGAATCATTCAACTTCAGCTTCTTCAGCACTACTGGTTGGGGCATAGACTTGGATTACTGTGATATTGAATGGCTTGCCTTGGAAATGAATAGAGATCATTCTGTCATTTTTGAGATTGCATCCAAGTTGGGCATTTCAGACTCTTTTCTTGACAATGATGGCTACTCCATTTCTTCTAAGGCATTCTTGTTCACAGAGTTTTGCCAAGAGTATGCACTGATCATAGCAAATACTCTCTTCCAACAACACAAGAGAAGACTCTACACGCGGATATCACCAGATGGTCAACACCAAAATCTGACTGATTATCTTCTTTGCAGCCAAAGATGGAGAAGCTCTATACAATCAGCAAAAACAAGACTGGGAGCTGCCTGTGGCTCAGATCATGAACTCCTTATTGCCAAATTCAGACTTAAATTGAAGAAACTAGGGAAAACCACTAGACCATTCAGGTACGACCTAAATCAAATCCCTTACGATTATACAGTGGAAGTGAGAAATAGATTTAAGGGGCTAGATCTGATAGACAGAATGCCTGATGAACTATAGATGGAGATTTGTGACTCTGTACACGAGACAGGGATCAAGACCATCCCCAAGAAAACGAAATGCAAAAAAGCAAAATGGCTGTCTGAGGAGGCCTTACAAATAGCTGTGAAAAGAAGAGAAGCAAAAAACAAAGGAGAAAAGGAAATATATTCCCATTTGAATGCAGAATTCCAAAGAATAGCAAGGAGAGATAAGAAAGCTTTCCTCAGTGATCAATGCAAAGAAATAGAGGAAAACAATAAAATGGGAAAGACTAGAGATCTCTTGAAGAATGATCAACAACAGAATGATCTCTATTCATTTCCAAGGCAAACCATTCAATATCACAGTAATTCAAGTCTATGCCCCAACCAGTAATGCTGAGGAAGCTAAACAGTTCTATGAAGACCTACAAGACCTACAAGACCTTTTAGAAAATTAGAGATACCAAGGGAACATTTCATTCAAAGATGAGCACAATAAAGGACAGAAGTGGTATGGACCTAACAGAAGCAGAAGATATTAAGAGGTGGCAAGAATACAAAGAAGAACTGTACAAAAAAGATCTTTATGACACAGATGATCACGATGGTGTGATCACTAACCTAGAGCCAGACATACTGTAATGTGAAGTCAAGTGGGCCTTAGGACGCATCACTACAAACAAAGCTAGTGGAAGTTATAGAATTCCAGTTGAGTTATTTCAAATCCTGAAAGATGATGCTGTGAAGGTGCTTACTCAATATGCCAGCAAATTTGGAAAACTCAGCAGTGGCCACAGGACTGGAAAAAGTCAGTTTTCATTCTAATCCCAAAGAGAGGCAATGCCAAAGAATGTCCAAACTACCACATAATTGCACTCATATCACACACTAGTAAAGTAATGCTCAAAATTCTCCAAGCCAGGCTTCAACAGTATGTGAGCTGTGAACTTCCAGATGTTCAAGTTGGTTTTAGGAAAGGCAGAGGAACCAGAGATCAAATTGCCAACATCCACTGGATCATCAAAAAAGCAAGAGAGTTCCAAAAGACATCCATTTCTGCTTTATCGACTACGCCAAAGCCTTTGAAAGTGTGGATCACAACAAACTGTGGAAAATTCTTTAAGAGATGGGAATACCAGACCACCTGACCTGAGAAATCTGTATGTAGGGCAGGAAGCAACAGTTAGAACTGGACATGGAGCAACAGACTGGTTCCAAATAGGAAAAGGAGTATGTCAAGACTGAATATTGTCACCCTGCTTATTTAACTTCTATGTAGAGTACATCATGAGAAATGATGGGCTGAATGAAGCACAAGCTGGAATCAAGATTGCCAGGAGAAATATCAATAACCTCAGATACGCAGATGACACCACCCTTATGGCAGAAAGTGAGAGGAGCCTCTTGATGAAAGTGAAAGAAGAGAGTGAAAAAGTTGGCCTAAAGCTCAACATTCAGAAAACAAAGATCATGGCATCTGGTCCCATCACTTCATGGTAAATACATGGAGAAACAGTGGAAACAGTGGCAGACTTTCTTTTTTGGGAGCTCCAAACTCACTGCAGATGGTGACTGCAGCCATGAAATTAAAAGACGCTTACTCCTTAAAGGAAATTATGACCAATCTAGACAGCGTATTAAAAAGCAAAGACATTACTTTGCCAACAAAGGTCCATCTAGTCAAGGCTATGGTTTTTCCAGTGGTCATGTATGGATGTGAGAGTTGGACTATAAAGAAAGCTGAGCGCAGAAGAATTGAGGCTTTTGAACTGTGGTGTTGGAGAAGACTCTTGAGAGTCCCTTGGGCAGCAAGGAGATCCAACCAGTCCATCCTAAAGGAGATCAGTTCTGAGTGTTCTTGGAAGCACTGATTTTGAAGCTGAAACTCCAATATTTTGGCCACCTGATGTGAAGAGCTGACTCATTTGAAAAGACCATGATGCTGGGAAAGATTGAAGGCAGGAGGAGAAGGGGAGGACAGAGGATGAGATGGTTGGATGACATCACCGACTCAATGGACATGAGAGTGTAAACTCTGGGAGTTGGTGATGGACAGGGAGGCCCGGTGCGTTGTGATTCATGAGGTCACAGAGTTGGACACGACTGAGCAACTGAATTGAACTGTTCTGAACCCCATCACTGTTAGTGTATAATGCTAAATATTCAGTCGCTATTTTAGATAGGTTAATCCAGTCTTAAAATCATATCCCAGAATTGGAGAGGGTATAAAGGACACAATACATTAACCAATAGATAAGTTTGATATCTTGAGTTAGGAGGCTAATAACATGGGAATATGTATATCCACATATACTCAGCAATTTATACATAGATAAAATTAGTCAGAGTAGAAAGGTCAAGCTGAAGTGACTAAAAGAAATAGGATAAATTGAGCTTTATTAGAAGCCATTTATAAAATCAAATAGTTATTTTATTAATACTATAGACTAAAATCTCATAGCATAGTCTGTGAACTTGGGGGGTTCCTAAAACACTTTTAGAAAACATCAAGGTCAAAATTCAGAGAAGGCAATGGCAACCCACTCCAGTACTCTTGCCTGGAAAATCCCATGGATGGAGGAGCCTGGTAGGCTGTAGTCCATGGGGTCTCTAAGAGTTGGACACGACTGAGCGATTTCACTTTCACTTTTCACCTTCATGCATTGGAGAAGGAAATGGCAACCCACTCCAGTGTTCTTGCCTGGGGAATCCCAAGGACAGTGGAGCCTGGTGGGCTGCCATCTATGGGGTCGCACAGAGCCAGACACGACTGAAATGACTCAGCAGCAGCAGCAAGGTCAAAATTATTTTTGTGAGGCATTTTTTACCATTGACTTTTTTATGTGTCAACATTATACTGATAGTGGTTAAAATTACTGGCACATAGCATGAAAGAAGACAGTTGCACCAAACTGAAGCAGTCATTCAAATCTTTGCTATGCACCATGCACTCACTTTTTAAAAAAAAAAATAGATTCACATAAGAATGCTCTTAATGAAGCAGTAAAAAAGTAATAATTTATATTAAATATTAACCCTTGAGTATGCTTCTTTTTTAACATTCTGCCTAATACCCTTTGACAAAGTACAATGATTGTACTGAAATCTTCTCTTGAATGAGCCCAATAGAAGCACTTTTGTGATTGTTTGGGTGGTGACACAAACTAGCAGCTTTCTTCATGGAAACAAATTTGTATTTCAAAGAACAGCTGACAAAGTATGGTTATTCAGGTTAAGGTATTTGGCAGATATTTTCCCACAAATGAACAACGAGTCTGTCACTTCCAGAAAAAGGAATTACAATATTTTCTGCAAGAGGTATAATTTGAGCTTTAAGCAAAAATTGTTTCAATTCTACAAAAATTACATCTACCATTATGAGCTTGAAAATTTATCAACATGTAGAGACTTTCCTGAGAATATTATTTAATATTTCATTATGGGATTTGGTGGTGGTTCAGTTGGTAATTTATTTCTAAATGAAGTAATAGGCATTTTATAATTTATCCATCTCAATATATAATATTGATAAATTTTAAAATAATAATAATAAACCCCTTTACACTCACACTTTTAAGATTTATACACTTCAGTGGTCATGAAATCAAAATTTAGATAATCACTGCCATGGACTTTAAACTCTTTGCTCCAACTCCTGGAATGGTGGTTTTTTTAATTGCTCTCCATTTATTCCAGACAGCTCTCTAAAGACTCAGCACATCATTTTTAAAGGTCACCAAAGGTCAATGTTGCTTATGCACATCATCTCTCTGCCTACACCAGTCAGATTCTTGCCTCACAATTCAGCCTTTCAGATATTAATACTTTCCATGCTGCAAAATCCATTCAAATGCTAACTCCTCTTCAAAACTTCTTGGGTACATCTGCTGCCTTCCACAAGAAGTCATCTTTTTCTGTCTTTGAGATCCTTAGGAGGATTTTTAAATCATTCTTGCATACTTGCAATATTGTACATTTTAGCATGAGTATAGCTGTCTTTCTCTCGTTATTTTTGAGCTTCAGAAAAGCAAATGCATGCTTTTCACAGTGCCCTGCACTCAATAGGTGCATTTTACTCATTCATTCATTTAGTGATTACCCACCATGTGCTGGAGAATGAAACTGGTTAGATATGGAACTTTGCATCATGGCTATTGGTGTTAGTTATAGAAAAGATGTGATTAGGTCTTGTTTTATGTAAAATTCTTTCCATATAACAGCATTAAATCTCTGCTCTGTCTATAGCTGTTTAGCTAATTAATTCCCAATGTTTCGTGGGTTACATTTACACAGAATGACTCATTTCATGAATTGGATGTATATCAGATTTGTTTTATAAGGATAGAATAATAAATAAAGGTTTATAGAATAATAAATCAGTTCATATAGAGTTTTAATGTATTTTTTTCACACAGACTATGAGTGTACCCTTGAGCTACGGCCATAGCTCTAAAGATGTTACTCTGGGAAACTACCCTGAGATATGATTATAACTCTGAGTTAATATGATCACTATAATTATTCTAAAAGGCTTAGTCCTACTTCCTCTCTTAGAGTACTTTCTGTAGCTACAGTTTCACTTTTGTTGTATGATTATTTGATTGATATTAGAGCCTTCCACTGGACTGCAAACTCAAGGGCAAGAATATCACTATTGGTCATTACTACATCTTCAGAACCTAATAATGTGCCTGGCACACAGTAGATCTTATATGCTGGTTAAACAAATAAGGCTACAGAAATAAATGCTTCAAGATTAATAACATGTTTTCATTATGAATTTCACAATTCTATGATGCACAACTATGCATGTCAATGTTCTATTTCCAACATAATTGAATCTTTGTCTTTACAATTAGTAATGCAGAATAGGAAGTACCACGTCTAGGATAGTTGTGGCTACAAAAACAAAAGGCATAGACAACATACAAAATGTTAGATGAAGCCAAAGCTGCTTGTTAAGCACGATGTGATATATTTGGCAATAATATTTGTATTCAGAATATGAGGCAATAGTCCAAAAGTCTATGGGTTGCTCTTTTAGAGAAAGTTAAGTATTTATGAGAATTCTCGGGCAGTCCAGTGGTTAGGACTCTGTGCTCTCACTTTCAAAGGCCAGGGTTCAACCCCTGGTCAGGAAACTAAGATCTCACAAGCAGAGAAGGAAGAAAGTCAAGTATTTAGTTTGATTACACTACTATTTAACTGTGGAGCAACCTCTCTCTCACAGAGAACAGTTGGCAACGTGTGGAGATATATTGTGGAGAAGGAAATGGCAACCCACTCCAGTATTCTTGCCTGGAGAATCCTGTGGACAGAGGAGCCTGGTGGGCTGCTGTCCATGGGGTCACACAGAGTTGGACACAACTGAAGCGACTAAGCATGCATGCATGCATTGGAGAAGGAAATGGCAACCCACTCCAGTGTTCTTGCCTGGAGAATCCCAGGGACAGGGGAGCCTGGTGGGCTGCCGTCTATGGGGCCGCACAGAGTCAGACACGACTGAAGTGACTTAGCAGCAGCAGCAGCAGGAGATATATTGTGTTGCCACAACTGGGGAAGTAGGGAGCATTATATGAATCAAATGGGTATAAGGCAAGGAGGAGGCTGAATATTCTACAATGCACAAAACAGCCCTCAAAAACAAAGAATTATCAAGACCAAGAAGTCAATAATGCTGAAGCTGGGAAACTGGCCAAGGAATAAAGTCCAAATCAGTATATATCTCAAGTGAAATAGTCTTACCACTCTGTCTACATCTTTCACATAGGAATACATTTGTGGTTTAAGGGACACATCTGGCAAACACATGTGTTTTAGTTGATTTGTCTGCCCCTTTCGGATGCTTCAGATGCCTTCCAGTTCGCCACATCCTCCACCACTTCTTACTGTCTTCATCCAGCTGTCCTCACTTATTCACATTTCCCACCTCTCATAAAGCATCCAGTCTTGGCAAACCCTACTTCACCTTCACAGAAGAGCCATACAAACCTGCCTAAGTTCCTCAATATGCCCTTTCATGTGTCTTTGTCTTTGCTACAAAATCGAACTGGAATTTCCTATAACTGTGCCATTTACCTGATGAATTAATCCATGTCCTTCCAAATTCACTCCTTTCATTTGTGTCTTTTTGTTATTGTTCAGTCCTTCAGTTGTGTCTGACTCTGCAACCCCATGGACTGCAGCACACCAGGCTTCCCAGTGCTTCACTATATCCCTAAGCTTGCTCAAATTCATGTCCATTGAGTCAATGATGCTATCTAACCATCTCATCCTCTGTCGCCCCCTTCTCTTTCTGCTCTTAATCTTTCCCAGCATCAGGATCTTTTCCAATGAGTCAGTTCTTCACACCAGGTGGTGTAAGTATTGGAGCTTCAGCTTCAGCATCAGTCCTTCCAATGAATACTCACAGTTGATTTCCTTTAGGATTGACTGGTTTGATCTCCTTGCAATCCAAGGGACTCTCAAGAGTCTTTTCCAGCACCACAGTTGGAAAGCATCAATTTTTCGGTGCTCAGCTTTCTTTATGGTCCAACTCTCACATCCATACATGAATACTGGAAAAACCATAGCTTTGACCATATGGAACTTTGTCAGCAAAGTGATATCTCTGCTTTTTAATACATTGTCTCGATTTGTCATAGCTTTTCTTCCAAAGAACAAACCTCTTTTAATTTTGACTGCAGCCATCATCTGCATTAATTTTTGAGCCCAAGAAAATAAAGTCTATCATTGTTTCTATTTATTCCCCGTCTATTCACCATGAAGTGATGGGACCAGAGGCTATGTCTTAGTTTTTCGATTGTTGGGTTTTAAGCCAGCTTTTCATTCTACTCTTTGATCTTCATCAACAGGCTCTTTGGTTCCTCTTTGTTTCTGCATTAGGGTGGTGTCATCCACATATCTGAGGTTATTGATATTTCTCCCTGGCAATCTTAATTCCATTTTTTAATTTATCCAGACTGCATTTCAAACAACATAATAGCAAGGTGACAATATACAGTCTTGACACACTCCTTTCCTAATTTTGAACCAGTCTGTTGTTCCATGTCCAGTTCTAACTGTTACTTGTTGACCTGCATACAGGTTTCTCAGGAGCAGGTAAGGTGGTTTGGCATTCCCGTCTCTTTCAGAATTTTCCAGTTTGTTGTGATCCACATAAGTCAAACTTTAGTGTAGTCAATAAAGTAGATGTTTTTCTAGATTTCTCTTGCTTTTTCTATGATCCGTGGATGTTGGCAATTTCATCTCTGGTTCCTCTGCCTTTTCTAAATCCAGCTTGTACAGCTCGAAAGTCTTGGTTCACAAAGTGCTGAAGCCTGGCTTGCTTGACGGGTTTTGAGCATTACCTGGCTAGCGCATGAAATGAGCCCAACGGGGCAGTAGACTGAACATTTGTGTATTAGCCATATATGTTATTGTGTCTATTTTAGCAGAGATTGCAAAGGGCAACATTCTGATGCTCATGCCTTTGCCTTCCCTTGAGATGCTTCAATACTAGGGCCATGTTATAATTTGTATGCTGTCTTCGGCAGCACCTAAGATAGTGCCTGGGCATGCACTTAAGAAATCTCATGAACTCCTTTATTATATCAATTTTAATGCACTGTTTATATTTATAAATCACAGCTTCCATTTATCTACTCATTGTGGAATTCAAGTAAAGAATATTTTACACTATTTTTCTGTCATCACCATTATAGACAGTAGAATTAACATTGCTGTCTTGTGAAACTGCAGATATTAAACTATATAAGAAAAGCAAAAGACATTGATGGCAAAAAACTGAAGAATAGTTAATATAGTTAGTAAGGAAGAATAATTTTCAAAATCAATGAATTTAATATATGATAATTATAGATGTTTCTTTTTATTTATCTGTATAGTCTGAGTTTTTGAAAGTAGCTAGATGCTGCTTTTATTTTTTTTAGATGCTGCTTTTAAAATAAGAGGGGAAAGAACATTTATATTTTAAAGAACAATATTTTTAGATTAAAATTCATTTACTTTATTATAATGTCTGAATAGGGAATTGCTGATTGGGCCCGCATTCTTGCTGTAAAGAACAAATTCTAAACAACTCATAATTCATGCAGCCATTATGGAAGTTCCTCAAATAATTAAAAACAGAATTACCTTATGACCCAAAAATCCTACTTCTAGGTATGCATACTTCTGTATTTATGATCAAAGGAAATGAAATCAGGTTCTCAAAGAGATATTTGTACTCTCAAGTTCACCCAAGACAGGGAAATAACCTAAATGTGCATGAATGAGTGAATGGACTAAAAAAAAAGTGATGGACTATATCTCCACACAATGGATTCTTCAGCCTTTAAAAAGGAGAAAATCCTGCCATTTGCAATAGCATGGATGAACCTGGAGGACATAACACTAAGTGAAATAAGCCAGACACAGAAAGGCAAATACTGTATGACCTCACTTATATGTGAAATCTACACACTCAGAGAAAGGAAGGGAAGAATGCTGATTACCAAGGGCTGGTAGAAGAGGAGAATGGGGAAATGTCAGTCAAGGATACAGAGTTTCAGTTATATAACATTGATGTTCTAGAGCTCTAACATGTAACAGTGAATATTGTGTTGCGTACTTCAAATTTTTAAGAGGATAGATCTTAAGTCTTCTCACCACAAAAAATGAAGATGGTAACTATGTGAGATGATGGCTATATGAAGTAGCTTGATTGTGGTGAATATTTCATAATGCATACATATATCAAATTTCAACTTCTATACCTTAAAATGTGCACAATTTTAACCATTAATTATACCTTAGTGAAGCTTGGACTGGGATGGGAAAGCGCATATAACATTTTTGAGGCTGAGCCATTAAGTATTATAATGTGGTGGCATTGGCATTGTAGTTTGGATATTGTACATTTTCTGTTTTTTCTTTCACTCACCTACACATGCATTTATAGCACGTGACCAAATAAAGGTGCTGAGTGAACAAGGGCATACGTCCAGGAGCACACACATACCAGGCCTGATGGAACAACATTTCTTGGAGAAAGCACAGAGGCAAAAGCAAAAGCAAGTGTTCATTAAACACAGAGATGCAGGTCTCAGATTCAGCAGATCCAGGAGTCAGATTATAGGAGATGGATCTTAAATTTGGCCTGGGTGACTTCTAAATTAAATGTTGGAAAAGAAACAGCCTCCTTTCATGTGATGGATCAAAAGGAAGGACTGGCATGGAAGTCCTATGGTTATCCAAAATTGATTGCCTTAAGCATCAAGTCAACTACTAGTTTCCATGGAGTTTGGAAGGGACCTCAGCTCTTCTCTGGGAGGTTAGCCTGTAAGGGATTAGCCTTGAACAAATTAACCCTTAATTCCTAAAGTTAAATCTTAGTAATGATCCCTCTCATTTATTGAGTGAGCACTTACTTTACCAGCGCTAAGTGCCTGGGACTGTCTGAGCCAGCCTCTAAACTCTATATAATGATTCTAATGTAGTCCACATAAAAAAGGGATCTAGAAACTCTAAAGCAAAACTCCTTTATTTTTACCAATAAATAAGAGCCACAGAATTGAACACGATTGGCAATAAAGATACAGCTTCCCCTTGCCAATTCTTGAGTCCAACTAAGTAGAATCAGGTTTCTTGCAAATAGCCATGCAGCTAGCTAGCACAACTGTGTTTGGGAAGAGAGAATAAATAGTCTTTCATTAAAAAGCTCAACATATTATTACATTAGATTCAAGTTGAATTCTAACAAGCAAAAGGTCTTACTCCATAACAAAACCTTCATTAAAAATACAAGCCAAAAAGCAATTTAAATGGGATTTGCAAACCTCCAGGTTACACATTTCTCATGAAATCCAATTAAGTCAAATAAATACCAAATCCTAAGGATATAAGAGTTTAGTCTATTCTGTTTAGATGAACAACATCAAATTTATTAGAGAAAGAGTTTTTAACTTTTTTAAGAAGTCAAGTACATCTTAATGGGAATTGTAAAGCTATGCATTTCCTCACAGATTTTTAGCTTAAGATACTTCATAAGCCTAAACATTCCCAAAGGAAGTGATTTCTGAATGTGGTAAATATTGACTGTATGAGATAAATTGGTTGCAGTACTTTTAAAAGTAAATTCAGAGGTTCCTAAGCACCAGAGGTGTTTAGTTTCTATGATCATACATTTTAAAAATGCATGAAAGGCAATATTTAGCATCCTTAATTTTTACATTGTTAATTTCTTTTTTTCATTTTATTTTTATTAGTCAGAGGCTAATACATTGTTAATTTCTTGAACTCATATTTCCAGTTCACTTCTCTGATAGAAAATTATCCTAAAACATATTTCAATGCCTAAGATATCTTTTTGATCACCTAAAATACTTCTCTGATACAAAATTATAAATCATTGTTTGATAGTCTCCAATGATCCAATAATGCTCAGCTTTTCTTCTGTATTATTATTGCAAATATTACTGATACACTATTGATTAATGCACTATAACTACAACATTTTCATGGATAATTTTGAAAAGTATCTTTCAACATGAAGAAAGGATTTTCTTTACAGTTCTTTGGTGTATCCTTGGGTGATTATAACTTCATTGCTAGATTTAGGCTGGGCCAAGCATTGATTTTATTCCTGTTTTTAGATTGATTGATTTTTGGCTGCACTGGGTCTATGTTGTTGCACGTGGGTTTTCTCTAGTTTCAACTGCTCTCTAGTTGCAATGCACAGGTTTCGCATTGCATTGGTTTCTCTTGTTTTGGAGCACAGATTCTAGGGCACACAGGCTTCAGTAGTTGCTGCTGTGGGCACCGTAGTTGCAGCTCATGGGCTCCAGCATGCAGTCTTAGTAGTTGTCAGGCACAGGCTTGGTTGCTCCGTGGCAGGTAGGATCTTCCCGGACCAGGGGTCAAACCTGTGTCCCCTGCATTGAAAAGTGAATTCTTAACCACTGGACCACCAGGGAAGCCCTCTTTTTCAAAAATAGATATTAGTACTGATGACCACCTTCTCAGAGGTTCTCTGTTCCCCAGCATGGTTCCTCTTTGTGAAAAGTACTGTAACTCTCAGATACTTGCTCCATAAAAAGCTAAAATCCATAAGTAGTGTCCATAACATCCATAAAAAGCTGATAATATCGGGGAAAAGCAACAGTTATAATCAGCTTATCGCTTATGATTCTCCCCTCTCTGGAATCCTAATCACTTTACTCATTTCTTCTGCAGTTGTCTGATATCTTTGACAGATAATTTTATAAATTACATTTCTCTAGTTATTGTACTTAGAAGCATTTGTCCACTCAAAGAATTATTCAGCTTCATTCAAAAGGAGAAGTCTGTCACAACAGTGCTGTTCACTTATCTGTTTGTTTCTCTGGTTTTCAACCTGACTGGTAACAAAGTACATAAATTTTGGTACATTCATGCCATTTAATACATGAAGTCATTAAAAGAATGAAGCAAATTTACATGGCCTGATACAGAAACATCACCAAGTTACATTGTTAAGGAACTAGCCTTATTTTATTTATACCTTTTGAGTTAATTTTTCCCTAAATATATACATTAAAACTACAAAAAAAAAAAAAAAACAACCACATAGCTTTAAAATCCTGACAGCAGAGTTCTTTGAGTGATGGTACAAACTTAAGAATGGAGCCTCTTATTTCAGAGTTGAAAATGACAGAAACAAAGGTTTACCTTCTAAACATATGAAAAGAGCATTAACAGGCAAGCTTTAATGGGAGAACATCATATCTGGATGTTACAATATTTGTACTCTAGTCTGAGTCTTTTAGTTGAGTAATATTGAAAAGTCTCTGACTTCTGAATGGCTCAAGATCCAATCTGTAGGTTGACAGCACTAAATAATACAATTCCTTCCTAGAATTCTGTGACCCATTAATGTGTTATTCCATACCTGACAACTTTACAAATAAGTGGATAAGTATCTCATATAATCAATATATGCTCCACAGATGCAAATATAAATATACAAATAAATAGTATAAAATATAAAACTATATGTCACATAACATGTTACATAATGCATAATATGCTATAATAATGAATAATATATTTACATATATAGTATATAACATAATCAATTTGTTAGCTACTCTGAAATAAAGTTTTAAGATTGAACTATTCTTTCTCCACTGATACATTATGTTAATAATACAATAATATATAATGAATATAGCATAAATATATAATCCATAAGTAATATGTATCATAATATATATGTTGTTATAAATATTACTATATAAGTATAATATATAGCATTCAATTTAATAACTAATCTTAAATAAGTTTTGTAGTTTAACCCTTTCTTCATTATTATATCAATATTACAATGATATATATGTGACATGCTATTATATATATATATGTATATATAAATTCAATTAACTAACTAATTTGCAATAGTGTTGAGTTTAAACCTACAGCTTTAGGTTAACTGGCTATTCTGTGTGTGTGTGTGTGTGTGTGTGTGTGTGTGTGTGTGTGTAAGTGTGGTGTTTCACTTAATGACAAAGTATATTTCTAAACTAGTAAGTTTATTTGATGACTACAAAAGACCTTTCTGGTTCCCAACAGCTTTTACTTTTTTGGCTGTATTCCATTCTGAAAGCTTTTTGATTACTCTCTCATAACCTTGACTATTACAGATCTTTTAAATTTTAAATAACATTTATTAGAACACATTTTTTAAGTGTTAGGATTTAAACTTGCAAAAACAACTTCCAAGTATAGAGTTTTGATTACCCAAATTAATAAAATATATATTATATATATATATATATACACACACACACATATATATGTGTGTGTATATATACATTCCCCTTGTAAGGTGTCAAATTTAATGAATGCATGAGCCATTTATTATCAAAAAATAAAAGCTAAATAGTAAGGTATAAATCTTATAGTCATTTAATTAAAATAATTTCAAATGCAATACTTTTATGTTTCAGTCTCTGTGAGAAAGTTGGTAGTCTTATTTAGCCTGGTCATTGTGTATTAAAAATGTACATTCTCTATTATATTTAGCACTACATTATTTTAAGTAATGGCTGTAATGTTTAGCATGCAAGTATAAAGCCACTGTAGCAGACACTGTGGGTGCCCTGTCTAGATCCCTTGAATTCCTTTAATTGTTTCTATGGTTCCCTTCTCCAGCTTCTGTCCATTGCTTTTAAGAGTTTATACCTATGATTCTCTTTGGAGGACTTATCTTGTCTACTAGGAGGATTTGTCTACCCTCAAATGCAAACAACTGGAAATGCTTTGAAGTTTCACCAAAAACTCCTTACCATCCAACGGCAGTACCATTAGCCTGCTGAGCAGTGTAGGAGGATGAAAATCTAAAGCCTATGCTTTAAGACAAGACAAACTCTGAGACATCATTTACATTCCAGAGATGCCCCATAAGATCAAGCCCAGGGCAAGTCTCTCCCTAAAATCCTACCATTTCTTGACTTCTTACTCTTCTCTGTCATGCTTCTCCCACTCTTGCTGTGTTATCCTGAAAGTACTCCTTTAAATAAGTCACTTGTATACAAAACTCTGCTATTTCTACTTCCGGGAGAATTGAGTTAAACCAATCAATTTGTAATTGAGCAGCATCCTGCCACAGTGATAATGAGAAAAACAAGGCCCCACTCCCCTCATCTGGACCCTAACCACACTTCCAAAGGAAACCATCACTCTGTGAGGGTGGAGGCAATGGGACAGTTCTCTTACCCCGTTGCCGGGCTGGCGGAGGACTGCATCCAGGGCGAAATGACTGTCCTTGGGCAGGACATACAGAAGCCCTGTCCACCCTGAACTCATCCTCGCTCAGCAGGAACACTCGGCATGTGATGAGCTAGGCAGATGGCATTACTCTTACTGGAATTTTTCCAATAAATGAAAATAGCACTGGACTCTCACTATATACTAAATGGAAAATAGTTTCAGGTATGCAGAAAGGTTTATTCTAATCAAGTACTTTAAAAGATATTTTCAGCTACTGTTTAAATGCTAGAAGCAAAATATTCTTATATTGATATGTTTAGTTGTTTTTTTTTTCCCAGAATTTAAATAACACAGCAGATGGTAGTATTATTTGAGGCAATTCCAAATTATTTCACCTAAATGTAATTACATTATGATTACATTATAATCTTATTAGAAAGAAAAAGAAAGGGGCAGTAGAGGTGATGTTTAAATTAAAGAATTATATTCAAAATTGTTAGGTATAATAATACAGCTAGAGAAAATGGCACAGGTGATAGCATACTTTGAAGTCAAAGTAAGTTATTGTTATAAGTGAATATTTTAAAATACAAAAAATTGCAATAAAAATAACTAATTTTGACATTATTTGTTACTGTTCTATAATGAGGATTTTTTATTAAAACAAAAAAGCTTTATTTAAATGTAACATACATTAATACTCTTAAAATTCCCTCTCATATGAATTAATGCTACAGTTTACCTACTTCTTTTTAAGAAAAAAGATCTCAAATTATATGAGGTTGTATTTCCGTATGTGTTAGCATCAGAAACACACCACAAAGAGCAGTTTTATCTTTTTGTTTCATAAAATTATCATTTTTAGCAGTGGGATTCTTGAATTTATGCCTGTTTTGTATCTTCTGGCCCAGACACATATGGTCCTTCAGAGGACACAAAACGTGTCCAGGGCTTTGCATCACTGCTTCTCAATCACGCATAAGAATCATGAGGAAAAGTTGATAAAACACAGGTTTTTGGTTGCCACTCCAAAGATTCTGATTCAGTAGCTCTGGGTTGGGACCAGAGAATTTGGTTTTTCTAAAACAATATTGCGATGCTAATGCTGCCTGCATCAGGGATCACATTTTCAGCCAACATCCTCTAGGTGACATTATTCTTTTTCTTTTCCAGTAAAAGATTAATGTGGTAGTGAACATCTGGTCCCATAAATTCTTTTCACCTCTTGTTCAATATATGACAAAGAATGCAGGGATTTTTTTCTTGGGGGGGGGTTGGTTTTTATTTGCTTTGAATTTCAAAATTACACTTTAGGTTATTTTGCAATGTAAATGTTGGGATTCTTCAAAAATCCAAAAGATTAGATTCATCAAAGCATATATTTTGAAGAAAATATCCAGCTGTTGACAGGCTCATCAGAGCATTATGTGTGGAAAACTAAACAAATCTCTCCAAGAGAATCAGGTTTTGAGGAGTTGTGTCAACTCATTTCATCCTCACAACTCTTGCTTCAGCTTTAACTATCTTTTACTGGATGTTTGGCCTATCCTTGACTGCTTGATGGTTCCCATTATTTTTCACCTCATCGAGAAAAAGTAGTAAAAAGTGAGAAGTAACATACTGTTTACATCCTTGAAAGAAGAGTTACTCCATGTGTCTTGGAATTAACTAAACCTGGAATTGAATCCTGGTGTTACTCAGGGACTCAGTCACACAGTGTCTTCAATTTCCAGGCAGCTTGCATCTATCATGACCTCTGAATCACAGAATACCCTCATAAGGTATTTTATCAAATAATTAAGTGTCTCAATTTTGGATATTTTATTGCAAAAAGTTTAGAAGTTTTAGCAAACTTTTTGTTGTGATTGTTAAATATTTTTGACAGACTTCCATAGTTTTTCGTTATTGGATTGAAATCCTGGACATTCCTTCTGTAATTGTCTGTTTTATGAGAACATGTACAAGATACTTTTCTCAGCTTTACTTTCTCTCATCTGAAATATATAATGGACAAGATGACCTACATTCCCAGCTCAGAAGTCCTATTATTCCAAAATCCTTATATCACATTTCTCAACTAATTTTCAGTTGGAGATGGTGAATATACAACATAGTCTTTATCCATGAGAAAAAGGAAAATGAAGGACAAATGAGGTTTGCATATATTTTTATGAAGAAAACTGTATTAAAATTATTGATGGGGTTTATACTACTTCCCCAGGCCAATTTCCTAATCCCAGATGTAATGTTTGGGCTCTCTATAAACCCATATTGCTCAATTATTTATGTTGTATTGTTCAGTCACTAAGTCCTTTCTGACTTTGCAACCCCATGGCAGCAGCTCACCAGGCTTCCCTGCCCCCCACTGTCCCCTGGAGTTTGCTCAAGGTCGTGTCCACTATTTATAGCCTTTGAGAAATCATACTACTAATCACTGCAGTTAACTGACACTAGAGGGTGGCGTTATTTGATAGCTTTGAAACATTATCAAACTCCAGATTTGTATAATAGACATAGCTTTCTGACTTCCTAAAATGGATTTTTTTTGAGAAACATCATAAATATATAGCATAAACAGTTCTGTGGCATATTTACATAAGAAGATAACAATTTGAAACAGGATCTAAAAGAACTAGTCTTAACTTATATCACTCCTCATTTTAATAACAATTTGACAAAAACTTGGCTTTTATTATGCTTCCGTAGAAATCCTTTGACTTTCAAAGGAGCCGGACCCCTGCCATACAGGGCCTTGGGCCAACCGTTTACAGCTTTGGCGTCTGTTATTCTGCATCCAAGCTTGTCACTTCATCAGAGCAAAAGCATCTCTTTTAAATCCGGAGAACAGCTTTCTGGGCAGAGCAGGAACAGAACTCTTTGGCCTCTTCTCCTCATGAATTCCCTCAGAATCATCGCTGAAGTACCTCAGCATGGTGGACACTCACTTTGAACAGGATTATCGAGTCAGTCTAGGCTTAACTTGTCTTTGAAGTTCACCATCTCTACACAATCTGCTCTCACTCAACAGAGAAGGAACCAGCTCTCTGGCTAACGTCTCCTTTCCTTGATATTAGAACTCGCCTTCCCAACAGCTGTTAGTTTTTAACAACTTCACAATCTCATTTCAAGACATGTAGAGATATTTGAGGGACCATCCTTACCTTTTGAATATCATACAACACTTAAAATCTTACCACAATATATTAAACCATTGTTTATCTTAACTAACAATACTCCTTTCTATAGCCGACTCCCAATTTTAGTAAGTAAAAAAAAGTATTAAATTTTCAGATGCAAAAAGCCAGAATGGAGAGAAAGGGGCATAGATTCTGCAGAGTCACCTGGTTAAAAATCAACAAGAGCTTTAACATAACAATGAAATATTACATTGACAGGCTTCAAAATCAATTGCATAGATAGTATGGTGGAGGGATGGTAGTTTAAGTGAAAAACACAGAGATTCTTATCTAGCCACAAGTTTAATACAAGCAAACAGTATAATGATACTGTTTGATATAATGAGATATATATATAAAAGCTCAGTTGCTTCAGTCATGTCCGACTCTTTGCGACCCTATGGACAGTAACCCAACAGTTCCTAAGACTGTAGGATTCTCCAGGCAAGAATACTTGAGTGGGTTTTCATCCCTCCTCCAGGGGATCTTCCTGACCCAGGGACTGAAACTGCATCTCCTCTGCCATCCTACACTGCAGGTGGGCTCTTTACCACTGAGCTACTGGGGAAGCCCTATATGTGTGTGTGTGTGTGTGTGTGTGTGTGTGTGTGTACACGCGTGTGTATGTATATATAGTATATTAATGCCTTGTATTCTGCCTGCTTCAGAAGGTTTCCTCACTTTGAATCTTGTGTCTGGAGAAAGTATTTTGAAAAGGAATCCAGAGTAATTTTTTAAAACCTTAATATAACATAAGAATGATCGAAGGAGCTAATGCTGACAAAATCTTCTGACCAGTTGTGAGTTAGAGATGGAGATAAATTATTGTTGGATAAGAAGTGGAGCATACTATTGTTTTTTAAATTTACAGTTAGTTAATTCTGTGCTATTCCTAAAGATGAAATTAAGATCAAAAGGGACAAGATAGCTGAAACATGTTTTGGCTCAGATAAAAATCAACTTCTAGGAAATCATCAGTGGATGGCAGAGAGAGAAAATTCCTCACCAAAGTGATTAGAGAACTAGTCACTAAAAGAGGTGTTAGCAGATATCATGCAACTAATTCTTAAAATTACCCCTACCCTAGAATTAAATTAGAAAACAGAACTTCTGTTCTTCTACCCAATTTTAAAAATCCATGACTCCTCAGTCTGAATAGCAGTTTCTTAAGGACAATTTGCTTTTTTTCATACTACTCAATTTTGAAGGCTGTCTTGGAAATGGTGTCATGAATCATGGTGTTTCTTTTATCCTTAGTACAAGTGCATGATTTACCTAATGAGCGCAATGAGCATCATAGCCAAGAAGAATGGGATATAAGGCAGTACTGAACACAGAGGGAATAAGTGATTTTAAATGAATAGATAGTTTTCCATTTATCTCAAATTTTATTTTAAAATATAAAATTTATTGCTCATGATTTCCTTAGCAAATGATAACCAGAATCATGGTTACTTTTTTTGCAATCTGAGAAGTGTCATAAAAAATTCTTCTGTTTATATAGCTTTAACCTTTGTTTTCCCAGTGGTCTAGATTTCCTGTGGCAGAGTGTTTTCCTTACATATTTATAGATGATAGAGTATGTGTAACAAAGAGTATACCTAAGATTTCTTCACGTGTGTCCAGTTAAAGGTTTTTCCCCCCCTTATTTATAGAGCATTTTAAAAGTGAAAAAATTCAGGGAGAAAACTAGCAAAAGTTTGGAAATCTTATTACTTAAAAAGTAAGCATCAGATTACATTTTAAAATAAACTTCAAATGCTATGCTTTTGCTAGATTTTCATCCTGAAACACTTTCTATTTGGTTGATCTTTATGTGGTGTTTCATATTTCCTGCCTCTAAGAAAATGTTTTTGGATATATATTGGCACATTACCTTTGGGCAACACCATTACAAGTGTGTTTAAAGAAAAAAAAAGAAAACAGTCTAACAGGTTATAACATTTTGGTGTTAGAAATAGAGGCTCAAATTTCAAACTGAATGCGTTTGGTGCCAGGATATCATTCATCCACTTCAAAAAGACAGTACAAAATTAGGTGAACAAAATCATAGAACGCAAATGAGACATATATGGCCTTCAGAATATATCCTTTCTGCGGGTCTTTTCAAATGATGCAGTACTGTCATTTATATAGAGATGAATTTTCTGACATTTTACAATTCACACAGATACATTATCAAGTTTTCTTGGAGATGCCCTTATGTATTTCAAAGTTTTTTTTTTTAATTTACATAATTGGAATGAAATAAAGGCATCTAACTTCCCAATGTAAGATATTTTAGTCTTTTCCAAAAATATTGCATCCTTAATTCAAGTTAATTTGTCTCCCCAGAGAGCTTTTGATATTTTTTTAAATTAATTATGGGACTCTGATATATTCTGATTATTCTGATTATTATTATATATTCTGATTATTATATATTATATTCTGATAATATATTCTGATTATTTCAGGTTGAATATTTTGCTACAATTTCTACTAACATCAAATAGCAAAATATAAAATGGTGCAGAAAGGTAGTATGAAAGATCTTCAACAGAAAGGAATAAATTAAATATTAGATTTTCTAAATGTTAATTTTTAGCTTAAGATGATGGTCAGAAGTTTTATGCTAATTGTACAAATTTTTTTCTCTTGTGAATCTTGAATTCACAAAACAAATTGTAAGTGCTAAACAGACTGCATGACAGAAAATAAGCTTCTAGGGTTGAGTGACCCTGCAAGAAAGTCCAAAGAAGAGACTGACATCAATGAAAAGGCTCTATAGGCTCCTCTGTCCAAGGAATTTCCCAGTCAGGAACAATAGAGTGGATAGCCATTTTCTTCTCCAGGGTGTCTTCCCAAGCCAAGGGTCGAACCCGGATCTCCTGCATTGCAAGCAGATTCTTTACCATCTGAGCCACCAAGGAAGCCCAAGTTTCAAAGCATAATGCATCTCTTTTTTGCTGAAAAAGTGAAACAGAAGAGGAGATGGAGGGTATTTTCCCCACTATAATGAGAAATATGATGGAGGAAAACAATAAAAGGGTTGATTTTGTGTTATAAGTTACAAAGTCACTATTAAAGGATGCAAGGACCCCAGAAATGTGGACCCCAAAATATTTGGTGAACCTCCCAATAGGAGGATTAGACCTGTTAACAAAACATGTTAAATCCAACCATGATCATATGACTTGCTTTGGCCAGGAAATATGAGTGAAAGTGACGTGGTCCATATCTAGTCTGAAGGTTTAAATGTAAGCTTACTTTATTTTTTGTCACTGATAGCAATTCTGGAAGCATGCATTATAACAGAGTTTTCATCAGCCCATACCCTAGATAACTGTGGTGAGCATAACTTCCTTGCTTGCCTGCAATAGAGATGAAGCACATGTAAGAAATAAATTGTACTGCTTTAAGTAAGTAAAATTTTCAGCTTGTTTTCACTGTACCATAGCTTATGCTATTCTGACTGATGCATTAAGCCATGTGGCCTATGAGGACATCACTGGAGGTTATAGTAAAGAAAGATGATCCATGGTGACTTGAAGCAGTCTGAAGGATAGTGTCACATTTAAGATATTCCATTAATTTCACACACACGCAAAAAAAATATTGGCACTCGATATCTGTAATTCCATTGTGGATATCTGTCATGCAGGGAGCTCACAGACACCTATTACTAATACCACACTGTGCAAATGTAACATAGATTTTATGGCAGAAAAACTTGCAAGCAGAGAAGTCGTAGAGTAGAAGAGTAGTTGTAGGTACATGCAGGCCTGTGGTATATGTATGTGTATACAGGGTATACATATGTATACAGGTGCATATAAAAAGCTAGGGTCTTGAAAGAGCCCTACCACTTATATTCTGCTTCTCTATCAGTGTTCTAGTAGTACTGATAAAGAGAAATATTAGAAAATGTAGGTGTGCTTTCATTATAACTATGATGTTATGAGTATTGGGACTGTCAGAATGGTATCACCTCTTTCCTAACCACCAACTTTGGCCTTAGAACAACTCTCCCAAGGATTGAGTCAACACAAGAGAAATTCCCAGTGATAGACCTACTGATTTGAGTGGAAGAGTTTGAGAGAGAACAAATTACTCTTACACAGGAACTTGTAAAAGGTTATCTACAGTCAATCAAGAAATTTAAATCATGCTGTCAACTCACTCATTTTTCTTCTGTGAGTACAAGTAAGAAGTAAATCAAGGGGTAAGAGTATTTAGAGAATATCTCTTTTTATAGAAACTAAGAATAAGGGGAAAACCCTTTCTCCCTAAGAACATTTTGCCGTCTTAACCATTTGAGTTTAATCACGTGGCTTCCCTGGTGGCTCAGACGGTAAAGAATCTGCCTGTGATGCTGGAGACCTGGGTTCGGTCCCCAGGTTGGGAAAATCCCCTGGAGAAGAGAATGGCTACCCATTCCAGTATTCTTGCCTGGAGAGTCAAATGTATAGAGGAGCCAGGTGGACTACAGTCCATGGGGTTGCAAAGAGCTGGGCATGACTGAGCGACTAACACTTTCACTTTCATGAGTCCAATGGTCACCCAGAAGTATGGCTGAATGCATAAGAAGATATCGGTGATCTCTCAGAATAATCCTGAATCAACCTTCTAGAAGCAACTCTCCAATGTCAACCATATGGATGCATAAGTTAAGGCCCCAAAAGATTCTGAAATGAATAAGAGTATTACACTGAATTAAAACTTCCCAAGGCCACTCTTGACTAAAAATAAATTCTCCATTCCATTTCTATTCTAAGTTATGGCTGGTTATTTTGTGCAATATAGCCTATGAGACCATGAAATCAGTGAAAACATTAAGAGAAGCTTCATGAAGACCTACCAATGATAACATGCTGATACCTTCCCTTATTAAATTCCCAAGGACAAATTAAATATCAGAAATGATTTTTTTTACTATAATGGGAATTAAAGCCAAATATTAAATTATTTTACTTTGTGAATTCAGAGAAATTGAAAGCTAAAATCTACCCACCCCCTCTACTTTGTATTGTGCTTATTCTCAGCTGAAATGTTTCTCAAAACCAAGTAGAGTTGTGCTTTTCTCAGCAGTTGTGGCCTGTGCTGTCTTTCCCTTCAATTGCTTCTGGTTCTGTGACATGAATTTAATGCCAAGTCTTTCATAGACTGCCAAGTGCTTCCCTGGTGGTTCAGGTGAGAGTCTGCCAGCAATGTGGGAGACCCGGGTTCAATTCCTTGGTCAAGAAGATCCCCTGGAGAAGGAAATGGCAACCCACTCTAGTATTCTTGCTTGGAAAATCCCATGGACAGAGGAGCCTGGTGAGCTGTAGTCCATGGGATTGCAAAGAGTTGGACATGACTGAGTGACTAACACTTTCACGGGCTGAACGTTTCTAGATTCTAAAGAACCAATCAGCCTCACAAGATTATCACTCCACTGGGCAATATCCACCAAATTTAGAAAATAAGCCAATCTGCATATCTACTCTCCAGTCAGTCCAGACAACAAAATGTTATTCCCAGAGTACAATTAGGGTTGCTACAGACTCACTGCTATATGGTTGATAGAGGGTAGGCAGACAGAACTTTTGTCATTAGCCTTAGCAGAATCTCAGTTAATCTATAACCACTGAATGGGATCAACAACTTTGAAGTTATCCATCACTTCATGAGAGTAATATCCCAGGAGTAGTTCAATTTCATACTCTGCCTATATTATGCTTCAGGAGAGGAACACTTCCCTTGAAAAGTAGCATTTAAGTTCCTCTTGCTTCTCAATTATTTGTGACCTCCCTAGGCATGAAGACATGGGTTCTCAGCTCTAACCTGTAGTGTCTATCCCTAGCCCAGCTTCTGTTGTTTATCCCTAGAGCATGTCTGTCTCTTTCATAACCCCATGGACTGTAGCCCACCAGGCTTTTCTTCCATGGGATTTCCCAGGCAAGAATACTGGAGTGGGTTGCCATTTCCTTCTTCAGGGGGTCCTCCCGACCCATGGGTTAAACCTGCATTGCCTACATTGGCAGGTGGATTATTTACCACTAAGCCACCAGGGAATCCCCTACGCACTCTTTTTTATTGAGGTCTTGATTTCTGTTTCTTCCTTAACTCTCTGTTTTTGGCATGTGAGCATTGAAGAGTATGTGAAATATGTCTGTGTTCAGTTCAGTCATTCAGTCGTGTCTGACTCTTTGCGACCCCATGGACTGCAGCACACCAGGCTTCCCTGTCCATCACAAACTCCTGGAGCTTGCTCAAACTCATGTCCATCGATTTGGTGATGCCATCCAACCATCTCATCCTCTGTCGACACCTTCTCCTCCTGCCTTCAATCTTTCCCAGCTTCAGGGTCTTTTCCAAGGAGTCAGTTCTTCCCATCAGGTGGCCAGTATTGGAATTTCAGCTTCAGCATCAGTCCTTCCAATGAATATTCAGGATTGATTTCCTTTAGGATTGACTGGTTTGATCTGCTTGCAGTCCAAGAGACTCTCAAGAGTCTTCTCCAAGACCATAGTTCAAAAGCATCAATTCTTCAGTGCTCAGCTTTCTTTATAGTCCAACTATCATGTCCATACATCACTACTGGAAAAACCATAGCTTTGACTAGACAGACCTTTGTCAGCAAAGTAATGTCTCCGCTTTTTAATAAGCTGTTTAGGTTGGTCATAGATTTTCTTCCAAGGAACAAGTGTCTTTTAATTTTGTGGCTGCAGTCACCATCAGCAGTGGTTTTGGAGCCCAAAAAGATGGTCTGTCACTGTTTCCCCATCTATTTGCCATGAAGTGATAGGACCAGATGCCATGATCTTCATTTTTTGAATGTTGAATCTTAAGCCAGCTTTTTCACTCTCTTCTTTCACTTTCATCAAGAGGTTCTTCAGTTCCTCTTCACTTTCTGCCATAAGGATGGTGTCATCTGCATATCTGAGGTTATTGATAATTCTTCCAGTAATCGTGATCCCAACTTGTGCTTCATCCAGCCTGGCATTTCACATGATGTACTCTGCATATAAGTTAAATAAGCACGGTGACAATATACAGCCTTGATGTACTCCTTTTCCTATTTGGAACCAGTCTGATGTTCCATGTCCAGTTCTAACTGTTGCTTCATGACCTGCATACAGATTTCTCAATAGGCAGGTAAGGTGGTCTGGTATTCCCATCTCTTAAAGACTTTTCCACCATTTTTGTGAGCTACACAGTGAAGGGCTTTGGCTTAATCAATACAGCAGAAGTAGATTTTTTTTCTGGAATTCTCTTGCTTTTTCTATGATCCAACGGATGTTGGCAATTTGATCTCCGGTTCCTCTGCCTTTTCTAAAACCAGCTTGAACATCTGGAAGTTCATGGTTCACGTACTGTTTAATTCTGGCTTGGAGAATTCTGAGCATTACTTTGCGAGCATATAAAATGAGTGCAATTGTGCAGTAGTTTGAATATTTTTTTTGCATTTTCTGTCTCAGAGATTGGAATGAAAACTGACCTTTTCCAGTCCTATGGCCACTACTGAGTTTTCCAGATTGGCCGGCGTATTGAGTGCAGCACTTTCACAGCATCATATTTCAGGATTAGAAATAGCTCAATTGGAATCACATCACCTCCAGTAGGTTTGTTTATAGTGATGCTTCCTAAGACCCACTTGACTTCATGTTACAGGATGTCTGGCTCTAGGTGAGTGATCACACCATCGTGGTTATCTGGGTCATGAAGATCTTTTTTGTACAGTTCTCCTGTGTATTCTTGCCACCTCTTCTTAACATCTTCTGTTTCTGTTAGGTCCATACCATTTCTGCCATTTATCGAACCCATCTTTGCATGAAATGTTCCGTTGGTATCTCTAATTTTCTTGAAGAGATCTCTAGTCTTTCCCATTCTATTGTTTTCCTCTATTTCTTTGCATTGATCACCAAGGAAGGCTTTCTTATCTCTGCTTGCTATTCTTTGGAACTCTGCATTCAAATGAGTTTATCTTTCCTTTTCTCCTTTGCCTTTAGCTTCTCTTCTTTTCTCAACTATTTGTAAGGCCTCTTCAGACAACCATTTTGCCTTTTTGCCTTTCTTTTTCTTGGGATGGTCTTGATCACTTCCTCCTGTACTGTGTGTTCATGTGTTCATTAAATAATTCAGAACTAAAAGATGAGAAGAAGCTAGAGAAGAGGCCATCACATCTTCACTTTGTTTCTGGAGAATCAACTACAGCAGATTCTGAACTGAAGCTGCTGTTGAAACTTATGAATCTGTGTCACTGGAAAGGTGGTAAAAACCAATACCTTTACCAGTCAGTCCTCATGATGCCTTTCCCTCAGTATCCTAATGCTCTCGTCCTTGAGTTTTCTCTGCACACTAGATGGAGAGAATTCCAGTGGGTTATTTCCAGACACTGTTCCTCTAGGGGCCTTATGAAGGTTGTCTAGTTCATACAGTTAAACTTACTTAATTTTGATCTTTATTATTCAGGATGAGCACTGTTTCCTGAGTCTGAAGCCCGTTTTAGGTTTTTGGTCCAGGTATGTTTTTATTGGCATTTTCTAGTCGAATCCATCTTGTTGGGTCCCCATAGTTGTTGCTGTTCAGTTGCTAAGTCCAGTCCGACTCTTTGCCACCCCATCGACTGCAGCACAACAGGCTCTCCTATCCTTCACTGTCTCCTGGAGTTGCGTCAAATTCATGTTCATTGAGTCAGTATTACTATCTAACCATCTCATATTCTACCACCCCTCTCCTTTGCCTTCAGTCTTCCCAGTATCAGGATCAAATGAGTCTTTGCACCAGGCTGCCAAAGTATCGGAGCTTTCAGCTTTAGCATCCATCCTTCCAATGAATATTCAGGGTTGATTTCCTTTAGGATTGACTGGTTTGATCTCACTGTCCAAGAAACTCTCAAGAGTCTTCTGTAGCACCACAATTCAAAAGCATCGCTTCTTTGGCACTCAGCCTTCTTTATGGTCCAGCTCTCACATCTATACATGACTACTACATCTATACATGTGGAAAAACCACACCTATGACTATATGAATTTTTTCTGGCAAAGTGATATCTCTGTTTTTTAATATGCTGTCTAGGTCTGTCATAGCTTTCCTTCTAAGGAGCAAGCATCTTTTAATTTCATAGCTACACTGTCTACAATGATTCTGGAGCCCAGGAAAATAAAATCTGTCAGTGAGAGATCTGAAACTATGGGTTTTGGGACTGTCAAAGGCATCAATATTTCAACATCATGGCCTTTGACCAGTTTCAGATTCTGGATTGGTTAATCCTTTCCAAGCAATATTTTCCCATGTACATTATATTTAGCCAAAATTTCAGACTTGGGCTATCATTGTCTTCCTTGTTTTTCTTTGCATCATCATTCCCATGTTTTTCCTTGGAGTCCTAATTCCATACTTTTTCACAGTATATTTTCTCAAGACCCAAATGTTCACTGGGTACTTTGCTACACTATGCCACTTTGAATCTCAAAAAAGAAAAAAAAGAAAGAAAGAAAGAAACATTTTGATTAACTGACATTCAAGATCTTTTCTCAAATATGTTCAGATCTTTTTCTTTTTTCATATAGGTAGTACCCCAATCTTTTGAAGACACTCTCCCAATTTCTCTGATTATGGATATTATTAATATTGCTAAGAAGTCATCTCTGGTTTTCTGGTTTCCCTTTTCTGTTTTGCTGTTTTGATGATCGAGTGCCTAGAACAATACCTTGCACATGATTGTTCCTCAGTTAAAACTGACTGAGTGAATGACATTATTTTTCAGGCTTTATTCAAGATTAGTCTCTCCATGGGTTTATCCTTACTGTTGTTTAGTCACTGAGTTGTATCTGATTCTTTTGTGACCCCATGGACGGCAGCCCACCAGGCTCCTTTGATCTTGGGCTTTCCCAAGCAAGAATACTGGAGTGGTTTACCATTTCCTTCTCAGGGGATCTTCCCAACCCAGGGATCAGACCTGTGTCTCCTGCATTGCCAGGTAAATTCTTTACCACTGAGCTGCCTGAGAAGCCCCACGGGCTTAATCTAAAAGGAATCAAAGTAAACACAACCAAAGCACTGCACTCCATTGGCCTATAGTTAAAATTTTCCACAGAATCACTGAAATACAAGATACAATACAGCGAAGAATCGCTTTGCCTTTTATGGCAGTAAGACTGTGAATTCAAAAACATTCTCTGTTTTCCCTAGATCCTTTGCTTCAGCCATGCTTGCATTCTTGGTGCTTGTTAAAGTGCCATGCCTTGCTTAAGGCCACGGAATCTTCTGTAGATATGGGCATTCATTGCTATAAAAACAGAAACATACCTCAGCAAGGGAAAGGCCACCCACAAAGTCTTCATTCAGAAAATGGCATTTACAATTGCTTTCTCTCTTAGTTCAGTCTCCAGAAATACCAACTGCCAGTTCTAATTCGAGGCATCTTTTTTCCCCTCTATATACAAATCTTAATTTGTGTTTCCCTTTGGCACTCCTTGTTTTGGCTACAGGATTGTTAGAAACTAATAAAGTACCACCAACACTTAGAGCCACTCCCTTCAGCAAGCCAGCATCCTTGAACTCCCAGTGTTCCTTTGTTTCTAAAACTGTCCTCGCCTGTTTACCCCCAACGATTCCATCTGCATCCAGGTGACCCACTTACTTTATATCTTTAGTCCTGGTATATTTACTTTTCTAAGGATTTTGTCTTTACAGTCACTCCTCAGATAATTTTACCAAAAAACAAAAACCCAAAACAGAATACTTAAAGCTCAAGAGATATAAAAGTTCATTCAATGGTTAAAGTTTGGAAAAGCCATTTAAAACTAATAAATAAAAATGATGTTAAAATACATTTTTGAAAAATTAAAGTGTGACTTTCATATAAATCTAACATGAAAATCTGTCAAAGATCATATTCAATTTTATTATTCAAGAGCTAACCAGGAAGATGATCAGACTAATTAAAGGAAGATTTGAGAACCAAGGGTTTATGTAGCCAGTCAGTCAACAGACTGCTAAAAGGAATTGTCTAGCAGATATAGAAGTGGTTTATGTGCTTTAAGTCCACATAACTATAACATTTGCATTTATCTATTTCTACCAAACAAAAATCGTTAAGTTCACATGTAACACTAACAGTTTTTAGGACTCAAATAAAATTTTAAATTCTAAGTCAAGCACAGTGTTTTCTCTGATAAAGTTAAATAAGTTTTGGATAAGCCTGTTTTTTAGACCTAAAAATATATGCAAGATTTGTAAGTCCATCCACCTGTTACATTTCAGATTTGGATAACTTTACTTAGCAAAAGAAAATCAAAACACAAAGAGAACTTCTGCAGAGAAGATTTAACATGAGGTTAAGAGTTTAATCTGAGATTTTTTTCTCTTTATAGTTGAGCTGAGATACTAAGAAAGAATAGGAATATTTATTAAAAGTAGCAACATCATTTTTGCCAAATGCAAGTATAGATTTTAAGAAGATAGTAATTCAAGTAGAAATAGCATTCAGTTTAAAATAACACATATTCAATTCAAGCACTGGAAATAAAAGAAGGTTAAAATTAGAAGGATATGGATAATTTTACTTTTTTTAAAAATGGGTATCATTCAGTAAAGCCTTTTTTTCTTTAATTGTGGAAGTTTCCCTTAGAGATTTTCCCCATATGGAAAAATCATTATATCAACCTGGCACGTAGTGATAAAGGGTTCAGTGTGCAGGGAACAGAAATTCATGTCTTTAATTTGGTAGTTCCATGTCAGGAAATAGTGTTTTTTTCCCTTTTATATTCTTGTTTTCATTCCACTGAAGACTCATTTAAAATAATTACAATACCAGTCTCAGCATATAAGTAGGACCAGCAAGTCAGTCATGAACTTATGTTGGCATGATTTATATGTGTTTTAAAACATACCATCACTTATTTAACAAAGTAACAGAGTATTGTGTTTTCCTGAGCGGGTTTTAAAAAATATTTTCAGTACTTTATCCCTAGGACGAAATATTTTTTTATCCACAAGATTATCCAGATATTTATTTGTCTACAGAAAAGTAAGCATAATTTGAAAGCAAAATGAAATTTGAGAATGCAAGCATCAAACAAACATCAAACATTTAAAACAAGCATCAAACATTTAAAAGTTATTCTTCAGTTAAAGAAAAAGTCCTGCAGTAATTAGCAATATGCATATATATGTATATATAATGACAATGATTGCCATAACTTACATGAAATAGTTTTAAAATATCATGTATTTATCTAATAAAGATATGCCAAATTTCTCAGCAGCATTTGATTTGTAATAAACATATTACTAGACAGTTAGTTATGGATATTGAAAACCCATTAATACAAATTACTGCTCACATACCATCAGTTACAGGCAGGGTCATGTAAAATATCTGAGTTAAAACTTTTAAGTGTACTTGATAGCTTTCTCCCATTGCCCCCTAATCCAACTATTCATGCAATTAAATAATAAATACAAAATATATGCTATCATTATTATATCCTATCTCCTCTACTTACTAACTGTACTGTGTCACCTTAAGCAAATTATTTATCCCCCTCACGCTTCATTTGCCCATCTGTGCAGGGAGATGTTAATAGCACCTACCTAAGGACATTGGTATGAAGTTAAAATGATTTAACAATGCCTGTAAAGCACTTAGTAAAGAGTCAAGTATGCTATAATCGTGCAAAAATATTAGGTGATTATAATTATCATTAATATTAATAGTACTAATGTGTTCTTTAAAGTCTCCTATGCACACTGATCAAAGATGTGTGACATTGAACTTATTCTTTTAGTCCAATTCTTTTGAAACAATTGCGGAAATACAAAGTCATTAGTGATATACAGTCAGCAGATTACTAAAGTAGTTTTGGTTCATTTATTTTCTGGAAGAGGGATGTGTGTATGTGTGTCTGTAAACCAAAACACATATGTATTCTAAATTTATATGACTGATAGATCTAAGTCTTCCTTTTTTGTCTTTCCTCTATTAGCTAAAAATAAACTTTTCTTTAAATTCAGTTTTCATGTAGGTACTCTGAAGTATACTTCCTATACTACCACATTGGTAAATTTTCACCAACTGAAATGTACCTCCTACTCTGCCATGGAGCTAAATTCAGTTTTCACCTAGGAACACTGAAGTGTACCTCCTTCAGAACCACATTGGTAAATTCAGCTTGCACCTATGTACTCTGAAGTGCACATCCTACACTACCACGCTGGGTGCTCTGGAAATCGTTATGAGGCCTATATCTAACCTAGAGCGATTTTTAATTTATCAAATTAGAATGAACAAATGCAAATTAAGGTATACATTTCCTGACTTAAATCACTGGTATACTTAATACATCTTGTTAGAAAGAAATATTTTTTCACAGAGTGTGTTTCTATTAAACCATGTAACTGGTATATCTGTTTTGTTTTACTTTCAAAAATAAACAGTAGTATTCTATTTTAATAAGAATAATTGCCGCAATTGATTAAGTGACTACTCTGCAAAAACTCCGAAGTATTAATGTATTTTGTAATATTGTACCAATTTTACAAACGAGAAAAGTGTGATTTAGAGAGGCACAGAACTTGGCAAAACCCACCTGAAAGTACAAAAGAGAGCAAGAAATTTACATCATGTCAGGATGTATCTGAAGACTAAGAACTGTGTGCACCATATTAAGAATGAATTAATTTTGGAGCGGAGGAGATTTGTATACTCTGTGAAAGAATAAAGTGGCAAAGAATGGTTAAATCTACTCTTTAGTGATAATTGCTCTATTTAATATTTTTCTTTAGACACAAATTGTTCCTGTATGGGAATAGGATATTTAAAATATCTTATTGCAAATTTACTGTCAGTTCTACTCAATGTAAGAAAAAAAAAGTATAATATGAAATTGCAACAGTCTGTGTGATTTTTTAATATTGACACCTCAGAGAGTCTCAGAGAGGACAGATATTATTTTTAATCATTTGTAACATTAAAGCTACTCAGCATCTGGAAAAAAAGTTGGCTATAAAGTAATGTATATAGCCACATGGTTAGTACATCTGCCACTGAGTTGTTCTGTGGGGTATTTTTAATCACACCTGGAAAATACATATAAAATATTACCATTAATATTAAACTTCCTCCTTAAAACATTTTTGATATATCAGTCTACACACTAAAAATAGATTGTTAAAGTAAAAAATCAAGAAAGACTTGATAATAAATATACAGTTATCTTTGTGTCAAGTCTAAGGACTATTCTTATGTCTTATCTATCTACTAAGATTCACATACATTCACAATGGTTCTGCAGCAGGAAATGAATAACTATGAATGAACTTAATACATTTCTAGAATTTTAGTTAGCGATGTCTAAACTTTGAATCCATCCAATATGTAAATGAATGCTTCTAGAAAGAATCACAAAAAAGATTTTAATATGAAGTTGAAAGGTTGAGAAAAGGCAGTCTCCCCATGTTGTATCTACATTATGTTTCTCCCTAGTGTTCTATAGCTGCTGTAACAAATTGTCACATTCTTGGTGATTTCAAAATTACAAACACCTATTATTTTACTGTAGTTCTGGAAGTCCAACGCAGGTCTCATTGGGCTAAAATTGGTGTCAGCAAAACTTCATTCCATTCTATAGTCTCTAGGGGAGAATGTGTTTCCTTGCATTTTCCAGCTTCTAGAGGCTGACCGCACTCCGTGGTTAGAGACCACTTCCTCCATCTTCAAAGTCAGTGTCTCTGCATCTCTAGCATCATTCTTTCATAGATACATTGCTATCTGATTTTCCTCCACTACCTCCCTATTTCACTGATGACCGCTGTAATTATACTGGGCCCTCCAGTATAGTCTTTCTTAAGATCAACAGGTTAGCAATCTTAATTCCATCTGCAAACTTTATTTTTCTTTGTCATGTAACCCAGCACACTAGTAAGTTTCACAGTCATCTTTGGAGGCAGCTATTTCTTGGCTCACCACACTCTCCCCATTGTTTTTACTGTATTTGCTTTAAAATTGCAAGCTACATTATTATCACATTCACATCCTCAAAAAAACTCTTATGAAGAAGATATTATTCACTGGCTTAGCATACTATAATCCCCAAACCTCATTCTCCTTGAATGCTGTGCTGTGGAGAATGACATAGTCTAAATGTGCTTCTGCAGCCAGAATCCTGACTAGCAGTGGCTAGGTGACAGAGGGCATCTAGTTTCCTTTCGCTTTAAAATGGTCAGACATAGCTGCCCTCATATATTAGTTATCCTTTCTACCTTGGTTGCATACATAATTCCTGATTATAGAAGAGCCGTGTGGTTTGCAAGAGGAAAAGACCAAGAGAATCACAGATATGGCAGCCTCAACATGGATGGCCACCAAGCTAATGCCCGAAGCTGATTTCCTCACGAGTTTATCTCACGTGAGAAAAACCAGTCTTCATTTGTTTATATGACTATTGGGCTTCGCAGGTGTCTCTAGTGGTAAAGAACCTGTCTGTCAACGCAGGAGACGCGGGTTTGATCCCTGGATTGGGAAGATCCTTTGGAGGAAGTCTTGATAACCCACTCCAGTATTCTTGCCTGGAAAATCCCATGGACAGAGGAGCCTGGTGGGCTACAGTCCACGGGGTCACAAGGGGTCCAACACTAGCGCACACGCACATGACTATTAGCAGTTTATCCTGTTGCTTGCAACGAAGTCCCATATGCAATTACTAGCCCAAAGTATTCGTATCAAGTTTACCTTGAAACTAGAAGCAGCACTTTAAGCCTTTTACTGGAAAGGGAAAAAAAAAAATGTTCTTAATCACTTCTGACTGTTCCTATTATTTACCAAAAAAAAACCCCAATTTTTTTTAGCAAGTCCTAATGTATGCAGAATATTATCAAAGTAAACAAAGAATAACAGAAGAACAATTTTTTCTTCTAAATTCATAATGTTATGTGCCAGTTATCCACTTAACATCTCTTACTTCACGATTTACCCACCCTTACCTGTTCTGCAAAAATGAATCTGGAACTTTAAATATAGTTTTCCTTTGCCAGTTGGCAGTAAGCTTTGCCAATGGCTTTGCAGGAGAAAGGGCTTTTCCTTCTGGTTCAGGCGCTCACTTGGAAGGCTCACGCTTACACCCGTGCACTTGGCCTTCCCATCACTGGTGTGGGCGGCTTCTCCGCGGCTCCAGGGTGTTCGGCTCTGAGAGCACACACAGAGTCGCCAGCGTCAGGCTGCTACAGCGCACGCGCAACTCCCCTAGCGCCCAAGCCCTGCAATGTACGGGTGCCCTGTACTCAGCACCAAGCGACTTCCCCCACAACCTCCTTAGGAAAAGGTACATCACAGAATGTATCCATGAGATATCGTTCTGTGCACAGCTTTCTTCTATACCGTATAGAACTGATTTCCTGCAAGTTCAAGAGGGAGGGGTTCTCGCAAATTCCACCAGCACCTCATCACAATGATAGCTTTGTCTGTATGGCCGTGTCTGCTGGAAAAAGGTATAGCTTTCAGCCCTGGCAGAATGGAGAGTAGGACGGACTCTTCCATAGGATTCTGGTAGAGGCGAACACACATCTGTTATTCCCATATACTTCAGAGTTTTCTTAACATTTTACCAGCCTTTGACTCTTTGCGACTGCATGGACTGCAGCCCGCCAGGCTTCCCTGTCCTTATACATCCCCAGAGTTTGCTCAATCTAATGTCCATTGAGTCTATGATGCCATCCAACCATCTCATCCTCTGTCCTCTCCTTCTCCTCCTGCCCTGATTCTTTCCCAGCATCAGGGTCTTTTCCAATGAATTGGCTCTTTGCATCAGGTGGCCAAAGTTTTGGAGCTTCAGCTTCAGCTGAAATCCTTCCAATGAATATTCAAGGTTGATTTCCCTTAGGATTGATAGGCTTATCTCCTTGCAGTCCAAGGGACTCTCAAGAGTCTTCTCCAGAACCACAATTTGAAAGCATCAATTCTTCAGCTCTCAGCCTTCTTTGTGGTCCAGCTTTCACATCCATACATGACTACTGGCAAAACCAAAGTTTTGACTATACAGACCTTTGTTGGCAGTGATGTCTCTTGTTTTAATATGCTGTCTAGATCTGTAATAGGTTTTCCTCCAAGGATCAAGTGTCTACCATTTCATTAATCTAATACTTAAACATTCTTTATATTAAATGTTCCCTCTTCAAATTACTGGGTGATTCTGTCTTCTGTGAAGACCCTGACTGATTCACATTCTTTGAAGTACTGTTATATTCAGTAACAATGACATTTAAGAAGGGAGTATAGAATTTACCTTAATGCAGCTTCTCTAAAAAATGTTTTTCAGAACCTACCACATGATGTACTCCAGGAAAAATTGGTCCCAAAGTCCTATAGCTTAAATAATTCTCTTTCAGTCAGAGATTCATAGAACCTATATTAGTTCCCCCAGAGGTTTTGCAACAAATATAATCATATTTTGTTTAAACCATAATTTTCTTAATGGAAATGTCTGTGTAAACAGTTTGTTAAATAAAAACAACTGTAGCAATTTGTGAAACATTGGGATGGGAAACAGTTTTGGAAAATGTCTTCCTAAAAATACTACTCTGTTAGCAAGAACAAAAAACTTTCGAAGAGTACAGAAAACATCCTCCTGGCATTGTGTGCCAGTTTTAGACTCTTCCTTTGCAAATACTAGGAACATTTTGACTGTAAGGAGAATTTTCCATTTTTCCATTAATGTATTACTATTCATTATGGGTATAATCTGGCATAATTGTCAATAGATATTTAAGTTGTGAATAGCTAGGGGGAAAAAGAGAGCTTTCAGTTCATGTTATCTCATGCTAATCTTCTCCATGTGTGTTATTGAAAACTGTAATTGTTATAAGACTTGCTCTTAATCAAAAATAAATTCCTAACTGAAGTCTTGTTAGCCTATCTTTTATGTAAAGAAGATTTAAATAGAAGAGTTGCTCTCTAACACTCAATATCTGTGGCAAGCCACTGCTGAGTGAGCTTAGCTAAAAGATCAACACTAACTGCTGTAATAAGGAAAGAGACATAATGTAATGGCGATGTGATTCTTATTTGTTTAAACTAAAACTGCAGAAATTGCAATTATTTTCCAAAGGCATAGCCCGATTATAACAAAATATCTAGTCTCACCATTCCCTTTTTATATAATAGCTCTGTAATGATAGATTACATTAAAGAACTCAAACTTACTCTTTAAAAAGAAGATATAGTTTTATAATTATACTGATTAAAAAGACACAGCAAAAAATATTTCAAGTTTTTCGCTCCTTAGTGTTTGAAATGTTTATCAAAAATTTTGACATCACATTGATGTCTGTGTTAATAGTAATTATTATAATTATAAAAGTAATTATTATAATACCTCTATTGGAGTTTTTTTCATGATTTCTTGAAATGTTGAGGATTTATAAAGTTCATGAGAGCAGCATTATTCCTCACTTTTTTTTTTTGCTCTGTGTACATAAGTAAATTCATAACATATAATCACTCTCCAATAAATGATGAAGTCAGAAATCATCATTATAAGTAATAAAGTAGCTAAGATCTACAATTAAATGTTCAAAATGTCATTAATAAACTTTCTTTATGAAAGTTCTAAGTTTGAATTATTCCAGTGTTTACTACACTAGTGCTTCTCAACTACATTGCAGGTAGGTGGTAAAATTTCTTGGTGCCTTACCCAGATCCTTTTTACCAGTTTGTCTACTGTCAGTGCTGAAACGAATGGCTTATAATTGTGACCTTCTCAGAAGGACTGCCCTTGGCTGAAGGGAGCCAACTTTCCTGGGAACAGTTGGGCAGTTACACCACCTTGTCTCCATTTACTGACTAATAGAATCATAGACATTCTGTTCCTTAGCCTCAAGGTGATGCAACTCTTGCTGGGGTAATTCACTATTAAGGAATATCCCTCATTCCCTGTGTGTCCACACCAAAACTAGTTCGCATCCTTGCTCAGATTTTTCCCTAGACTACTTAACTTCCTTCATTCTCTTACAGGATTTTCCTACAGAGCCCTCACTCAATACACCATGCACATCTGAATCTTTGTCTCAATCTCTGCTTCTAGGATATAAGAAGTGATCCCTAGGCAGCGGACTGTAGAATGGGATGCTGATGTTGAAAATATGGTGAACGGCTGAAATGAAGACTCCATTTCAGGTGGTAGGTGGAAAATCGACAGTCCCCGGTCTGTTGTAAAACTATAGTTTTTAACACTTTCACCTCTAGTGAATTGGGTTTATCTGCAGTTGGAAAGGGATGCACTGGTATTTGATATCTGATAAATAAAATGTCTCTGGTCTTTGGCTAGAGATATTTTAGAAATATGGCTATTATAGTAATGATAATAATTGAGAAATTAGATAGCTGTTGGTAAGCAACATTGGTACTTGGAAAAGAAAAAAATGACAGACTTGGGATAATCAAACATCAATTCCAACAATTCAAATAAAAATTTAAGAGAGTCAGTGCTTGCTTTGGCCATACATGCAAAAAAATTGGAAAAAGAAAAATATCATGGCCCCTGCACAAGGATAACATGCAAATTCATAAAGCACTCCATATTCAAATAAAAATGTGAGCTGGGGGCTTCCTTAACATTTGATAAACAGTTATTGTTTCTAATGGGCAGACAGATCATGTTAAGAGAATGGAACAGAAGTTTATTTCAAGTATAGATAAACATAGAAGAAGGTTGAATGCTCATCTTTGCAAATCTTTCATGAAGCCTGGATCACATTTATGCAAGGATCCTGAGGCTTGAAATGGGAACATTAGGTCTAGGAAACAGAATACCAGGAGGGCCCAAGTCCCCCTGAGATTTCTCAATTTAGAAAAGTAGCTCTATATTTTATCCTCTTGCTAAAGGATTAAATATAGCCCCATGCTTCAGAGCTATACATAACTCTCAGATAAAGCAGGGCCTTTCCCAGTCAATGTCTTCTTCACCACGGGCTCCTATAACCCTCACGTGCCTAACAAATCAATTATAAGCTAACCAACTGGAGAAGTGCTAGGCCTGCTAAGAGAGGAAAGGTTGCATAACAGAGGAGCTGCCATAAGTGCCTAGCGTTTAGCAACAGGGACTGGGAGGTTACGGCTGGGAGTAGACCCTGTGCGAGCTGAATCAAGGGGGCAGAATGTAAAAGTGAAAAAGAAAGAGTTTGTCCATGAGGAAACTCATGACACAAATTTAAATCTTGACTTAGGCCCCTATAACCAATTTGATTATGTTTCTGAGATGTGTCTTCAGCACTTTGAAATAAATAGCCCATACAAAGTATAGAAGGTGCTAGAACTGCCGTGGCAGATTGCAGAGAAAAACAGCCGTGCATGATGTGGGAATTGTAGAATGAATCTGTTACAAAGGACAATAAACTACACTGACTGTCTCTCATCAGGAGGTCTGTAATTTGTCATTTGAAGATAAAAAGGAACACATTGTGAGTGGGCAACAGCCCTGATAAAATGTTCAGCCATGTCTCCTCTTCTTTAAACTAGAGTTATTGTTAGAAGATGCTGTTATAGGACCGAAATCCCTAGCAACAGTGAGGATGATTTATCTCAATGGCAGAGGCCAAGGGTAAGCAAGGTGACTATAGACACCACAATGGTACAACAAGGTTGAAGTGGTAGCCTGTGGAGCATGACCATGCACGACTGTATATAAAGATGCATGTGGAGATGACTAAACAAATATGGTGGTTTCGGGCAAGAGACATAGGCAGCAAACAAGTATAAATATATAAAACACATCATATTTTATGTATCCTCTTTATTATTATTATACTTAAATTCAGTCAACTAGTGTTAGTATCTTTCTGTTTGCACTTGCTTATTAGTGATTTATCTATTACTCCTTGGTTTCAAAGTATCTTATTTTAAGTTGATGCTAGGTTGTTACAAATGAAGAGGTTTAGACAATTATACTGTTGTTACATTGCTTTGTGGAAACCTAATATAAGTTTTGAAATTATGAAATTTATGCCTATATAATCCTTATACCCAAAAACTGTATTTTAAATGTTGAAGACTCTAAAAAACTGATCTTAAAAGTAAATGTACATCCTTAATGAATTTGATAATAAATAATTGAGTGGAGAAAAGGAGGAAGGAAGACAGGAACTTCTTTCTAAGCTTACAGAACATTTGAGAAAGAAATATAAAACAAACCCAAAAAATTAGAGGAAGAAATTAATATAGTTAAAATATAAAATTAATACACAGAAAATAAAAGAAAAAAATTTTTTAATATCTAAGGGAGTTCTTTATTAAGAACAACTAGATTATCACTGTCCAATAGAGCTATTGATGATAGAAATATTCTATATCTTCACTCTCTAAAAGAGTAATTACATGTGACACTTGAAATGTGATAAGTGGAACTGAGGAAATAGATTTTCAATTTTATTTAATTTTAATTAATATAAATTTAAAGGACATGTGACCAGTTGTTAATAATACTAGGCAGCACAATCTTAGATGAATAATTTTTCACAAGGATGATTCAAAGAGCAAGATAAAATTTTTAAATATCTTATGAATTAAAAAATGTATAACAAAATTCAGTGTACAAATAATAGATTTTGTTTGGAAAAAATATATTTGATAAAGAATAGAGATGAAGGATAATGTCTATAGTATACAAAGAACCTTTACAAATTGGCAAAAGGGGATAAATAACCATACAGGAAAAAAGTAGATATGAAGGAACAATTCATAAATAAATAATAAATAAGGCCAACTTTGACAGTCGAAGTTCTAAAGTGGCCTCTGTAATCCCTGGCGTCCATTCCCTTGAGGAAATGTGTCTTTTTTTCTAACCAACAGAATATGGCAATGATAAGAGATGGTTAACAGTGAGTTAATGAAATAGAAGATTGTTCTCGCTGAATCAGACCTGACCTTGAAGCAGTAGAGACAAACTCTCTTCATTGCTGCTTCTGAAGAAAAATGGCGTCATGAGGAAGCTGTGTGGCATGCAGGATTTTAGTTCAGTGACCAGGGATCAAACCCGTGTTCCCTGCAGGGGAAGCTCACAGTCTCAACCACTGGACTGTCAGGAAAGTCCCTTGAGGAAATGAATTCTACCGACAACGTGAGGATTCTTGAAAACGGACCCTTCCTTAATCAAGCCTCCAGATGAGAGTGCAGCCTAGCCAACACCTAGGTTAGCCTTATTGAGAGTCTAAGCCGAGGATCTGTCTGGGCCATGCCTGAACTTTTGACTTACAGAGTCGATGAGTATTGTTTTCAGCTGCAAAACTCGTGGTAATTTGTTATGCTGCAGTAGAAAACTGATACATGAACACAAAAAGATGCTGAAAATAAGTAGTGAGAAAAATGAAAATTAAAGAAATTATGAATTATTTCTATTGTGATGGTTTCATGACTGGAAACTCTTTGAAATTACTTCCAAAGGGGGAGTCCAATTCCCCATGATATAAACTAGCCTTGGTGACTGACTTCTAATGAGTATAATGAGTTAGAAGTGATGCTAAATGACTCTCCTGGAGTGCGGAGAGTTTTTCCCTGGAATGCTTGCCCTTGGAGCTGAGCCACCATACTACAGGGAAGCCAAAGAACTCTTGGAAAAGCCACATGTATGTATTCTGGCCACTAAGCCCAACTGAAATCTCAGCCAACAGCCATCATCAACTTGCCAGATTGTGAGTGAGGACGGCTTTGGATGATTCCAGTGCACAGCCTTTAAACAAGCCCAACTGAAGCTGAATGAGACAAAGAACAAATTCTATCAAGTCAACCCACACTGCGTATTCCTCAGCAGACGCTGTCAATATTTTAAACCACTAATTTGGGGTGGTTTGTTACACAGCAAAAAGATAATAGGACATTTTGCACTCATTTGATAGGTGAAAGTTTAAAAGAACAATAACACCCAAGGCCTGAAGGGATGTTGGGGAAAAGCTAAAACAGGTGTTAGGCACCTGGTTTTTCCAAACAAGTATAAACATCTCAAAATTGACCCTGCCTGGCCAAAACTAGAAAACATACCCCTCCATTGACAAGGTTGCAACAGTGAATTAGATCCCTCTCTTGGAGCATTTATAGATGGTGTTTATATGCAGCAAGCTGCTCAAGCCCTGGCAGGGGTGTCTATGGCAATAACGATAGAGGATCTGTGCCTTCTCCTCTTGTTGAACTCTAGAAGTTTTTTGAAGTGTTCCTGTGTGATATTGTCCTGTGTAGAAAATGTCCTAAAGTCTAGAGTCTGACTGCTAGCAAACATAAAGCACCCCCCCCCATATGATAGGTAGTGACAATAAAAGCTTGCTGGCAATTGTTTAAAGCAGTTCAACAGTAAATAGAAAACAAGCAAATGTAAATTGAAAACAAATACAAACACAGTGAAAAACAAAAATTAAAATACTTTTAATATCTATTGATAAAAGATAGTTGATAGCATTATTGTATATCAAGCACATGGAAAATAAGAACTCCCATATATAAACATCTGTGTATATATTAATTATAAATCATATGTATATGTATATAATTCACTCTTTTGGTGAAAATGAGAAATGTGAAGGAATCTGTACCAGGTGATTCATATGAAGAGGTTAGGTTCAGAGAAAAAGAAAATCAAAGTTGATTATTTCTTAATAAATAAAGAGATGGGAGTTGATGTGTGTCAAACTAAGTAGACATCATTTATTTTAGCAGGCCAGTTTATTACCTCAAGAATATAAGTCACACCATGGGCTATTTCAGCTTCTCTTAGACATTTCATTATTCAACAGCTCCAGATGGAAATAGTCACATTTTGTTCATTCTATTTTTTCTATTTCTGACAAAAACTTTTCATTTTTGTTGTTCAAACCAATTGTTAGAATAAAAAGCTGAATAATTGCATATTTCCTTTAAGTCCGAGAGTCTGCATTATTCTATAACTGATGCTATTTCAGAAAAGCAATGTCACAATCAAACAATTGTCTGGTTACTGCAGTTCCAAGCACCCTGGGAAGCTGCTGGAAAGACAGAGAAAGACATATAATAAGAATCTTTGCATCTTCCTTTGCATTAAAAGTGCAAGTAGAGTAAGTAAGTCTGGTAAACGGCATAAAGGGAAAGAACAAACAGTGGGAGAGCTGGGTGATTGAGAACATGGCTCTGAATCACAGCTACAGAATTCCCAACTCTCCTTCCACTCTTTATTAGCTCTGTAAATTCGGGCCATTCTTTGTAAAGTATAGGTAATAATAGTACCTATTTCCTAGTGTTGTAATGAGGTTTAAATGCGTTAATACCTTTAAAGTTCTTAGAAATGAATTCGACATGTTGTAAGAGTTCAGTGGATGTCAGCTGATATTATAATTATCCTTCTTGACAACTGAGCAGTCTAGTTCCAGAAGCGGCAAATAACTAGCTCCTGTTCTTTTCTAAATGGCTAAGGTGCTTTATTCCTCCAATGATGACACTGTAGCAAATGCTGTAGACGCCCCACCCACATCCCCTGGCCCTCCCCACTTCTATGCACCCTGCACCCTCCTGTGACTTGACTTCAGATGAAGTTGAAGAACTAGAGAATTAACATTCCTACCCCAAGAGCAGCTGTCAATCAATGGCTGGACAGGAGCTGGTGTCTAAATACCCTGGGCCCCCTTGCCCCTCAGAGAAGTAAATTTTGAGACACAAGATTTACACCTTGACTAGAGTTCCTGTGCTTTAAGATGGAGTCATGGAGGATTATTGGCCGTCATCCTTTCACTGTCTCTTGATCCCCTGCTCTCCCAGGAGTGCAGCTGAATCCTTATTTCAGGGTTGGTTCCTAGAGGAACGTTAACTGAGACAGACTTCTAGTTCCGAAACACAGTAACTTACACTGGACTTTCAAGTATGGAAAATATATTCAGAAATCCCTCGAACTGATAAATAGCATTACCTTTCCCTTATGAAGTGCTATAAAATATAACTGAAAAAATAATTAAATGAATAATGGTTAAAAGCTGACAATCCAGTGTCAGTCTGCTACAACTCTTGCTCCACCTTGGCAATGTCACTTAATCTCTCTGAAACTGAATGTCTTCATCTGTAAAATATTAAAATATTACCAACCATATGGGCTTCCTCAGTGACTCAGCGGTAAAAAGCCTGCCTGCAATGCAGGAGGGGCCATCAGAGATGGGTTTGATTCCTGAGTCAGGAAGATTCCCTGAAGAAGGGCATGGCTACCCACTCCAGTATTCTTGCCCAGAGAATCTCACAGACAGAGGAGCCTGGCGGGCTACAGTCCCTAGGGTTGCAAAAAGTTGGACACAACTGACTGAAATGACTTAGCATGCATGCACACAAACCATAGAGGGTTGCTATGAAGAACTAATATGCAAAGTACTTAGAATGTGATCCCTGTTATTATTAATAAAACTAAGTTGGTAGTCAGAAGCTAGATTGCCATGATACAAAGTAACATACTGATCTAAGTCTCTGTCTCTTTCTCCCTCTCAATCTAATGTCTTCAGTTAGCCTACTCCCTGACCTCTCTGCTCACCCCAAACCCACTCCTGGCACCGCGGTCTGTCCCACAGGTTTTTGCCCCACTTGCAACAAAAAGCAATTTTGGCTCAAATATTGCCCCACAAACTCCTTCATAATCATTGTCCTAATCTCCAAACTCAACACTAAAATGTGATTATAAGTTGGGCTTGATGTAGGGGTTTTTTTAACTACTATTATATCAAGAAAAACTCTCATATCTTCATTGCTATATCATATCCAGGGTTGAAAGGAAAATTTCAGGACAAGTAGCATCAGGGAGGAGAAGGCAATGGCACCCCACTCAAGTACTCTTGCCTGGATAATCCCATGGATGGAGGAGCCTGGCAGGCTTCAGTCCACGGGGTCACACAAAGTCAGACACAACTGAAGTGACTTAGCAGCAGCAGCATCTGGGTAGCTCAGCTGGTAAAGAATCCGCTGCAATGCAGGAGACCCCACTTTGATTCCTGGGTCAGGAAGTTCCCCCAGAGAAGGGATAGGCTCCCCACTCCAGTAATCTTGGGCTTCCCTAGTACCTCAGATGGTAAAGAATTCACCTGTGGTGTGGGAGAACTGGTTCGATCCCTGGATTGGGAAGATCCTCTGGAGAAGGTCATGGCAACCCACTCCAGTATTCTTGCCTAGAGAATCCCCATGGACAGAGGAGCCTGGTGGGCTACAGTCCATGGGGTTGAAAAGAGTCTGACACAACTGGGCAGCTAAGAACTGCACAACATCAGGGAAGGAACACCATTATTCTTCTCTATCCCAGTGTCCTAAAAAGCAGAAATAGGATTGAATCATCCAGTGATGGTGTGACTGAAGACAGGAACATTGAGATGAGTTATGAAAGACAAACTAATCTGGACTAAGGTGGGAGTGAACTAAAACGTTCCAGTGTAAAAGAACACCATGTGCTGAGGTCCCAAAACCTACCCTCATCTCCCACTAACACACTAGTGTTATGGAAATTGACATTCAGATGAGCTGAATCCCCATAGACTTTCCAAGATCACCCCCCACCATCTGTAAAGGGGAAAAAAGCAAACATGTAAGAATATTTGTTGTCTTTGTCAGACCATAATGCCTGAAACCCATACATTTGCTCAGAAAAAAGCTGCAAGTAGTATTTAAACAAGTGTCTGAAGATGGTAGTGTTCCCTTCCTGAATACTTATCTTCACCAGCTTAGAAACTTGCTCCAAAGGTTACCTTTTGTTGGACACATCAGTTAGAATTCAACATTCCCAATAATTGTTGAATTGTAATCTCTCCTATGTTCTCTGACCCTCTGTTATAAAGAAAATGAAAGAGGAGGGGGGAAGTGAAAGAAGAGGAGGGGAAGAAAAAGGAGAAGAGGGGGAAGGGAATGAACAGCCCTGGTGTTGTCCCTATTTTTACCCCATTTCTTCTCTCAGGCATGTTTTTCTCTTATTTACTTCCTTTATTAATTCCCACCCAAATCCTTTCTGTTGTGCTCTCTAGAACGCTCACTTCATTTTTAACTACCTCCTTTGAAATCTCAAAATTTATGCAAAACTTTTCTCCACATCCAACATCTACTAAGTCATAGCTTTCGAGTTTTAGATCACCTGGCCTATTTTTGCTTTCGAGTTTTATATCGCCTGGCCTATTTGTGCTTTCTGGCTGGTGACTCAGATGGTAAAGAATCTGCCTGCAATGTGGGTTCGATTCCTGGGTTAGGAAGATGCCCTGGAGAATGGAAAGTCTACCCTCTCCAGTATTCTGGCCTGGAAAATTCCATGGACTGTATAGCCCATGGGGTCACAAAGAGTCAGACAATGACTGAGCAGCTTTCACTTCACTTCCTTTGTGCTTTCACTCTCTGGAAATAATGTCTGCACATTAGAATTAGCAGAGATACTTTAATAATTGCAGGTGCTTGAGCCTTACTTCCAGAGATGAGAATTTAATTGGCATAGGGTATGTTCCTTTCATAATGTTTATGGAAAGTGTCATGTGCAATAAGAGCTAAAAACCACTGCAGACTGAGTTATGCCAGAGCAAAGTTTTTATCTTAATATGTAATGTGATTTTATCTTTAATATATAAACACAGGTACATGTTATTTGTGTTTTCTAGTTCTTATACATGATATGGTCTCAATAAATGCTCACTGAATTTAAAAAAAATAAAAGTAAAATTGGTTGGGCTTGGACATTCTGGCAGTTGTGAAGTGGTATCTCACTATGGTTTGGATCTGCGTTTCCTTGATGACTAGTGATGGTGGGCATCTTTTCATGTGCCTGTTAGTCATCTGTATGCTCTTTTGGAAAATGCCTATTGAGGTGCTTTGCCCATTTTTAATTGTCTTTTTTAAAAAATATGAGTTGTATGGGTTTTTTATACATTTTGGGTATTAACCCCTTATCAGACATACCATTTGCAAATATCCCCTTCCATTCAGTAGGTGGCCTTTTTGCTTTGTTGATGTCCTCCTTTGCTATGCATAACATGAAACCATAAAACTCCTAGAAGAGAACATAGGCAAATCACTTTTTGACATAAAGCATAGCAATATTTTCTTGGATTGGTCTCTCAAGGCCAAAGAAATAAAGCAAAAATAAACAAATGGGACAGAATTAAACTTAAAAACTTTTGCACGTATAAATATACATACACATACACATACATATATATATATACATATATATAATGGGGTGTTACTATTATATTTACTATATGTTGTATAATATATTTTATATATGTGATGGAATATTAGTCATAAAAAAGAATGAAATATTGCCATTTGCAAAAACATAGGTGGACCTTGAGAATATTATGCTTAATGAAATAAATCAGACAAAGACAATGGCTATATATCATTTGTGTGGAATTTTTAAAATAATATAAATGAATGCGTATACAAAACAGAAACAGACTCACAGACATAGGAAAGAAATCTGTAGTTGCCACGGAATGTAGTTGCAAGGGGAAGAGGGAATGAGAAGGGACAAACTGGAAGTATGGAGTTAGCAAATACAAACTACTATAAAAGGTAAGCAGCAAGGATTTACTGTATAGCACGGGGATCGTGTCCAACATCCAATAATATCCTATAATAACCTGTAATGGAATATAATCTGCAAAAAGTGCTGAATCCCTATGCTGTATACCTGAAACCAACACAATGTTGAAACCAACTATTCTTCCATTTAAAAACTTGCAAGTTTGAATAAAAATTTTGTTTATTTTTGCCCTTGTTTCTCTTGCCTAAGGAGACAGATCCAAAAAAATATCACTAAGACCTGTGTCAGAGAGTAGACACAGGTTTTCTTCTAGATTTATGGTTTCAGGTCTGACATTTAGAACTCATACACTCCCATTTTGAGTTTATTTTGTATATGGTGTGAGAAAATTTTCTAACTTTCTTCTTTTACACATAGAATCTAAGTAATAAAACAAATGAATGACATTACAAAACAGAAACAGACTCAGATACAGAGAACACACCAGTGGTTGCCAGTAGGAAGAAATGGGAGTAAGGTCAAGATAGGGGAAGAGGACTAAGCAGTACAAACTACTACGTATAAAACAGCAAAGATGAGGGAGGGATGTTTTGAGAGAATAGCATTGAAACATGTATATTATCTAGGGTGAAAGAGATCACCAGCCCAGGCTGGATGCATGAGACAAGTGCTCGGGCCTGGTGCACTGGGAAGACCCAGAGGGATCGGGTGGAGAGGGAGGTGGGAGGGGGGACCGGGATGGGGAATACATGTAAAACCATGGCTGATTCATGTCAGTGTATGACAAAAAGCACTACAATATTGTAAAGTAATTAGCCTCCAACTAATAAAAATAAATGAAAAAAATAAACAAAACAAAACAAAACAAAAAAACCCAGCAAAGATACAAAAATACAATGTTCAGCACAGGAATTATAGCCAGTGTTTCATAATAACTTTATATGCAATATAATAATATGCATATATCAAATACATATGCAAAGTTACATAATTTTGCAAATATCAAAGCATAGTGATTCGATGTTTTTATAAAAATGTCAAAGCACTATGTTGTATACCCAAAACTAATATAATACTATAATTCAATGAACCTTCAATTTAAAAAAATTGGGCTTGAAAAAATTTCCAAGTTGGTAACCATGACAAATTCTATGTGAAACTATGAACATAAATTCCAAATAATGAGGGCCTATTGTACATCTTCATAGTCATTAAGTAACTTTCTAACCAAATTATTTTACCCTAAATTAGATATTCTTCTCATTTGAACTTGAGAAAGCATCCAATGTCAGTGAAGACAAGTTATACTAACTTAAAATTGAGACTAAGGGCTAGGTCACAATTGCCTGTCCAGCTGGTGTTGTCTCCTGCCAGTTGTTCTTCTGGAGACTGAGTAGCCTCTGGAAGCTGATTGTTTATGCCAGTCTTTGCTGTATTAGTATTTGCATTCAAATCTTAACCAGCCTTTCCTCAATATCACAGCCATCCATTTTCACCTACAGTCCCTCTATCCTAGCTGAGAAATGGTCTGTCTTCATCATGCATTTTTCCAAATTTCTGTCTTCTGCCTTGATTTCTTCCCTTCCTCTCCTCAATTCCAGACTTTTACAGTAAGATTTCCTTTCTTCAATAAGGACCTTATCTCAAGCAATGGATACCCAAAACCCTAGTTGTTTTCTGATTGGGGGGCAATGGAGTCACAGGAGAGAGAGCAGGGTGGGTTATGTATATTATAAGCAAAAAGTTATATTCCATCAAAGTTATTTAGGGATTGTGTACAGAATCTTAATTTATTAATCTGTTTTGCGAGCTACTAAAACTGGTCCCATCACTTCATGGGAAATAGATGGGGAAACAGTGGAAAGAGTGTCAGACTTTATTTTTGCGGGCTCCAAAATCACTGAAGATGGTGATTGCAGCCATGAAATTAAAAGATGCTTACTCCTTGGAAGGAAAGTTATGACCAACCTAGACAGCATCTTAAAAAGCAGAGACATTACTTTGCCAACAAGGGTCCATCTGGTCAAGGCTATGGTTTTTCCAGTGGTCATGTATGGATGTGAGAGTTGAATTGTGAAGAAAGCTGAGTGCCAAAGAATTGATGCTTTTGAACTATGGTGTTGGAGAAGACTCTTGAGAGTCCCTTGAACTGCAAGGAGATCCAACCAGTCCATCCTAGGGGAGATCAGTCCTGGGTGTTCATTGGAAGTACTGTGGCTGAAACTGAAGCTCCAATACTTTGGCCACCTCATGCAAAGAGTTGACTCATTGGAAAAGACCCTGATGCTGGGAAAGATTGAAGGCAGGAGGAGAAGGGGATGACAGAGGATGAGATGGCTGGATGGCATCACCGACTCGATAGACATGAGTTTGAGTAAATTCCAGGAGTTCATGATAGACAGTGAGGCCTGGCATGCTGCGATTCCTGGGGTCACAAAGAGTCGAACACGACTAAGCAACTGAACTGAACTGAACTAAAAACTGATCAAGGTCAGAAGCCATGTATCAAACACTTTGGATACGTACACCTTAGCATGTTGCCTGATATGTTAGAAGACTTTAATATATGTTGACTCTGTTGGTGGCTGAATAAATTTATGAGATGACAAAATGGGATGGCACAGAGAGATGCATGTTAGGTGGGCAGTATTTGAAATTTGATCACAGACCTAGGGTGGACCACATAACTTTATGTTCAGAGGAAATTCCATTTTAGCTGTTTAGTATCAAGAACAAAATGCAGCTTGCTTGTATTACAGCAGACTAGAGCTGTTTTACCCAAAAGGGAAAGATAATGACCTCACCTATGCCAATAAACATACACACCTAAAAAAAAAAAAAGTCCACTGAGAATAAATTTTGATTTAAAAAGAGAGGAAAATAAGGTATTAGTTGAAATAGGTTATAATAAGGCAGTTTTTTAAGGGCTTAATTATCCACACCACCAGAGGAGGGTATGATGTTATGGAGGAGGAAGAAATCATAAAACTTAGCAGCAGGGGTTCATCTTCTTAAGTATTAAATAGGTAATTAATCTTAACTGCAAGAAGCAATTAAGCCTCACTCAGTAAAGTGAGGAGTTTTAGGCTCATAGTCAAAGCAAAATTCAAGCCAAAGCAGGTTGGAAAAAGCAGGAGAGCAAAATAAATGACACCTGTGAGTACTTTTCTTTTGAAAAGTATATTAATCTTTACCTTGTTTCTGTATTAATCTGTATCGCTTGGGAAAAAATTAAGTTGTGCTTGAGATAAAATTTTATTTAGAAAAGAACTCTGAATTTCCTCCTATTTTGGTAAGTTTTTTTTCTGCAGTGCTATAGGCATGCTACTGTATGTACCAAAAGTGCACCTTTGAACATTCTACATGTTCTAGAAATGTACTGACAATAAATCTATACAAATGCAAGTTGGGAGAAACAAGATTAGTAGGATCCTTTATGCATACTTCGAAAAAGCATGTAAATTCTAAAAATGAAAGTTTTCATTAAAATAATAAAGCAATAATTTCACCATACATAAAATATTAAGCAAATAAATTTGGAAACATTTAACTAATATTGTCATTTTGGAGTAAAACAAAATATACTGTGTTAATTTGCCAGGGTCACCATTATAAAATGCAGCACCATCTAAATCTATTTAAACCATAGACAGGTTGGTTTAAACATCAAAAATGTTATTCAATATTTTCTCAAGGGTCTGGAGGCTGGAAGTCCAAGATCCAAGTGTCAATTTGGCTTGCAGTTCTCCATTTTCTTGCTGGAATCTCAAGGGCTTCAACTGTACACACAGGCCCCCAGTGCTTCTCCATAATCTTAATCTCTCCTTCTTAGAATGATACCAGTCAGGTTAGATTAGGACCCATTTTAACAGCCATATTTTAATGTAAGTACATTTTTAAAGCCCTATCTCTAAATCCAGCCACATTCTGAGGTACTGAGATGTTGGGGTTTTAACATAAACTCTTGCAGAACACAATTCCATTCACAATATGTACATTCAGATTTTAAAAAGCATAAAGAGAACAGCATCAAAATTCCAGTTGTACTTTCTTGCTTCAAGATTTTAAGTCATCTATTTAAATCCAGCAAATAGGATTGGATTCTTAAGCATAGGTGACCAGATAAAAGTATTAATGTGGCTGTTCTCCCTGATTTCCACGAGCCCCACAGTAGAATCCTGTACTTGGATTTCAATCCCTTCTCACTACAACACACCTAGCCTCCTATTACCCCAGGTATGTTTGTCTTTGCAAGACCAGTTACTGGATTTCTTGTCTGTAAGATGAGAGCTGCAGAGTGCCTACTTCATAGGTAGTGAGGATTAAGCAATTTAATACAATAAAAGCTCATAAAAAATGCCTTTTCCCCCAAGAGAAAGCTCTACCTGTAAAAGATTGGAATTAACTACAGAGATCAAATTGCCAATATCCTCTGGATCATGAAAAAAGTAAGAGAATTCCAGAAAAACATCTATTTCTGCTTTATTGACTATGCCAAATCCTTTGACTGTGTGGATCACAACACACTGTGGAAAATTCTTCAAGAGATGGGAATACCAGACCTCCTTACCTGCCTCTTGAGAAATATGTATGAGAGTCAGGAAGCAACAGTTAGAACTGGACATGGAACAGCAGACTGGTTCCAAATAGGAAAAGGAGTATGTCAAGGCTGTATATTGTCACCCTGCTTATTTAACTTACATGCAGAGTACATCATGAGAAATGCTGGGCTGGATGAAACACAAGCTGGAATCAAGATTGCCTTGAAAAATATCAATAACCTCAGATATGCAGATGACACCACCCTTATGGCAAAAAGTGAAGAACTAAAAAGCCTTTTGATGAAGGTGAAAGAGGAGAGTGAAAAAGTTGGCTTAAAGCTCAACCTTCAGAAAACTAAGATCATGCATCCAGTCCCATCACTTCATGGGAAATAGATGGAGAAACAGTGGAAACAGTGTTAGACTTTATTTTTCTGGGCTCCAAAATCACTTCAGTTGGTGACTGCAGCCATGAAATTAAAAGATGCTTGCTCCTTGGGAGGAAATTATGACCTATCTACACAGCATATTAAAAAGCAGAGACAGTACTTTGCCAACAAAGGTCCATCTAGTCAAGGCTATGGTTTTTCCAGTAGTCATGTATGGATGTGAGAGTTGGCGTATAAAGAAAGCTGAATCCTGAAGAATTGAGGCTTTTGAATTGTGGTGTTGGAGAAGACTCTTGAGAGTTCCTTGGACTGCAAGGAGATCCAACCAGTCCATCCTAAAGGAGATCCGTTCTGAGTGTTCCTTGTAAGGACTGATTTTGAAGCTGAAACTTCAATACTTTGGCCACCTGATGTGAAGAGCTGACTCATTGGAAAAGACCCTGATACTGGGAAAGATTGACGGTGGGAGGAGATGTGGACGACAGAGGATGAAATGGCTGGATGGCATCACCGACTCAATGGGCATGAGTTTGAGTAGGCTTCAGGAGTTAGTGATGGAAAGTTAGTGATGGAGTTAGTGATGCAGCCTGGCGTGCTGCAGTCCATGGGACTGCAAAGAGTCGGACACGACTGAGCGACTGAACTGAACTGACTATGACTACTAAACACCAGAGATAATATATACAAAATGCATGTGCCAGAGCTTGGTGCATAAAGTTACATTAGAAAATAATTAGTTTCATTAATACTAGTGTTTACTACAAGTGCATGTTTATAACTACTACTACTATTATAGTCATTATTTTAATTACTGCTATAACTGTTAACATCCGCTGTTATTAACATTTATACTTAAACTACCAATACTTCTATAAGTCTAAAATTCAAGTTGGAAAAATGTTACTGCCCTGATTTAAACATTTTAGTGACTGCCAATTGCTTTTAGGAAAAAGCTCAAACTCTTCTATGGCTCATAATTTTCTGAAGAAATCTAACTTCTATGAGACTCATCTCTAGCCACTTCTTACCCACCACAGTGTAGCCACATAAGTAATATTTCAGTTTCTTCTGCAACAGCAAAGGTCCTGCCTGGAGTGAAAGAAGCACTCTTCTGGGCACAAGGACTATAGCTGTGGGGAGAACAGTCAAGATATTTGCACTCAAGAAGCGTATATTCAAGAAGGAGAGGATTGTGGAGTCAGATAATAAGCAAGTAAACACATGAGCCAGTGAAACATACTTTGAAGAAAGTCAACCACAAGTCCATGAGAGAGGCTGAACTGTGGCCAGCTTGGGATGAATCAATTAGGGAAGATTTTGCTGAGAAATTGACATTGAACGTGAGATATGTATGAGGATAAGAAGTACAGTGAACTCTCCAGGCAGCAGGAGGACCACATGTAAAAGCTCTGAGGTGGAAATGCACTCTGTGAGTTCATGAAACTGACAGAAACATGCAGTGCCTGGGGCCTACTGTGCACAGCTGAGGAAATCACGAGGTGAGGTCTAACGGTCGGGAGCAGCCAGATCGTTCAGGAGCTAATCTGTGAGAGGGGATTGGCTTTTATTATTTTTAAATTAATTTTTATTGGAGTATAGTTGCCTTACAATATTGTGTTCATTTCTACTGTAAAGCAAAATGAATAAGCCATACATACATACATATATATATGTATATATATATTGCTGTGGGAGAAAACAAAAAATATATATATATACACACAAACACACATCCCTCCCCTCTTTTGGACTTCCTGCCCATTCAGTCACAATACTGCATTAGATAGAGTTCCCTGTGCTATACCGTATGTTCTCATTAGTTATCTGTTTTATACATAGTATCAATAATGTATATGCACCAATCACAACAGAGGAATGGATAAAGAAGATGTGGTACATATATATGATGGAATATTGCTCAGTTACAAAAGGGAATGAAATTGGGTCATTTGTAGAGATGTGGATGGACCTAAAGAGTGTTATACAGAGTGAAGTAATTCTTAAAAAGGAATATTGTATATTAACATATATATGTGAAATCTAGAAAAATGGTAGAGTTTTTTTTTATTATAAGGGCAGTGGAAGCCATTAGAAAAACTCAGGCCTAATAAAACATTATCAATTTTACATTTTCATAAGACAACTTCCATTACTTTGTGTAGAATTGATTGGGACTATACAGTCAAGGAGACTGATTAGAGGGCAATAGTGATAGTCCATAGCTTCCCAGGTGGCTCAGTGGTAAAGAATCTGCCTGCAATGCAGGAGATGCGGATTGGATCCGTGGGTCAGGTAGATCCCCCGGAGAAGGAAATGGCAACCAGCTCCAGTGTTCTTGCCTGGAGAATTCCATGGACAGGGGAGCCTGGCAGACTATAGTCCATGAGGTCAGAGTCAGACACAACTGAGTAACTAAGCAATAGCAACAATGATAATTCAGGTGAGGTGTGATAATTCTTGGCTTTGAGCAACTAGCTGAATGATGCAGAAGACTGGATGAGAAAGTTTTAGAGGGTAGCATTGAGACCTGTGTTCCATATTATGGCAAATACTGTTATTTTCTTGCATCCATTCTTTCCTTCATCCTTACTAGCAGAGCTAGTTGATTTTTAACTGAACATGTGGCTACCTAGAAAGGAAAACAGTCTAAGTTGTGAACAATGGAACATAGAAGGGATTTGTGTAACATCACAAAGCATGCTGAAAGGCAAGCCAATTTCTTTTTCACAGTTCTCATTCCTTCTGTCAGAAAGTGGACCAGGAGTAACCATCTTAGTCTGTTTACCGAGGATGGTAGAGCAGCATGGTACCAAAAAACATGGGTTACTGAGAATTAATCTTGAATATAGATGAGAGAAAAATTAATCTTTATGTTTTAAACCCACTGTATATCATTAAATATTCAATTCTGGAACTCAGAGAAGTTGTCAGGTTTATGAATTTAGAACTCATTTGCTTAAAGATGATATCTAAAGCTTAACACTGGCTAGGATCATTGAGGAAGAAGATTTAGCCAGAGGAATTATCCACATACTGAGCCCTGGGGCACTAGAGTTAGAGAAGAGAAGGAAGTTTCATTAAAATAGGATAAGAAGGAGCAACTGACACGACTGTGTTGTCTTAAAAACTCAGAGGACAAGACTTCAAAGAAGGCAAGAGTGGTTAAATAATAGGTCAATCAATGAGGACAAAGAAAAAACCAGTGAATTTGCAGCAGCATAGTTGGGGACCTTGACAGGAACAATTTCACTCATGTTGCGTGGACAGAATCCCAAATCTAGTGGGCTGAAGAGAGAACAAAAGGGGAAAATAAAAAATATATGGTGATCGCAGGATGCCCATCTGAGTTTTTTAGTGTGTTTTGTTTTTGTTTGTCTTTTGTTTGTTTGTTTTATCCTAATAGAAAGTAGTAAAAAGAGACAAAAGTGGAGGCGGGTAAAAGAGGTGAGTCCAAGAAGAGGAATTTTGCCTTGTTTTGCTTTGTTTCATGGCAAATAATAGATCTATTTTTTCTTTTAAAATATCCCCAGCTGTGGTCTTCCCTGTTGGCTTTTTCACATGTGTTCTCTGCCTAGAGTAAACTACTTTCATTCACACTTTTTCCTGGCTTTTCCACACAGCCAAAATTAAATAATGTCCTTTTTTTGTGCTCACAGTAAAATTCAGCCTAGAGAGAAAGAAGTCTCTTCTTTGAGAAGCAGATTTTTACAGTAGAAAAAGCAGAATCTATTAGTCAAATGGACCTTCTAAATCGGAGTTATTTAATACTGAAGTAGTTGCTTAACATTCTGTCTTAATTTTCCTATCACTAGAAGAGATTATGCTTTTGAAAATTACTGAAAGTCTGCTATAAAACCTCAATGAGATAATATGTAAAAGGCTTTTCATAGAACAGGGTTTCTTTTCATTGTGAGCCTGTCTGGGTTCCTCTTTTCCTCTTGTCACTTCATTTCTGCAGATCTTTTCTGTGCTTCAACCTATTTTTGTCCATCACTAGATTGAGCTAGAATATCACTACTTTTTTCAGTAGTTTTAATTACAAGGAACAGAGACACATTCATGTCCCCTCACTCTGGGACATATAATCAGTTTTAAACTACTAAAAGGTAAAATTACGAAAGAATTGGGAAAATATGAACACCAACTTCAATGATTTTGAGGATTTACTTTTCACTTTGGTGAATAGTAACATGATAGAGAACTTTGAAAAAACATTATATTTTAGAAGTAAAAAAAAATTATGTATTAAATTATATGATGAATGGAATTTGATTCCTGGAGGAGTGTGGAAAGAAACTTTGTAGTGGTGTGAGGGAAGCAATATTGGCCACTGATTGATGAGTACTGAAGCTGGGTCCAGGGAGATCCTTAAACTATTCTTTATATTTTGTGTATGTTTGACATTTTCCATAAAAATGTTACTTTTTAAAAATTTTCTATTAATACTTGGGTCACTTGACTGGTAGGGATTTCCTGTTAGCTTACCTTTGCATGAGCTCTAGCTGTTTACCCTGTTAGCTCAGCACTCTATTCTTTCTACTGTATATCTGGCCATTTTTCTAGGTCTGTCTTATTGACCAGCCCTGCTCCAGGCACGCCACTTGATTATCTCACTTAACTTAAAGGAGAAGTTTATCTCCCAATCTCTTAAACCTAAATGAAATCCTACCTTTGGATCCAAAGGCTCACTAATGCGTTCTATTAAACTATGGGCCATCTAAACCAGGTGTCAACCCTTAGCATCCCACACTGGCAGAGATGTTAAAATGTTGGGTGTAGACTATAATCTCCTTCAGACGAACGGGTTCTATGAGAAGAACAGAGCAGTAAAGATATTTTTATTTCCTCCATTGACTGAATCATGCAGTCATTACCTCTTTCATCTCATTAAAAAGCAGAAAGGACTAAAATCAAGTTCAGTTATGCATGGCTTATTTGGAGTCCCTCTCCATGACTAACTTTTACTTTTTATGTAAGATGTGTGTATTGCTTGAGGAAATAACATTTTGAAATAAAGTTGAAGGCAGGAAAATTCTCTTAGAATTTAGACTGAAATCAATTGCTATGGAAAGTGAATGCATTGAATATTTCAGCAACTTTTTAGTGAAGCAATTTTGCATTTTAATTGCATATTTTCATCTTAATTTGGAGGAAGAGATAGATGTATAATCCATAAAAATCCCCTCTAAGTCATCAATGAAAATTTTCTCTAAATTAGAATTGCATATTTTAACTCCGCTCCCAACTAAAGTTCATATATCAACCACTTCCATAGCCTTGTTAGAACAACCCGCTCTAGCCTTTTCAGTCCATAACTCATTCAAATTTTGTATTGAGTGTAGAATTCAGGACAGAAAGTAAGAGTTAGTTAATTTCAATGGACTAATGTGTTTCTTTATTTTTTAAAATAAAATCAACATTGTAAACCAACTATACTCAAATGTAAATAAATTAAATGAAGACAGTTTTATATATAGAACAATCTTCAAGAAAACCACATAATGTTGCCATACTCCAATGTAGTTAGTTGGGTTAAAATGTAAGTTTTTACTTTCAGTCACCCCAAAGCTCTATTCTCCAGTTACATCAGTTCTCTCACATTTAATAATGGCCTAGAATTAGGTTTGCTCCAATGGGTGACTGGAAATATCAAATGTAAATGGTAATTCCCTCATGTGAAGGAGCCCTAGTCTTATCACTCATCTTTTTGTTTCAAAATGAATAAACTGTGTTCAGTAGGAATCTGAGATTAAATTGTTTCATACTGCTGGAACATGTTCTTATTTTATACTGAATCTCCACATCCTCTTCTTTCTTTTATAGCACATCATTTGGGAGGGAAAAATCAATGATGTAGTAGTTGCTCTCTGAAATTATGTGTCTTAGACACATGGATTGCTTGGGTCATTGCCTTTTTTCACTAGTGGAAAATATAATGAAAACTGCATAATGGAAAGAACAATCCCAATGAGAGAAGGTTAAACTGGTGCAGAATTTTAAACTTGAATTGGGAGATATAGAATAAGTAATAAGTTGACATCTCGGTAAAATAATAATTTCCTCATACGAAATACACTGGATTAAAAAAGACTTTTAAAAAATCTTCCGTGATTAGAATCTTCTTTCTCTACATCAAAAGATTTATCTTAATCTTAAGTGAAGTTAACATCCCTAGTGAATCTAAAGCTAGGATACAGAAATTAAAAGGACCTAGTATGTCGAACAGGCAAGCAATCCTGGAAAGTGCACCCCTGAGGAAGTGTCATTTAGGTTTTATTTATATGAGTAAATCCCTGAAAGAAACTGAGAAATGAGCAAACATACTAGTCAGAGTTTTAGTTAGAATATATATACATGGAAAAGGCAGGAATATTGACTATAAACTTGTTAAAGAGCAATATCTCAAAACAAATGAAAACTAAGACATGTTTAATGACATAAATACAAGAAATGGCATGATATTCTTATCTCTTCCAAATGATGGAAATCATTCATTTCCAGCCTGAATTGAGAATTATCTTCTATATTTCTCCACTCCTCAAAAAAACATGAATTAATTCATAGTCATATTATTATATATAAAAGTGAATCAGGCTAAATTCAGAGAACTATGGGGAAATAAATGTCTGTTGTTGAAGCAATTCAGTTGTGATACTTTGGTAAGGTAGTCCAAGGCAACACACGCAATGTGTTAGCAAATTTTGGTATGAGAGATCTGTCATGAGTCTGCTTTGACAATTCACCACTCTGCCTCAAGCAGATGAGTGGCAGAAGGGAGACTGTCACCAGACCACAAATTATAATGGCCAAAGCATTTTGGGGTATGGAAAAAGAAGGAGGAAGAAAAGCCTAATAAGAATTTTACAGTGGAATGTCTTTACATATCCTTTCTATGAAGAGATGATAGCCTTGAGATAAATCACAGAGGACAACCTTAATAATGAAATACAGAAGAAATAAACCTCAACATAAGGGAATTGGATAAGAAGATGGACAGAAAGGACCAAGCAGAGGGAAGGTCGACTCAAAATGCTATTACATTTTGAGCTATTACCGCTGAAAGTTAAACCCCAAAAGGAGGAAACTAGAATAGGAAAGTTGCTTTTTCTACCCTAGTGGATTGTTAAGACAGAAATTAAAAATTAACATCAAAATCTTACAGTATGTCCTTGGTTAAATTCAGTATATATGCTTATTAACTGAATAATTAACAGTCCATAATATGGCTGAAGTCATATTTGCTTCCTCACATATTTACATATGATCTTTATAGGATACTGAGGCAAGGAAACCCTTGGGATATTAATTATGGAGAGATATCAGATATATGTATATCCTAAATGGCTATTTCTTTTTATTTGATCAGAGTGGGAAATGTTTTGTTGTTTCCTTAAATGTTGATAATATTAAAAAGTTAAAATGAAAGCTAAATGGAAAGTAGGTAAGCTATTACTAATGTGATTACCCATGAATTAAATTCTATAAAAGTAAACAAATTATGATGCAAAGTGAATAAAGATATAATGAACTGAAATGTCAGAGGAACTGACAGATCATACAAAGAGAAATTATTTCATATTAAAATAACTTAATGCAGTCATTTTATTATTAATAGTTAATATTGATCCATTTTATTCCAATAATATAAATTGCACAGGATGGGTTGGTTGGTTCTTCTTGGCATTTTAGCAGTAAAAGAAATATTACATTATCATCCTAAAATTAGAGATGGAGTATGTTGCACAGTATACCTACTGAACAATTTCAAATAATTATTTATGAACATGGGTACCATAGTTATACTAAATACAAAGAGAAACGTGAACTAAATAAGTGACAAACTATATATCTCATCTCAGAACCAAATTCATCATAGGATTTTATTTTAGATGTTGTTGCTCATGATAATGATGATGATCTTTCACAAACTTAAAAAAGATAATGTATTTATTAGCCATACTCAGGAAAAGCTTTTGTAAACAAATGGAGTACAAAAATGATACTCTAATTCTATTATTTTTATTTTGCTGAAAAAAAATTTTTGGACACCTAATCTTTCAAACAACAAAATGGGTAATTCAGGATCCTACTCAAAGATGTAATTTGTCAGTGAGTTACTTTCATGCATTTAACAAGGAGTCTATTTAATCAACAAATAATTTTTGAAAAATGCTTCAAAATTAATCAATTTTTTTTTCTCAGCAATCCTGAAATACTTCAGTAAGTAAAGTTCTTTATAAGGAAGAAATCTAAGCAATGAGATCATTTGACAAAAAGTGTCTTCCACTTACATTTTGGATAAGTAATTTACAATGGCTTAGTTGATTCTAGAGGGTGTTAACCTAATTTTCAGCAATTATTGTTATATATATATATATATATATATATATATATAAAATTAGAATGTGAGTAAAAGCTGTTTTGCTTTTTAAGTAAGAAACATGATTGGTGCACCAAAAAGATATCCTGGTAAAAAGCCATTTTGACATTAGATGAAAAAGTAGAGTTATAAATAATTTCATGGAAGAAAATTCTTAATTTAGATATACCCATCAAAACTACAACAGCTTGCTGACAATTTAGTTTAGTTATAATACTTCATGATTAATGTGTGATTGTTCATTCAATAAATCTATACACATCTCTCCTTCCATTTCATTACACTCATCGACATAAGTAACATTTTTATGTCATCTTACTGCTGTATATATTACTGAGAGAGTCAATTCCTAGGCAGGTTGATAAAAAGTCTAGGGGTCCGCGGGGAGAGAGAGGTCTGGAATTCTCAAGGAGAAAGAAAGGACAAACTTTTTTCCCCCTCTTCATTCCTTAGGATTATATAACAATAATGTATCCTACCTGAGGACAGTCTCTGGAAAAAACCTTCTGGCTAATTCTGTTATCTCAAAATGTAAATTATGGGAGTAGATCTGGTGAGGTCTTTACAACCTCGAGACATTCTTTTGATTCACTGTAATAACTAATTTGAGAGTATATAATTCCAGTGCTAAGACTAGCAAGGGGGGTACTCTTATACCCCCTTCTGATGTCTATGTCAGAAGCTTTCTCTATCTCCTTTATACTTTAATAAAACTTTATTACACAAAAGCTCTGAGCGATCCAGCCTCGTCTCTGGCCCCGGGTTGAATTCTTCTCCTCCGGAGGCCAAGAACCCCAGCGTCTTTGCATGATTCAGCAACAACCTTTCATTACTACCTATAATTTTTAAAATTCAAAATTATTGATTTTTATTTCCAAAGTGCTTCTCCCCTTTTATAGAATCAAGATTTCCAATAAAACAACAGAATTCAGAGCTTTTTTGACTGGAGTGGACAACAAGTCTATCTCAGGAGAAGCAACAATTCCCAAGAAAACTGGGTTGATCATGGACTTTTGAGCTGACTTAGCTTCTAAAAGCTGACTTTCCTCCCTTGCAGCAAAATTAAACTGAGTCAGGTCTGGCAAATCTTCCATCATTACCCACAATAAATATTACCAGAATCAGAAAGTCATATAGAGAACCATGAGAGACATAAGCCCATCAAAATCCTGAATCTCTATATTTTCTAGAGAAATTTGTTTTTTCATGCAAGAGTTCCAATGCAAATTTTACTGTGAATGCATATGTTTATGTAAGTCTAAAATGAAGTGTCTCCCTTTATTATTTTTCCACAGTCTGCCATTGTAATCTTCATAATGGTTGTGAAACTGGTATGCAGTTTACCAGAAAAAAGCAGTGTCAAAAGAGCTTCCTCAAGGTAAGTTTTATTGGTGTTCTGGCAAAGTATATATAAGGAATTATTTAGAGATTTTATCTAACACTCAAAAAAGATGTCATCTTCATTATAGGGGACTGGAAAGCAAAAGTAGGAAGTCAAAAATTACCTGGAGTAACAGGCAAATTTGGCCTTGGAGTACAAAACGAGGCAGGTCAAAGGCTAATAGAGTTTTGCAAAGAAAATGCACTGGTCATAGCAACACCCTCTTCAAACAACACAAGAGAAGACACTACTCATGGACATCACCAGATGGTCAATACTAAAATAAGGTTGATTATATTCTTTGCAGCCAAGGTGGAGAAGCTTTATACAATCAGCAAAAACAAGACTGGGAGCTGACTATGGCTCAGTTCATGAACTCCTTATTTCCAAATTCAGACTTAAATTGAAGGAAGTAGGGAAAACCACTAGACCATTCAGGTATGACCTAAATCAAATTCCTTATGATTATACAGTGGAAGTCAGAAATCGATTTCAGGGACTAGATCTCATAGACAGAGTGCCTGAAGAACTATGGATAGAGGTTCATGACATTGTACAGGAGGCAGTGATCAAGACCATCTCCAAGAAAAAGAAATGCAAAAGGGCAAAATGGCTGTCTGAGGAGGCCTTACAAATAGCTGAGAAAAGAAGAGAATCTAAAGGCAAAGGAGAAAAGGAAAGATATATCCATTTGAATGCAGAGTTCTAAAGAATACAAGGAGAGATAAGAAAGCCTTCCTCAGTGATTACTGCAAAGAAATAGAGGAAAACTATAGAATGGGGAAGACTAGAGATGTCTTCAAGAAAATTAGAGATACCAAGGGACCATTTCATGCAAAGATGGACACAATAAAGGACAGAAATGGTATGGCCCTAAAAGAAGCAGAAGATGATATTAACAAGAGGTGGCAAGAATACACAGAAGAACTGTACAAAAAAGATCTTCATAACCCAGATAATCACAATGGTGTGGTCACTCACCTAAAGCTAGACATCCTGGGACGTGTAGTCAAGTGGGCCTTAGGAAGCATCACTATGAACAAAGCTAATGGAGGTAATGCAATTCCAGTTGAGCTATTTCAAATCCTTAAAGATGATGCTGTTAAAGTGCTGCACTCAATATGCCAGCAAATTTGGAAAACTCAGCAGTGGCCACAGGGCTGGAAAAGGTCAGTTTTCATTCCAATCCCAAAGAAAGGCAATGCCAAAGAATGCTCAAACTACCACACAATTGTACTCATCTCAATTGCTAACAAAGTAATGCTCAAAATTCTCCAAGCCTGGCTTCAACAGTATGTGAACCATGAACTTCCAGATGTTCTAGCTGGATTTAGAAAAGGCAGAGGAACCAGAGATCAAATTGCCAATATCCATTGGATCATCGAAAAAGCAAGAGAATTCCAGAAAAAAATCTACTTTTTCTTTCTTGACTACGCCAAAGCCTTTGACTGTGTGGATCACAATAAACTGTGGAAAATTCTTTAAGAGATGGGAATACCAGACCTCTTGACCTGCCTCTTGAGAAATTTGTATGCAGGTCAGGAAGCAGCAGTTAGAACTGGACGTGGAACAACAGACTGGTCCCAAATCGGGAAAGGAGTACCTCAAGGCTGTATATTGTCACCCTGCTTATTTAACATATATACAGAGAACATCATGAGAAATGCTGGGCTGGATGAAGCACCAGCTGGAATCAAGATTGCTGGGAGAAATATCAATAACCTCAGATATGCAGATGACACCACCCTTATGGCAGAAAATGAAGAGGAACTAAAGAGCCTCTTGATGAAAGTGGAAAAGGAGACTGAAAAAGTTGGCTTAAAGCTCAACATTCAGAAAACTAACATCATGGCATCCAGTACCATCATGTCATGGCAAATAGTTGGGGAAACAATGGAAACAGTAACAGACTGTATTTGGGGGGCTCCAAAATCATTGTAGATGGTGGCTTCAGCCATGAAATTAAAAGACGCTCCTTGGAAGAAAAGTTATGACCTACCTAGACAGCATATTAAAAAGCAGAGACATTACTTTGCCAACAAACGTCCATCTAGTCAATGCCTTAGTTTTTCCAGTAGTCATGTATGGACATGAGAGTTGGACTGTAAAGAAAGCTGAGTGCCAAAAAATTGATGCTTTTGACCTGTGGTGTTGGAGAAGACTCTTGAGAGTCCCTTAGACTGCAAGTAGATCCAATCAGTCCATCCTAAAGGAAATCAGTCCTGAATATTCATTGGGAGGACTGATGTTGAAGCTGAAACCTCATTACTTTGGCCACCTAATGTGAAGTACTGACTCCTTGGAAAGACCCTGATGCTGGGCAAGATTGAAATCAGGAAGAGAAGGGGATGACAGAGGATGAGATGGTTGGATTTCATCACTGACGCAATGGACATGAGTTTGAATAGGCTCTGAGAGTTGGTGATGGACAGGGAAGCCTGGCATGCTGCAGTCCATGGGGTCGCAAAGAGTCGGATACGATTGAGTGACTGAACTGAACTGAACTGAACATTTATCCTAACTCACTTTATAAATCTGACCATCATTTACTTGTAGATAACTTTTTCAGGGACTAGAATATACACTCAACTGATACATGAGTAGAAACATGCAGTTCCTTTACCTAAGTCCAGAGTGAGAATATACTTATATGAGATGCCATTTACAAAATTAGTGATGAATCCTGAGGATGACTTGGTGGGGGACAGACAAGTTACACTGGAACATTGTCAACTTAGTGGAATAGAAAATATCTGAACTCACTTTTGATAAATGAATGGTAATTTACTAAGAAAATAAGGAAAAAGACTTCCCTGGCAGGAAGCACTGTAAGACCAATGATTAAAAAAAAAAAGACCAGGGTTTGTGTGGCATATGTGAGAATCAAAAACTAGTATTCTTGAAGTATAAAACAGTTGTAGAGTCAAGACATAAAATAGGATAAGAAAAGAGGTCCTTAATCCTAAATCATCCTGAATGCTATGCCACACAATTTAAATTTAATTTTGTAGATAATGGGGAGTCATTAAGAAATTTTGAGAAGAGTAGAACTGGAAGTAAAAACCAATCCTAGGCTGATCAAATTCCAGGAAAGAGGAGCACAAGGCAGATAAAATAAGGTAACAGAGGAGGGTGAAGAAAATAAAGACTTCAGTTATTATTTAGGCAGCTGCATGAGAATTACAAGGATGAATGAGTCTGCCATGATTTTAAAGCTTCTGGCTTGTGATAGTAGGTGAGTTGTATGCTATTTAGTTACATAGAAAATAACAGATTTGAAGAATGCCAGTGTATTTAGTTTTGAGGTAACTGATGGGCTTGATGAAATTTCCAAAAGAGATTTACACAAAAACAATATTGGCTCTTAGGAGAGGAAAGAGATATTGATTGCAAATAAAGTTGTTGGTGTATATGTAGCAATTAATGCCACAGGGTTATATTCACTAATAATTTAACTCATCAATAATTTTTCATAATATCACAAGTTTATTAATTTTATATATTATTAAAGGAATAACAATGTGAAAATAAAACCTAAATCAACACAAAACTCATTTTTATAATACAATTTCTATCCAACTTATCATTCATCTAACACATGATATCTCCTACACTGTCTATTTCTCAACACATGCAAAGTCAGAAATATATAACAAATCATCTAAGTACTTCCTGGTCTTATAGTAATTCATAGAGAATATAAATATGTAGTTACACTCACAAAATCTGACTTTTTGTAAGCCACAAAGAGATGTTTTTGGCCTGACCATCAGTTGTTAGGAAGCTATTATAGTGTTCCTAACAAATAACATTTTGGTCTTACAGTAATGCATGACATGGATATTGAAAAGAGAGCTCAGGCTAAAAGCATTTCTGTGGTTAAGAAAGAAGTTAGAGGTCAATTGAATACAATAGTAGTCAACTATTTTTTTCCCAACAACTAATTTTCATTTAATACTTGGTAGCCACCATTCTAAGCACTTTACATGTGTTGACTTATTTAATCCTCACTACAATCCTATGAGATAAATACTATCATTGCTTCTATTTTATGGATAAATAACTGAAGTAAAGATCGGAATCAAATTTTGGACAGAATTTATACAATAGTAAACACCTTTTGAAGACTGGTAGAGTACATTCAAATACATGCTGTAATCTGCTATGATGGATTTGTGGTCACTCCTAGCCTTTTGATATACTCTGCTGTGTTCCATGTAGCAGCATCATACATATTTGCAATAATAACTTTTAACATATTTATAATATGTTTATTATTATAACATATTTATAATAATCACACGCTAGTAAAGTAATGCTCAAAATTCTCCAAGCCAGGCTTCAGCAATACGTGAACCGCGAACTTCCAGATGTTCAAGCTGGTTTTAGAAAAGGCAGAGGAGCCAGAGATCAAATTGCCAACATCCAATGGATCATCGAAAAAGCAAGAGAATTCCAGAAAAACATCTATTTCTGCTTTATTGACTATGCCACAGCCTTTGACTGTGTGGATCACAAAAAACTGTGGAAAATTCTGAAAGAGATGGGAATATCAGACCACCTGCCTCTTGAGAAACCCGTATGCAGGTCAGGAAGCAACAGTTAGAACTGGGCATGGAACAACAGACTGGTTCCAAATAGGAAAAGGAGTACATCAAGGCTATATATTGTCACCCTGCTTATTTAACTTATATGCAGAGTACATCATGAGAAACGCTGGGCTGGAAGAAGCACAAGCTGGAATCAAGACTGCCGGGAGAAATATCAATAACCTCAGATATGCAGATGACACCACCCTTATGGCTGAGAGTGAAGAGGAACTAAGAAGCCTCTTGAAAGTGAAAGAGGAGAGTGAAAATGTTGGCTTAAAGCTTAACATTCAGAAAACTAAGATCATGGCATCTGGTCCCAACACCTCATGGGAAATAGATGGGGAAAAAATGGAAACAGTGTCAGACTTCATTTTTTTGGGGCTCCAAAATCACTTCAGATGGTGACTGCAGCCAGGAAATTAAAAGACGCTTACTCATTGAAAGGAAAGTTATGACCAACCTAGACAGCATCTTAAAAAGCAGAGACATTACTTTGCCAACAAAGGTCCATCTGGTCAAGGCTATGGTTTTCCCAGTAGTTATGTATGGATAAAGAATTGAACTATAAAGAAAGCTGAGCACTGAAGAATTGATACTTTTGAACTGTGGTGTTAGGAGGAGACCCTTGAGAGTCCCTTGGACTGCAAGGAGATCCAACCAGTCCATCCTAAAGGAGATCAGTCCTGGGTGTTCATTGAAAGGACTGATGCTGAAGCTGAAACTCCAGTACTTTGGCCACCTCATGTGAAGAACTGACTCATTGGAAAAGACCCTGATGCTGGAAGGGATTGGGGGCAGGAGGAGAAGGGGACGACAGAGGATGAGATGGCTGGATGGCATCACCGACTCAGTGGGCATGAGTTTGAGTAAACTTCGGGAGTTGGTGATGGACAGGTAGGCTTGGCGTGCTGCGATTCATGGGGTCGCAAAGAGTCAGACACGACTGAGCAACTGAACTGAACTGACTGAATAATCACTTTATCATAAATGAAAAACTTAATCCTTTTATGAATCCACATTGGTAAACCTAAAGAGAAGTGGGCAAGAAGTATATATCTTTTTATTGTCACATGAATGTAAGGTCAATAAAGACAGATTTTTGCCTATAATGATGTTGTGTTCACAGCACCTGGAATTAAATCATGTAGCACTTTAAAAATGTCTTTAAGTTAACAAATGAATGAAACAATTAATTAAGCCATAATGGTCTAAAATATGGGACAATAGTCTTTAACTGAAGAACATATATTGGCAAACACAAGGTTTTTTTCTTTAAGAGATTACTGCGTAGAAAATTTGTTTAACATTATCAAGTGATTAGAAAAAACTAATATAATTTATTTGCAATATACCCCAAAACTAATGAAAGACTATCATTTATAATTTTAATATAGGGGCTTGATTTCCTACTCTTCTTTAAAAATAACTTTGTAATTGTTATGACTACATTCATTTTTGAAGGACAAAAAGGGATAAATACAAAATTAAAAAAAATTTACAATGCATCATCCAGGAATAATCACTGTTAAACATGCAGGGTTTGAATATCCAATGTCAACTCTATGATGTTATTCAATTTCAATTTAAAAACTTACACTATGTATATTGTTTTATTATCTTCTTTCTTCTGTTAAGAATGTACTATCAGAATTTCCCCATACCATTAAATATTATTTAAAAACTTTAGTTTTAGGGCTCTACATCATTCCATTCTCTGAATATATCACAATAAATCTGACTTTTGTGATTTTTAGTATTTCATTTTACTGATTTTTGTAAGTAGCACCATATAGACATCTTATATGCAATACTTGAGTACATTTCTAATTATATTTAAAAATAAATTTGGAAAGCTTAGATTTAAGAGGTTAGAGATGATTTCATTGCTAGAGCCTTAAGAATGTTAAATTAAAATACAAAAAGATGTGTGTATGATGTTTATCTATTAAGAAAGAATGAATTACATTGTTTTATATAAATATCATCAGGTATAATTTCTATGCTTTATTTCTGCCATTATTTGGTATTTATAGAGACATCTACTATGGATCAAGCAAATTGCTTGTCATAAGATAGAAAATTAAATAGCAATTATGTGATAGGCTTTCATATATTTATTATCTTTATCTATGCATGTTTAAAGTTGAGAAATTATTGATTTATGAAAGTCTTTTAAATAAAATTGTATCATTATTTTAAAAAGAATAAATACATATATTTGGAATCTATCATTTTTCAGTTGAAATGACTATGAATTCACTAATCATTAAACGTAGGTTTCAATGTCATGTGTTAATAAAATTGCCTGCTTCCCTCAAATGTCCTCTAATTTAATATGTTTTCCTTTAATCAGCAAAATAATTACAGGCTCTATTGGTACAACCTAGAGTAACAGGCATTAATGCTTATAAAAATTAAGTAAATAGAAGTTAATGATGATGATCAAATATTATTATTCTATTAAGAGTAATAAACCTCTGCTAAGAGGTTTAACTTCTCTTTCATAACTGTTTACATTTAACTTTATACTGTTAAAATAATTTAGACATGATTTTTGATCCAAAATCAAATTTTACAACTGAACAAGCTTGCAAAAATCAGGATATCTTAAATCAGAAATCTACGTAAAGCCAAATAGCTTCCCATATAGATAGCAAAGGTGACAATTTTACAGAGAACCTTTAAGAATAAACCTACTTATAAATTCTCATGTAAAATTCAGCCAAATATTAATATCTTCACATTCTTTAAATTTAAAAGCAACACTTTTATTCACATTTTTACCCTAGAAATCATGATAAAATCAGACAAGATTTCATCTTAGGAAATATTGTATGCATTCTAGGCACAAATTTTTATACTAGGAGCAGAGAACAGAGATCTTTTTTGTGTGACAAGAAAATTAAAGTCTGTTTTGTAACACTCAACTGATATCTAAAGTATTATTTTCTATTCCATTTGCCTGGTTTCTTATCTCTTCAGTTCTGTGGAGCATTTTGAGAACTACTTATATGAATAATTTAATATTGACCCATAAGTCATCTACCATTGAATACTTTTATCAGACATGTACCTGACTCAGTGTACTAAATTACTAGTTCTCACAAATGTCTGGCATAAATGACCTTTTAAATTTTTTCATATTGAAACTGTGAAAACTGAGGACATTGTATCAAGGAAAGAAAAGGGAAAAGAAAAAAGGGACTTTAAGAAAAATACATAATAAACCTGAACCAAAATTCAGTCAAATTAATAAATTATTTCAAAGACAATATAAACAGTAAAAACATCACTACTTTGTATTTCTGGTAAACTATCCATTGAATGTTATTATAACTTCTGAATCCTACAGAAGTTTCCCAAGTGTTCTCTATAGACTATTAAAGCAGAGGTGTAGTGGTTAATATAGTAAAACAAAAATGAAGGAGAGATTGTTGAATTTCTGTAGCCACATAATTTGGGGGAAATATACAGAATGTTGGGGCTTGTCCTGTGGCTCAGTGGTGAAGAATCCAACTTCAGTGCAGGAGGTGCAGGAGACGGGGGTTCGATCCCTGGGTCAGGAAAATCCCCTGAAGGAGGGATAACCCACTCCAGTGTTCTTGACTGGAGCAGCCTGGTGGGCTACAGTCCATGCGGTTGCAAAGAGTCTAACACGACTGAGCGACTTAGCACACACACACACTTACAGAATGGTACACTTTCGATTGCTTTCATTCTATAGTTTATTTTCTTATGGTTAATATGCCTATGGGTACTGTAAATCCTTAGGATATTAGTATCAGTTATTTCTTGATGTGAAACAAGCCATCCCCAAATCTTTAGTCTATGAATTTTTGAGCAGCTCTCTGACTGGACCAGGCTCCACTGATCTCTGGATTCACTCATGCTTCTCTCATCAGTACGCAGGTTAGGTAGGGACCGCTCTGCTGACTTCAGCTGGAGCAACTTGGCTCTGCTTCACATGGTCTTTCGCCCTCCAGCAGCTAGCCTGAGCACATTCTCCTACCAGAAGCAGAGTACAAGAGAGAGAAGGGAAGCATGCCAACCTCTCGAACCTACACTTAAAAACAACAAGCATCACCTTCACTGTATCCTCTGGGCCACAGCAAGCCACAGGTGTAGCACAAATGTAAGGGGTAGAGAACCAGATTCCACCTTTTGATAAAAACACTTCCTATAAGTTATACTACAAAGGATGTGTACAGAGAGAGAGAGTATGGAGAATAATACTGTAACCAATCTACCATACAGTTTGACTGGGGAATTCTTTTTTTTTTTTCCACATAATATCTTTCAAGATTGAATTTGTAGTTCATGTCTCAGAAATACTAACATATAAAGTTTTTATCATCCATCTCTTTCAACATATATTAATTGAGCACTATTTGAGTCCAGTTAGCAACTAAACTTTTGGTACACAAAGTAAGTTGAGAGCGTGTTCTTTATCTACAAGATAATTCAGTGACCTTGTCAATGGTTTCCCAGGTAGGCGGAGTCAACTACTGCATTGGTGTTTTCCAATAAACTGTGTTCCTCTTCACTGCTGACTCTCTGTTTGGCCATGTAATTTGCATGCCAGTGGAACATCTGTGGGTGTGAGGCAAGCAGAAGCTTGATAAGTACTTGCACAGGAAGTTTGTCCTCTTGGAATAGTAGCTATTGCATCTCAGAGATCACAGTCTATGAGAAAACTCAAGCTTGCCACATGGAAAAGCCAGTGGATAAGAATCAAGAAGTGGAATGGATATCCAGATCCAAGACCCCAGATATATGGTCCCAGTCAACCTACTTTATTCAGCTCCAGCCATTCAACTAGAGTAGTTTAGGCTAGGGACATTATGGAACTAATACCAGCTATCTCAACTTTTCTTGCCTGAAATTCTGACCCATAGAATTATGAACAAATTGTTTCTTGTTTTAAGTTTGGGATGGTATGCTATGTACCAATAGATAACTGTAAGAGAAATGCCTGAAGAGTAGTGCTGCTATAACAAAAAAAACTAAATCCAAATTGGCCTTGGGACTTGAAAGCAGGCAAAAGTTTACATAAGGATGGCATTTCTTATGGAAAACAAAGACAGACTCAGATAGAAGGAAATAAAAAACCCACAAAGAACTACTCTGTGGGAAAGAACTAGCCTATAATCAAGGATCAGGTCCTACTCCCTGAAAAAGGATACCTGACAATTTAGAAATGGTTGAATTTTAAAATTTTTATGGATCAGTGGTATGTTGTTCAGTCACTCAGTCATGTCCAACTCTTTGTGACCCCATGGACTGCAGCATGCTGGGTTTCCCTGTCCTTCACTATCTCCCAGAGTTTGCTCAAACTCATGTCCCATTATTGAGTCAATGATGCTATCCAATCATCTCATCCTCTGTTGCCCCCTTCTCCTCCTGCCTTCAATCTTTCCTAGCATCAGGGTCTTTTACAGTGGGTCGGGTCTTCACATCAGGTGGCCAAAGTATTGGAACTTCAGCTTCAGCATCAGCCCTTCCAATGAATATTCAAGGTAGATTTCCTTTAGGATTGACTGGCTTAATTTCCTTGCTGTCTAAGTGATCGCTATGTGCTATACTTTTTTAATATCAATATGTGCTTGAGTTTTCCTATTACTATCTCATCATTAAATAACAAGTATGTATAGGCAGAAATCTTCCCTTTTTAATTCATAGATATCTGAATTAGGAGGAGTCATACCTGAGCAGCTGCATCCAAAGAACTGTGTCTAAGGAGCCTTATTTGCACTTGAACCTAATTCAGATGACAAGAACCTGTCTAAATCTGATAGCATAAGGAAATACAATATTGAGGATCTTGGGAGGACAAAAGTGTTCTTTGTGTATGGAAGAGCTGTGAATTATTAGATATCAAAAGTTGGACTGAGGTAAACAGTTACATCAGTTGCTGCCACAAGCCCATGCTTTTCAATATTCACCCCCTTATATCATCTCCTCCCATTCTAGCTGACTCTAGAATCAGCTGTGCATCTTGCTTTGGCCAAGGGAACATCAGAATGATATTTGATAGGCACGAATACATTGGTTTAGTCCCCATACAGCACACCCTCTTTGGACTCTTGAGACCACCGTTTTATGAGAAAGCACAAGCTAGCTATGTGGAGAAGTCATATGGGGGAGAACTGAAGAACCCAGTTAATCTCGACAACTGAATCTCCAGACATCTGGCATCAGCCTGAACTCAATCAATCAGTAAACCTCAATTTGTTCGAGGCAGCCCACCTGAGAACCCAACATCATGGAATAAGATGGGTAATTTCCACTGTTTCCTGCTCAATTTCTTCCTATGGCAACATGGACCAAGTTGTTACTGTAAGTCACTAAGTTTGGGAATTGTTGTTACGGAGAAGCAGATAACAAGAGTATGCTGCAGATTGGTGGAAGAGTGAACATCACTGAGGAATCAGATGAATCAACAAGTATCAGCAGGCATAACAGAAACATTACATAATGAAGAGTGTTGCTGCCTCACAGAGATGAAAAATAGATGATAGATGGATAGATAGAAAGATAGACAGATAGATAGATAGCCATTGGTATCTTCCTCTTATTGAGATAATTGGATAATTGAAACCTATCTCTATGACACAGAGATTAAATTTTTCAAGTGCACCTAGCCCACCAGGTTATTTCAAATAAAGTTATAAAATGTAATAACATTCTTACTTGCTAAGTATAGCCTTTATAAAATCTAGACAGTCATTTTATACGCAAGTTATATATGCCTACTTTTATTTTAGTTGGGCTTCCCTGGCAGCTCAGCTGGTAAAGAATCTGCCTGCACTGCAGTATACCTGGGTTCAATCTCTGGGTTGGGAAGATCCCCTGGAGAAGGGAATTGCTACCCACGCCAGTATTCATTCTGTCCTGGAGAATTCCATGGACTGCAGAGTCCATGGGGTCTCAAAGTCAGACACAATGAGTGCCTTTCACTTTATTTTCGTTAGTTTTACAATCTTAAAGTAATTCAATGAAAATTGGCAAATAAAAGGAGATGGTCTTATTCCAAAGAAGTAGATGTAAAGAGGGACTACACTAGAAAGGAAATTTTCCAACTAAATTTTCCAAATTTAGTATTAAGAATACCTATTATATGTAAGGCACAGCGCTTATAATATCGATATTCTAAATTGCACCTAAACCTATCTCAATCTGAGAACATGTTAATATGAAATATTATGTATCTAACAAGTTATTGTTGTCACTAAGTCATGTCTGACTCTTTTGAAACCCCATGGACTGTAGGCCATTACATTCCTTCTGTTCATGAGATTGCCCAGGCAAGAATACTGAAGTGGGTTGCCATTTCCTTCTCCATGGGATCAACCCAAACCAGGGATTGAACCCATGTCTCCTGCATTGGCAGGCACATTCTTTATCACTGAATCACCAGGGAAGCCCATTTAATAAGTAGAGAATTACTAAAAATCACTAAAAAAAAACATGAGTTTTAAAGTTTTCTATGATTTTATATTTTCTATTTCTTGAAAAAATAACATTAAATTTTAATATTGTTATCTTTATAAATTACTATTAACCTATATATACTGGTTAAATGATACCCCTGTAATACAAGGGAGGAAACACATTAAACATGTTTACACTGAATACAATTAGAAATCTTCATGTATAAGATATTGAATAAATATAGATATAATGAGTAAGTAAATGAGTTATATAATATTTCTGTGATCTATGCTGATTGAAGGGAGGTATTGTGTATATTTATTTGTTTATTTGAAAGAGTCCTATGAAAAATTATGTTAAGAACAAGAATGTTAGAGATCAACTTGCCAAGGTTCAAATACTCAATCTGTCACTTCATAACTGTATGATCTATGTCTCTGATCCCACAGTGTTAAAACGGAGACAATATTAAAGGCTTTTTCAGAGTATTGAATGAGCATTAAATAAGGTAATATACATAGGCTGTCAGAGCAGTACCAGAAACAATATCATACATGATACATAAGTGTAAGTCATTGTTATTTTTAGCAATTTAGTTGCTAAATTTCTCTTCAGTTTAATTAAATTGCCCATCCAAGTCATCTGTACCCCTCTGAGATTACTATTAATACTACTTTCTCTAAAAGGAAAATGAAACTAAAGCTTATTTACTTCCAGAAAATCTTTTAACAGCTTTACTCTTAGAAGTAATGCATTGATTGATTTGATCATTATAGGCACCCCATGAAGCAGAAACTATCATCAGCCTCACTTTAGAAATACAAAAGCAAAACTTCATACAGTTTAAAGAGGCTGCCCAAGATGTGATTCTAGTAAATAATGAAGTCAGAACTCAAAGTATTAGAGCTCCAGAACCTGCTGTTTTAATTATTGTATTAACTGACCTCTGAATTACATGATTTCTAATTTTTTTCTGTCAAAAATTGGATCCTATGAAAATTATTGCCTATAGCAGTCTTCTTTCAGCATCTTTATCTTTGCATAAAAGACAGAGAAAGAAAGTAAGAGTGCATGAAAGAATCAAGGGAAAATCATATTGGTGATAGAAACCAGAGTAATGAATGAAGATGTACATAAACCACTGCAGTGAGCACCTGAGTTGTTCTAGGAACTGTGAATACAGGAATGAAAATAAAAGAAAAAGAAAACTGACACTGAGAAGTTCTTTGCCTGTGCGGAGTTTTGCATTGATTCCAGAGACATCTCATAATGAAATAATGACAAAATTAAAGAATCAGTACAAGTTAAATCAGTAAGAAGAAGAAGACAAACCAGCAAAAGGGGAACCAAGATATGCAACCCCAAAATATGCCACTTTGGCATATTAATTATTTTGAGCTAAAAGCAGTTGAGAAACAGCAGGTACAGGAAAATCTCTCCATATTTCCCCTCTCTGTCTAAAAGCAGGACATAAATTTCCATGAAAAAGGTGCCTTTCCTGTATCAACAGAAGAGAGCACTCTTATCACTGGAGACAAAGAATTGATGTCAAGATGATTCTGCATATGCAAACATTTCTAAAATAACACTTATCTTCCATTAATTCCCTCCACATATTTCCTAGTCACTTTCCCACAGTTTAGTGGCTCTGTGAGCCCACATACCTTTTCTTTTGTCTAGTCACTTCTCTACAAGTTAGCACTCCCTGTTTAAAATCATGCATAAGCTGTTAGCTTGTCTTTTGTCAGTTTAATTTGCAGGTCCCAGTGACTTAACCTAAAAAGGTAGAGGAAAAGTTTTTCCTTCCTTACAAGGGTAATGACATAGAGAAATCAGGACATGCTATTTTGGAGACCGCACCAAACAAAGCCTCTCTGAATAAACAGCATTTGTATTAAGACTTGAAAAACTAAAAAGGTGACTCTCAGGTAGAGGGAACAACAAAAGCTATGACCTAAAGTGAAGGAAATGGTGGTCTGTTCTAAGCACAATACAAGGAGACTAGTGTGGATAGTGGATCATGAACAAAAGTGAGAGAGGAAGAAGATGAGGTTCTAAAAGACAGAGACCCAGCTCAGGATTTGTGTGCCAGGCTAAGGAATTTAATTTATTAATAGTTAAAATAGAAAGCCATTAAATATCTTTAAGCTGAGATTCCATTTGATAAAAGAATATTTTGTGTCATTCATTCATGGAGGTCACCAGGCATATCGTCCTGTGACAGAAATGCAAACCAGTATATGGAATCATGTTTGTTGTTTATTTTGTTAAGTGTAGAAAGGAAACCTCTTATTGAAACAGATCTAAGTGTCCAACATAATATAGAATACATCTTCTGCATATCGTCAGGTCTTCAGTTGCCACTCCAACTTGTTATTCAACCTTGAATTTATTCTCTTCCTGAACTATTTTCTTTTCCTTTTGTTTAAAATTGTAACCAAACATGGTTTAGTCTTAATGATTTTAAAATGTAACAAGTGTAGTAAATGTGAAAATTACACTTGAGACATTTTTTATTAACAAACAGTAAATATTTATACCATCATAGAGTGTGACTTTTAAGGTTGAATTAATAACAGATTGAAGCAATTAGAATAAAGATATAAATCATAAACTCATAAGGATTTTATTAAATCTCTATAACCCTCTAAGTATACTTTGTTTTTTCTTGCTAATTAGCAAGCAACTGGAACATAAAAATGAAGGATTTTTCTCGGAGCCACTGTGGTCCCTCTGAAGTTGCTTCAAAATCTGAATAGTTCAGAAGCAAACCAAAGTTCAGTTCAGTTCAGTCGCTCAGTCGTGTCCGACTCTTTGCGACCCCATAAACCGCAGCACGCCAGGCCTCCCTGTCCATCACCAACTCCCGAAGTTTACTCAAATTCATGCCCATCGAGTCTGTGATGCCATCCAGCCGTCTCATCCTCTGTCGTCCCCTTCTCCTCCTGCCCCATCCCTCCCAGCATCAGGGTCTTTTCCAATGAGTCAATTCTTCGCATGAGGTGGCCAAAGTACTGAGGTTTCAGCTTCAGCATCAGTCCTTCCAATGAACACCCAGGACTGATCTCCTTTAGGATGGACTGGTTGGATCTCCTTGCAGTGGCTTTCAGTTAATTTTCTTATAAGGGTCTTTCCTGAGGGGGTATTTAGAGGTGTGCCATAACATTTGAATTTAATGCTAAAAAGAAGTTATTTGATTTGCCCAAGGTCATCAACTGTCACTATAAGAACTGAGAAAAAAAATCCAGCTCTTTACATCACTCACAGCATCAATTATTTATATCACTTTTTGTTGGAAATTTTATGCTGGAAAGCATAACAAAACTTCCTGTTAGGTAAATGAGATTTCCTCTGTTTTAAATGAGATATAATTAACATACAACATTAGTTTTAGGTGTACAAATGTAATACCTCAGTATTTGTATATAAATTGCAGAATGATCACCACAATCTGTCTAGTTAAAACCCATCACCATACCTAGTTACAGGACTGAATTTTCACTTTTTACATGACTCTATGCAGATTTTGGGTGCCACCCAGTGTAGCATACTAGAATGAGCACAATAGGTTAGGACAGATAATCAGACTTTTTATCGTCTCAGCTACAATCACTAGCTCTTCCACTTACTACTGCAACAGAACCCATCACCCTGATGCTCAGTGACTTAAAACAACAGCAATTATTGTAATATTATCACTTCCAGTTCCGGGGGTTGATGGAATTCTTTTTGAGAATTTCTTACACAGCTACTCTCAGATTGTAGCTGAGGCTGGAGTCCTCTCAAATACTTCTTCCCTTCACATGTCTGTTGATTGATGCTAGCTGTGGGCCATAATGCCCACAGAAGGCCTTTTCACAAGGCTTGAGCTGCCTCACAGCATGGTAGTTTTTATAACCTAACTTTAGAAGTCACAAGGCTTTAATTCCAGTCTAGTCAAGGGCTGCCCAGCTGGGGGAGTGAGCATGGACACTTGTAGCTCAGTGGGAAGAATGTCAATGTCAGGGCAAGCGCATCTGGGACTGGACAGGTTGTTCCAGGCATCCTGGGGAATGAACTGTCCATACCAGCTATGCTAAATCAAGTTTCTGAATCCCTCGGTGTTTCCATTCTTCCCTCTATAAAATGGAAACTGCTTGACTTATTCTATGTGGGACTGTGAAATTCAGATATTAGGATGTACAAGAAAAGACAAAATAAACTTTCAAGCCCAATAACTGAAAGATGTTACTGGCATATAAATATCATTCAACTTATGTGACAAGGAGGAGAGAACAGAAATCTTAAGATTCCAACTAATTGTCTAGAATTATTTCTAGCTTGGTAATGAATTGCCCATACAAGATATGCAATCAAATCAATATTAAAACAAAAAAATCAAACCCTATAAAGCCAATTCCAAAAGTTCTGTACAAGTACAAACTTGAAAATGAATTGTCGTAAAACTTAAAATGCTTTATATATGATAATGTAATGGTTCAACGTGCAGTGCAATTGTCAAAATATTGAGAGCTTTAAATTTTAATTTTTTCTAATGAAATACTTGGTGCTTATGCATATAAATTTTCTGTGCTTCAGTTGTCTTCATCAGTAAAATTAAAATACTTTTAAATATGTGCTATGTTAAATAATCAATTAGATAAAGTTTAAAATAATACCAACATTGGTAGTGAATACAATCTGTTATAAAAGTACTATTGGAATTTGAATCTCAGTTAGGTTTGATCATATCACATAGAAAGCATGAAATAATGACCAAATTTACCCCCTCCAAATATCCTAATCATTTAAGCATATCATGGGTCTTATATTTGGCTTTTTTCTTTGCCTATGAATCCTGATGATAAACCTATTTAGTTCTAGCTTTCACTAAAGATGTTTTCTAATGATACATATGCAGAAAAAATAACAAATGTTATTTAACTAAGAAACTCAGAGAGTAGGATCATGGATCAATATGGGTATACTTACTTAAGAAAACAAACTGAAGACTATATATATAGTTCATTAATTAACTGCCATTATTTTAGTGAACAATAGAAGGAAAAGAATTAATATTTAAAAATAAAATTCAAACAATTATAATTTTAAAAGTAATTTTGATTAGCTATAAAGTGATCTATTTTTCTATCTAAAAAGTAAGTACAAATCATTCTAAAATAAGGACATTGCATATTCTGTCACTTTTGTCAACTGAAATTTATACAAGCAATACAAACTTTAAAGATTTGGGGGAATATAAGTGATACAGTGGAGTGGGATTAAAGGCAGCAATTTTCACCGTTATCTAAAAATATCACCCTTCACCAACAGTGATTCATTTAACAAATATTTACTGGGTACCATAGTATCTATGTGTGTGACATTTTCTTAGATCTAAGGAAACAAAAATGGAAGAGATACAAACATGGTCCTTAAAGGTCTTCAAATAAAGCAACATGATAAATTTATATAAAGTAATCATGTAATTTAATTGTACAATTGCATTTTCAACTTTCATCCTATGGCAGGGGCTGGTGTTGTTGTTGTTGTTGTTGTTATGTTGTGTTGCACAGTCATTTCCAACTCTGTGATCACATGGACTGTAGCCTGCCCAGCTCCTCCATCCATGGAATTCTGCAGACGAGGAAACTGGAGTGGGTTGCCATTTCCTAGGGGATGTTCCCAACCCAGGGATTGAACCTGGGTCTCCTTCATTGCAGGCAGATTCTTTACCATCTGCGACACTAGGGAAGATTGCTCTTTGTCAAACTAGTTGCATGTTCTTTTGGGATATACAATAATCCGCATTATTGTCAGCTCCATTTGCAGTTAAATGTGGTCTTGTGTCTGAGTTTTAGTCAGGGGAATGATAGTGACAGTGCAATGGGCCACTTTCAGGACTAGACCATGGACTTCCTAGGGCATTATTCGTGGTCATCCCCCACACACCTATTTGATACAGAAAAACAATGAAACCTTCAAAGGTATGTGAAGATGATGTAAAACCCAGGAAGTGACCAAGATCTCCAGGGGATCTTCCCGACCCAGGGATCAAAGCCAGCAATCGATCCCTGCGATGGGGCATTGCAGGCAGACACTTTAACCCCTGAGCCACCAGGGAAGCCCATAATGTTTTCCCTTAGCTTGATTGAACTTTTTAAAAGATTTTTTAAATTTTATTTATTTTTGGTTGTGCTGGGCCTTCATTGCTACACATGGGCTTTCTCCAGTTGCTGCAAGTGGGGACTGCTCGTCTTGCAGTACATGGGCTTCCGTGGTTGTAGCACATGGGCTCGGTAGTTGCAGCTTGTGGGTTCTAGAGAGCAGGCTTAGCAGCTGTGGTGAACGGGCTTAGCTGCTCCATGACATGTGGAATCTTCCAGTGATTGAACCCATGTCCCCTGCATTGACAGGCAAATTCTTATCCAATGTACCACCAGAGAAGTCCAGCTTGACTAAACTTATTTAAACAATTTTCTTCTTGACTATAGGCATCAGACCTCCCTTTTCTTACAGCATTTACTTTAGAAGGCTTGCAGTCCAGCACTCCTCCACAAGCTGACCTAGTCTCCCACCTTTTGTTTTAGTCACCTTGAATCCAATCTCTCCTTCCTATTATAATAGTCTTGACCCTATTGCCATAGACCACTATTCAGTTTCTTCCTTGACAGTTTGACTTTTTCTGGTGCATTTTCTTTTGACATAAGAAAACTAAGTTTCCACACCACTTCGTGGACTCCAACACAAGCTATACAGTAATATCTGTTTTGGATTTATCATAAGTGAAAAATCAATTATCTTTGTTGAACTGTGAAATGTGGAATTTGTTGCTTAGAAAAATTATCGTTCCCTTAACTAATATAATCCCACAATAATACAAGCCTCTGAGGACAAAAATCCCTGTTTTCTTATTCACCACTGCTTTGCTATAGTTGTGAGAAGCCAGAAGAAGGGACACGATCTAATTAGGGTAGTTCAGGGAAGTCTTCATATAAGATAATGTTTATCTGAAACCTTAATGAGAAGAAATTGTCAGAGTTGATGCTCTCCAAGGAGTGATCAACAAATATGAAACTCTAGCCATAGAAGTAAGCATAATATAAAGAAACTAGTCTTTAGCTATAACTAGGTTATGTAAAGGCAAGATGTTTGCAGTAGTATTATATTAAAAAATAGGGTATGGATTTTAATATCAGAATCTGTCACTGAGTGATGAATTTTATGGTTCTGAGGGGGTTTTCTTCAGACCAAGAATGAGAGAAAAAAGGAAAGATTCAGACAACATGAAAGTCAAAGGACTGAACAAATCCTTGAGGCTATTTGGGAACTTAATTTAAAACTCTGAAGAAATAATTAGGCCAGAAGCAAATACCAAAGCCAAGCTTAAAGAGCCAATAATATGTGAATCACAGTTATTAGCCAGAAGAATGCAGCTGGTTACTACAGCAGTCCAGTGGAAGTCTGATGCTGCTGCTGCTAAGTCGCTTCAGTCGTGTCCGGCTCTGTGCGACCCCATAGACGGCAGCCCACCAGGCTTCGCCATCCCTGGGATTCTCCAGGCAAGAACACTGGAGTGGGTTGCCATTTCCTTCTCCAATGCATGAAAATGAAAAGTGAAAGTGAAGTCGTTCAGCCGTGTCCGACTCTTAGCGACCCCATGGACTGCAGCCTACCAGGCTCCTCTGTCCATGGGATTTTCCAGGCAAGAGGACTGGAGTGGGGTGCCATTGCCTTCTCTGCCAGTGGAAGTCTAACACACCAAAATCTGGGGCATTATGGCAGAAGAATTTAACCTTTTAAATGAAATCTATAGTATTCTGTAATCAACAGATTTTGAGAAATTGTATAGAGGAAAGTCCACTGGGATTTGGTTAATGGTTTCTGGTATAATTGAGTAAAAGATAACGTAGTCATTCACTGAACATAGATAAAAAGGGAGCAACTATTTTTGAGGTTGTTTTTCAGTCGCTAAGTTATGTCCAACTCTCTGCAATGCAATGAACTGCAGCAGGCCAGGCTTCCCTGTCCTTCACTATCTCCCAGAGTTTGCTCAAACTCATGTCCACTGAGTTGGTGATGCCATCCAACCATCTCATCAGATCATTTAGTATAAAATGAATTTTGAAATCTGTGCAGGGTATCCAGGTGGAGATCAAATCTTCTTAATTTGTCTGAAACTTGGCTCATCACCTGGATACCCCATAAAGGTTTCAAAAAGAAGATGAAAGATGTATTCTGTCAAAAGTTACGGAGCTTGGAAGTTTTTTGATGATGAAATAGGGGTGTAGAGCACACAGATTATTAAGGAGGTTATCAGTTGCAATGAGTCAGTGACAGAGTGACAGAGCAAAAGCAAAAACTCTGAACTTCAATGAGAAAGAACCAATGACTGCAGGTCCTTGAAAGGTCTGTGGAACTTTGTTTTAAATAAAAGTAAGTCATGCACTAGACAGGCTTCCCGTCTGGCACCGATAGTAAAGAATCCATCTGACAATGCAGGAGACGCAAGAGACTTGGGTTTAATCCCTGGGTCAGGAAGATCCCCCGGGGAGGAAAATGGCAACCCACTTCAGTAATTTTGCCTGGGAAATCCCATGGATGGAGGCAGTGGTGAGCTACAGTCCATGGGTCACAAGGAGTCCGAACAGCTAAGAATGCATGTATGCAGGCACTCCACAGGCTTGGATGAAGTGACACCTATCTGTGTGGCTAGTGTAATAAGAAACTTAGCTCAGATGTTCCCCTTTTCACTGCCCAAAACTAACCTCAACAAAGCTACTTGTGGGATTAGCCCAAGTCAAAAAATTAATTGTGATATCTGAAGTAGGATTTATGAGATTCCTGCAATCAAAAGCAGGTAATAAATAGATTTTGAGTGAATAAAACAAAAAACATTATCTTTTTATTAACAGGGAATTTAAGGGCAGTTGGTATTGGAGCACCAGCTATCTGAACCACAAAACAGTCACCAGTGATAAATACAAAATTTATTTTCCATACTTGAAGAAATATTAAGAATGGACATAGGATGTAGTAAGTGGGGTGGTCATTGAACAGGGAGTACACACTTGACTTTTGTTGTTTGTTAATTAATAGTTGCTCTTACTTTGATGTGTTTTCCTAAAATTTAAAGTAAAAAATTTCCTAATTTTTCAAAACTATTTCAGGGAGATTATCAAACAATGAACTGTCTATAAAATTTTATCAGTGTTATTTACTACACCCATTATATATTCTTCCTAAGAAAGATTTTTTTTCCTTTTTCCATTATTCATAAACAACCAAAACTTTGAGCACTGTATGTGAACTATAAGATTCTCAAACATTACATCTTAAGATAACAGAATATTTATTGGCCTGTACAAAGACACTTACTCCTTGGAAGGAAAGCTATGACCAACCTAGACAGCATCTTAAAAAGCAGAGACATTACTTTGCCAACAAGAGTCCATCTAGTCAAGGCTATGCTTTTTCCAGTGGTCACGTATGGATGTGAGAGTTGGACTGTGAAGAAAGCTGAGCACTGAAGAATTGATGCTTTTGAACTGTGGTGTTGGAGAAGACTCTTGAGAGCCCCTTGGACTTCAAGGAGATCCAATCATTCCATCCTAAAAGAGATCAGTCCTGGGTGATCATTGGAAGGACTGATGCTGAAGCTGAAACTCCAATACTTTGGCCACCTCATGCGAAGTGTTGACTCATTGGAAAAGACCCTGATGCTGGAAGGGATTGGGGGCAGGAGGAGAAGGGGGTGACAGAGGATGAGATGGCTGGATGGCATCACCGACTCGATGGACATGAGTTTTAGTAAACTCCGGGAGTTGGTGATGGACAGGGAAGCCTGTCCTGCTGTGATTCATAGGGTCACAAAGAGTCGGATATGACTGAGTGCTGAACTGAACTGAACAGAATTGCATATAACTTGTTTGAAGTTTTTAAGTGGAAAAATAGTAAGAATATTTTGGAGCCTTAATCATCACAACATCTTGTCAACAAACAGCTCTCTCTCTCTTTAAAGCTATTCTTCTTCATTCAAGTGAAACAGTTTAAAGTAGAGTAAAACACAAAGGATATGCATTAGAAAACTGTTCCACACTACAATGGGGTGCTTAGTAAGTTGCTGTCAATTTTGGAGTAGGTTATATTATCAGGAATGCTGGGAAGTAATTAAGGTGTCATTTTATTTAGATACCATTGCCTGATACAGTAGCCAATTTATTTTTAAATACAGCTATGCTAAGGCATCAAATATTGCTCAGGCGCTAAAGACAAGCAGACTGGTTTCAAATTCACTTACTAGCATGTGACTTTATCCAGGCTACTAAGCCCCTGAAGCATCAGTTTTTTTCACCTTTAACTTTAGTAAAATAATAGTACCTACTGTACCCTACTTATAGGGAGGTTTTATTAAATAATGTATATAAAATGTTTATAAAGTGTGAGTATGCTCATTCGCATCCAACCCTTTGTGGCCCCTTGGACTGTAGCCCACCAGGCTCCTTTGTCCATGGGATTTTCCCGGCGAGAATACTGGAGTGAGTTGCCATTTCCTCCTCCAAGGGGGTTATAAAGTACATATTGTTACAGCTTTTATTAGAACATGAGTACAACAAGGCAGAAGTAAGGGGTAGGATCACATTTAAAGTATTACAGAGAGCACTTTAGTCACTGTATAAAATTATTTCTTTTATCCTAAAGAATATGGTCTGATTTATAACACTACACTATTAACTGACTCATGATCAGATAGTTTTCTTATTATTTGTGAAGACCTGCTCAAATTGCCCCGTGAAAGAAACTCTTTTCTATGTTTTACTTTCTTACACATTTTCCTCTAATTCACAGATAGTAAGCATCCTATTCATTGTCTTTTCTTAATGTGTACCTAGTGAATTCCAAGAAGAGAAATGGATTCAGCAGCATAATATCAAGATGATATCTGTCATCAAAGAATGAGTGCTATTTTGACAGCAATTCACCTGGTGGCTGAGCATTTATCTCTGGTAACACTGGAAATTCAAACCTGTCAGCAGCCGCCAGTTAAATGGAAAGATTAGTAGAGCACATGTTCAACAAATAGGTTTACTCCAGAAAGATTCAACGGAGTCCTTATTTGGTTTTACACTTTCTCTATAAATTGTAGCTTTATTGATTCAAGAAGCTACATTGATTAAGTAAAAATAACTAAACAATTTCTTCCATTTACATATTAGAAGTCAACGAAAATTCTGAAGCATGTAAGGATCTTGAGTTTATCCAGTTGTAAGGTTAACATGAGGCTTCAAAATGAACATGAACATGTCAATCTAAATGTATGCAACTAGCGTGACAGTGGGGAAATTTGGGGGCTGATTAGTCAGCAAAATGCTAGAAGTAAAGGAAAATCACAAGAAAGCATTGCCCATTCATTGGTCAGCTTTTTAAATTTCTATAGCTAGTAATAGAAAATATAATGGGAAAGCCCCACAGAGACTGAGGTATGGAGTTTTTACCAAAACAAATTAAGCAAAAAAGCAGAGTAAGAGAGTGTTACAGGCTGAGTTGTGCTTCCTCCCATCAAAAAAATTCTTACATTGGAAATTCTAACCCCTAGCACCTCAGAACATAAACAGATTTGCAGATAAGGTCTTTAAAAGGATAATTCAATTAAGAATTGAGGTAATTAAGTATTAAGGTCTTTAGGGTCCATCCTAATATGACTAGTGTCCTAGAAAGGTCACATCTGAACACAGACTTGCACACTCACAGATGAAAGATGAGGTGAAGATAGAGGAAGTAGCTATCCGTAAGCTAAGGAGAGAGGCTTCAGAAGAAATCAATCCTGTAAACACAGATGTCTTGATCTCAGATTTCTAGCCTTCAGAATAAAGAGAAAACAAATGTTTAAGTCATTCCATTCTGTGCTTTGTTATGGCAGTCCTACCTAATAAAGAGAAAAACAAGAGGGCCAGGTTGGGGAAGGCCAGTATTCCACTTCTTCCAAGGTCATATCATGCCATCATCCCCATCCTTCCAAAGTGGTCATTACCCAGTCTCTAAGAACCTAGATCTTCAAGAGGGCATTTGAGGTATAAACATTTTCTTAATCTCCTTGGTGGTCTTTACTTAAATTTTTTTGTACATTATATTGGAACTAATCATTAACTCTCTTCCTGTTTCTTGACAATATTTCTGTAATAATCTTCATTCAAAGGAAGAAGCCTTTGACCAGTTGAGTGTTGGCAAAAGAAGTCACGGGGGTTGATGCATAGATTGACCCACTTAGATCAACACATAGGTTGACCTTCTCAAACATATACTATTATGATTGAACACTAGATATTCAAGTGTATGTATTATTTAAAATTTTCAGTTTTAAATTAACTAATAGAATCCAAAAGCATTAATAAAACAAGATAACTTATTGAAATATTAATGTTTGCTTGTTTTTTCTTTTCTTTTTTTTTCTTTTTTTGCTTCTCTGCCCCTATTATTATCTTCCACCAAAAGGGAGCCAGCCTTTGGAAGTCCAAGGATTTTGATGGTGTGGAAAACTTCAGAAGTAAGTTATACAATATATTCTTTTTGTCTTTTGAGAAAATGGCTGGAATGTTGACATAGTTAAAAATACAAACTTCACAACAAGCCTCACCATTCTCTAACATGTTTAGTTCTGTTTCTAGGAGACAAGTCAGCTCAACATTCATGAGCCCTAAACCAACAACAAAGAAAAGAAAAGATTATGTTAGGTGTATAGGCAGAGTTTACATGAGGAGGTATCTTTAAGAATCAAGGAGGCAAAAAAAGTAGATTATGGAATGGAAGATAGGATTCTAAATTCTACAGTAATGGGCATCTAAATACTTCTCCAGGGAAGTGCTGAACCAGGAAAGAGGACTCAGTCTTTTAAAAATTGGTTCTATGAACTATCTGTGCATGCTAATTTGCTTCATTCATGTCTGACTCTTTGTGAACCCATGGACTGTAGCCTGCCAGGCTCCTCTGTCCATGGGATTTTCCAGGCAAGAATACTGGAGTGGGGTGCCATTTTCTACTCCAGGGGATCTTCCTCACCCAAGAATTGAACCCGAGTCTCCTGCATTGGCAGGTGGGTTCTTTACCACTAGCACCACCTGGGATGCCCCATGGTGTACCTAGGGAGATGCTATATCTGTTACAAAAAGACAGAAAAACAGATCCAAAAGCTTGAAGAAAGGCAGTTTATTGGCTTACATGACTGAAAAGTTTAGGAATTATTTGATCACCATTAAAATGATACCCCAGGATACAGTTTCCCATTCTCTATCTCTATCTTTTAGTTCTATTCACTATATCATCAGTGCTATTATCCAGCAAACTCCTCTCTTGGTTTTAAGACAGCTTAACTTACATGATCTGAGCTTCATATTTTAAGGGAAAAATGAGATTATGTTATCCAGGATGGCCTCCCTGAGGTAAGGTATCATTCATTTCATTACCCCTGAACCTGTCACACACATTCATCTATGAACCAATCACTGTAGCCAGAGGAACGTGCTGTGCTGATTGGCCAGGCTAACATAATATGCATGCTTCTAGGTCTTGAGGTTAAAATCAGTTTTACCCAAACCACACTGGATGAGGTTGAAAAAAAATGACAGTTTTCAAGGACAAAAATGGTTACCAAAAATAGAATAGACAAGATTTCTAGATTCCACATCTAGCTTGAAAGCACAGAACTGCAGAACACCAAGGGAACACTGCAGACTTTGACAACATAAAGAAATGAAACTAGCATTATATAGTAAACAAGAGCTTAGAAGTCATTATCTCATTTGGTGGGATAGTGTCCAGATCTCCTGATTTCTGAAAGAGGAAGGATGCTCCTGTAACAATTGAGATGAAATTCTCATGCAGCATAGGAAAAGTACAACTTTGAGACCAATCTGAATTTATTTAATAGTATGTACAAAGTAATATTTCTTTTACACTTGGATTTGTGCATTAAGTTTAATATCCTTTCATAAAGATCTTAGACTTGCTTGTAAATGCTGACCCAACAAGGATACTGAACTTATAAGGTTAAATGATATCAATGAAATCATGAAAGGTCACCGCAGAAATGCCAACATATACGTATATATGACTTGGGATAATGTCATTATGACTATTCATCAACTAATGAATATGTAAAACTATAACCATCCATTTACTGAAACCTATCCTAAAAACTAGAGCATTTCTTACAAAGTTATCGCATGAATTTAAGAAAAATGAATAGAGTGGACAGAAAGTAATGTTTTACTTTAAGACAAAGCCTCTTTAAAGAAATAAAAATAAAAGAAGAAAACAAAATACATATATCACATTCCTCTTGATACCTCTCTGCTTTAACTCCTTTTTTGGGAAATATTAAAAATGTACATCTGTACTTCAGAAAGAAGAGAACTTTTTTACCAGCATTAGGATTGTGTTTTAATTTTTAAAAATGAAAACTAAATATGGATTCAAATATAAATTATATGGAAATATTTCAAGTCCTGAAAACATTTTTGCCCACATATTCCAGCAGAATAAATAATGAAACCAGATGACCTCCAGTGGTGACAGATGGGTTCGGCTTTTGACGATGTGATTCTTATATTCGCTCTAAGCTAGAACATCTTTAAACTTGATGAGGAATAAAGTGAAAATTTTATTACACAATATAAAATAAGACTCAGTCATATAAATTGCACGTGAACCTGGAGCATTAATTTGCAATAACTTGAGCTACATATAAATATATAAACATTTATTCTCTGTCAGTAAAGCAGAAGCAGTTTTACAATATAATAGTCCAGCTTCCAAGGATGGTGCAGGGTTGATAGTTAATTAGTTTTCTCCTTTATTTCACAAGAATATTTGAAAAATAATTCATTTTATTTCCCTTGATAATTTGGTTAACTGAATGATATGTTTCCCCAAGAGATATCTCCATGCCAAAAGTCAGTACCTTTAAAAGCCTAAGAAGTTTTCTTATTTGATTTATTTGTCTATCATTTAGAAATTAACTGCTCTCTATAGAAAGTTTATTTTATTATTGGGTTATGTAGTATTATTTTTTCCCTCTAGCACCCAAAACATTTATTTTAGAAAAATAGATTTTATTTTTATTACTCATTATGTTTTAATAAATAAGAAATCTAAAGAAACTTAAAATTTTATTATTTCTTAATAAGAAACCCAAACTTATATAAAAGTGTATATAAAGTTTCTTTGTCTCCCTCAGTATACTGAGATAAACTAAATGCCAACCATATATATGTTTATTTCATGGCAAGGTACCAAATTTTCCTCCTTTCTTTCCCAAGTTAGAGTTAGCTAGGAATCTTTTCATTTTGGTCTTAAATTGAATCAATGGGAGGCAAGTACGCATTCATTTTAGAATATATCACAGAATGATTTGTCACTATAACTTTCCTTAGGGAGCAATCTGCTACCAGATAAATGTTTTAGCTGCTTGCCATCAGATCATTCCAGTTATGGAATGCATCACTACTTTGACTCCTGTTTCTTTATTAGATTGGGTTGTAGACATTAGTATCTAATGTACATTTTTCAAGATACCAAGTATTGTTAAATCAAACAGTTAGGGAAAGTAGAGAGCTTCCTTTGTGACTCATTTGAACAAATATACCTGTGAAACAAAACTGTTGTTTAATTGAAATATTTAAGGCAAACTCACCATTTTTCTCAGTACTCTTTTCGCCTTTGCCTGTCAAGGAGAAGCTGTATGCAATGGTAAGTGAGAATACAGATTCTTCAGTTAGATTAATAGATAGGAAATCAAATTCTAAAGTGAATTTTTTTTTCAAGATGCAGAATTACTCAACATCCATAGGGCAATAATTATTGCATTCCTCTTGACAAAATTCACATATTTCTATGAGTTATTTACTTTTCTATCAATTTCCTACACCTTGGAGCTGTAAAAAGTTTGACAAAGAAAGTCACAGATAACCCAGCAGGCTGTTAAACAAGACTTCCAGGCATCTTTTTTGCACAGTCTTCCACATTTTTTCTTGACAATAAAATGAATAAGCAGAAGTATATTAGTTGTTTGATAAGAATACCATGTTGCACCTTCCAGATATAGAAGGAAAAAAAAAAAAGAAGACAACAAGAAAGAAAGAGGATGAACAGAAAGACAAGGGAAAGGAAAAAAAAAAAGCTGGAAAATAAAAACTTAAAGAAAAAGAGTCCAGAAAACAACAATCTAAATATGACACGACTAAAATATGATGCAAATTAAATGACTGAGGAATGTAGGAAAATACAATCCCCTTGACCTTGACTCTAAGAACATTTCTTTCAAGGAACAATCCAGATCCCACCAGATGTTATCTGCAGTGGCTAAAACTCACAGTCATAATAATGAAAATGGAACATATTTATCTTCATCCTTTGGAATCTGTTAAAACAACAGTGAAATAATAATTTATGGTTTACTCAAAAATATATGAATATGAAAGATAGAAAATACACTGCAGAAGAAACCAAATGTGTCTCAGCATTCCAAACAGAAAATAAAAGCAAACAATATGTCATCGCTAAGCAGTAAAAATAGCTAACATTTATTTAACATGCGAAACACCTCAGTAGGCAGTTTACATTGATCATCTCATTTATTCCTTACAAAACCACTATCAGTAGGGTGTGTTTTTATTGCCAGTTTACTACTAAGGAAAGTGAGGCACCAAGAAGTTTTGTAGCTGGTGATCAGATTACACAACGGAGTGTCAGAATCTGGACATAAACAGGGCAGTTTGACACCAAGGTCAACACAGGAGACTTGAAAACTAAGATTTCTAGAGCATGTACTACAAATACACTGAAAACCAATCATCTGTATTATAATTCTTTCTATAGTGAGTATTAGAAAAAATCTAAAACGGATGGGCACAAGGCAAATTTATGGCTTAATAGATCTAAGAGGCCCGAGAGTATAAATCACTTCAAGAGCAGCTTGACTCAAGGGCATACACAATGCCATCTCTCTCCATTTGCAGTTAGATTTTCCATGGCTTCTATATTTAGGTTTCATTTGGTATCAAGATGGTTCTCAGCAGTTATAAGTCCACATCTGCCAAGTTAAATTCCAAAGAGGAAAGGAAAGAGGGGAAAGGGAGAATATACTTCCACAGATGTGCTAGCCTGTATCTCTGCTGAATCATTTAGAACCATCCTCAATCAATCAATGTGACCAGAGCAATGTGAAGTTCTACTTGGCCTAATACACATATCTATTCTGGACCTAGAATCTGAACTAGAACAACCAAGTCATCATAGACTGGTCTTGAGATGTGTTCATTTCCTATGGAAAAATTGGGAACCTATTTACTTAAAAGGTTAAAAAATAATAATAATGGTAAAAATGAGATATCTAATATACAAATATATGCAGTCCTTCTTCAATTTGTAGGAATTACACCTCACCTTATATGTACACCTATATAGGATTTTTTTCCTCCAAAACTCTAACAGTATTGTAACTTCATTGTCTGAAACAGTGTGTGTAACTCTTAATAACTCATCTGATTGCTAGTAATAAAATATTGCTTATATCTAAAAATAAAAGGCAATGGGGTAATATATCATTTGACTACAAGAACTAATTAAGGAAATAATTTTATTTTTATCAGTTCTTTCCCCATAAGGCAGATACTCCAACTCCACAGTTTGGTAACATCTAGCCTGTAGTACTAAAACATTTACCATGACATACAACATATTACAAAAGCTAATCTAACTTACCTTCACGGCTGCCTCCCACAGCTCTCTCATTCTTACATATGAAACATGTCATCACTTTTGAAATGCTCTGTTCCTTCATTCTTTTATGGTTTTGTGCTTTCCCCTTTTTTTTAAGACTGCTGTTTCCTGTCTACCTGTCTTTTCAACCAGATGAATTGATAATCATCTCTCATAACTATGGGGCTTCCCAGGTGGCACTAGTGGTAAAGAACCCGTCTGCCAATGTAGGAGATGTAAGAGGCATGGCTTCAATCCCTAGGTTGGAAAGATCCCCTGGAGAAGGAGATGGCAACCCACTCCAGTATTCTGCTTGAAAAATCCCATGGACAGAGGAGCCTGGTGGCCTACAGTCCATGGGATCACAAGAGTTGGACATACCTGTGACTAAACAACAACAACATCATAACTAAATATATATAACTTCTTGGGAAATTTTCCCAGACAAGTCCAGGTAAGTTTATATGCTCCTACAGAGTGGGGTCATATGATGCAATTACATTATTAATTATATTTGTGTAGCTGGTATATTTCTTTACCCAAAGTGGCACTTTTCAGTGACAAGGATTGTGTTTTATTCATGTCTCTTTCTAGCACCTACTGTAACACGGTGTCTAGAACATAAGAGGAACTCATAAATACCATATTTTGTTAAATCTAAGATGTCATGCATTGAAGGTGTAAGACACATTATCATAGTACATACTAATAAGAAAGAACATAACTGCTTGAGCAATAGGGTTTTTATTTTATAATTCTTAATAGGCTTTATCATATAGTCCTGAAATTTCCTGAGTCTGAATTTCAGAATCTTTTTCAACTCAGATAGATTGATACCTGTTTTTTCCACACGTCAGCCTCTGTACCATTATCAACATCGATGATGCAGTATTTAATTAAAGGGTTCTCAACAATTATTCAGAACTTTATTTCAAAGTGCTGACATACTTTTATACTGGGCTTCCTTGATCTTAATTCACCAAGGACTCATTTTCCACTTCAACTGTACTTAAATGAACTTAAGTACTTTACTGATGAAAATGTCAATAGTTTATAATTGTCTTGTTTTATCACCAGTAAGAATAATCAAGATAGTGCATGCTTTAGGTTGAACTATATTAAAAATGAATAAATAACTAAAAGAAAATTTATATCTGATATTTATTTTTTTCTAACATATTATAATAAAAACTTTCCAACATGGAGAAAACTTGAAAGATTTTTGCAACAAATATCCATAGACATAGTACATAGGTGATACAATTAATACTTTGTTATACTTGCTTTATCACATATATATCATCAATTCATTTCTTTATTTGTCCATAAACCTATATTACTTTTGATGAACTACAAGTTTAGCTGCAGAATTCAGACTTTTTCATTTTAGCCATTCTAGTTGCTTGGGAGTTCCTCCAGCCTGCCTGGTTGTCAGAGGTCCCCCATCACCATCTGATGAGTATCCTCAGAGTGGAGAGACAAGGACTCTGTGTTTTTCCTCTCTGCCATCTAGCTCTGCCTCTATCTTTTTATTTTTTGAGTTGTAGAAAATTTGCAGTATTTCCTGGTTAACAGTTCTTTGTCAGATACAGGTTTTTACAATATCTGTATATTATATTTGTATTTCCTTGATGACATGTTTAAATAACCAAAGTTTTACTTGATGAGGTCTAATTTATCACCGTTTTATGGTAATTTCTTTTTAATGTCTTAGCAAACCTTAGCTTACCCACAAGTTGTGAAGAATGTCTCCCTCCTCATGTTTTTTATGATTCATAATATGGTAAATATTCTCAGATTGTGTCTTGAACATTATAAACGAAATGATATAGAAGTTCTAACTTTGATATTCCTCCAAACCTTCTTTTTTAAAAAAGACTAAATTTACAGTTCAAATGCAGATACCTCTAGGCCCGTTATACGTAAGTGTGTAACTCTCTGTAAATGTAATAGAAAAATATGAAAATGATAGTATATTATGATAATGAAATCAATAAATAATACAAAAGCCTGCTAATATGCCACTATTGATTTTCAGATCTAGCCTATTAGCAATTTTGAAGTATATAATACTGTTGACCATAGTCGCTATGCTGTGCATTAGATCTTCAGAACTTGCTCATATTCTTGTACTAAAGTGAAAGTGAAAGTGAAAATGAAGTCGCTCAGTCGTGACCAACTCTTTGTGACCCCATAGACTGTAGTCTACCAGGCTCCCCCGTCCATGGGATTTTCCAGGCAAGAACGCTGGAGTAGGTTGCCATTTCCTTCTCCAGGGGATCTTCCTGACCCAGGGATGGAACCCAGGTTTCTCGCATTGTAGGCAGACGCTTCACCATCTCAGCCACCAGGGAGGTCATTTAATACCTGCCCAATTACCCCACCATTATTGATTTTAATGCCTTGTATGAAAACATTGGAATAAATGTAAATGTATCAGTTGCCAATAATTTACCAGAAATAATCCAAATAATCTAAGTTTCTGAATGTTTTTAACATATAAAAGTTTTTCAGATTAGTTCTTGTAACAATTAAATCCAGCAGTTAATATTTTTTGTGTATCTACCTATACAGGCCTATAAAAAAAAAATTTGAGAATGATACACAGAAAGAAATAGAACACAACCATAAGAAAGAAAAACACAAATGGCATTAGTTAAAAAAAGATTAAGACTGACATTTGGAAAGAATTAGAAATAGAAAATAGGAAGTTATGAGATTAAAAAGTTTAAAAGGTAAACATAATTAAATCCAAATCAGAACCAGCTTTGCCAGAATGAAATACAAGTTAGAAATGGGAAGAATACTATGGAACATGTTTATAACAAACTGAAACCCCATCATAGGGCTGTGAAATCCAGCTGACATAAGGGCCTAGCAGGCAGATAACTGTAGTAACAATTGAAAAGAATGATTAAAGTTGAGTTTCATTAGAATGTAAGTTTGAAAGATACTCATCAAATAAAATCAAAGGTAAAGAATCTATAACAAATTGTAATAGATGATGCTTGAAACGTATGACTTCCAAGCAATACAATTTGGAATCTGACAATGTAAAAATATGTTTTCACTAGACAGATGAAAGAATACCACTTTGACATTCATTGCTTTCCAAAGTTCATCCTATTGCAACATATTTATTTCCCCAATCTCATGTATAAAATTTAAATGAATGTGTTTTTATTTAAATATTCACTTTCTTATTCTCTGTGAGAACTTGTGGTTCAGATATATTTGGAATGGAGTTATATTATGATTTTTTAGCCTGTGATGTTAAAGTTTCCTTCCCAATCCTAAGAGAATTGAATGAAATTTTCCATCTTGAACTTGTAGAAATGAATTGTCAAATGATAAAAACAATAAAACAAAATGTGTTCCATTTTGAAAGAACTTTAGAGAGGATTTGGCTCTCACACGAAAGAAATGATTGACATTTATATCCTAAAATTTCCAAGTTACCACTGTCTATGACCAATTCACAGACCTGCCTCAGATTCCATTTTCTAAAGCAGATAAACTGTGTAATAAATAATCTAGCTTCATTTTCAGTATGATTTTTAGATAAGAAAAATGTAGCAAAGAAAGATGGTAAGGTAGAAATTTTCACAGAAAGAAATGAAAGTTGTATTTACCCCAAATGTTTTTATTCTTATAGTAACTGAAGTTATCACTATTATAGGAGATAATAAGAAAATTAAAATAATAAAATAATAAGTGTTTACAGTTAAATTAGTAAGTAGGCTAACATTTTATTGCATATATAATGTGTGTGTATATATATATGTGTGTATGTATAGGTATTAAATATAACAGGTTACTTTGCATTCAGAAGTCTCATTGAATAGAACTTTTAACCTTAACTGGGGATCCAGAAAGTCCATTTAGTATCAAATAGCTGTGCTAATCACCAAATAAAAATCCTCAGTAGTTAGAGGCAATTTATGATTTTCCCAGTCTGTAGCAAATGCCATTGCCTGGAATTGACTGTGACTATGATAGCATTTGGCCACCTGATGTGAAGAGTTGACTCATTGGAAAAGACCCTGATGCTGGGAGGGATTGGGGGCAGGAGGAGAAGAGGACGACAGAGGATGAGATGGCTGGATGACATCACTGACTCGATGGGCATGAGTTTGAGTAAACTCCGGGAGTTGGTGATGGACAAGGAGGCCTGGCGTGCTGCGATTCATGGGGTCGCAAAGAGTCGGACACGACTGAGCAACTGAACTGAACTGAACTGGAGTGAACTGAACTGAACTGAATTGATGACAGCATTCGACTGTTCTGTAAACATGTATAATACTTTCTGGAAGGTTAGTTCCAATTTTTTTGTTAAGTTGATGAATGTTCTGGGTTCTCCTTTTTTGTGTGGTTATTTTTCAATTGACAAAATAATCTGTAAGTCCATTATGTACCCGGCAAAACAAACAAAAAAGAAAGTACAGCTCCTAACTTCCCAATAATCTGGGAAGAAAGCCTGAAACTCACTGGGAAGAAAGTCTAAGCTTTCAAAGGAGAATAGAAGGCAACTCTTCAGCTACACTTTCTTAAAGGCTTACTTAGGAATTGGCTTTCAGGTTAAGATCTAAGATGAACAAAGGCCACTGAAGCAAAAGCCCAACATTGTGAGAGAATGTTCCCCCAGGTTCTTGGAGATCTGAGAAACAACAGTCAAGAGAATCTCAACAGAGTAAAGAGGGAGATAAAGAAATGTTTCATTATTTCTATGCTGTAAAATGCACAAATATTCTTAATTTAAAAGATCCTAATAATTTGCTCACTTTCCACTTACTTCATAGTCCTGTAAACATTGGTCTAACATGTTTCTGGTAGCTTCTTCTCAATATTTTCCCTGCATTCATTCATTCTCATTCTACATGAGAAGCTTCAAATACTATTCCTACCAGGCTCATTTACTTCCCAAAGTGGAACCATTTACCATTTTTCTAAACGCCTCCTCTGCATGATCTAATGCGTGACCGTATCTTGCTCTCTCTCCATTTCTCCCCAGCCCTACAGGATAACCCTGTATGCTATGCTCAGTTGCTCAGTCATGTCTGACTCTTTGCAACCCCAAGGACTATAGCCCACCAGGCTCCTCTGTTCATGAGGATTCTCCAGGCAAGAATAATGGAGTGGGTTGCCATGCCCTTCCCCAGGGGATCATCCCAACTCAGATATCAAGCCCAGGTCGCCTGCATTGAAGGTGGATTCTTTACTATCTCAGCCACCAGGGCAGCCCACAGGTTGACCCTCTGCATCCTTAAAAGTCTGTCTCTCCTTCCTCTGTCCTCTCACCAGCCCTTTGTTCCTTCTTTATAATGCCTCATGTTGTATTTTGTCAGAATTTAGTGTTACCTGTTCCATTTTTATACATTCTTTACCAGATTTTATGTTTAGAAGAATAGGAGCCTTAAAATGAGTTCAATAGAAATGTAACTTTTAAAATCACTTATTTAAAATTTTTTAAAAATTACAATAACTCCAAAATCACTGCAGATGGTGACTGCAGTCATGAAATTAAAAGACTCTTGCTCCTTGGAAGAAAAGCTATGACCCACCTAGACAGCATATCAAAAAGCAGAGACATTACCAACAAAGATCCATCTAGTCAAAGCTATAGTTTTTTCAGTAGTCATGTATGGATGTGAGAGTTGGACTATAAAGAAAGCTGAGTGCTAAAGAATTGATGCTTTTGAACTGTGGTTTTTAGAGAAGACTTTTGAGAGTCCCTTGATCTGCAAAGAGATCCAACCAATCAATCCTAAATGAAATCAGTTCTGAATATTCATTGAAAGGACTGATGCTGAAGCTGAAACTCCAATACTTTGGCCACCTGATGTGAAGAGCAGACTCATTGGAAAAGACCCTGATTCTGGGAGGGATTGGGGGCAGGAGGAGAAGGGAACGACAGAGGATGAGATGGCTGGATGGCATCACCAACTCGATGGACATAAGTTTGAGTAAGCTCTGGGAGTTGGTGATGGACAGGGAGGCCTGGTGTGCTGCAGTCCATAAGTTCGCAGAGTCGAACATGACTGAGCGACTGAACTTCCAAAAACGTTTTTGTCAAATCATACTGTGGTTTTCAAGTTCTTCAGATATATAACTCTTCATTCACTTTTTATAATTTTCAAACTCCCCATTAACTTCCTGAAATTAAGTTCATAGACAAAATTACTTACCAAGATAGAGTTAAAAATAATTTCTCCTATTAGCATTTGCAAGATTAAATAAAATAATTTGTAATAAATCACAGCTTTCCTTTCCTCTGTCAATAATCAATCAAGCAGGTCTACACTAACTGAGACGAAGTGGCCAGAGGGCCACTTTATGTAGAATAAGAGTAGGTTCATAATCATAGAAGCTGATCCATACTGTATACATTTGTTATCTTAAATATTATCATTGGGATTACTGTTATTTATTTTATTTCCTACAATATGAAACACTGTTAGTAAATTCTAAAACAGAATAATGGATAATTCCCTTGATTTATTCAATAGTACATGCCTACAAAATTGTGCCAGTAAAATTATGCAAAAATATCCTTTGTGTTTATATGTAAAATGAAAGAAGTTTCTATTCTCAAGTAATCACAAGGGAATTTTTCCATTTGCAAGACTGAAATATTTAGAAGTCTTTGAGTGAAGTCACTCAGTCGTGTCCGACTCTTTGCAACCCCGTGGACTGTAGCCTACCAAGCTCCTCCGTCCATGGGATTCTCCAGGCAAGAATACTGGAGTGGGTTGCCATTTCCTTCTCTAGGAGATCTTCCCGACCCAGGGATCGAACCTGGGTCTCCTGCGTTGCAGGCAGACACCTTAACCTCTGAGCCACCTGGGAAGCCTTTAGGACACAGTAAAATTATGTTGTATGTGGGACTCTCCCCACATTCTGTGATTTCTAGTACTCTGATATAAGTAAGAGCCCTGAACGCTTTTAGTGCAAAAGGATAGTGGCAACTACAAACCTGCTCCACAAAGTTCCGATCCTACTCGGCTCTCAGGAGTTAATGTGAATTTTAAAATACCCTATTTAAGATGAATTTTCCTCAGAAAGAGGTACCCAACACCATCACTGTCCAAGATATAGTGAAAATATTTCTTAGTGATGGGAAAGTGTTTGAAAATCTCACTCCTTCCTGTTCTCTAGAACCTAATTTTTAGACAATTGTTTATAGCTTTCAAATTTATGTTATAGTGTGCAGCTAATAAGTGGTCAGACCAACTGTGTGTATGTGCAGGTGTTATCTTTGGAGCACAAAGTAAGTACCTTAATAAGTATTTGCTGAATTGGATTTAAATTCATTACAATCACTACATGCATCACCCTTTCTCTGTTTTTTTTTTAAATATTTTGCAAAATTAGAATTGTTAAGGTTGCCCCCAAGTGCTTTGCACAATACTGTGTACATTATAAGATTAAGTAAAGTTTCTTGAGTAAATTAATAAGTGAATGACTGAAAAGCTAATTGTTAGGCAAGAGGTTTAGCAAGAGACCTCAGATGATCTGCATTCAGCTTCTATCTTGTCAACTCTAAAATGATTGCTTTAATTTTCACCATTCTTGTAATTTTAGAAAATATGACTATTGGATTTTGCAGCTGAGATTAGAGCCTCTTTTTTCTTTCCTGGACCTACTTGTGTTTGCAGTTATACCGAGAGCGACAAATGCACAACCATCTTTGCATTGTTTGAATGCTCCTGTGCCACAAGCTATGAGTAAATTGACACAACTGGATGGCTTAGGTCAGGAAAGAACACTCAGACGCCAGTTTCAAGGCTGTTTAGCCAACGTAGGGGTTCAATGCCTCATACACCCTGTCAGCGCAGGAAGCCTCTGCAACAGCAAGGTTGCTGAAGTGCTGTATAATGGAAAGTGTAGACCCTGTTGGATCAAAAGCAAACAACTATGAAACAGGGAGCTCTTGATAACCACAAGTGTATTTAAAAACAGCCTCCCACCATGCGATGACTTTAGCCAGCTGTGTAAATTTGCCTTGGGCTGAACCAAACTTTTGCTGATTCCTAATTAGGAAAACTCAGGGTATGCACCTTTTGGAGTCAAGAAAATGAGACAGTGGTGGGAGTAGGGGAGAATCTGAGTACCTGGGTGCTTTGGAGCAAGAAAACTAACTGGATGCAATCATAATATAAACTTTGCTAGATGAAAAGATCATAGAATAAATGTTGGGAATAAATGTCTCACTGATTTGTCTCCCCTTGCTTGCTTGAATAATAGAGCACTAAATCAGCCATCAATACCAGACAGTGTTTCTCTATCCAGAGAAATGTAAAATGGTAGTTATTCATTACCTTATAGCAATGCAGAGAGGCCAACATATCTTTATAGTACCCCTTTTTTTAAGAGTCAACAAATATTTATTGCCTACATACTTTGTGTGAGAAGGTGTTATGTTTGCTTAGTACATACCTCTGAAATACTACCACTATCCTTAATTTATGTTCTAATAATAAATTCAAAAACAAATGAAAATTATGTATGTGTGGAAAGAGAGAAAGGGAAGGGGAGAGAACATAGGGAATATATAATAAGCTAGTATAATAGTCTAGTGTGACACAGAGAAATGAAGATAGGAAGTTTGAAGATGGGTTCTTCTTTTACTGGGGCAGTCATAGAGGACCTCTCTGAAATGACATGAGCTTATATCTTTTCATTTATAAAATATGTGCTATGGTACAGGAATTTTCTATCAGTTTGGCAATATCTGTGAACAAAGATGCCTACATCACTTACCTTTAAGTCAATGGTAAAGAGCGAGTGAGAACAAAAATTGCTTAATAAACATAATAAATAATGTGATAGAACATGGCATGTGCTTAGGGAAAAAATGATGCAGAGAAAGGAAGCTTGAAAGAGCTGGTGTCAAGTTGTCATTGGACTAGGTGGTCAGGAAGCTTGTTGAGGAGGCAGTGTTTGATCAAATATTTGAAAACGTGAGGATACCTGCTAAGGATTATTTGGGGTCAGGGTATTCCAGGCTGAAGAAATATCTATTCAAAATTTGAGGGTGGTTTGCTTAGGGATTTTCAGAAAAAAACAAGAAAGTCAGTTACAAACAAGGCAGAGCTGGGAAGGGGAAGAGAATTAGGAGATGATTTCAGAGGTTTCTAGGTTTAGTTCTGAATAATGAGGCTGAAACGATAAGTCAGTTCTTTACCTCACCAACGGGTGTTTCTCTTTTTGAGAGGAAAGAAGCTTTGAGATTAGGAGGTGAATCTGCTCAGAATAAACTCTGTTTCTCGATCTGTAAAAATCTTGACCCCCAAGCCCCATCTACACACCTATACCCGCTTGCATTCTTGGTAGAGAGAAATACTAGTCTGAGCCCATGGTTCACCACCCTGCCTGAGACCAGCACAACTTATTTAGCCACATACATGCCAGAGGCCCACTTGGTGAGGCGGATTCAGATCTGGATTATGACACAAGCGTCTCTTTTGGTTTAAAATCTCCCTGAGGGAGACGCTTGTGTCATAATCCAGATCTGAATCCGAAGTAATTAGCCCCCAACTAATAAAAATAAATGAAAAAAAATAAAAATAAATAAAAATTAAAAATAAATAAAAGCCACTTTACAGATAAAAAATAAAATAAAATAAAATAAAATAAAATCTCCCCGAGGTTGCTTTGATAGGCAGTCAGTTATAGAATCCACTGCCCTGAATCTACTCAGTATGGTCTGAGCCAGTGTTGTCTGGGAGTTTGTTAGTAACATAGAATCTCAGACCTTATCAGAGAACTGTGAATCAGACTCCCTGTTCTAACAAACTCAAGAGAGGTGTATAGCACGTTCAAGATTGAGATATACATCTCTACATCATTGTCCTACTTCTCTACTCTTTTACACTTAATCTGTGTAGATATACCCAAGCACTTCAAACCTATTTCTTAGAGGGAAATGAGTGTAGACCAAAGAAATAAATAATCTTTCCCCCCAAGAGAAATTCTTCCTGGGACTTCCTGTGAAAATCTGTTCTGCTTTCTCACAGTATTTTTATAACCTGGAAACAATTTGTAAAAAAGTATATGTGGTCAGAAATCCATCATGCTAATTCTATGTTATTTGATATCATAATAATATAATTGTTTATTAATTCATTGGTGAAACAGTTTTTATGAAGTTTTTTCTGAAGCATTCTTGAAATTGAAAACTTTTTTCTCTCAGCTTAAAAGGATGAGTAGGCTCTTCTGAATGTTTAAAATTTTAAAAAATGATCAAATTCATACAAAAAAATTTAGGGGGTGCATTTTCAGGGTCTGGTAAACAACATAAGTTTTTTTTTTTCATTTTGTTTTCTTTTCCCTCTTTGTTTTTAATAAGTAGACATGAATATTTAATTATGGGCTCAGAATTTCTTCATGTAAGTTTTTAAGAATAAATACTAGCCTATAATTGAAATAAAATATTTTTTATCAAAAAATGGAAAGGAAAGTATTTAAGATCCCTTTTTCATATATATGTGCATACATAATATATGTTACATGCAGTAACATATCTAACAAATAATAAACTTCAAAAACATATATAATTATGTCCATATAATTTCCACAGCTGCCAGAGTAATCATCTCACAAACTCCAAAACTACCAACAAAGAACAAATAAATATATCAGAAGACATTTTTCTCTTTAGGTTCATGACAAACAAGATTTATAATTCAGATTCAACCATCACAGCTGAAAGTGAATACATTGCAGAAATAGAACCTGTGATATTAGCTATGGTGAACAATGAATTAAAGCCATTCCCAATGACTCACAGTTTTTCTTTTTTCCCTGTTCTGGCAGCCAGTCGAAAAACTGGTAAATCTACTTAATATCTACTTTTGCAGCTAGGGGTGCTGCTTCATCATTAAGAGTCCATGCTTTATGACATGGGAATAATTCATTTGAAAACAGGCAAGTCTGGACTTCCCTGGTGGTCCAGTGCTAAGACCCCCTGCTCCCAATGCAGAGAGCCCAGGTTCGATCCCTGGTCAGGGAACTAGATTCCACATTCTGCAATCAAGAGTTCACATGCTGCAACTAAAGACTGAAGATCCCGCATGCGCCAACTAAGACCTGGCACAGCTAAATAAATAAATATATATATATTTTTTAAAAGAAAAGCAAAGGGAAAAGGCTGATTTGCTAAATGATATTTAATCCAATTCTGTGTGAATATCACTCTTTGGTAGGGTCACCATAATGATGAAAGATCATTAATTGAGCCACAGATCAGCAAAATAAGTCATTCCGGAGAGCAAAGTAAGTAAAATACTTTGCAAGGAACTTCAAAACACTGACACAAGCTTTAACAGCTGGCCTGTATCTTCTAAAGCTAAACTTGACCTAAAACTTTGTCAGATAAAATATACCACATGTAAAAGTGTTGTTCAGTCGCTAAATTGTATCTGACTCTTCGGGACCACATGAACTGCAGTGCACCAGGCATCAGTCCTTCACTGTCTCCGGGAGCTTGCTCGAACTCATGTCCATTGAGTCAGTGATGTTATCTCACCACCTCATCATCTTCCAACCCCTTCTCCTCTTGCCCTCATTCTTTCCCAGCATCAAGGTCTTTTCCAATGAGTTGGCTCTTTTCATCAGGTGGCCAAAGTATTGGAGCTTCAGCTTCAGCATCAGTCCTTCCAATGCATGCTGTGCTTGTTGTACTAAGTCGCTTCTGTCATGTCCAACTCTTTGCAACCCCGTGGAGTGTAGCCTGCCAGGCTCCGCTGTCCATAAGACTCTCCAGGCAAGAATACTGGAGTGGGTTGTCATGCCCTTCTCCAGGGGATCTTCCCAACCCAGGGATCAAACCCAGGTCGCCTACATTGAAGGTGGATTCTTTACCATCTGAGCCACCTGGGAAGTCCCTTCCAATAAATATTCAGGGTTAATTTCCTTTAGGATTGACTAGCTTGATTTCCTTGCTGTCCAAGGGACTGTCAAGAGTCTTTTCCAGAACCACAGTTCAAAAGCATCAATTCTTTGATAGCCTTCTTTATGGCCCAATGCTCACATTGGTACATGACTATTGAAAAAACTACAGCTTTGACTATACTTTTTGTTGGCAAAGATATGTCTCTTTGTTTTAATATGCTGTCTAGGTTTGTCATGACTTTTCTTACAAGGAGCAAGTATCTTTTAATTTCATGACTATAGTCATGGTCCACGTTGATAAAAGTGTTATTGTAAAACAATTCATAGATTTCACATACAATATTTAAATTTAGCTATGTTATAAAAACAAAAGCAGGTAATAAGTAAGGGTTGGCTAAAAATTTACCAACATTTTATTTAAGTGCTATTACTAGTCAAAGATTTGGATAAATTACACTGTTTTTGTCTATAAACTATTAAATCTAATTTGCTTTAAGCCTTTTATTATCTCAGAGATCAACCATACTGACCACTAAGTGCAACTGGGCATCCTTGCCAGTGTCCTGTGGTAAACAGAATGATCTCAGGCAAGAAGAAAACCTCAAATAAATATCTCTGCTATTATTATATCCCATACTTCATTATGTCATATTTATTCTTACTGGTCTTTCCTATGTGATTGTTTGAGAAATAAAGGAACAAAGTAAATACTATAGAGATTTTAGGGCTGTTTAAAAATGTTTATTAAAAACTTTTCCAGATGACTTTCTGGTTTATAGTATTATGGGTGATTTTATTTAGTTGTATATTTCTTTTTTTAGTATTTTCCAAGTTTCTGTAAGTATATATGAATTACTTTCAAAATTTAAAAAGAAAAATATTTCAAAAATATACCACGTGAGTATTGTAAGTGGAATGAATATTATAATGATCAAGAATGTCTGCGTGCTAAGTCGTTTCAGTCATGTCCGACTCTGCAACCCTATGGACCATAGCCCACCAGGCTCCTCTGTCCATGAGATTCTCCAGGGAAGAATACTGGAGTGGATTGCCATGTTCTCCTCCAGGAGATCCTCCCGACCCAGGGATTGAACCTGTGTCCCTTACCGACCCCTCCTGCACTGGCAAGTGGGTCCTTTACCACTAGTGCCACATGGGAAGCCCCAATGATCAAGAATAATAGTAGTACCAAAAAAAAAAGAAGGATATCATTACCAGTAGATTTACTCAGTGGCATGATAATATCTTGTATTGCTAATTTGTGCCTTTTCACTCTTGTTAGTTTCCTTTTTTTAAGTTATGACTTTGGGCTCCTTTTCCGCAGAAGCAAAGAAACTTCTTTGCAGGCCTCCTGTCCTACCCTCGTCTCATAAAATTTTAGTTTATAATGAGTATTGAGACAACTGAGGGCTTGAGGGAGAAAGGAGGAGGCTAAGAAAATGTCTTTGCAATGAGAGATAGTGAAAGAAAGGCTGTGTGGTGGATTCAAGGAAGCCTGATTCTTTACACAGGTGTTTCACAGGAGGCTAAAGCTGGGCATTTGGTAAAGTTTGGACTAATTTGTGCATCTGAGTGGAATATGACATATATTCACCAAACTGCTTGCTTCATGGAGTTACACTCTGTGGAAAAATATTTCTCACAGTAAATGACACATATCTTTTGTATTCAGATCCCCAAAATATCCATTAAAGATAATGTCAATCACTGAGTCCTTCCCAGACTTACTGAATCAGAATTTCTGAGGAGTAGAAAGCAGTCATTTAAATAAGCTTCCCCAGTCACTTTAATCACAGTAAAGTTTGAATACTATCATTATAAAGGCCTAAATGAATATGTATTAAAGACTTCTATATTTAGAAAATCAGCATTTATCATGTCATTACACATATTAATTTTAACCCTGGGAACAAATCTCTCATATTTTCCCCAAACAGAAGGTCTCCTTTGGTCCGCAACAAGACGGGACAATGAGAAGCAAGCAGTGACTATTTAACTGAAACACCATTCTCTTCCCTTTCCACATTCCTGACCCATCAGAGCATTGACTGCAATGGACAGCAGGTGATTAAGTCCTTATTTTACCACGTTCACTGGCTTCCATTTGCTTCTGTCTAATCTAAGGCAAATAAACGTATTTTTTCTTCCAAAAAGACTTTTTGTGGAAGAAGATACCCACAAAGACAGATGCTTGGGAAATGCACAGCAGTGGACATTCTTTCTCATTGGCCCACAGCCCCCTGGATACGATTTAGGAATTGGGAGGAGGATCACAGGTGTGACTGAAACTGCTGGTATCTACATGGTTGACAAATTAGCCTCGAGAGAATAGAGTGTATTTAGTATGAATCTGGACCACAGTCACCCTGAATTATCATTTGTCATAGTATATGTGCATATAAACATTTTACACAAATTTTCCACTAACAAACACCCATTTCCATTCCATCCTCGTGATGAGTCCTCAGGATACTGAAAATTGGAGTACTCAAATCTGAGCCAGACCTGTGAGCTACACCTAAATCCCCGTGTCTCATCCGTAACAGTTCTGTTAAAGCTTCTTCTACACTCCCTATCTGCAGTTTGTTTTAAATAGAAAAACAGACCTGTGATATTTACTCAGATCCTTGTATTGAATTCCCTTGATTGCACTAGTGAAGAGGCAGAACTGATTCTCGAACTATACTAGATTTTATGGAGTTTCTTTTTTTGTTTTAAAGTATGGTTGATTTACCACGTGTAAATTTCTGCTGTGCAGGAAGTGATTCATTTATACATATATAGACATTTTATTTTTATCTTCTTTTCTATTTGGTTTATCACAGGATATTGATTACAGTTCCCTGTGCTACATAGTAGGACCTCGTTTATCCATCCTGCATATAATAGTTTGCATCTGCTAACTGAAAACTCCCAATCTAGCCTTCCCCCACCCGCCCCCCACTTGGCAACCACAGGTATGTTCTCCGTGTCTGTGATAGACTGTACATTTTTGAGTGAGTTTTCTTAGGGAGGGGTGTGGAAATGCAGCCTAAAGGGCAGTATCCAGGATGTAGAAAAAGGCATAGGTTTTGATATAAGGGAGTATGACTAGTTTCTGGGAGTCTGTCCGTGCTAAACTGAATTCTTCTGAAAATCTTTTGGTTAAATAGCTTATGATAGCATAAATGTTTTCCTAACATGCATCATAAAAAGACATTTTTTTCCTTATTCTCACAGGGTAGATATATGATATGTGATTAGGAACCTCTAATTAACAATTGACTTTAATATCTGCATGAACTTCAACAAAAAGACAAATTAAACATAATGCAAGCAACATACAATGATTCCTTGCTATTTTAATGTTGTTCTTAGAGGATAGAGAGGGACTACCTGTTCACTGACTCCATCTCAATGAAGTGATATAATTACAATTGCCTTTTATCACAACCCATTGTTTATACCCAAGAAGAAGTAATAAAAATTGCCAAAATCCCTCTCCACTTTGCAAGTGATTCATTGTAAACTAAACCTTCTGGGGAAGTTCAGCTCTGCTCAGAGTTTTAGAAAAGGAGTATGAAGAGAAGGCCTCCTTTTAATCAGGACTAAAGGATGAAACCTACGAGGATAGAACCTAAATGTGTTTAATACTATTTGAGATTAAAGAATAAGAGGCACAGTGAATTGGTCTCTACCTTCATTTAAACTTTGCTTATATTAAAAGGACCAAATTAAAATTATATGCTGAGATTTGCTTTAAAATAGTTGTGAAATAGATTAAACAAGATTGGCCAATCCTTTAAAATTATTCAAGTTGGGTCAGTGAAACGCAACAGGATTTATTATCTCCTTCTCTCTTTTTTGTGTATGTTTTAAAATATGATAAAAACTAATTGTGTTTTAGCTCAGAGAATGGTGCCCTCTCTAATTTTTCCACATTTTTTCACAACTAGAATCGGCTATAATCAGTGTATAGTTCTGTATTTTTCTTCTATGCTTTTGGAGTTAAATTCCCTATTTAACCTTAATTTCTCAATAAAGCCTCATAAACTTATAGCTTTTGACATGTAATACAAAGATACAGCAAAGTTTGACCTTTTGCATATCAACTTTTCTGTTGAAAATATTGTAGCATTATCATGGACAGGAAATGGTCTGATGCTTTAGGCTGTAATCAGAAGGTTCAGTAAGTGTTGTGCGTGCTCGCTCAGTTGTGTCTGACTCTTTGCAATCCTTTGGACTGTGTTCAGCCAGGCACCTCTGTCCATGGGGTTTTCCAGACAGGAGTATTTTTCCTTCTCCAGAGGATCTTCCCAACCCAGGGATCAAACTCACATCTCTTATATCTCCTGCATTGGCAGGTGGGTTCTTTACCAGCTGAGCCACCAGGAAGCCTGGAGTCTATTTTAGAAGTGGTGGAGAGTAACTAGTAGCCACACACACACTCACACACACACACACACACACACACACATGCTCATCATGCTTAGGAAAGCATGTGTAACTGCGACAGTACTTGTGTCTTTACGTCAGGAAGCATAGTTGGTGTCAGGCCCTGACTTGTAGCATTTGCTGCTTTTTGTGCTGTACCTACTTCCAAAGGCTGATTTCCAGCTTCCAAAGTGATGTCACAGATGCAGAGCTGAAAAATGTAGCTCATAGTCAGTTCTCAGGGGCCCATATGTACCTGCTCCTGCACATTCCTCCTTTCATAGCACCGGAACTTGAAACTGTACCTTGCTAGTTGGCACTTGGCCATTTTGCATTCCTCATGTCATTCAAAGAGTATATAGGCAAAGAGTATATAGTATCCTGGCTGGGGGAATGGATCCTCACAAACAAGGAGAAACTGTAAGGAAAGAAAAACTGTCAGGAACGTCTAGAATTCTCCTAGAGCTTTTCTCATCACTTCCATCCCAAGCAGTAATAGTAACGGATAATAGGAGCAAAACAAACATATGAGCAAATAAGTCAGCAAACAGATAGATGAGGTATGTTCACTAATGACTCAGACCCCTCAGTGAACCTTTCCATCACTACCAGATGAAGAACATCCGCCAGCTCATGTCTTGACAGATAGATGGAATGTGCAGTCAGTCAAGATCATTAGCTATTAATTCGTCCAAACCTAAGAGGGTTTCTGGCATATTTATGTGCTCTACACATATTTGGCAACTGAGTAAAACTTATCTTCTGATACCTGGTTGGGCTTCTCTAGTGGCTCAGTTGGTGAAGAATCTGCCTGCAATGCAAGAGACCTGAGTTCGATCCTGGCTTGGGAAGATCCCCTGGAGAAGGAAATGACTAACCCACTCCAGTATTCTTGCCTGGAAAATCTCATGGACAGAGGAGACTGGCAGGCTGCCGTCCATGGGGTCCCAAGAGTGAGACGCGACTTAGTGACTAAACCACCTCAACCACTGTTACCTGGTTAATTATGTAAATTGTCTTTAAACCCAGTGTCGTTTCTGCTATTAACTAAATTATCAAATATATTAATGACTCTATTGCTTGTTCCCCATAAATGTGTGCCAAAGTATAACAGAACTGACCAAATGAACTTTGCCATCCTAATAAAAATCTTCTGGGTCATCCTGATTAGAGATTCCCAGATTTCTCACTTTGCTTTACATTGTATTGATGTAAAAAAAAATTCTGGAGAAGTAAAGGCAAAATATGCTCCTTCAGTCAGCTTTAGTAGAGGGTACAAAGAAATCACCATTATCTTGGATACTGAGCTCAAAGAAAGGAAAACATCATACCTGTGATCGATATCATTTGCTGGTTCTCAGTACCACCCCTGACCTTCAGACTTCTCTCAAAGAATGCAGGGGAAAACAATGAAAAGCCATTTTCCCCAGGCCTACTTCATAGCTGGGAAGTAAAGAAGGAGAGGAGGCGTGAGTATCTTATTGCCACTGCAGACAGGTATGTGTGCATGAGCAGGTAAGCAGCAAACGAAGGGTATTGTTGGCAGTCACAGGAATTTCTCCTGAGTGTATCCATTTCAGTGCTCTCTGCCTTTAAGATCATACTGGAAGCTTCCCAAGGCTTTCCCAAGCCATCCTGGAAAGAACCCACTGGTACTTCAGGCAGCTAAGTTCACTCGTGTTGATTTCCCTGTTCTACCTTCATTTTTCCATATCCTGAAAGTGTCTTTCCTGGTGGTCACATCCTCTGCCCTTGCAATGGTTTAGAAAGCCTCTAGTTACCCATGTAAATGCCTTTCCTATTATCACACTAATGTAGAATCACTTCTGAATAATACAGTCCTATCCCATACTTTTTCCTTTACGAATGATGTGGTGGAGATGGACGAAGCAGAAAGAAGCAGCAAAAGAGAAGGCAGCACAGATAAACGTTTGTTGATTTGTCTTTGAAACTAACACAAAGATTTCCTAGGCCCAGGCGTCCTTAGAGACGGATTAGATGAATGTTTGTTAGAAAACACTGAAATAAAGTATTGCTTTAGAAGTCACTTTTAAAATTACTTTAAATGCTACAAGTTGTAATTCTATGAGCCATGAGGTAGCAACCAAGGAATGGGAGTTCTGAATTATTATGGAATTGTTACCATATTATCTAAAATGTGATAGAATATTAGCAGTAATCACATTGATACCTGATGTTATCACTTAAAAATGCTTCAAGTTACAAACATGCATAATTTCCTCATAAAATATTCACTCTTAAAGCTTCTTTATTCTAAAATTACATCCACCTTTATAATTATTTTCAACTGATATTAAATTTATCAATAAACATATATACAGTGAATATTTCTTATATGCAAGACCTTATGCTAAGCAGTACTTTGGTACATATCAAAGTTACAATTTATGTGCTTCCTGATTTTACAGAGCACCAGAGTCATCCTTAATCCCTTCATTCAATCCATCTGCTTGTAGCTGTATGTTCTAACTCCAAAATAGATCTTAAATCTATCTATTCCTTTTCATCTTTCTTATATGCTAGGCCTTATGTTATGCATGTAGTTTGGGACATATCAAAGTTATAATTTACATGCTTGCTGATTTCACAGAGCCTGAATCGTCCTTAATCCCTTCATTCAATCCATCAGCCTGTAGCTGTATGTTCTAACTACAAAATACATCTCCTATCTATTTTTTTTCATCTGTATTATAGTCACACTACCAACAAAGCTAGTGGAGGTGATGGAATTCAGGTTGAGCTAGTTCAAATCCCGAAAGATGATGCTGTGAAAGTGCTGCACTCAATATGCCAATAAATTTGGAAAACTCAGCAGTGGCCACAGCACTGGAAAAGGTCAGTTTTCATTCCAATCCCAAAGAAAGGCAATGCCAAAGAATGCTCAAACTACAACACAATTGCACTCATCTCACACGCTAGTAAAGTAATGCTCAAAATTCTCCAAGCCAGGCTTCAGCAATAGGTGAACTGTGAACTTCCAGATGTTCAAGCTGGTTTTAGAAAAGGCAGAGGAACCAGAGATCAAATTGCCAACATCCACTGGATCGTTGGAAAAGCAAGAGAGTTCCAGAAAAATATCTATTTCTGCTTTATTGACTATGCCAAAGCCTTTGACTGTGTGGATCACAAAAAACTGTGGAAAATTCTGAAAGAGATGGGAATACCAGACCACCTGACCTGCCTCTTGAGAAACCCATATGCAGGTCAGGAAGCAACAGTTAGAACTGGACATGGAACACCAGACTGGTTCCAAATAGGAAAAGGAGTATGTCAAGGCTGTATATTGTTACCCTGCTTGTTTAACTTATATGCAGAGTACATCATGAGAAACACTGGGCTGGATGAAGCACAAACTGGAATCAAGATTGCCAGGAGAAATATCAATAACCTCAGATATGCAGATGACACCACCCTTATGGCAGAAAGTGAAGAGGAACTAAAGAGCCTCTTGATGAAAGTGAAAGAGGAGAGTGAAAAAGTTGGCTTAAAGCTCAACATTCAGAAAACTAAGATCATGGCATCTGGTCCCATCACATCATGGGAAATAGATGGGGAGACAGTGGAACCAGTGTCAGACTTTATTTTTCTTTGGCTCCAAAATCACTGCAGGTGGTGATTGCAGCCATGAAATTAAAAGATGCTTACTCCTTGGAAGGAAAGTGATGACCAACCTAGATAGCCTATTAAGAAGCAGAAACATTACTTTGTCAACAAAGGTCTGTCTAGTCAAGGCTATGGTTTTTCCAGTGGTCATGTATGGATGTGAGAGTTGGACTGTGAAGAAAGCTGAGCACTGAAGAATTGACCCGTTTGAACTGTGGTATTGGAGAAGACTCTTGAGAGTCCCTTGGACTGCAAGGAGATCCAGCCAGTCCATCCTAAAGGAGATAAGTCCTAGGTGTTCATTGGAAGGACGGATGTTGAAGCTGAAACTCCAATACTTTGGCCACCTCATGCAAAGAGGTGACTCATTGGAAAAGACCCTGATGCTGGGGAAGATTGAGGGCAGGAGGAGAAGGGTACGACAGAGGATGAGATGGTTGGTTGGCACCACCGACTCAATGGACATGGGTTTGAGTAAACTCCAGGAGTTGGTGATGGACAGGGAGGTCTGGCGTGCTGCGATTCATGGGGTCGCAATGAGTCAGACACGACTGAGCAGCTGGACTGAACTGATAGTCACACTGGCTAAGCAATCATGATCTTCCAGGAAACTGCCTCCACACTCCTGCTTCTTCATTTCCTCCCCTCTGCTCCACACCACAATCCAATCTACACTCAGCATACACAGAGTAGTTTTAAAGCAAAAATCAGGTCATGTCAATCACCTGTTGTACAACTTTCAAAGGCCTTTGGACACTGATGCTTACAAGACACAGTTCCTGCATCCTTCTCAAACCTCATCTGGTGCGTATCATACCCCTTTCCCCTCTGTGCTCAGCTGCCTAGGCCTTTTCTCTCTGCCTGCCTTCTCTGTTTTAGTGCCTCAGCCTTTGCTGTTTTTTCTCCCTGGTACCCTCACCCCTCTCCCCTAATTCTTTTGGTTTTTTAAACTTTTAATTTTAAAATAATTTCAAATATACATAAAGGTTGTTGAACAGCATTAAGAGCTCCCATGTACCCTTTTTCCAAATTAGGATATTTGCTGTCATGACCACAGTAAAATGATCACAGTCAGGAAATTCTCACTGATCAAATACTGAGTAAATATTACTAGCTAATCCATAAATCTCAATTAGATTTCAGTGACTGACCTAGTAATTTCCTGTAATGTGCTGAGATCCAATACAGAACTTTATGATGCACTTAACTGATATGTTTCATTAGTCTTTTTTAATCTAAAACAGTCCCTCAGATTCTTCTTGTCTTCAGTAGGTTTAAAGAATGGAGGAATGTTTTGCATTGATTGTGTTCTGCTCAATACACTGTATTAGAAAGTACACCAGGGGCAATTGCCATATTACTGGTGATACTGACTTTCATCATTTGGTTAAGGCGGTACAAGTTTTCTTCACTGCAGAGTTAGCTACTAAACACACTTATTAGTGATAATGGAAGTATTTTATAGAAATATACTTTAACACTCTTCCTGTTAATATTATCTTTAGCACTCTTCAGACTTATGTTTTTTTTTAAGAATTTTTGTAAAAAAAAAAAAAGAATTTGTGTATACATTACCTTTTAACAACTTTTTAAGACATTGTAAACTTACAGCAATGAAAAGTATTGCATACTTGTGAGAATATTATAGAAGATAATGTGACCATATTCATTTTACCAGACTATTTCAAAAATGTTCTATTTATTTTTTTAAATAATTCATGTAAAATATAATAATTCATGTATTTCTACACATGCTACTACACACACACACATAAAAAATGCCTAAACAATGATGGAAAAATTGACTAATATATTTTAGCTAGTTTTATTTTAGTAAAAGAAAAATATTTTACTAATGTCCAAAATTGTTACTGCAATATCAATATATATTATAATTTTCTTGATAGTTGTTTTAATTTAGGAAAACAAGATTTTTAGTGGTTGTTTATCTGTATTTTGTTTTGAAGAATCAATTATGTTGGCTTTAATATTTTTATAAAGGTTTTAATTATATCAAAATTTTTTAATTTGCATGGTAATAGAGATGTAAAAAAGAAAGCTTTAAGCCATAAAAACAAAATTTTAATGTAAATATACACCTTCCAAAGCACCAATTATTACTGTCAATTTATTTGGATATAATGTGAATGAAAATAGTTGAAAACTTTCTATTGATATGGAAATGTAATAGTGCCCCCTTATGGAACATACTTTAATGACACTCGGTAGTTTTATATATCTCTTTTGAAGTGGAAAGAAATATTAACTAGATTTTATTTTTTTATTTTTCATTTTTTTCTGTTTTATTTATTTTTTTTCATGGTGCAATTTTTTTTTCCATTTATTTTTATTAGTTGGAGGCTAATTACTTTACATAATTGCAGTGGTTCTTGTCATACATTGAAATGAATTAGCCATGGATTTACATGTATTCCCCATCCCAGTCCCCCTCCCACCTCCCTCTCCACCCGATCCCTCTGGGTCTTCCCAGTGCACCAGGCCCGAGCACTTGTCTCATGCACCCAACCTGGGATGGTGATCTGTTTCACCCTAGATAATATACATGTTTCGAAGCTGTTCTCTTGAAACATCCCACCCTCGCCTTCTCCCAGAGTCCACAAGTCTGTTCTATACATCTGAGTCTCTTTTTCTGTTTTGCATATAGGGTTATCATTACCATCTTTCTAAATTCCATATATATGTGTTAGTATACTGTAATGGTCTTTATCTTTCTGGCTTACTTCACTCTGTATAATGGGCTCCAGTTTCATCCATCTCATTAGAACTGATTCAAATGAATTCTTTTTAATGGCTGAGTAATATTCCATGGTGTATATGTACCACAGCTTCCTCATCCATTCGTCTGCTGATGGGCATCTAGGTTGCTTCCATGTCCTGGCTATTATAAACAGTGCTGCGATGAACATTGGGGTGCTCGTGTCTCTTTCAGATCTGGTTTCCTTGGTGTGTATGCCCAGAAGTGGGATTGCTGGGTCATGGCAGTTCTATTTCCAGCTTTTTAAGAAATCTCCACACTGTTTTCCATAGTGGCTGTACTAATTTGCATTCCCACCAACAGTGTAAGAGGGTTCCCTTTTCTCCACACCCTCTCCAGCATTTATTGCTTGTAGACTTTTGGATAGCAGCCATCCTGACTGGCGTGTAATGGTACCTCATTGTGGTTTTGATTTGCATTTCTCTGATAATGAGTGATGTTGAGCATCTTTTCATGTGTTTTTTTGCTATCTGTATGTCTTCCTTGGAGAAATGTCTGTTTAGTTCTTTGGCCCATTTTTTGATTGGGTCATTTATTTTTCTGGAGTTGAGCTGCAGGAGTTGCTTGTATATTTTTGAGATTAATCCTTTGTCTGTTGCTTCATTTGCTATTATTTTCTCCCAATCTGAGGGCTGTCTTTTCACCTTGCTTATAGTTTCCTTTGTTGTGCAAAAGCTTTTAAGTTTCATTAGGTCCCATTTGTTTATTTTTGCTTTTATTTCCAATATTCTGGGAGGTGGGTCATAGAGGATCCTGCTGTGATTTATGTCGGAGAGTGTTTTGCCTATGTTCTCCTCTAGGAGTTTGATAGTTTCCGGTCTTACATTTAGATCTTTAATCCATTTTGAGTTTATTTTTGTGTATGGTGTTAGAAAGTGTTCTAGTTTCATTCTTTTACAGGTGGTTGACCAGTTTTCCCAGCACCACTTGTTAAAGAGGTTGTCTTTTTTCCATTGTATATCCTTGCCTCCTTTGTCGAAGATAACGTGACCATAGGTTCGTGGATTTATCTCTGGGCTTTTATTCTGTTCCCTTGATCTATATTTCTGTCTTTGTGCCAGTACCATACTGTCTTGATGACTGTGGCTTTATAGTATAGTCTGAAGTCAGGCAGGTTGATTCCTCCAGTTCCATTCTTCTTTCTCAAGGTTACTTTGGCTATTCGAGGTTTTTTGTATTTCCATACAAATTGTGAAATTATTTGTTCTAGTTCTGTGAAAAATACTGTTGGTAGTTTGATAGGGATTGCATTGAATCTATAGATTGCTTTGGGTAGTATAGCCATTTTGACAATATTGATTCTTCCAATCCATGAACATGGTATATTTCTCCATCTGTTTGTGTCCTCTTTGATTTCTTTCATCAGTGTTTTATAGTTTTCTATGTCTAGGTCTTTTGTTTCTTTAGGTAGATATACTCCTAAGTATTTTATTCTTTTTGTTGCAATGGTGAATGGTATTGTTTCCTTAATTTCTCTGTTTTCTCATTGTTAGTGTATAGGAATGCAAGAGATTTCTGTGTGTTAATTTTATATCCTGCAACTTTACTGTATTCGTTGATTAGCTCTAGTAATTTTCTGGTAGAGTCTTTAGGGTTTTCTATGTAGAGGATCATGTCATCTGCAAACAGAGAGAGTTTCACTTCTTCTTTTCCTATCTGGATTCCTTTTACTTCTTTTTTTGCCCTGATTGCTGTGGCCAACACTTCCAAAACTATGTTGAATAGTAGTGGTGAGAGTGGGCACCCTTGTCTTGTTCCTGACTTTAGGGGAAATGCTTTCAATTTTTCACCATTGAGGATAATGCTTGCTGTGGGTTTGTCATATATAGCTTTTATTATGTTGAGGTATGTTCCTTCTATTCCTGCTTTCTGGAGAGTTTTAATCATAAATGGATGTTGAATTTTGTCAAAGGCTTTTTCTGCATCTATTGAGATAATCATATGGTTTTTATCTTTCAATTTGTTAATGTGGTGTATCACATTGATTGATTTGCAGATATTAAAGAATCCTTGCATTCCTGGGATAAAGCCCACTTGGTCATGGGGTATGATTTTTTTAATATGTTGTTGGATTCTGTTTGCTAGAATTTTGTTAAGGATTTTTGCATCTATGTTCATCAGAGATATTGGCCTGTAGTTTTCTTTTTTTGTGGCATCTTTGTCTGGTTTTGGAATTAGGGTGATGGTGGCCTCATAGAATGAGTTTGGAAGTTTACCTTCTTCTGCAATTTTCTGGAAGAGTTTGAGTAAGATAGGTGTTAGCTCTTCTCTAAATTTTTGGTAGAATTCAGCTGTGAAGCCATCTGGTCCTGGGCTTTTGTTTGCTGGAAGATTTCTGATTATAGTTTTGCTTTCCTTGCTTGTGATGGGTTTGTTAAAATCTTCTATTTCTTCCTGGTTCAGTTTTGAAAAGTTACACTTCTCTAAGAACTTGTCCATTTCTTCCAAGTTGTACATTTTATTGGCATAGAGCTGCTGGTAGTAGTCTCTTATGATCCTTTGTATTTCAGTGTTGTCTGTTGTGATCTCTCCATTTTCGTTTCTAATTTTGTTAATTTGGTTCTTCTCCCTTTGTTTCATAATGAGTCTTGCTAATGGTTTGTCAATTTTGTTTATTTTTTCAAAAAACCAGCTTTTAGCTTTGTTGATTTTTGCTATGGTCTCTTTAGTTTCCTTTGCATTTATTTCTGCCCTAATTTTTAAGATTTCTTTCCTTCTACTAACCCTGGGGTTCTTCATTTCTTCCTTCTCTAGTTGCTTTTGGTGTAGAGTTAGGTTATTTATTTGACTTTTTTCTTGTTTCTTGAGGTAGGCCTGTAATGCTATGAATCTTCCCCTTAGGACTGCTTTTACAGTGTCCCATAGGTTTTGGGTTGTTGTGTTTTCATTTTCATTCATTTCTATGCATATTTTGATTTCTTTTTTGATTTCTTCTATGATTCACTGGTTATTCAGAAGCATGCTGTTTAGCCTCCATGTGTTTGAATTTTTAATAATTTTTTTCCTGTAATTGAGATCTAATCTTACTGCACTGTGGTCAGAAAAGATGACTGGAATGATTTCAGTTTTTTTGAATTTACCAAGACTAGATTTATGGCCCAGGATGTGATCTATTCTGGAGAAGGTTCCGTGTGCACTTGAGAAAAAGGTGAAGCTGATTGTTTTGGGGTGAAACGTCCTATAGATGTCAATTAGGTCTAACTGGTCCATTGTGTCTGTTAAAGTTTGTGTTTCCTTGTTCATTTTCTGTTTAGTTGATATATCCATAGTTGTGAGTGGGGTATTAAAGTCTCCTACTATTATTGTGTTACTATTAATTTCCTCTTTCATACTCGTTAGCATTTGCCTTACATATTGCGGTGCTCCTATGTTGGGTGCATATATATTTATAATTGTTATATCTTCTTCTTGGATTGCTCCTTTGATCATTATGTAGTGTCCATCTCTGTCTCTTTTCACAGCCTTTACTTGAAAGCCTATTTTATCTGGTATGAGTATTGCGACTCCTGCTTTCTTTTGGTCTCCGTTTGCATGGAATATTTTTTTCCAGCCCTTCACTTTTAGTCTGTATGTGTCCCTTGTTTTGAGGTGGGTCTCTTGTAGACAGCATATATAGGGGTCTTGCTTTTGTATCCATTCAGCCAGCCTTTGTCTTTTGGTTGGGGCATTCAACCCATTTACATTTAAGGTAATTATTTATAGGTATGGTCCTGTTACCATTTATTTTGTTGTTTGGGGTTCACGTTTATACCACCTTTCTGTGTTTCCTGTCTAGAGAAGATCCTTTAGTATTTGTTGAAGAGCTGGTTTGGTGGTGCTGAATTCTCTCAGCTTTTGCTTGTCTGTAAAGCTTTTGAGTTCTCCTTCATATCTGAATGAGATCCTTGCTGGGTAGAGTAATCTAGGTTGTAGGTTATTCTCTTTCATTACTTTAAGTATGTCCTGCCATTCCCTTCTGGCCTGAAGGGTTTCTATTGATAGATCAGCTGTTATCCTTATGGGAATCCCTTTGTGTGTTATTTGTTGTTTCTCCCTTGCTGCTTTTAATATTTGTTCTTTGTGTTTGATCTTTGTTAATTTGATTAATATGTGTCTTGGGGTGTTTCGCCTTGGGTTTATCCTGTTTGGGACTCTCTGGGTTTCTTGGACTTGGGTGGCTATTTCCTTCCCCATTTTAGGGAAGTTTTCAGCTATTATCTCCTCGAGTAACTTCTCATGGCCTTTCTTTTTGTCTTCTTCTTCTGGGACTCCTATGATTCGAATGTTGGGGTGTTTCACATTGTCCCAGAGGTCCCTGAGGTTGTCCTCATTTCTTTTGATTCTTTTTTCTTTTTTCCTCTCTGCTTCATTTATTTCCACCATTTAATCTTCTAACTCACTTATCCTATCTTCTGTCTCTTGTTATTCTACTCATGGTTCCCTCCAGAGTGTTTTTGATCTCATTTATTTCATTATTAATTTTTAATTGACTTTTTTTTTAATTTCTTCTAGGTCCTTGTTAAACATTTCTTGCATCTTCTCAATCTTTGTCTCCAGGCTATTTATTTGTAACTCCATTTTGTTTTCAAGATTTTGGATCATTTTTATTGTCATTATTCTAAATTCTTTTTCAGGTAGATTCCCTATTTCCTCCTCTTTTGTTTGACTTGGTGGGCTTTTTTCATGTTCCTTTAGCTGTTGGGTATTTCTCTGCCTTTTCATCTTGTTTAGATTGCTGTGTCTGGAGTGGGCTTTCTGTATTCTTGTGGTCTGTGGTTCCTTTTTATTGTGGAGGTTTCATCCAGTGGGTGGGGTTGGACGATTGGTTTGTCAAGGTTTCCTGGTTAGGGAAGCTTGTGTCAGCGTTCTGGTGCGTGGAATTGGATTTCTTCTCTCTGGAGTGCAATGGAGTGTCCAGTAATGAGTTTTGCGATGGGTCTGTGTGTTAGGTGTGACTTTGGACAGCTTGTATGTTGACACTCAGGTCTATGTTCCTGCGTTGCTAAAGAATTTGTGTGGTATGTCTTGTACTGGAGCTTATTGGCTCTTGGGTGGTGGTTGGTTTTGGTGTAGGTATGGAAGCTTTTGGATGGTCTCTTATTCCTTAATGTTCCGTGTAGTCAGGAGTTTTCTGGTTTTCTCAGGTTTTGGGCTTAAGTCTCCTGCCTCTGGATTTCAGTTTTATTCTTCCAATAGTCTCAAGGCTTCTCCAACTACACAGCACTGATAATAAAACTTCTATGTTAATGGTGAAAAGATTCTCCACCATGAGAGACAACCAGAGAGGTTCACAGAGTTACATGAAGAATAGGAGAGGGAGGAAGGAGATAGAGGTGAGCAGGAGGAGAAAAGGGGGACTCAAGAGGAGAGAGACAGATCTATGCAGTTATCTGTTCCCAAAGTGTTCTCCGTAGCCCAGACACCCACAAAGATTCACAGAGTTGGATTGGGAAGAGAAGGGGAAAGGAGGAAATAGAGGTGTTTTGAGATAGAAAACAGAGTCAAAAGTGGGAGAGTAATCACCACACTCCTGAATAGAAATGGGAACTGAATATTGGATTCTTAAATGTCCAAAATCTATATCACATACTGAAAAACAAAGATTAAAAATCTAGTGTAGAGGTTAGACTCTTTGAAATACAATATTTAAAAACAAAAACACAAACACAAAAAAAATTTAGAAATGGATATGAAGTTCGGTTTAAAAATAGGGTTTCTCTCTTTTTTTTTTTTTTGGCAAGGTTATAGTGAAATGAAAATGAAAATGAAGGAATAATAGAGGAGTATTAGAGGATTTTAAAAGGAAATAGGATAGAAAAACAAGAAAAAGGAAAAAAAAGAAAAAAAATTTTTTTTCCCTAATTAAAAAAATCATAAAAATACATGAAAATGAAATTTGAGGAGTAATGGGGGAGTAATAGGGAATTTTAAAAGAAAATAAAAGAGAAAAAATAAAAAATAAAAAAAAGGAAAGAAAAAAATGTTTTTTTTTTTAATTAAAAAATATATATATACATATATATCTAGGAATTTCTCTAGAGTTGTTGCCGTCAGTGTAGGTTCAGTTCGATTTCAGATAGTTCCTCTTTCCAGCTTACACTTCTCCATATCTGTAGGCCCCTTCCCGTGTAGTCGGTGTTACCTTCAGGGATTTTAATCTGTTGCACCGGTCCTTTCTGAAGCGGTTCTCTTTGTTTATTTGGCTTCTGTTTGCCGTCTCTTTGGTGTCTAATTTCTGCCCTGACACAGGCGGGTGGAGGTGATCTCTTATTTAGGTTCTCTAGTTCAGTTCAGTCCTGCTACCGGGAGGGCGGGGCGCTGCAGACAGATACCGCTCTGTGTGGATAGCGCTCACCGTGTTCCGGCCACACTGGGTTTGCCCCGCTCACGGGTGTCAGTGCTTTCCCCGTCTACACTGCTCAGGCTCCCGGCTGCTCTATTTGGAGCGGGCCCTGGGTTGAGTGCGGTTCCAGTTTTCGGGTACTCCACAAAAGCGCGGATTCGGTTGCGCCTGTGTTTTGTGCCTTCCCTGGCCTGAGCGGTTCAGGCAGCCAGAGGCTTGGGCGTACTCTCCCCGGATGCGGGGCACCTTTTCCCTCCGCGTCGAGCAGCCCAGGCAGCCAGAGGCTTGGGCGCACTCTCCCCAGGTGTGGCGCGCCTTTTCCCTCCGCGGCGAGCGGCCCTGGCAGCCCGAGGCTTGGGCGCCCTCTCCCCGGGTGCGGCGCGCCTTTTCCCTCCGTGGCGAGTGGCTCAGGCAGCCAGAGGCTTGGGCGCAATCTCCCCGGGTACGGCGCGCTTTTTCCCTCCGCGGCCCCAGCACGCACCGCCAGTCGGGTCTCAGGAAGTCTTTAGCTAGAACCCGGAGGCCTGTTTGCAGTGTGGGAGGGGGTGGCTTCTCAGGGCCTGAGTTTGCCCTTTTCCCCTGCCCCTTGCCTCCTACCGCCAGCGGGGATGGGCCGGCTCTTCTCTGGAGATTCTCAGTCCCTTTGTTTTGCGAACCACCGGCAGTGTGTTCGGACCAGTTAATTTTGACCCTTGCTATCCCACAGTTTAAAAAAGCTCCCTCCGTTTGCTCTCAGGGTCTTCGGGCCGGACCTCACCCTAAGCAATGCCGCCCGCTCCTCTCCGTTCCGCCCCGCTTGTTGCTGGCGGGTGCGGGCGTCTGGGGTACTTTTCTGCTGGGAGTTGCTTTTAGGCACGTAATCTGTGGGCCTTGTTTAATTTTTCCTCCCAGTTAGATTGCCGAAAACTTCCCCCAGTCCCGCCAGTGCGAGGGTTTCCTGGTGATTGGAAACTTCCTCTATTAAGACTCCCTTCCCGACATGGGTCTCCGTCCGTAGCTCTTTTGACTCCCTTTTTATCTTTTATATTTTGTCCTACCTCCCTTCGAAGACAATGGGCTGCTTTTCTGGGCGCCTGATGTCCTCTGCTAGCGATCAGAAGTTGTTTTGTGAAATTTGCTCAGCGTTCAAATGTTCTTTCGATGAATTTGTAGGGGAGAAAGTGGTCTCCCCGTCCTATTCCTCCGCCATCTTGGCTCCTCCCCTTAACTAGATTTTAAAAACAACAGAACAACACTTAAATTTTTTTATTTGTGTAATTTTGCTCTTAATCTTATCAATACAGAATTTCTACAAATTCCCTTCTCACATAGTATCCTTTGAATTTGTGTCAGAATGACAGTAATATATCTAAAGGAAAACTGAAATATAATAACTGACCATTTCATATTGAGAGTGGGTGAGAATATTCATTTTAATATTAAACCATTGGTGGTTAATATGTCTGATCAATCTAGATAGAACTGGATAAAATAAGAAAATGTTGAAAATAATAGCTAACTTTATGTAACAATGTATTTGATATTCATTATTCTAGGTACAAAGCATTCTACATATATTAACTCATTGTATTCTCACATCAACCTTATGAGTTAGGTATTGTTACCATCCCTCATTTACAGATGAGGCAAAGGGATGCATAGAGAAGGATGTGAATTAGTCACTTGGATACAGAGTAGCAAGCTGGCATTTACAGGCAAACTGGTTTCCTGTTTTTAACTCCAAAATTCTATTGGTTCTCTGTGATCAAGATAATTTCATAAAATATTTGATATATCTGTCTAAAACCCCTGAAAAATCCCAGACACTGTCAGCTCATTATAAATTGGATCATTTTAGTAAACAGGTGGGTAGATTAGTTTGGTCTAGAACAAGAATGTGGATGTTTAGAAATGGCCTTGTTTATTCTTCTCTAATGCTTCTTCCACCTTCATTATCTCCTTCTCACCTATTCCTACTTCCTTTAAATTAAAAAAAAAAAAAGGAGAGATAAAAGGGAAAATTGCATGTCTGTTCTGTGCCAAGCACTGTGTTTAAGGCCTGGAAAATACATTTTTGAATCAAACAAAACATCTAACATTTGGAAGTATACAAGCTAAAGCAGAAAACAGAGAATTTGAGTATAGTGTGATTATGCAGTTCCAAAGACAGAGTACATAGCAGGGCAAACAATTCCACAAAGGAAAATACCTTCTAAACAGAAAGATGTGTTGATTCTAGCCGAAGATTAAGGGGGAAATGGGAAGTCTGGAGAGCAATCTGGACACAAAGAACAGCATGTGGAAAGAAATGGATTAGAAGGAATTCAGAACATTCAAAGTGCAAATACAGCATGTGGCTGGGATGGAGAATGTGCTAGGACAGAGATGAACCCGAGGTGATGCAGAGATTGTTAACAGCCAAGTCTGTCTACCATCAGAAGCAGTTTGAACTTCATCCTGAGGGACTTTTAAGAGGCGAATCAGAGTGGAAGTACACTTTTAAGTGCTCCACTTATCTGCTTTTTTCTCTAGAAATGAAGGATAATAGGGAAGTCTGTATTTTTTTTTCACTTTTAGCAGCATAAGATTTATATCTACCAGGGAAGACAAATCAAAATGAAGCAGCTTCAGTCTGCTCTGTTTGTGAGCTCCAAAAGGGTATGTTGAAGTCCTAACCCCCGGGACCTGTGAATGTGAACTCTGCTCAAAATAGGCCACTAAGAGGTCATATTGGATCAAGATGGGCCCCAGTCCAATAACACAGTTGTCCTTAGAAAAAGAGACATAGACGAAGGGAGAAACCAAATGATGAAAAAGTAGAGAGTGGAGTGAAGCATCTTTATGTCAACAACATGGATTGCCCAATGCCACTGGAACTAAGAAAAAAGGCATGAAAAAGACACTCCTCTAGAACCTTCAGAGAGAGCATGGCTTGATTTCAGACTTGTAGCTTCAGAACTGTGAGAGAATAGATTTCTGATGTTTTAATCCACCCAGAGTGATGCACTGTTTTGGCAGCCCTTGAAAAGTAATACAACATCCTGCCTAGTTCTGCCCTTAGGCCTTCATAGCAGATCACTGCAGATCACTACAGAACTCAACAAGTGACAGGCAGTTAGTTGGCTCATGAGAAAAGGCCCTTGTTATATTTGCTAAGACATTTTTCCATATTTTCCTCTCTCCGAGTTTTCTGTATGGATATGTGTTTAGGTAAATGCAATAGTCTAAGTACCCAAGAAGTTTTCTAAGTTAAGTCTAGTGTCTTCTCTCTTGCCCACCAAGATAATAGTGCATGAAGAATTACTTCCAAGCCAGGTAATTCTCAAAATTTTATATGGATGCCATGATGGTAGTAAGAACAAGTGAGATATTGCATATGAATGTGGTAAATTGTTGGCAGAATCTGGCCCCTTGAGTGTGTTGTTTCATCACAATAAGTGTTTCCTAATTTTTTTTAATAATCATTTTGAATGAACTTAGATATGGAGTCTAGTTTCCAACTTCCTCTCCAGCTCTTTTGATTTTCACATTTATTTAACTTGAAAGATCAGAGTTTGGCACTACACACTGTTCACTTTGCTTTGAATATATGTTCCTGTCATCTGGCTACATTATGCTTATAGAGGTCCAGGGGTGTCTACACTGATCTGGTTTCTCTAAGCCAGTGGGACAAACTATTGTTACCCTCATATGAAGGAGATTTGAGTCACAGTCAAAGTCCTGGCCCCTCAGGCTTCATTCTTTCCTATGCTTCTTAGTTCCCATTTCTTCCCTGGGTTCCTGATTCTTGGCTTTGGGGCTACAGTGTCTAATCTTCAGCTCTGCATTCGTTGGATGGATCTTGTATTTGTCTTCACTAATTTGACTGGAATTTGCATGGGACATAAACTCAGTAAATATAGTTTAAATAGAACAGAAACATAATGTCTTGGCCATTTCTCAATCAAGAGACTAATTTATCTTGGCATCTCAAGGCTAGTCCTACACTTACGAAAAATAGGAAGTACTTGTATGTGGTTTGATTTTTATGGGATCTGGAAAGCCTCAAGTTTGTAAAGAAGCATCTTCAGCTTTTGGAAAATTTCTGAATATAATGACCACTTTATATGGGCCAGCAATTGTGCTGAGCATTTTATCCCATTATCTTCTCTAATACTCATAATAGATCTAACTGGTAGATACTGTTATTAATCCCACTTTCCAGGTTTGAAAACTGAGATTCAGATTAGCTTGGTAAATTATCTAGAGTCACATAATATTACACGGTAGAGCTCGTATGAAGAAAAACTTAAATTGCATCCCAGGACCAAAGTTTTATTACATGTCTGTGTGTGTGTGTGTGTGTGTGTGTATGAATTGTGCATACAGTTTCTTATAAATTTGGAATAATTTTTTTTACTGAAATGTTACTCAACCTGAAAACAGAAAAAAAGTGATGCTGTTGAATAAAAGGAAGGTGGAATCAGTATAAAAACCTCATCTACTGCCTCCCTGAACAGTAGAGCTCTGTGGATTAAAGGGGGAATACATTTAAGGCTATACTTGGTATTAAGTAGTAGCTGCCACAGAGAGTGAAGCTAAACCCTAAAACTTTTACCAGTCATTTATTCCTTGACTGGGACTTCCCAGGGCACACACACACACACACATTCGTTGACTAATGTATATGAATTAAGGAGAAGAGCAAGGAAAACAGCAGAACACTGCAGCCAGAAATGGGCAAGGAAGGAAGGAAAAGTCCATAGAAACATGGTTGACATGAAGCTTAGGAATCCCCAGGTAAACCCTACATACACCCAGCTTAAAAGGTACTGATAAAGAGTAGGGATGCAACAGATAACTCCTCTATACCTAACCTCTCAGACCTCAGTATTAAGATCATCTCTTAACAGAAATGATCACATTTCACTGTTTCAAAAGTTTACAGTCTAATTTTCAATAGCCGAGTCCCCAAATTATCTAAAGTATACAGTGTTTCTTAAAACAGGAGTATTGTGTTTAAGCTGACTTTCCTAAATTAGCATGGGTTGCACTAAGCAATACCCTCTCCCAGTTATTCCTTCTTGCTTTTTTAAGATGTGGCTGCTTTTAGGGCTGCATTCAAGGTGACAGCTCCTAATATTTCCTTTGTGTGAAACCAACTAGACGACTCTGAAACCTGGACAGCACAATGTTCCAGGCAGCCTTGAGAGATAATCAATAAGAGCAGGTGAGGCTGCCATACCTGGCTGATCAGTGAAGGATATCACACCCCGGCAAAGAAATGCAAGGTCCCACAGTCCACTCCTCTCTCTAGTACATGCTGGTAAGTGCTTTTGCCAGAAACATCTTTGTATTTTTTTCGGAACAGACCAGAACAGTTTTGTGTTTCTTCGGTAACATTGCTCAGGCACTGCTTTTTTTTTCTATTAAAAGATAAAGACATATTCACATATAAATTACTTCCCTTTCTGATGACTATGATGATGATATAAGAACAGAGATTTGGAATTTTCCTCAGATTATTATCAAATAATTATCATCATTATTTTATCCAGAAATAGGATCATTCAATGACAAAAATATCTTCTTTCTATCCCAAAAGCATCGTTAATGGCCTTGACATTACCCAAAATTATTTGACCATAGTAAAGGAACATGTATGCCTTAATCACATAAATTCCTATGAAACAATCTACTTGTAAAATTTCAGGTACTTTTTCATTTAATCATGACAAAAGCAAAGTAATGTCTGAACTAGTGCTTGCCATCACTATGTGCATTATAAAGTTTAGTTTTGTAGTAAGAATACCAAAAATGTGATGCTTCCATCAATCACCCCCATTCTAGAGATGTTACGTTCACTCACCTGCCTGAAATAGAGAACCAGTTTTAAAAGCCTAATTTGTTGGGAGTTTGTTAGTTTGTTTTTGACAAGAAGTGTGCCTCTGTGCACAATTTTTTTTTTTTTTTCTGCTTAGGGTCTCTCTTGCAGCACATGTGATCTTCGCTGCATCATGCAGGGTCTTTCCTTGTGGGACACGGACTCTATGGCTGTGGCTCTCACGCTCAGAGGTTGTGACATGTGGGATCTTAATTCCCTGACCAGGAATCGAACCATATTCCTTGCGTTGCAAAGCAGATTCTTAACTGTTGATCTGCCAGGGAAGTCCCCTTAAAAGTCTTAGTTGAAAAAGTTGAAAATGTGAAAAATTTCACACTTTGAAAAATTCAAGGTTAGGATATGAACTATGGTATTTTTAAAGAACAAAGAAAGATATTCGAAAAGAGTACCACAAAAGAGATAACAAAAAACGCATATTGCTTTTTCTGTTGAAATTCATCTGTAAACTTCAACAGGAAATGTAGCTCAATTTCCTTGTTTGGATTGGGATTTGTTTGTATATAAATATTTTATGAAGAGGTGGCAAAAAAAATGAAAGTGAAGGAAGCTTTGAATGAAAAAATGCTCTCTGTTTAATGGATATGAGGTTTGAGTATGAGTTGAAAAAGTAAAAATAAAATAGGTAATGCATTTTATATCATGATTATAAAATGCATACTATGTAAATAATTAGGTATATTCCACTGAAGCTAAGTCCTAGAACCAGTTTATCAGTGACCTCACTTGGCTGAAGAAATGAGGGCTTGATATTTCTATTTAGAATGTCTGGTTGGTTGCTCATTTAGCTGTTTTCATCGACCTTGTATTACTTCATAGAGTAACTAGGAAAAAAAAGTATTGAGATATTAAATCTCATAAAATTTTTTACAAAAGGACTGAATGGAAATAGCTCTACTCAAAAGTGTATTAAGAAAGTTTATAGAAAATAAACTTCTATTTGTTCTGTTTGGCAGAGAGATTGGGCCATCCAGACCCCCTCTTCCTCAGAGAAGATATCTTGTTCATTCAATCATACCAGTTAATGATATAACTGATCTCAAATGATCCCATATTGATCCTTTCAATATTTACTCAAATTAAAGCAAAGCTTCAAAATGAAAGGGAAAAAGACATGAGACATAGAGTGTTCTAGAGGAGTGAATATAAGCCAGGCATCTGCATCTGTGAATTCTGCTGACCTCATTAATAACAGGAGAAGGCGATGGCAACCCACTCCAGCACTCTTGCCTGGAAAATCCCATGGACGGAGGAGCCTGGTGGGTTGCAGTCCACGGGGTCGCTAAGACTCAGACACGACTGAGCAGCTTCACTTTCACTTTTCACTTTCATGCATTGGAGAAGGAAATAGCAACCCACTCCAGTGTTCTTGCCTGGAGAATCCCCGGGACGGGGGAGCCTGGTGGGCTGCCGTCTATGGGGTCACACAGAGTCAGACACAACTGAAGCAACTTAGCAGCAGCAGCAGCAGTGATGAGTAGATCAAATGAATGTCACTTGGCTACCATGTTTGCAAATTTTAATTTTTACCAAAAACTTAAGTTGGTAGAACTTAAGTTTTACCAGCTTTCAGATTGGGGTACGATGCTGCATAATGTTCTTCTTTTTTGCTTTTTGTAAACATTTCTTTAAAGAACAGCGAAATGATAAATTGTTGCAACTCCTTTGATGGCTTTTTCCTGGGAAAATTGTATTCTAAGAAATATAAATGTCCATCTCTTCTAAATAGCCTCTATACAGCTGATGATCCAGCGAACAGTTAATAAATTAGAGAAGGAATAGCAACTGAGAAATCATTAGTCTACAAGGCACGGTTTCTTCTATTTACATGAAACCAGATATAGGATTACCCAGACACCACAGGGCTTTTCTTTGTTATTCATACAGATCAGGTGCTTTGTTGGTGGCGGTGGTGTATATGTCTGTATCTGTGTGTTTTGCTGGTGGTGCTGGGAGGACTGTGATATGTTAAAGTAACAGTAGAATACAAAAGGCTTTGAATTTAAGACAGGGTACTGTCCTGGTTCCTTTTCTATTTTAACCTCTTTTGATGGGCTTTCTTAATGATTTAGATGAGAATTATAGTAGGATAACCAGATCAGTCAGCTTTGGAGTTAGTCTTTTGAGGTAAATTAACATATGAAACATTTTACATCAATCCTAAGTTATGAAGGGAATAGTATGCTATACTCAGTAATGGATAGTTTGTTGTTGTTCCGTCACTATGTCATGTCTGACCATTTGCAACCCCATGAACTGCAACATGCCAGGGTTCCCTGTCAATCACTATCTCCTGGAGTTTGCTCAAGCTCATGTCCATTGAGTCGGTGATGCCATCCAGCCATCTCATCCTCTGTCACCTCCTCCTCTTGCCCTCAATCTTTCTCAACATCAGGGTCTTTTCCAATGAGTCAGTTCTTTGCCATCAAGTGGCCATAGTATTGGAGCTTCAGCTTCAGCATCAGTCCTTCCAATGAATCAGGTTTGATTTCCTTTAGAATGGACTGGTTGGATCTCCTTGCAGTCCATGGGACTTTCAGGAGTCTTCTCCAGCACCACAGTGTGAAAACATCAATTCTTCAGTGCTCAGCTTTCTTTATGGGCCAACTCTCACATCCATACATGACTATAGGAAAAACCATAGCTTTTGCTATATGGACCTTTGTTGGCAAAGTGAGGTCTCTGCCTTTTAATATCCTGTCTAGGTTTGTGATAACTTTTCTTCTAAGGAGCAAGTGTCTTTTAATTTCCTGGGGCAGCCACCGTCCACAGTGATTTTGGAGTCCAAAAAAATAAAATTTGTCACTGCTTCCAATTTTTCCCCATCTATTTTCAATAAAATGATGAGACCAGATGCCATGATCTTCATTTTTTGAATGTTGAGATTTAAGCCAGGTTTTTCAGTCTCCTCTTTCACTTTCACGAAAAGGCTCTTTAGTTCCTCTTCACTTTGCACCACTGGGTTGGTATCATCTGCATATCTGAGGTTCTTGATATTCCTCCCAGCAATCTTGATTCCAGCTTGTGATTCATCCAGTACAGCATTTCACATGCTGTACACTCTGCATACATTAAATAGCAGGGTGACAGTATAGAGCCTTGTTGTATTCCTTTCCCAGTTTTGCACCAGCCTGTTGTTCCATGTGCAGGTCTAACTGGTGCCTCTTTTCCTGCATACAGGTTGCTCAGGAGGCAGGTCAGGTGGTCTGGTATTCCCATCTCTTTAAGAATTTTCCACAGTTTGTTGTGATCCACACAGTCAATGGCTTTAGCATAGTCAATGAACCGTATATTATTTGTAATTCACTTTTTTTTTTCCTGTGATCCAACAGATGTTGGCAATGTGATCTCTGGTTCCTCTGCCTTTTCTAAATCCAGCTTTTACATTTAGAAGTTCTCAGTTCTCATATTCTTGAAGCCTAGCTTGATAGATTTTGAGCATTACCTAGCTAGCGGGTGAAAAGAAAGCAACTGTGAGGTAGTTTGAATATTCTTTGGCATTGCCCTTCTTGGCATTGGAATGAAAACTGACCTTTTATAGTCCTTTGGCCACTGCTGCATTTTCCAAATTTGTTGGCATATTGAGTGCAGCACTCTAACAGCATCATCTTTGAGGATATGAAATAACTCAGCTGGAATTCCATCACCTCCACTAGCTTTGTTTGTAGTGATGCTTCCTAAGGCCCACTTGACTTCAAGCTCCAAATGTCTGGCTCTAGGTGAGTGATGACACCATCATGATTATCTGGATCATTAAGATCTTTTCTGTACAGTTATATATTCTCGCCACCACTTCTTAATATATTATGCTTCTGTTAGGTCCTTACTGTTTCTGTCCTTTTTTGCATTCAATTTGCATTAAATATTCCCTTGGTATCTCTGATTTTCTTGAAAAGATCTCTAGTCTTGCCCTACTTCTACTTTATTGACATCTACTTCTAGAATCAAGATTGCTGGGACAAATATCTATAACCTCAGATATGCATGACACCACCCCTATGGCAGAAAGTGAAGAAGAACTAAAGAACTTCTTGATGAAAGTGAAAGAGGAGAGTGAAAAACTTGGCTTAAAACTCAACATTTAGAAAACTAAGATCATGGCATCCATTCCCATCAGTTCAGTTCAGTTCAGTCGCTCAGTTGTGTCCGACTCTTTACGACCCCATGAACCGCAGGACACCAGGCCTCTCTGTCCATCACCAAATGCCGGAGTCCACCCAAACTCATATCCATTGAGTTGGTGATGCCATCCAACGATCTCATCCTCTGCCGTCCGTTCTCCTCCTTCCCTCAAACTTTCCCAGCATCAGGGTCTTTTCAAGTGAGTCAGCTATTTGCATCAGTGGACAACAGATTGGAGTTTCAGCTTCAATGTCAGTCCATCCAATGAACACTCAGGACTGATCTCCTTTAGAATGGACTGCTTGGATCTCCTTGCAGTCCAAGGGACTCTCAAGAGTCTTCTCCAACACCACAGTTCAAAAGTATCAATTCTTTGGCACTCAGCTTTCTTCACCATCTAAATCTCACATCCATAAGTGACTACTGGAAAAACCATAGCCTAGACTAGACAGATCTTTGTTGACAAAGATGTCTCTGCTTTTTAATATGCTGTCTAGGTTGGTCATAACTTTCCTTCCAAGGAGTAAGCATCTTTTAATTTCATGGCTGCAATCACCATCTGCGGTGATTTTGGAGCCCCCCCAAAATAAAGTCAGCCACTGTTTCCACTGTTTACCCATCTATTTGCCATGAAGTGATGGGAGCAGATGCCTTTGTCTTAGTTTTCTGAATGTTGAGTTTTAAGCCAACTTTTTCACTCTCCTGTTTCAATTTCATCAAGAGGCTCTTTAGTTCTTCTTCACTTTCTGTAATAAGGGTGGTATCACCTGCATATCTGAGGTTATTGATATTTCTCCCAGCAATCTTGATTCCAGCTTGTGCTTCTTCCAGCTCAGTGTTTCTCATGATGTACTCTGCATCTAAGTTAAATAAGCAGGGTGACAATATACAGCCTTGATGTACTCTTTTTCCTATTTGGAACCAGTCTGTTGTTCCATGTCCAGTTCTAACTCTTGCTTCCTGACCTGCATACAGGTTTCTCAAGAGGCAGGTCAGGTGGTCTTGTATCCCCATCTCTTTCAGAATTTTCCACAGTTTTTTTGTGATCCACACAGTCAAAGGCTTTGGCATAGTCAATAAAGCAGAAATAGATGTTTTTCTAAAACTCTCTTGCTTTTTCAATGATCCACTGGATGTTGGCAATTGGATCTCTGGTCCCTCTGACTTTTCTAAAACAAGTTTTAACATCTGGACATTCACATTTCATGTATTGCTGAGTCCTGGCTTGGAGAATTCTGAGCATTACTTTACTAGTGTGTGAGATGAGTGAAATTGTGCGGTAGTTTGAGCATTCCTCGGCATTACCTTTCTTTGGGATTGAAAAGAAAACTGACCTTTTCCAGTGCTGTGGCCACTGCTGAGTTTTCGAAATTTGCTGGCATAGTGAGTGCAGCACTTTCACAGCATCATCGTTTAGGTTTGAATAGCTCAGCTGGAATTCCATCACCTCCACTAGCTTTGTTTGTAGTGATGCTTCTTAAGGCCCACTTGACTTCACATTCCATGATGTCTGGTTGTATGTGAGTGTGAGGGATCACACCATTGTGATTATCTGGGTTGTGAAGATCTTTTTTGTACAGTCCTTCTGTGTATTCTTGCCACTTCTTAATATCTTCTGCTTCTCTTAGATTCATACCATTTCTGTCCTTTATCGAGCCCATCTTTGCATGAAATGTTCCCTTGGTATCTCTAATTTTCTTGAAGACATCTCTAGTCTTTCCCATTCTATTGCTTTCTTCTATTTCTTTGCATTGATCACTGAGGAAGCCTTTCTTATCTCTCCTGGCTATTCTTTGGAACTCTGCATTCAAATGGGAATATCTTTCCTTTTCTCCTTTGCTTTTCACTTCTCTTCTTTTCACAGCTCTTTGTAAGTCCTCCTCAGACAGCTATTTTGCTTTTTTGCATTACTTTTTCTTGGGGATGGTCTTGACCCCTGTCTCCTGTACAATGTCACAAACCTCCATCCATAGTTCATCAGGCACACTGTCTGTCAGATCTAGTCCCTTAAATATATTTCTCATTTCCACTGTATAATCATTAAGGTATTTGATTTAGGTCATACCTGAATGGTCTAGTGGTTTTCCCCACTTTCTTCAACTTAAGTCAGAATTTGGCAATAAGGAGTTCATGATCTGAGCCACAGTCCGTTCCCAGTCTTGTTTCTGCTGACTGTATAGAGCTTTTCCATCTTTGGTTGCAAAGAATATAATCAATTTGATTTTAGTGTTGCCCATCTGGTGGTATCCATGTGTAGACTCTTCTCTTGTGTTGTTGGAAGAGGGCATTTGCTATGACCAGTGCGTTCTCTTGGCAGAACTCTGCTAGCCTTTGCCCTGCTTCATTCTGTACTCTAAGGCCAAATTTGCCTGTTACTCCAGATGTTTCTTGACTTTCTACTTTTGCATTCCAGTCCCCTATAATGAAAAGGACATCTTTTTGGGGTGTTAGTTCTAGAAGATCTTGTAGGTCTTGATAGAATTGTTCAACTTCAGCTTCTTCAGCATTACTGGTCAGGGCATTGATTTGGATTACCATAATATTGAATGGTTTGCAAATAGATGGGGCAAATAGATGGGGAAACAATGGAAACAGTGAGAGACTTTATGTTTTTGGGCTCCAAAATCACTGCAGATGGTGACTACAGCCATGAAATTAAAAGACACTTGCTCCTTGGAAGAAAAACTATGACCAATATAGACAGCATATTAAAAAGCAGAGACATTACTTTGCCAACAAAGGTCCATCTAGTCAAAGCTATGGTTTTTCCAGGAGTCATGTATGGATGTGAGAGTTGGACTATAAAGAAAGCTGAGCACTGAAAAATTGATGCTTTTGAACTGTGGTGTTGGAAAAGACTCTTGAGAGTCCCTTGGATTGCAAGGAGATCCAACCAGTTCATCCTAAAGTAAATCAGTTCTGAATATTCATTGGAAGTACTGATGTTGAAGCTGAAACTCCAATATTTGGCCACCTGATGCAAAGAACTGACTCATTGGAAAAGACCTTGATGCTGGGAAAGATTGAAGGCTGGAGGAGAAGGGGACAACAGAGGATGAGATGGTTGAACAGCATCACCGACTCGAAGGAAACGAGTTTGAGCAAGCTTCGGGAGTTGGTGATGGACAGGGAAGCCTGGCATGCTGTAGTCCATGGGGTCACAAAGAGTCAGACACAATTGAGTGACTGAACTGACTAATCTTTCCCATTCTGTTATTTACCTCTATTTCTCTGCATTGATACCTTAAGAAGGTTTTCTTCTTTCTCCTTGATATTCTCTGGAACTCTGCATTCAGTTGTATCCCTTTCTCCTTTGCCTTTTGCTTCTCTTCTTTTCTCAGCTATTTGTAAGGCCTCCTCAGGCAACCATTTTGCTTTTCACACTTCCGTTTTTGGGGGATGGTTTTGATAACCACGTCCTGTGTAATGCTGTGAACCTCCTTCCATCTTTCTTCAGGCACTCTGTCCACCAGGTCTAATCCCTTGAATCCATTGGTCACCTCCACTGTGTAATCATAAGTGATTTGATCATACCTAAATGGTCTAATGGTTCCCGTACTGCCTACAATTTAAGCCTGAATTTTAAGGATTTGAGCCACTATCAGCACTATGTCTTGTTTTTTGCTGACTGTTTACAGCTTCTCCATCTTCAGCTGCAAAATATTTAACCAATATGATTTCGATATTGACCATCTGGTGATGTCCATGTGTAGAGTCACCTGTATGTTGTTGGAAGAGGGTGTTTGCTATAACCAGAGCGTCAATGGATAGCTTATACGAAATGTCAGCTTCAATAGTTCTAGTAGTTGCCTAGAGTTTTATGTCTTTTCCCCTTTTGACTCAAAAAATCTACAACTAAAAGTTATGGGGAAATTTATGTAATTGCTATAATTAATAGTGATTTTATTCATATTCAGCTGGCATAGACATGTATATCTTTGAGGAGTAACCAGAAAATACAGTGACCAGGAAAAAAAGCAAAAGGAGAAAGATGTTTCACTTTTCAAGTACTTTTTAATTACAAATTCCAAATTCTATCTACCTGAATTATTGTTCTTCCCAAATATTACAGTTACTGTATCTTCATTTTTATTTTAATTGAAGAGATAATTCATATTCTACTTGATTTTCTTTTTCATCTTCTTCATACCTATGATTCCTAAACAAGAATGAATATTAGAATACATTTTAAAAAATACTCATGTCCTGTATCCAATCCCAAAAGGATGCTAATTCAGTAAGTTAAAACTATGTCTTCAGAAAGGTCACAAGTGACTCAAAATCAAAATTATAGTTAAGAAGTACTATGTCTGATTTGAAATATTCTGGAATCACACACCCATCTGAAGATTCAATTTAAAAAATAACACCTACCTAAAACAATGCACATAAACAGAAACACATGTAAAATGCAAATATACTTTCGTAAAATTAGACCATAAGATGTCCTTTCACCAAGGTATCAGGCTTCCTTATTATGACTCTAACACCTAATAGTGGATACATTTTCTCCATCTCCTTTGATCCACTCTGAACACTGTACTATCCTATCCCTCCTGTCAAACTGCCCAGACTGCTTTCCATTTGAATAACCTTTGGCTCTGTCACATCTAGGTGTGCATTTAAGGCCAGAGTTTAGAGAAAGAGTGGAAAGTAATGCAAAGGCAAATTTTGGGACACTTCCTACTACTATTTATTGATTAAATACTACACTGGCTGAGAAAAAAAAAGCAGGTAAGGGAAGTCCCAGGTAAAAGTGAGAAAGTTGGAAAAGGTGAATTGTTTACACCTTAATTACAATGGTGTCTCAGCTTAGTACAAAGAATAAGGCAGATTCGTAGTGAGTAGATGATGAAAGAAAGGGTGAAGAAATGAATGAACAGCTGAAGAATTAACTGAATGACATAAACAGAATTCATTTTACTTTTGTTTCCATGGCCTTAGTTTCCTCATCTGTCATATGAAGGCATTAGAAGCCATTCAGATTCTTTCACCTGAAAGGATTCCTGCAATTCTTCCTATTACTCTGAGAAGAGAAGTCACTATTCCCGAGTGCAACGCATGTACACAAATTATAGATCAGCACCCTCTTGGCAAGAGAGGGAGTGTAGAGGCATGGCTGTATACTATCCTGTTAAGCTAAAAGTTGGCAGGTAAAGCAGGCATTTGCTGCAACAGTTCTAACATTGGGATAGCTTATGGAAGAAAACACTGTTTCAACACGAAAACAAACAAAATTTATATTACCTCAACTTCTGAAATAAAGAGGCAGATTTATGTGCTTTCACATGAAACACTGTAGAAAATAAATTATTTCTTAAAATAAGTAAGATTCATAGGGAAGAGTGCAGAATGATGTCATTATGTAAACAGTATATGTTGAGCATCTCCATAAAGACACCTAAGAACCTGGTAATGGTGGTTGCCTTCAAGGATGGGAAATGGGTGACAAGGAGAAATTTTGAAGGGGGAATTTAACTTACACTCAATTATGACAATTTTTGAGTCCATATAATGTGCATATACTGCCTATCTATAAAATATTATTGAAGTGAAACAAAATACTGTATTAGTGAAGATGCAAAAAAAAAATAAAATCTTAAGTTTTAGTCACCAGTGCAATTATAAAATGCAGTGTTGCAGTCTGTTAGTATATTCCATAGCAGATGAAGAATATTTGGCCAAAATAAATCAATGGATTCAGTGTGTACACTATCTCTCCTCTTTTGCTGCTTTATCCATCACTATTTTTAAAATATGACCAATATAGTGGTAGGACAGTTAAATAAAATCTTTTTAACTAGATGACCTCATATATACAACAGTTTCATAGAAAACATCATAACTTTTTTACACTTCAGAGACAATACCGATCGAGCAAGCAGTCACCTCTGCATGTGATTTCCTGGGAGCCTATAAGCATTTTTCCAAGAATTGTGAGACTATGTAGTTATTACTGTTGTTTAGTTGCTCAGTCTCATCCAACTCTTTCGTGATCTCATGGACTGTAGCCCACCAGACTCCTCTGTGCATGGGATTTCCCAGATGTGAATACTGGAGTGCATTGCCATTTCCTTCTCCAGGGTATCTTCCCAGCCCAGGGACTGAACATACATCTCCTGAATTGCAGGTGAATTCTTTACCACTGAGCCTCCTGGGAAGCCCATGAGACTACATTAGAACACCAGTTAGCCATAAGACTCTCCTTTTCTCTTGTCCCTAAAGTGGTAATTCTGTTAGTCAATCTATTAATCCCACTTGGAATGTGATGATTAATTATAATGAAATGAAAATTATAATAATGCCGACAGAGGTGCAAGACAATCCCATTCAGGTAGCACAAGAAAAATCAGTGAGGGAAACAAACATCATTTTTGAACTTTATTTGTTGCTTAAAATGTAATGCCATACAATTTTAACAATCACTTAAAAAAGGATTTATATTTGCATAAAACAGAAGCAAAACAGAAAGATATGAAATAAAATGCCATCTTGCTTCAAGTTTTCAAATCAGTACTTAGAGTACTAATATACAGCTATATACACTGCAAGTATATTATAGAAATATACTATGAGTAATCTTGAAACCACAATAAATATCAAGTAGGTTTTTAGGCACACGGCATAGAAAAATGCGGAATCAGCATAATTCTTGAGAGTGCTCAGTGACTCATTCTTAATTCATTTTCACACACATGGATTTTACACAAAATATACAGCCATCACACACATGATCCCCAGTCACTTCCGAATTTCACCTTTCATCCCAGCATCAGTGCCTTCTTATTCTGTGATACTATTGCTCTAGACAGCTATTACATAAGAAAATACTTTGCAGTTTTCTTCAACTAATAGCCTAAGAAGGTATCAATGCTACCAAAATAAGTGCAGCCTATCTACACGATATGTTCATGGAAGTGTGCTGAGCGGCACCAGCTTACAGAACTGTTCATTTTAATCCTGGGGGTTACCCTGAAGGCAAACTTCATCAGTTTTGAAGTACACCATTTTTGAGTTGCCCATAGCATGACATCCAGAAATTGTTAGAAACTGAGGTAACACCTGGTTTTTTTTTTTTTTTTTTAGAGATAGGAATCCCTGGAAAAGAAAAATGCCAGAAGTACTTTTAAAACTTCCGACCAGTGTGGACCTCAGTCAGTTATTGTACGCTTTGTCTGTGACTCTTTCTGCCCAAATGTAAACCGAAGAATCCAAAGGAATGGTCAAGCCGAATTTACCCTTACCATTAGGATTAAAGATCACAGCCACGGAACACCTGAGATCGCCCTCTGATAAGAGAAGTCTGACGCTTCTCTTAGTAGAGCCAATGTTCATTAATAAAAATGAACCAAATAACACTCACTGATTTCTGCACCCCCCGCCCCCCACCTCCAGCTACAAGTCAGATTCCGGCATGTCTGGCATGTCTGCCATCAAGTACCCTATCCCATAGCGTCCGTTGGGAGCTGTATCCAGAGTTGGTGATCCACTCTGTTTTCGATAAATATTTTTACTGAAATTTGGAGAGGACATCTCGCTTGATATCTTGCCATGAATGAGGCTTGCATCATCTCCCTCTAAGTTTAGAGGCTCCTTCAGGACCCTTCCTCTCTTATAGGTGACAGATGCTAAATTACCAGAACTATCATCTATTAGGTTGCAGCGGCGGATGATGAAGACAACCGGGATGGGCAGTATTGCCAGGACCATCAGAGAGATACAGATGACCATCCCCCACGTTGGGTAGCTCAGAAACTTCTCAGATGCCTGTTAAAGTCAAAAAATAATTATTAATCATCTAGCGTTCTCTGCAGGGATATGAAAAAAAATTATATTTATCTCAGGTTTATAAGCGAAGAATCTGGGCTAGTCTTGTGACTGATTAATAAGTCGCTGTGGAAGTGACAGTAAGCAACTTCCAAAGAAAAGCCTTAAAAGCCTGATGATTCCTGCCTCTGTGCCTTAGATGCTGCCCTGAGCCCATAATGCCTGGAAGAAGTCAAGAACGAAAGCTCACATAGAGAGAGCCCAGCTCTCCAACTTTAGTCAACTGCACGAGTTGACTCAAGCAAGACCCAGAGAAGAATCGTCTGGCTTATCCACAAAACCCTAAGAAATAATAAGTCAGCACTGCTTTCAGTCATTACATTGTGGGTCACTGTTACTAAGCAACGGATACCTGTTCTATGTGCGACATTACCTTTCTGCCGCTGCTGCTACTGGATGCTAAGTCACTTCAGTCGTGTCCGACTCTGTGTGACCCCATGGACGGCAGACCACCAGGCTCCTCCGTCCACAGGATTCTCTAGGCAAGAATACTGGAGTGGGTTGCCATTTCCTTCTCCACATTACCTTTCTAGAATCTGAAATTAAAGTTTGAACTACATTTGTCCCCAAGGGTTTTGATAAAGGATAGAAGACTTATGTTTTTAGAATAGTCATGAATTGAGTTGTTGTTATATAGAATTAGTGCCCATAGAATAAAGGTCAGAGGTAGCTCTAAAAAATAAGCATTCTGATTTTCTAATAGATAATATATATCTTGTGACTGCATGACGATGTAGCTAACGCAACTTGAGAACAGAAACTGAATATTCATGGCTAATAGAAGACAGTTATAGCAAAACTCTACTTCAATATTTATTTAAATTATGTCTACAGGGTTGATGCATATTTTCATTGGTATAGAGTGTCTCAAATATGATTTCATAAATTTATGCAGGAAAAATTTCTGGTGGTTTGATCAATATGTTCTCTAGCATCAAAAGCCTAAATAATGATTGGTCCATCTACAGTGACATGGATAAAATTACTTTAATGAGGTCCAAGTCAATGTTTCTTATGTACTAAACATATTCACTACAAATAAAAAACATACATATTTGGGGCCAAACAAAATATAAATCTTAAGATCCCTGCATAAAAGCAGTACTACCCATTAAACAGCAAACTATACTGAAAAAAGTGAAAGCCAAAAACCTCTAAAATGATATTTTGTGTATTCTTTTATCTGACTTTCTTCTTTTTATTTTACCTTATCTTCCATCCATGCATTATAGCCAGGAGGACTTAATCCCATATTCACAATGCTAGCGATTAGCAGTGATAACAGCATTAGAGGAGATATATATTTCCACATATAGTAATAATATCTATTGGGAGCAAAACCCAGCATATCCTTTAGATCTTCCATAAACCTAAATAGAAAGAAAGAATTTAATTATTCCTCGAGTTAAGGTAGCTATATTAAAATATGCTAAATTAAATGTCCTTTAAAATGTGCATTATATCAATGGTTTGACCAGTGTTAAACATGATACCCTATGACACTTTATACTGAATCTAAAGGTCATACTGAACATGACTTATCAATTAAGAACATTTATAATGTAAAATGGAACCAGTGTACTTTTCATTTGGGTGAAGTCCCCTTAAGCCAATTATTGGAAAGTCTCCTCCAACTGATGACCTTCCATGCTATGAACACAATATTTGCAATACATTAAAATTTCCCTGTTTCTCTCTCTTTTTTTATCTAGAGATAATTAACTCACATCATCCAATCCAACTGATCCGAACTCTCATTTCTGTTTTCAGTCTGGTTCATTTAATTGAAAGAGGGTCCACACATTATGATTCTTTGATTTTTTTTTATTCTAAAGTCCTTTCATCTCTGCTAAGTGCCTCCTACATCTCTGTGTCATTTCTATCATTCTTTTTTTAAATGAGCCAGGCACTCTGTTCCGTAGTTTCCCACAATTTAGATTTTGCTGTTAATAATTGCATCCCCGCACTGTTGGCTTTGCAAGTGCATCTGATCCTCTATTTCCTGTGAATTAGCACTTAGACTGAGTAATGATTAGACTTATGCGTTTGTTTTTTAAAGTCAAGTTATTGATACATGATTTACCTGAAATAAGACTTGCTTTTTTTTTTTTTTTCTTTTTGGCTGCATGGCTTGTGGGATCTTAGTTCGCAGAACAGGGATCAAACCCAGGGCTCCAGAAGTGAGAGCACCAAGTCCTAACCACCAAACCACCAAGGAGTTCCCCAAATTCACACTTTAGAGCTTTGTGATGTTAACACTGTCAGGAGCATGTCACCATTACTTACTAGCTCATATCCCTTAATATTTAATAATACTGCCCATCCACCAGTCTTGTACCAATGTTTCTGTAGACTTTTTAGTTGTCCTAAGCTAGTTCTCCAGTAGATTCTTCAAAAGGGATCACAGTAACTATATTCCCTAATTTCCTGCATGTTTAAAATTATCTGTGGTCACTATATTTGAATGTCAGGTCAGCTGAATTTAAAATCTGTAGTTTACATTTTCTTTCTTTGCAAATCATAAATATGTCTATGTAAGACTGTTACAAAAATTTTGTTGACCATCAGATTTTTCCCTTGTAAATAATTTGTTTTGTACTGTTTTTTACCTGCATGGTTTTTTTTTTTTTTTTTTGTCTCCAAGTAACATCCTAGGCTTTGTCCTGGTGTCAGCTTTTATGTCTATTTTTTCCAACTATATCATTTGCCCTTTCAACATTCAAGTTATTTGCTTCAGTATTTTTCTTTAATTATAGTTTTTAGAGTTATTTTCCAGCCACTGCTTTTAGAGGTCCTCATTGTACAAATGTTGAATCATCTTTGCTTAACTGCTGTTTCTATTCATTTTCTTATCCTTACTTATTTCTTTTTGATTTTAAAAAGTATCCCTCCTTTCTAGCTTTTAATTCTTGAGGAGATATATATTGTACTTATTGTTTTTGTTTTAATTTGACTTAATTTATTAAATGATTTTTCTGTTATCCACAATTATTTCCTGAGTCTTATCACCTGTTTTCAAATCTCCCTTGTCTCTAATTATTATATTTCTCAATTTTAAAATAACTGATATATGCTCTTCTTTTGTGGCATCAACATTTATTTCAACTTCATTTTGAAATATTATTAGTTTTCCATCTGTTTTGCTTGTGTGGATTTGTTATCTGAAGGGATATTATTCTGCTCCTTTCTGCTTTTCTTAATGACTTTTTTTTATGATTTAACCACATTTAAGTGAAATCAAATTTCCTGAATTTTGGAGAGGGAAGGATAGATGGGCATTTCTTCATTTTTTAAAAAAATTATTTACTTATTTTTGGCTGCATTGGGGTCTCCGGTGCTGCGCGGACTTTCTCTAGCCGTGGCGAGCAGAGACTACTAGTTGCATTGTATGGGCCCCTCGTTCCTGTTGTGGAGCCCAGGCCCTGTAGCATGAGTGCTCAGTAGCTGTGGCATACAGGCTTAGCTGCCCCTTGGCATGTGGGATCTTCCTGGACCAGGGACTGAACCTGTGTCCCCTGCATTGGCAGGCAGGCTCTCAACCACTGGACCACCAGGGAAGCCCCTCCTCTCTATTTTTGGAAAGTGAAAGTGAAGTCGCTCAGTCATGTCTGACTCTTTGCGACCCCATGGACTGTAGCCCCCCAGGCTCCTTGGTCCATGGGATTTTCCAGGCATGAACACTGGAGTGGGTTGCTATTTCCTTCTCCAGGGGATCTTCCCCACCCAGGGATCGAACCTGGGTCTCCCATATTGTAGGCAGACGCTTTACCATCTGAGCTACTACGGAAGCTCAGAAAAGGTGGCCTCATAATTTCTCAGCTGTTTTTTTTAAACCTCTGCTCTCGTTCCCACATTTACTTGGACTTCCTTTTCCAAAGCCTCTACTACCTATCTCCTGCTCAGCTCAGGTTTTGCTCCCGCCACTTTGCCCTCAGTGCAAAGCTTTATCTTGGAAGAGAACTTTGGATTGTTCATTACAAGTTTTTAGAGACCAGATTGTTCCAGCACTGATGATCTTGTTGTGTTCGGATCCCTCTGCATTCTGCTAAATGAGGGCAAAGATACTATTTCTCCCAGTTTTGCTCACTATCTTCATGTTAATCAGCCTACCACACATTGCACGGAGGAGCTGGGAGTGAGTAGAGAGCTGTCAGAGGCCCAGCTGTGTATCCGCTATCATCACCCACACAGATGTGATACCGCACAGGTTCTGTGGCTGCCAGTGGTTTGTCCCAGCCTTTCATATTTGAGGGTTCATGGGAATATCTTCTTTCCGGTGTCCATGGGTATTTTGTTTTGCTTTCTAGTCATTCTTTTTCTCCTTCATTTTAAAAAGGAAACTTGGGGAAACGCAATCTATGCAACCATCACTTTCAGCATCACAGGATCTTCCTTCTCATCTTCTCTCAATCATTTTTCTGCCTATTCTCTTAACCCAGGGATCAAACCCAGGTCTCCTGTAGTGCAGGCAGATTCTTTACCGGCTGAGTTACACGGAAGCCCATACAATATTTCTTTTTCTGCATTTGAATTTGCTATCTCAAACATTTAGGTTTTAGAAAGCTCCTCTCAACCCTGTCTCTGGAAATTTAGGTAAACATGTCAGATGACAGAGCAGAACTGAGTTCATGACATTACTGAAGGTGAACAGGAAGAGCCTAAGATTCCTGCAGACATTTAAGGGAGGGAAAAGTAATTAAATAAGAGCATTTTAAATGGGAGAATTCTAATTTTGCTCCTTGGACAAGATATTAGCTTTAGAGACCAACAGATCTGGTTTCAAATCATACCTCCATAATTTCTAAATGTGTATCTTAGTCCTTCTGAACTTCATTTTTGGCATTCTCAAGAAAGATAATACCCATCTTGGAGAGTCATTTTGAGGCTCATGGACAATATATGCAAAGCACACTATCTAACAAACAGCAGAAATTTATAGATGCAAGTATTAGTAATATTATTCATCTTGATGTTATAATAATTACTATTTAGGAACTACTAAAAAGAAATATTCACCATTATGCCTGTTGTAAATGATGAAAAGTCTAAATGGAAAACTAGATTATGATCCTACTGATCCATAGATCAGTCCAATAACAATATCAAATTCCAACACAGTGCAGGTGAGGAGTTGGGGGTAGCTCAGTAGACTATAGAAATATCTGGTTTTGAAATTAAAGTTAAAAGTCCTGGCTCTACAACTAAGATACTGTGTCCTCCTATACAAGGCAGGCCAATTTTACATCTGTGATATGAGTAATATTAGTCACCACAGAATACTGTTATGAGGATTAAGACAATGCATACAGCATTCCCCTGATGATTAGTGATGTTGACAACTTTTCATGTATCTGTTGATCATCTGTATATATTCTTTGGAAAAATTCAGATCCTTTGTCCATTGTTTAATTGATTTGTTGTTGTTTTTTTTTTGCTACTGAGTTATAAGCCCTTATACACTGTGAGTATTAACCCCTTATTGGATATTTGATTTGCAAATATTTTTCTCATTCAATAGGTTACTTTTTTATTTTCTTGATCATTTCTTTGGCTGTGTAGCCATTTTATTTTGACGTAGTAATACTCCATGGAGTCGCAAGAGTTGTACAAAGCTTAGCAACTAAACAATATGCAACCATTACTACTATTGCTATTTAGTACATGATCATTAAATGTAAGTTTCCCTACCTTTGCTTGCCTGGAGCTTTTAACAGTAATAAAATATTCTCTAAGTTTTGTCACAAAGCTCACTTAGTACAATAAAGTTCTTTATGTTGTTGAAGAGGACTCTGGTCCTCATTCAGTGAACTTATTCCTGCATCAGAGAAACCTCTAATAAGCTTGATGATCTTATTGCCTTAATCCATACATGCTACTTAAAGACAACAAATTTAAACAATATTGGACAAGGCCTCCAGAAATGTTTTTATTCTGAGTTACTCAAATGCTTCATTTCACAAAAGTTTATATACTTTTCAGACCAAGTAGGTATATAATTTAAAGATTTAGGCATCTAGTGAATTCAAGTCATGACTCCATAAATATGTTACATATAGTGAATGCTATATATATCTTGAAGCAGTGATATATATATATGTACATATATGTATATATATACTGCTTCAAGATATATATATACATAGACATATGTATATATATATATATATCACTGCTTCAAGATATATATAACATTTACTACATACATATATATACACATATATATATATACATATACACATATATATATATCTTCCCAAAATGATTCTGCTACACAAATCATTGTGTAACATGATAAAATAAGGCATTTTATAGCATAACAAAATAAAATCCGTCTGATAAAACAGGTTGGCAACATAATTAGAAGTACAGACCTTAGAGTTAAGTAAAAATGGGCTTCCCTGGTGGCTCAGATGGTAAAGAATCCGCCTGCAATGCAGGAGACCTGGGTTCAACCCCTGGGTTGGGAAGATCCTCTGGAGGAGGGCATGGCAACCCACTCCAGTATCTTGCCTGGAGAAGCCCCATGGACAGAGGAGCCTGGTGGGCTACAGTCCACGGGGTCACAAAGAGTCAGACACGACTGAGTGACTAAACGCAGCACAGCGCAGAAACGGCGATGAGTCCCAGCTCTGCGTCTGTGCAGGTGTGTGATGAGCAAGTCACTCGGTGTCTCACTAAGCCTGCATTTTCTTATGTGTGAAACAGAGAGAACAATGGCTCAAAACGACTTAACAAGATTCTTGGAACTTAGCCAATATACACAAGTTCTTGGAAGTTCCTATTTGATAACCAGAATTAAATCAAAGCTCCAGACTCCTAAACCTCATTACCATCTACACCGTTCTATCTCATCACCTAATAAGGAGATCTGCTTTGTTAAAACTGTTGAATGGAGAAGAGCCTGCAGAAGATTGATTTTTGTAGCAAGGAAATTTTTTCTCCAGTCATTTCTCTCTTCTTCTAAGTGAGATACATATTAACAATTAGTCTTTCAAAGCAGAGATGTAAAATGGATGCATAAGAGAATATACTTACTTATCTATGCCATAAACAAAGGATACAGCAATATTCTCCAAAATGACGACAATTAGCAGAGGCAGGGTTGCAGAATAGTCATCAAACATTGTAACAAAGTAGTTTCCAGAGCGCTGCACAAATATCAGGCCAATACAAAATGCCAGAAGACAGCAGATAACTGAACAAAAGGAATAAATTAAAAAAAAATAAGACCTTGTCAGAATCAAGTCTTTTAAATGGCATTATAAATTATTATATGCACTTTGTTTTTCTACTTTTTATAAGTTGTCAGTAATATGAATAGGATACTTTTCCTGATACCATGGAATATATTGGCAATTAGTTACCTGAATTTAGCCCTGGATTTAATATGAATTCATTGTAGGGCAGTAACTCAATTCATCTCCTTGAGTCTGTGGAAATGTAAGTACCAAGCCCAAATGACAAATGAGGCAAAACAGAGAAGATAATAATAGTATAAATCTCCATACCTATGTCTCATTATTAATAGAAAAGTGACCTTTTCAGGCAACAAATGTTCACAGGTAATTTCTACTTTTAATTGGAAGCAATATTGAAATTTCAAATTAATCATGAGATGAATGTGCCTTATAAGACTATGATAACATATATTTTGATATTTGATTGAAATATGATTATTGTTAAAGCATAACTGAAAAAAAAAGTTTGACCCCTTAGCAGTAACCCATTCTCTACCTTGATATTGTCTGGGCAGATGAGTTGGAAACACAGTTACGACAGGGATGGGCAAGCAGATTCTCCAGTTAACTAAGAAGAGTTAAAGGGAGTTTCTGTAGGAGCACTGCAGAAAGATGCAGAAACTTCCAACCAGATACCATTACTGTAGAAATTGAGAGAGAATTCTGGAATCTGTACACTACTCACATATTTTGGTTAGACTCTTTATTCTCTCATGCATGTTAGCAGAGAAGATAAGAGATGACTGGGCTGTCTTTCTCAACTCCCTACTAGCAGAAGTGAGTAAAAGTAACACAAGTGGGGCAGGTGAAGGCAGTTGAGAAGGAGAGAAAACAGGCATCCCTGGGTTCCACCCAATGGAGGTTCCCTAGCAATCTCAATAAGTGCAGGTTAAATTAAGCCATTTCCTTCATCTTGTGAGTGCTAGGCTAGTGCTATGAGTTACATCGTCCATAAGTAAATATTATATATAAACACATCAGGTAGAAAAGGAAAAGCATTAAGAGCATTCACTTGGAGTCTAACACATATTGAAATATTTAAATGCTTGTCACAGCAAATCATACTCAAAGTCTCAGGATGGAAGTAGCAGAGCTTCGATTTGAACCATGGCCTGTATCACACTCACTCTCGCCTAATTGCATCACAGTGTAAGTAGGAAGAAGGTGTACTCTAGGTGGGACAGACACGGAAAGCTTCGCTGACGAGGTGAGCGGAACAGATAATAAGTAACTTAGATCTAAGTCCTACTGTCATACCAAAGGAGACGAGAACATTTGACAAAGGTGATGGGGGAACATTTCCTCAAGGTAAGTGACTTGAAGTAAAAGTGTGATCCCAAAATACAGGTAGAGGGAGTGGAGAGTATATTCCTCTTTACTCTGGTCTACTAAGCCTTCCACTGGGGGTTGGCAAATACTCTCATGTGTGTTTTTCCCCCCACGCTGTTGCTGTTCCCTTAATTTTGCAAGCCCTCTTATATCAGGAGGGTTGAGATAGAGGGCATGATGAGGAAAGCAGCAAAGATGACAGTTATTTAGTCTACATGTCAGAGGATATTGATAGCCTTAAAATAAATAGAAACTGCAGAAGCAGAGCATGCCTTTCAGGAAAAGGAAGAGACATTTCTCCTTTGCATCCAACTGAATTAAAGAAATCTAGATGTATGTATGTGACAAGCTGCTGAAATTGTTTGGACACACACTATACAGAGCAATGAGTGATCAGGGCATATATGACTGGAGAGTGATTGACATGCCAGTGACTACTGAATCTTTCAGAACGAAACACAGAGCCTGTGGTGGAGCTTGTGCACCACTGGCCAGCAGTCAAGATCATCTGTATGGTTTTTTTCCCAATTAGTTTTGCATCACTTACCAACAATGTTGCTGCACTCTGGTCTGGCAGCTTCCTCGCTGCTTCCCTTGTCTCTGTTTGGGTGTGCTTACTAACTAAAACTATCCTCTGACCCCTGAGAAGACCCTTGCCCTTTCTCATTCAATTTCCATGCCTTCTGCTGGTAGTTCCCTCATATGTTTAGATGATCTTTGCTGCTTCTTTTTTTTTCTTTGCTGCTTCTTAATTTGCAGAACATGTAAAGTCTTTATCATGCTGTCAGTGTATTACATGATACAAGTTTTATCTACCCATGTTGATTTTAATTAGCAGTTCTATTCTGCTTAGAGGAGAGGTTCTCCTATATGTCTGCATCTCTGTTGTAATTTCTCTTACATCCTTGGTATACCTCAAATGCAAGGACAATACACAGCCAGTACCTTAATAACCGCTTGCAAATTGGACTTATTAACAACCATTAATATTGATAAATCATGTTATTATCTTTCCTTCCTAGATATATTAGCTTCTATCAGGCTACAACTGCTCTTTTATATGAAAACTAAATTTAGGTTTGTCAATGTCAGCTATACACTTTTGAAAAATCCAATGATCTGAACTTTTTTTTAATAATTATTTAACTTGAATACAAAATTATACATGAACATTCTTTGACTTTGCTCTAGTACCGGCACTTCATAATGACATTACTACTAATAAACAGAAATATAATAAGTGATAACTAATAAGTAATTAATAATAATATAATCTACATTAAGTTTCATTTACATAGTATAAATATGCAATGTATAAATATTATAAATAAATCCCTAAATAACAAATACTTCTGAAACATATTAATAAGTGGACTTTAAAAATAAACCCTTTTCCTATTTCCATCTCTGATCAGTCACCAAGAGTAAAATGACCTGCTATCAGTTCAATGAAAAGTCAAATACATAAAAGCTCACCGGTGAGGATTTCTTTCCTCACTTTGAAAGTGTCCACCACGGGTGTGATGATCCCTTCAATGGTTCCAAACATGCTGCCAAGCCCTAGATTTACTAGCATGAGGAAGAACATCACCGACCAGAAGGGAGACGCGGGGAAATGTGTCATCGCTTCTGTAAAGGCAATAAAAGCTAAACCAGTCCCCTGAACAGCCTGTAAGATATATAGAATAGCCACGTTAGTCAGAGCCACGTGCAATGCTGGCTATGTATATGAAAAGGCAGGGAAACTGAATAATGTGGGTCAGTTACTGGAAATAATCACACTGATATCATCATGTTGTCTCCTAAGAAATGTGCCTCTAAACAAAATTCAGGGTGATCATGTTATCTCATAAAGATCACAGATAGAGCCAACATTTAAAAATTCAAGAGTAAGTTAGTATTTAAATCTTTCCTTATGGAATTTAAGATTGTTGTGTTAATGGTGGCTTCATCTGTAACTTCCTGCACACGATTCTTTATGTTTAGTCTCAGGTACATTAAGCCATCTTAAAGCACGTGATTAATGGCCAATTTCTTCATAATATTTTCCTTTTTGGCAAAATAAAGAGAGATGACAATTTATGCAAAACTCTTTATTCACGTTCCCCTATATAGTGTTCATTCAAATATATGACAGTGGCTAGAAAAAGGACTTAATCATGACTTAACAAACACAACTATTAAGATGGGAAATATCATTCATGTGTCCAAACAATTATGCAATATGTAAATAGTCATCATAATTCAAGTTTTGTGTTAAGTATTATACCAGCAAATGTATCTAATTTCATTTTCTATGTGAAAATCACCTTATTTATATTCATATTTTAAATTATTGTGGCTTCATCAGTGAAACTACTTTTTAAAGTAAAGCAAACCTTTCTGACTTAAGAAAATACACTCTCTGAAATAAAGATGAATTTTGAAATAGCATGCTCTTCCACAGGCATTTTAAAGGTCCTTTTCCTAAAAGAAGTCTTCTGGGTAAGGCATATTTTAAGTTAATGAGAATTGTTTTAGTACTTAAACATAGACTACTAACTTTATTGAGCTCATCTTCAATTCGACAGGCATTGAGATGAAGTGCGGGAAACTCTTCTTCTTTCACTTTTTGAATGATGTCATAAACTAAGTCATAATCTTGGGCAGTAATAGCTGAAAAGTTGACATGATGGGGAATGATATCTTGACTAATGTTACCCATTTTCACAAGTTTGATGATCATTTCCGAATTTCTGAAAAGCAAAACATCATTAATAAACACTTGTGGGTATGGGAAGGAGATTTTTTTCAAATACAATTATGCCATCAAATCTAAAGGTAACTGATGACCATACTCTGCAATGCATTTCTCATTTACGACGTTTGCTTTGAAGCCCAGAACTGCAAACACCACCAGTGTTGCCAGGATGGAAGTAAAAAAATTGATGAAGGACACCAGGACGGCGTCGAAGTGGCAGTTGTTGTCTCTTTTGTTGTAGCTTGAAAAGGCGATGACGCCGCCGAATCCCAGACCCAAGGCAAAGAACACCTGAGCCGCGGCTTCTCTCCACACCTTCGGCTCCAGCATGATTTCAAGCTGTTTGAAATTAAACAGGACAGAAGTCAGCTACAAACTATTATTCCTCAATAATCTACAAGGAGTTGATTCTGTCGTTTACATATATCATGACACACACCCAAAGGTAATTCAAAACAGGATTATCTGTTCTTAACGAGAAAGAACAAATTTTTCATTGAGGAATTATACAAGGAAAGTGAATAAGAAAGACCATAGACTATCGAAACTTTAGATGGAGATGTTACTTACATGGAGAAAAAAATCATATGGGAAATTTTAAATATCTTTAGGACAAATCAAAGGACTATTTGAGAGAGAAATGAACTATCTTCGCTTATTTCTATTTATGGCTTTGTTTTCTTTCCAAAGCAAAATAAATCAGTTAGCCATAAAAGTTATAAATTTTATTTAAGTAATGCCCTAAGTTTTGTGTTTTCAGGTGACATCTAACAGCCAAAGCAGGTAATAATTATAAGCTGGGTAGAGTTGAGCTATTTGTACTTTGCATATTCACATAGGTATTACCCTTTCATTTAGTAGTTTCCTGAAAGCTTTTCCTTTGAAAATTGAAGTAATTTAAAGTTCTAAAGTTTGGAATCTGTGCTGAACATATTTTTCAAGTAACTCTGCTTTACTTCTTTTTTTTTTTCCATTTATTTTTATTAGTTGGAGGCTAATTACTTTATATCATTGCAGTGGTTTTTGTCTGCTTTCTTAAACAATTATCACTGTATGTAACTAAAACTTTTAAATGGAACAATTAATATTAGCCATATTGGGCCAAGACCTCAATAAACAGTTAACTTTGATTTCAGTAATAGTAGTACTTAAATCGGTATTTTATCTCTTTTCACCTTTGCAATAAAATTGCCTTTATTGGGAACAAAGCCAGATGTGGTTAAGAGCATGACTTCCATAGACAGTCATTTAATAATCTAAAAATAGTGCATCCTAGGGTAAGTGGCCTGTCCACTCTGAGTTTAATTTTTCTCAACTGAAAGATGAAAGTAAGAAAGCATGTAAATACTCTCATCACATTGCCTACCACACTGAGTCCTCAATAGCTGCTAACATGTGGACTATATTAACAGCTACGCTGATCAGCATTGGAAAAGACCCTGATGCTGGGAAAGACTGAGGGCAGGAGGAGAAGAGGGTGACAGAGGATGAGATGGTTGAATGGCATTACTGACTCAACGGTCATGAGAAACTCCAGGAGACAGTGAAGGACAGGGAAGCCTGGCATGCTGTGGTCCATGAGGTCTCAAAGAGTTGGACACAATCAGCAAATAAAAACCGAACGCATTCAACTGTCTCTCTCTACTTTTCCCACTAGATGGCAGACAATACCTATTTACTAAAGACATTCTGATTACTTCCAACTCAGAAACTAAATCTGCATTCACTGAGAATTATTTTGTGTACTTAGATACTTTCTCCCTTACATAAACAACTTAAATTTAAAGGAAACTGACAACTTTTTATTGTTATTATATTAACTATCACATCCTACAATGGCCTAATAACAATCTTATCAATAGTCCAAAGTGAGCTGAGGAAGTAATTCACTATATTCTAATAGTTATTTCCAGTTCTGGTTTAAAATGTTAACCAAGTATTGCAGTTTTAAACATGGGGACCATGTAAAAGTGTCATATTCAAGTATCTATATTCCAAAATATCTATTTACATCAAATATTTAGAATCATGTCACAAACAATTACCAACTTAGAGAAAGGTGATATTCCAGGAATGCACACCAAAGCTAGTTGTTTTCAACTCAGAAAACTTTTTTTCCCTATATTGTAAAAAGGAAATATTTGTGGTCACTAAGTATGGCCCATTTGTGGCTAATTTAAATGATAATGTAGCTGAAATTCATAAATGTGAACTAATTTTTCACTGAGGAATTCCATAACTCTACAGGACTTTTGAACAATAGAAGAGAAGCAGATCACAATGTCAACATTTTTGCTACTTGAGAATGAGCAGAACCCAACTTGGAACCAGATACTCAAAAAACACTGCCTCTTTTTCACAGTACCACAGCGGCTGCCAGCGGTGACAATTCCAGGGAGGCTAAGATCTCCTACTTGAGTCTCTCAGCACGATGCTTGGTGCAGTCATCCTGACAACTTCCAATTTCTGAACTAAACTGAGATTGTGTTTTTATAACTCATTGTCTGATTATGATAGTGTTAGCACACTAATTGAAGTATGATTTCATTTCAGTGAATATCCAAAATCTATATGCACCTCAAATATGTTTTTGATTTTTTCCTATCAAACCAATATGACAAGTCCACAAGGATTGATTAATCAGGTTCAATGAGCCCTACATTGAGGTCAGCTCTAAGTTGAATGACAGAGTTTAAGTTCTGAGCCTTTTAGGAAACCTAACGGAATTTTCTTGAAATGCATATGCATTTATAAAAATTACAGAACTTCCCAAACACACTAATATAAATAGTATTCTAGAAAATACAAAACCTCAAAACAGAACAAGAAACCTTGAATTTTTTCTAAGACAGGATTTCGAGTGCAATAGCATTCCTAATCTGGGTCCATGGACTTTAGGAATTCTGTCATCCTCTTAAGACACTAAGCAAATTAATATGTTCATTATTTTTTCTGGTAAGAAGATCCTATTATTAGTTTTTTCTTTTTTTTCCCAAAGGAGTCCATGTCACAAAAGGTTAAAAAACACTGAAATAGAAGAGGAAGAGTAAAGATTGATAAGTTCTAAACTGTACCAGTGTAAAAATGGGAAGTTAATTTATTGTAAAAGAGGAACTTCTGAAGTTTAAATAGTGAAACTTACTCTAGATGAAGTGGGACATTTAAAATTGGAGAGAGCTGGACATAACTATAGATATCTAAAAGTCTTGGTTTTACTAGGCTGGTTAACATAACAGTTATAATTTAATAGTTTAGTGCACATTGTTGTACGTAGGTTCGAACAATTATCCTTAAATTTAACTGTGGGAATATTTTGACAACATAAAGCTTTTGTGATCATAAGCCTTAACTGGAAATACAGTACATACCTCAGGGGTAAACAGGTGACGGATGCCATCAACTGAACCATTTAAAAGGAGCGCTCTGATTAGGAAGCATGTAAGTACCACATACGGGAACAGAGAACTGAAATACATGATCTGCAAAGAAAGAAAGATGAAAATAGGTGAGACACACAAACAACCATGTTCTTTCTCATACTTAAAGATTATTTGTGCTGCACTATACTGGACTTTCCTGGTGCACAGATGGTAATAAATCTGCCTGCAATGCAGGAGACCTGGGTTTGATCCCTGGGTCAGGAAGATTCCCTGGACAAGGGAATGGCTACCCACTCCAGTATTCTTGCCTGGAAAATTCCATGGACAGGAATCTGGCGGGCTGCAGTCCATGGAGTTGCAAAAAGTTCAACACAACTGAGTGACTAACACGTTCACTTCATATCGTCATACTGGGAAAATGACCCTTTTATAATAAAATAATACTATTAGTACATTGTTTAGTCATCATAGTAGAATGGCTTATTAGTCTTGATTTGGTGTGATTCATTAAGATCTATTTGAGATATAATGAAAAATGGGAAATATTCCTTATTTAATCTCCTTTAAAATAGTCCATAGGTGTGATGTCACTTGAATAGTGTTGATTCCTCACAGTTCACACAGTTCACAAACAAGCAGTATTTAAGGGAAACAAAAGGATGCTAACTCCTTAACAAGTACCTACTTTATAGTTTTAGAAAGCAAAAGTCCTTTAAAAAAAAAATTAAGCAAAGTTCCATTATAATTCTGTAAACCTTCTAGACAGTGGTCCCTGTTAAGGCTCCTATAGAACTTGAATAATAGAGTAAATGTTTTATTTTCTGCCTCACAAGTCTTCATCATTAAACAAATGTTTATCATAGAAAAGCAATTGTCCTAACCTGACATGTACTGCCTCCTTGACATCTCCATGTGGTTTCTAAAATTCCTGGATTTCCCCCAAAGCTGTCCCCACCAATCTTTATCTCCCACCACCCAACAGTTGTTAAAGTCAAACATCCAGAAGTAGTTCCGCGCAGTTTATAATTTCCTGGCTTCCAGACCATCACCCGGGCTATTTCATTCCCTGCTTACATGCTCTCCAGGAATCTCTAACACAGTAGGAACAAAATGCAGACGGCTGTCCTGCAAAGCCTGACACTGGGCTGCCTACCTGCCTGCCCGCCCCCGCGACGCCTTCCCTGAGCTCCAGCCCCAAGGGAAACCAAGTCTTGAGCTTCAGGGTCAGAGCAGACTGTGCCTCCAGTCTGAGGCATTGTCTTTCCTATCCTGCCTGTGACTTGCTCCTCTTTATTATTTCTCAGCTTCATCTTTTCAAATCTTCATAGAACACTCAGAACAAGACTATGCCTTTTTCCCCATCCAATAGGCCCCCAAATGCCCTTCCCTATGTCCCATGAACCTTCAATGATATTGATTTGATTTGGTTTGACAGCACTTAACACTGCTGAAATTGTCTGTGTTTACTTGTTAATTTCCAGTCTCCCTTACTGAAATACAAGCTCTGTGAAGGCAAGGACCTTTTCTCCCTTGCTCACTACCAAATTCCAAACATCTAACAGAGTTGTTAACACTTATTAGGTATATGATATGCATCTATGGGGGAAGGAATAGAGGGAAGGTGAGAAGAATGGAGGGAAAAACTGAAATAACTGCCATAGCAGAGGATGACTCAGGCAGGTGAGAGATACTGAATCCTGTAATAATTGCAGAGAGACAACAGGGAAGTCAGCACAATAATTTGCACTTCTATTCTGTATACTTTGTAACTATATTTCAATATTATTAAAAATATTACAAATAAAATCTCTGCATAATTAGGAACCTAAATTTCTGTAAAAGTAATTATATTCTAATTATAAAGAAATATAATTTTTCAATCAATTCACAATGGTCTAAATTTCAAATTGCATCCATTCATCCACACTTCGTGATTTTTTAAAAATCAGAATGCTTTCAGGTGGAGTACTTTTCATTCTTTCTGCTTTCTTTTAGCATCTTTTAAACTTGTGGGTCTACAATATCTATTCAAATAGCCTTGGTCTCACTTGAATTGCAGCTATTCCTTTTATGATTTTTCTTTCAAGTCTTGAAGCTAACTAGAAGGGTGGATTCACTTCTGCACAATAGTTCATCTTTTTGTTGTTGTCTTTTTTCTTTAACAAAACTCAAATTTGGTGCCTTTGGCAACCCACTCCAGTATTCTTGCCTGGGAAATCCCGCGGACAGAGGAGTCTGGTGGGCTACATGTAGTCCATGGGGTCACAAGAGTCGGACCTGGATGAGTGACTAAACAAAGTGACAACAGGACTTCTGTTAAGCCATTTATTTTAAAAGTGAAAATGAAGGCTGCACACTAAAATAATCTGGATAGTTTGGGAATGATTTTTTCTAATCGATATGATATACCTCAGTATATTTTTAACATAATTTCAAATTAGAAGCTAATGAAGTAAATGATTCTTCCTGGAGCTATATTTGTCCATGCTAAATAACTCTAAACCACCAGAATATGGTTCTTCTTCCACATCCCATAACCAACTGATCCCAAACTGACTCCAAATTTCTTGCAAGCCCCTTTGCTTTCATCCTCAATGACGTGTCACTTCACTATTAGCTTCCTGCTCACTTTGCCTCTAGATTTTCCCTGCCAGCTCTCCTCTCCATCTCAGAAATTCATCACCCACACTGCTACCAGAATGATCTTTCTAAAGATCTGATGGTGTTAATGGACTGCTAAAAAAAAACCTCAAATACTTCACACTGTTTGTTAAGTAACAGCCAATCATTTTACTAGTGTCCATAAATACTTTAATACCTGCAGTCAACTTACCCTTTCAAGCCTCACCTCCCTCAAGATGCACAAACTGTATGTAAAAGTCACACAGGGTTACTGAGCAATCTTTGGGCTTGCACATGCTGTTTTCCATGCCTCTGGTGTCTTCTCTCTGAACTTTCTGCTGAACTCTTCTTTAACCATCAAACTCTGGCCCCAAATTTACCTCCTCTGTGAAGCCCTCCCCCAAATCCAGGTTAATTTCAGTGGCTGCCTCTTTGCTATCATGCAGTTATTATTTGCAACTCTTTACTGCATGTATTCTGCTGTAATTATCTGTCTCACCCATTAAGTTATAGGTTCTATGTGAGTAAAGGTGGGGTGGCCTATTATCCTTTGCACATTCTTTGATACTCAAAAATATTGTACATTAAGAGCCAATTCATAGGAAATTTTCCTTTCTGTACATATTCTCTCAAAAAAAAGAAAACCTTCACCTTTATTCTATAGTACTTTAAAAAATGATGTACTAATTATATGATCAGACAATTCAAGCTTCATTTATTAATTCAGCAAGTATTTAAGTTCTTAAAGACACTCATTTGGCTTCAGGGATAAGATTCTAGCTTAGTTTCGCCCAAAAACGAACAGGAAGCTTTCATGTTGGATGTAACATAAAGAAAAGTGAAAGTCAAGATTTTAAACATAAAAACATTTAAGCAGTATTAGGTAGGTCACACCTGAATTTGCTTCTTCTGTGAGCAGGTAAAAGAATAAAAAATATTTACTTATTATTATTTATAAGTAAAATGTTTACTTATTAAATATTTATTTATTTAATTAGTTACTATTAAATTATTATTTTATTAAAGAAAAGATTTACTTATTAAACTATTTACTTATATTTACTTTTATTAAATAAAATACTTATTAAATATTTACTCATTACATATTTGTTACTTATTAAATATCTATTAATATTTACTTATTGAATATTTACTTATTAAAATATTTACTTATTAAATATTTACTTATTAATTCTGAGATTTAAAGATGTGTCTGACGTCAGTATCTTACAGAGGTATCCATTTTGTGTTTTTAAACCCAAATTCTTCTCATTTAATGAGTCTCAGAATACTAAAATTATCAGTTGCATATTATTAAAAATAGTTTAAATTCTATCTAATGACTATATGTAAAATGCTACCCCTCAAGCACTTTCTCATTTTTTGCATTGTTACCTGTTAATATTTTACGATTTATTGCCTGCCTCTTCCACTAAAATGGAGATTCCATGAAGACAGGTATTTTGTCTGCCGTGTTCACCGCTGCATTTCCAGAGTTAGATCAGTGTCCAGCACATAGTAGGTGCTCAATAAATGTGTTCAGTGAGTACATGAATGACTCTTAAGTAGTTTCCTTAAGAACTGGGAACTAAAACAATGAAATATGTTTCTTTGGCTGGTTTTAACACTCCCTGGGCCTTAAAAGTGCTTCCCTTGTGGTTCAGCTAGTAAAGAATCCGCCTGCAATGTGGGAGACCGGAGTTTGATCCCTAGGTTGGGAAGATCCCCTGGAGAAGGGAAAGGCTACCCACTCCAGTATTCTGACCTGGAGAATTCCAAAACTGAACAGCCTTTCACAGCAAGGACATTCAATAAAAGAGATAAGTTTACAAATCAAAATGTTATATGAAAATACTTTCATTCTACTCTATCGAAAAACAGTAAACATATGAAATCATTTAGTTGTTTTTCTCTTTTTTTATATTAAAATGTTTAAACATACCTTCAGACAGTCATTCTCTCTGAGGATTTCGTAGCCTAGTTCTAGCTCTGCTACTTACCAGTTGTTTAATTCTATTTATTCTTCCTAAGCTTAACTTTGCAGTAAAATGGGGATATGAACATGTAAATCATCTGGTTGACAGAAAGATTAAACAAGCTAATGTATGCAGAGTGTTTACTTGGCACAGTAGTAGTACTGATAGCAAGGCAGTACCAGTAGAAAATACTACCTTTAGAGATAAAGAAAGCCTGGAGCTTCTCATTTCTATCCATCTCCCTGGAGGTAGGCATCCCCTTCACAGAGGATCCAACAAAGGACATGCGGCCATACCACCTCCACTGGACACCTCCGCTAGTGCTGAGTCTCTACCACTGCAGACAACTAATTTCATTGTTAGCAGGCTTGATTCCCGAAAGATCTTCCTTTCCTTGAAGAATCACCACCACCCCACCACTCTCCATAACCCCCAGTATTTGACCATGGTTCTACTCTCTGTGACCACATGGGATAAGGAAGGCTTATTCCTTTTTCTTCAACTACTTGAAGATTGTGATTACAAAGCTAAGATAGCTCTTCTCCATAACAAAGGAGAAAATAAGGATTTTGGTAAAAATCCAGTATTACAGGTGTAATTCAATTGACTTGTGCCCACCTGACCTAAAGGAGGATGAGACTGTCATATTCCTGTCTTAATTCATGCAGTTTCAAATTAGCATTCTGTTTGTATGTGTGTGTGTGTTGGTGAAGACTTTTAGCTGCTAAATACTCTTAGTTGTTTTTTTTTCCACATACTAATCTTAAACTTCATTATCCTTAAACCATATTTCTCTATACCACATTGGTGGGTTTATTCAGAGGCTTTTTTGTTTGGCAAATAGAGCTTTACATATATTCCTAATAAATTTCTTATTGTATTCAGCTGATTGGTTCAGAATGAGCAAATATACATTTAGACTTTCATAACTTTGTTCATATTACTTTCAGCTTTCTCTCTTATTTGTGCTTACTAAATTTTTTCTTCAAAGTCTCCTGAAAATCTAGTCTCTCCCTAAGCCTTCTCACTGAAATAATAAATCACATATAGTCTAGAAATTGTATTAGATTTTCTAGAAAAGTTATTTTACATAAGAAAAACACCCCAAATATGTGCTAAGAAAAGTATGAGCATTTTCTTTAAATGATAAGACACATACTCAGATAAAGAAAAAACAAAATGTGGTATTAAGACGTGAGCAGAGAGATGTTTGGACTTCCCTGGCTGGACACAGTTGGTTCTTATTCTATCAAATGACATTATCTTAGGAAGCCTATAAATATGGTTAGATTTGGCTTAGGAATCTGTTCCTTTATTTAAAACCTGACTATATTGGGGCTGTGACATTATAGAAGACACACCAAGTGGAACCAACTAATTGAACTTATTTAATCACAGACTACATTAGCATTTATAAAAGACCAAAAAATACTCAGGTGTGTTATCTACCATATTCATTTCTGCAAAGGAAAATAGTAAAGAAGTTTCATTAGGAAGCTAAATGTAAAATCAGCTGTGATTTACAAGCTGTAAAAACTGTCAAACATTTCTAATTAAATATGAACCAACAGGAAGCAAAGATAAAGTACACACACTTTGCCCAAAAGAGTTCACTATTTAGTGGGGGAAAGTTGTCACAGCGAGGGAGGTTATAGCATTGCAGTTCAATAACGTGGGCGTTAGCTTCAGGCAGAGCTAGGTTTGACTCTAGGTACCAACATTTACTAACCTTTATTCTTTGGGCTAGTTACCTGTTTCCACAAACTTGTTCTTTTAATCTGTAAAGCAGGTCTGAGAGTAGCAATTACTTCTTAGAGGTTTTTGTTCTTTTTTTTTTTTAGATTTAAATGGGATAAAGTATATGAAGCACTTTTCACAGTGCCTACTGCAAAGTAAATATGTAATAAATACTGGCTTCTGTTATTGTTCCTGCTATGATCATTGTCAGAATCATCTTCATCATCATTTACTACCACTATTACTACTGCTGCTATATTAATATAATTATTCCCACTCTTATTAGTCAGTATATGATGGTAAGTGGCAATATATTAACCTGGAAAGATATATGATCAGATCTATACTTGGGAAAGAAAAAACAACAGAGATGGATTGTTACAGGGCAGAGAGAAGAACCAAAATTAATTCCTGCTGTGATACAGACAAAAGAAATAGAGAGCTTTAAAACAATGGCAATGGGGAGAGGGGGATGTACTATGAAAGCAAAATAGTGAATAACAATTACTTTCCTAATACACCCTTTTAAAAAATTATCTGATTGATTTCCTAGGGTATCTAGAACTCAATGTCATTCTCAACCACAGTCTCATAAAATTTTCCATTTGTCCTGGCCACATGCCCTTTAGTCTTTTATATTATTCTAAGTTTCTTGTTGAGATTATTATAACTACCTCATGTTCAGATTTTTAAGAAACACTCCACAATGGGCTTTTAAAATCTTGTAAGCAACTATTCCCTAGAGCACCTATAGCAGAGAAAAAAATGATATAACACAAATAACATAAACAAATTCTTTATTCTACTACATTTCCCAATTTTCATGATTGGAACTAATCAGACAACTAAAACATTAGGTTCAGCTGAACACCAGCAAAAAGAAAGGACTGTTAAGTGTTGACAAAAAATTTCAAAACAGATCTTGATAGAATAGGGAAAGATTATAAACGACTTTAGATTTCACTATTAAAAAAACTTACATCTTTATTTGTGTCCTTTCCTTGGTCTAAACACATTTTTTTTAAAAAACACCACTTTTTACCAGTCTTTAATTAACTGCCTAGATTGAAGTGTTACTTGCAGCTTGCTCAGACAGATTTATTTACATGGGGTTGAGAAGGGCCAGGGGTGGGAATAGTTCCCAGGAATGGAGATTAGATGTTTAGCAGAAGCAGGAGGGGCTCTGACATACTAACTTTTCCAGAAGACTGAATGCCTTTGATCATGGCCAAGCACACCACAACCCAGGCAGCCAGCAGGCAGATGGTCATCTTCCAGTTTAAGCCACCGCTTTCAGAAATGGAACTGGAAATATTCAGTGCTTCTCTGTACCAATAATAGGTAGTGGCGGAACTTTTTTCACATTCTGGCTCTATAACTGTAGAAAGAAAAGTAACACAATCATTTCAGACTAGAAAGAGTAACGAGGCTATTTTTTCCCCCAGTAAGACTGTAAATCAATTCTTAACATTTCTTAGAAAAGTACTACTATTCTACAGAAGCATTTAAATCCACAATGAAATCTCCTGTGCAAAAATATGAAAAAAAAAATCAACAAACACGAATCCTCTTTGATGCTTATCTTGTTACACACTTCTAAAATAGGAATGTGTGAGGTTTTTATCAGGGGCTTTCCTGATGGTTCAGCGGGTAAAGAATCTGCCTCCAATGCAGGAGACACAGGAGACTGGGGTTCCAATCCTGGGTTAGATCCCCTGGAGGAGGAAATGGCAACCCAACCCCAGTATTCTTGCCTGGAAGATCCCATGGACAGAGGAGCCTGGCAGGCTATACAGTCCAAAGTGTCACAAAGAGTCAGACAAGACTAAGCATCAAAGCACAAGCTTTTATCAAGGTGATTAAAACATATCAGTTTTATAGCACTTTTGCCACCAAAATTATCTGACTTCCTAGGGGCAGAGCCAACAAAAATGCTGGCTGCTTGGCATATGTGACCTTAGAAATGGAGCTAGTCTCAAGCGACCTGTGCTGTAAACATAAAATACAAAGGGGTTTTTGGAGACTTAGTATGAGAAAAACAATGTAAATTATTACATTACTATTTTAAATTAATTTTATGTTAGAATGTTAATATATTGGCTATATTGGATTAAATAAAATATTTCACCTGTCCCTTTTTACTTTTTGTAAATATGGCTACTAGGACATTTTAGACTACATATGTATGTTACATTTGATATTTACCAGACAGTGCTACAGAATTATTCTTTATATTCTAGGATATAAAATTAAAAGTTAAGAAAAACATAGAACAACAGAACCCAGGACATAAAAACAATTTCTTCAATCTAAATTATTCTTTTTCTCCTCTTTTTTATTTTAATTCAAATGTAAGACATCAATAAAGACGAACAAAATAAAATAATGTCTAAGTTTGTAACTGAAGGCTGATAATTTTTTATCCTAACATCTTGGGGCACAATAAAATAACTTATAAACTAACAATAAAATAAAGAGCTAGATAAATGATGCCAAACATCTATCTTTCTAAGTATGTCAAGGAAAGTTTGTTATAACTTTGAAAGATTTTAGAAAAAATATCTTGAAAGCTCCCGGCTTTACTAACTTTATGATCTTTAGATACAAAAACTCTATATTGTAGATATCTTACAAGTGTGTGAAGCATTTTTCACCAAAGGACACTGATCCCAAGGCAGAGGCTGCTGAAAAGATTGAGAAAAATAAAACAGACTCCAGCCAATGATGACATTGTAGTAGAGAGCCACAAAAAAGCATACCTGCAAAATAAAACAGTGTGATTACATTAAAATTCTCCTGCCCCTACCTTTGAAACAATGAGATGAAATGCATCAAAGCCCATTTAATACTTAAAAAAGAAACTTTTTTAATTTTTATTTGAAACACATTAGCTTTTCTAAAATGATGACTCTCATAGGCCTTGAGAAAATCCATTAACAAGATTGTACTACATGCACATTACAGCATATTTTGGGTATTAGTGCAAGCTCCAGTAGTGGTTTTTTTAACACATGATTAAAAAGCTGAGTAGAAATATACACTCCAAGGTTGCATTTAACTTCAGGTTATATAATTACAAACCCTGTAAAAAATTATATGGCATATACCATACCAGGAAACTTACAACACAACTTGCAAATCCAATCCCTCCCAGTTGAGGGCTTATATAATTCCACACACCAATGCTTCCTCGCCGAATTCTCTGACCCACGGAAAGTTCCAGGAAAAAAAGGGGAATACCTATTACCAGAAGTAGTATTAAATATGGCAAAAGATAGGCACCTATAGGGAGAAGAACAAATAAAACAGATTATATTTTCAACGGCCAAAGTAGAGAATACACTAATTCTGATTATCTCATGAAAGATGACATTTAAATTTCCCTAAGTATAATTATAAAAGACTTTAAAGAAAATGAAATTTCATTACTTTAAGCTTTCTGGTATTTGAAACCTGAATTTGACTTCTGATAAAAAATAATCATGAAAAAAAGTAAGGATATCAATGAATAGCTTTAGTTTCATTTTATTGAAAAGGTAAAACAACTTTACTTTTTGTAAAAATAATTGATTCCTTAAAATATTTTCTCAAATAGGTTTCAAAAGCTCCTGGAAGTCTTATTCACAAACTGTTAATGAAGTCATTTATTAAATTTTACTCAAACTCATCTAAATCATGCATTTCAAATCTGATAAATCAAAATGAATGAGATGTTATGATATTAAACTGACTTTTTCCCTAAGTAACAACAGGAAAGAACAAGTGCCTGCTTAGACTGAAAGAGAAGAAAAAAGAAAACGTCTACCACAGACAAATGGCATTTTTTTCTCATATATATGTTATAGAAAAAGTTCACTTCGGGAAATAAGTAATTTTTTGTTTTCCAAAATTCTGCTAAGGGGTAGGTAACACTAATTTTTTTAAAAAGATAATTAATAGCTACTATAAAATATATGTGCCATTTTTCATAGTAAAGTTTTCATACTTAAATATATATACGTATTATTTTACAGCTAAATCTCAACTTAAGATACATGCCCAGTGACTTAAAAATGTACTAAATCGATTGACAATGTTAATATTAGACTCTATGACTGATAAAGTCAAATATGAAACCTGTACTCATTTCTAAGTGAAGGTATGTATTCAAATTATTCATTAGATAACCTTTAAATTGGACTTGCTACATTCAAATTTCATATCTGGAGTTTTTTCCAACCAGATACTACCACGTGGGGACTAATGCCCTTTATAAACAGGAGGCCATTCATTATATTTCTCTCATTAAAATGAAAATGTTTGATGGTATTGAATAGATTTTGGAAGCTGTTCAAATTGTTCTGGTACCTTTTCTGTTGAAGAAGTAAATATTAATGATTTTTTTCAAGTCATTTATCTCAGGGTCTATACAAATCTTAAATAATTTCCATGTATAAGAATTTCCTTTAATACAGTGGTCGGTAGAAAATCTCTACTCTCTTACAGCTGATTTTCAGACTTTGAGACATGAGTTGATTCTACAGAGGAGTATGTAATGTAAAGCATCGATGCATGAAATTATAAAACAGAATTATCAAAATTCAAACACTAAGATGACTAGTAGGATTCAAGCACTAATGACCTGAGAATGTTTCTTGAAGGACTGAAAACGCACTTTCACACCTGCATGAAATCCTGGGGTGTGAATAGGTTTATGTGTGTGTGATCGACTAGGAGAAAAAAAGAGAATGAACAAAGACTGGACTCATTGGGAACATTTTCTCAGTTATGTGGACATGACATGGGATTAGATACCTAGCCATTTCTTCTGACTCAAACACTCTACAGTCCCGGAAATACAAATAGTCCTAGTTAAAACACAACTGAGCATTTACTATTTGCCGGGCATACTTCTATCCATGTTGTATGTAGTCACTCATTTATTCCTTACAAGAATCCAGTGTGGTAAGCACAATTATTATCCTCATTTAACAAGGGTGGAAATGAAGCCAGAAATACTAAGTTAACTTGTGAAAGGTCACCTGTATAGTGAGGGAAAGAGCCAGGCTTCCTAGTCAGATTGGCTTCAAAACCTGAGCTGGTAGTTTCTACACTATAACACTTACTAAACTTAATCAGGGCTACCCTGGTCACTCAGATGGTAAAGAATCTGCCTGCAATGTGGGAGACCTGGGTCCGATCCCTGGGTCGGGAAGATCCTCTGGAGAAGGGAATGGCAACCCACTCCAGTATTCTTGCCTGGCAAATCCCATGGACAGAGAAGCCTGGCAGGCTACAGTCCACTGGGCAGCAAAGAGTCAGACATGACTGAGCAAATAACATTTTCCCTTTCACTCTCAAGCTTAATCATTGTGCTTTAAGTAATATCTTCAGACAAATCAACTTATATTGGTCTATTACTTTTTATTCTATTATTCATAAAGTACCTCAAATGATGAATAAGATTTATGCAAGTTGAGACTGGTTAACTAGTCAAATACCTAGATGCTCAAAGCTACACTGCATGCTTAGTACCCTTCTGAACTCCAACAGCCATCTCAAAATGATGAAGTCCATTCGTGTTTTATAATATCACTCTCTAGCACATGTAATTAGAAGAGAGGGGACAATTCTTGGAAAGGCATCTTGATTTTCTTTACATATAAAAGTAAGGAGCAAGAGCCATTTTTGCTAACTGATAACCAACTCCTTTAGAGTTTTCCACCAAGACTACTACTATATTAAGCAGCAAACAACCTGAGTTTTCAGCCAAAATAGCCTCTTCCTTAATAGTATGGTCAATAAAGTGCCTAAGGCAAAAGGTCTGAAAATCAGAATTCATCTTCTGCCCATCTTGCAAATGGGATAATTTGTTGTGAAATATAAAGCACATTTGATTTGGTAAATAATTCATCTGTGATGTTAAAGACTAGCTAAGGAGCTTGCAGGTTCAGTGGAGTGATGGGTAGTGGACCACCAACTCCATGTATTGATTCTTACCTCTCAGGCAGATTTATCACACAGGCTGTGTGTCCTAGGCTAGTGCTAGGCTAAGTCACTTCAGTCATGTCCTACTCTTAGCAACCCCATGGACTATAACCCACCAGACTCCTGTCCATGCGATTCTCCAAGCAAGAATACTGGAGTAGGTTACCATTTCCTTCTCCAGGGATCTTCCCAAGCCTGGGATTGAACCCACATCTCTTAATGTCTCCTGCATTGGCAGGCAGGTTCTTTACCACTAGCACCATCTGGGAAGCCCATCACACAGGCTGCTGCTAAGTCACTTCAGTCGTGTCCGACTCTGTGTGACCCCACAGACATCAGCCCTCCAAGCTCCCCCGTCCCTGGGATTCTCCAGGCAAGAACACTGGAGTGGGTTGCCATTTCCTTCTCCAATGCATGAAAGTGAAAAGTGAAGGTGAAGTCGCTCAGTCCATCACACATGCTACTTTCCCCCAAACCTGTTGGTCTTCCCCTGGTTGAATTAACTAAGCAAGACATTAAATGTATTTTGTCACCTGACACCTTAGCTTTTTATTTTAGTGACTAAAAGAAACCATTTCACATGTGAATGGTTTTATTACTTCAACTGATTTACAGGTTGGTAATTAAATCAAAATAAAATAAAACCATGTTTTTGTCCTGTCACCAAACCTATCACAAACTGGAATCAAATACCAAAATAGTAATTCTTTCCTTTATGTGCTGAAATGCCACATACAGAACATTTAATATTTAAACACACTTGTTTTAATAGGTTCCATATATGTGTATAATAAAGATACTAAAGGTAAAGAAAGTAAAGCAAATATTAAAGTTATTTTAATTTAATAAGCCTAATGTTAGGTAAAGTTTAGTTTAATCGGGTGTACTATTGAGCCTGTATCCTATAGGAACTATCTATTCTTTTGTATATGTTTTTATTTTCTTGATTTTAAGACAATTTCCACTAAATAACCCTTGCAATTATAGGCACAAATACAAATAGCTAAATATGCTGATGGGGATAATGTGTTTGAAATTAAAAATGCTAATTTCTTTACAGCATCTTAACAGTGCTGATATCTAAGGATGAAGACTATCCGGTATTATATTAATTATCTGGTTAAATTCCTTCTACTGGGATCTACAAAGTTCTGGTTGGCAACTGAAGACTATAATCATTCTAAATTATATGTAACTTTGTTTCACTGAAGAATGAAACAACTCAAAATTCAGAGTTAACACACTGTGGATAGAACATTCTCTCTCTTGTTCACCAATATATTTTTTTATCAGAAACTTAAGCATTTTCTCCAGAGTGAATAACTGACAGGAACAAGGAATGGAACATTGGTTAGAAAAGGCAGTAGTTTAGAGTTGTTAACAGGAGCCACAGAAAGAAGTTGAGACCATGATCTTAAGCAATCCTTGTGTGTTCATAGCAAGTCATCGGCTCCTATGGAAACCTAATCTGAAAACAGAGCTCAACTCACTTTCAACAAAGGCGTCTCCCTGGTTTTACAATGGAATTCACAGTTTCTAAAATACTGAGACTGCAGCAACAATGATTGCTGTTTGACATAATCAACTGCAATTTACTCAGCAATGTATCACTCAAAAAAAAAAAAAAGTGCAGAAAATAGAAACTTACCGCCCCCGTTCTTCTGACAGAGATATGGGAACCGCCACACGTTCCCTAACCCTACAGAAAACCCAACCTGGGCCAGGATGTATTGGAGCTTGCTGTTCCAAGCTGGTCTTTCATCTTTGACTTCAGACCTTTCTTCAACATCTGTGTCTTTCTCTTCTTGGACATCAACAATTAGTTCACTCTTCTTAAAAGCATCATCAGCTGAGTCTTCATTGGAAAGAAGGTCTTTGACAGACTCAATAACCTCATCATCTAATTCTCTTTTTACCACCTTGCTATTCTTCGGCATTGGAAAGTGTGGGTAGTAGTAGTTTTGTTTTGTTTTGTTTTTAACTTTCCTTTTGGCAAACTTCTTAATTCTTTTTAAAAATGTGTTAGTTTATACAAATAAAAGATGGAGGAGGATATCAAAGAAATCCTTGATTCAAGGTGATAAAGTCTTATGGATCCTGGATCTGTTTGTTCAATATTCTGTAGGTATCTGTAAAATTTTAAGTTGAAAAACAATAATATTTAATGAGGAAAAATATTTAAAATACCAAAGACTCTGTCTTCTTAATTTTTGTGATGCAAACTCTTTCTGCATAGTATAAAATATATGCTTGTCCTTGACCTTTCAGAGCTTAATATTCACAGAAGTATAAGAATTGTAAAGTACGCAAGAGCTTCACACACATTTTCTTTTAGCTAACTTCTTCCTCCTTGCAAAAATCTACTTCAGGCTCAGATATACCCCATTGCATAACGTATACTCAGTTCATTTGTAAGTAGAATTTTGAAACCTTAATTCTTCCTTCTTCCCTCTCTGACTAAAGTACATTCTAATTTTATCACTTATAAAATTACATAAACAATTGCATGCCATCCCTGTAAATTTGTCTTATATAGAATTTCTTCTGTTAGCATATTCATCTACTCATTCATTTGCTATTAAGGGAAAAGTCGTTAAGGGATATACTGCAGGAAGGGAAATTTCTCCTTTCCTCTCTTACACCCTTTGGTAGCGAATACATTTGTTTCCTATGTTTGTGAGCCTATTTCTGTTTTGTATTCATTTGTGTTATTTTTCAGATTCCACATGTAAGTGACATCATTTGGTATTTGTCTTTGTCTTATTTCGCTAAGCATAGTATTCTCTAGGTCCATCCATCTTGCTACAAATGGCACTATTTCATTCTTTTTTAATGGATGAGTAATATTCCAGTGTGTGTGCATGTATACGCCACATCCTCATAAGCCAACTGCCTGCTGATGGGCACTTGGACTGCCTCCATGTCCTGGCTATTGTAGACAGTACTGCATTGAACAGTGGGGTTTATGCATCCTTTTGAAGTAGTTTTCCATTTTTCCAAATATATACCTACAAGTGGAATTGCTGGATCATATGGTAGTTCTCTGTTTTAGTTTTTTAAAGGAATGTTTTCCATAATGGCTATACCAATTTACATTCCCACCAACAGTGTATAGAGGTTCCCATTTTTCCACACTCTCTCCAGAACTTATTTATAGACTTTTTTATGATAGCCATTCTGACCAGTGTGAAATTAGCTGTTTTCAAAAGTAACTAAATGTATGAGAGCTTCTCCTCAAAACTAGATCAGGAAGCTTGAAAAATGATATCCAAAAGAATTCTGCCATTCACTGCTAGAAAAAGAATGGAATTCTTTAATGGAACTGCTGTTAGATTTACATTTAAAAAGTCAGAGAAACCCTCTGTCATACTTTATCTTATAACCTTAATAAAAACACTACTGGGTAACCAATGGGAAAAAAAATTCTTCAACTTGATCATCTATTTGTCATTTTAAGATTTGGACAGCGTTTCATTGATTACGAAATTAAAATGTGTACCCCAAGGAAAAACACTAATTTAGGATTTGGTGAAGGTTAAAAGAAAGACAGTGAAGAAAATTCTTGAAGAAGAAGCATTCCCAAAATAGTCTCAATAATAGAAACATCTCTAGAATAAGTGAAAAACTTCTAAAGGTAACTATTTTAAAGAAGCCAACAAGGTTTGAATAAGGAAGTAGTTTCATGAAGTTAGGGAGTATGTCTGTTTAATTTGCATTATTTACCCCTAAAGCTCAGTAAGTATTAGTTCAATAAATGAAAACATACAATCATTGAAAAGCTGAAAAAAGCTGTTTCCCAATAATTTTTGCTGGAAGAAAACGACCTGACATATAAGAAAGTGTGATTTGTGAGACATAAATTATCTAATGGTCTACATTTTTTGGATCATCTAATGATAAACTATTGGCATAATAACTTTACTGATATAAGGATAAGGGCATTTGTTTTAATTTGACAAGTTTGGAGTTGTGTCCTAGCCTTTTTACTTAGTTGCATAACTTCTCGAAGTTATATGACTCAACTTAGTTTCCTCAATAAACATTTATCTACTATTCCTTTTGCTTTTTTCTATAAAATAGAAAGAAATGTATTGTAGTTTAAAGTACTATTACACTAAAACTCTTCTTCATAAAGAAAAAAATTAAAAAACAGTGTTACTCATGAGTGTCCCCCAAATTAGCTATCTCAGAATTGTATTTCTTCTGTATATTTCTCATCTTTGCAGGAAAAAAAAAAGAAAAATAACGTATTTAGACACTATTGCATGTTTTTTACATATCCAACAGATAATCATACCAGCTTACATAGTATATCTTTTGGCAAAGTTTAATTTGAAAATTCCTATACAACAACCCAAAGTTCTTATTTTCTATGAAAAAAATCAATGTCTAACAGAAACAAAATTTAAATGCAATTTTATATTTTAAATTCCTAAAATATACTTAATTACATATACAGATTTATAATGCAATAATCGTAGGCAAACTTTATAAAATTTAAAACTTAAAAAGGAATATTATATATCTATTTGCATGCATTTACAGTTCCTTTTCTATTATAAGCAAAAACAAAAGTGATAGTACATTAAAAATGTCACAAGTAAAATAATTTATACTCTCTTTTCTCACTGCTTCTTACCCACCTCCTCCTCTTAGGGATTGCTGCAGGATAATATGGGATGGGGATCACTATAGGATAATATAGGGTGGGGCTGCAGTTAACATTGAAACTTCCACAATAACAAGTGAGTTGTTTGGGGGGAAAAATATCTCTTCTTCAATAGGCCATAATCTCTCCTTGGAGAATGACTTTATCTTACCAATCTCACATTCTCAGTGTTTAACTCTGTCAACTATATGAACTGAAAGTATGGTGAATTACATTATATAATAACTACAAGTATTTTGCATTATTACACAATTGGTTTCGTTTTTCTTTTATTTCTGGTTTTTGTTTTTTTTTTCTTTTTTCCCCAAGGTCCTATATTTACTGAGTCAGAGGCATTCCTTTCTTATATAGAGACTGCATATAGCCAAAAAATACAGAGTTTCTGAGTGGAGTTATAAAAACTTAGTATATGAGACAACAATTTGTAAGTCAAATAAATTTCAAAATTTTAAGACCCAACTTTTTTGAAAGAGAAAATTTTTATGGATGCCAAAAGCTTGCCTGAAGAACTTAGTCCATAAAAGTATGGCACAGATGAAGACTTGAAAATATAACTGACTATCTCCAAAAGTGTATTACTGTTGCTTCAAAACTGGAATACCCAGGAAGGACATGAAGCAGTGAGTGATAAAGTACTGGTATTCTACAGGTCATGTGAGCAGTAGGATAATCAGAATCAAGTAACTGCACAGTCTCTACCAAGTTAGCATCATCCACTCATGTCAGACTCAACTGGGCAGCAAGCTGTCATGACTGTTCTCTGTCTGCACCAAGGAGCTGCATTAGCTGTCATCATTACCTGGGAAAAGCCTCCCATCCACAATGGAGCAACAGATAGTCAAGAGCTGGGTCAGAAATACTGCCTGTGGGTCCAATACAGCCCACTGTCTGATTTCATAAAGAGAACTGTATTGGCACAGAGTCATGCCCACAAATGTACATATCTCCTATGGCTAATTTTGTGCTACAAGAGCTGAATCACTTTGAATGCACTGCAAAGCTTGAAATATTTACTATAGAAAAAATTTAACAACCAACCACTGTGTACACTCAGTCGTGTCCGATGCTTTGCAGCCCCATGGACTGTAGCCCACCAGGCTCCTCTGTCCATGGAAATTTCCAGGCAATATTACTGGAGGGGGTTCCCATGTCCTCCTCCAGGGGATCTTCCCAACCCAGGGATGGAACCCAAGTCCCTGGCATTTCCCGCATTGGCTCTTTACCACTAGTGCCACCTGGGAAGCCTGACAACCACTCTTCCAGAGATTAAATCTGAACTGAAGGTGCAGAGTGCTCCAAGTCACACCATATATGCTCCATTTTCATGACACTAAGCTTTTTATCACATAGTATGACAAGACAGAAATCTCCCTATTCAAAGGTAGGATTGTTTACTAAGTAATTATGAAATCAGTTGCTAAGAATGAATGAGTTTTACAGAGAAACAGGGTGATGTAGTTGACGGTACAGGGGTAATAGTTGAGAAGGAAACAAAAGCAAAACATAAATGTAGTATATCAGGAAACAAAATTAATGAAACACAAAATAAAGATGAAATAACAGACGCTTAGATAATAATAATTTCAAAAAGTAATGCAGAAGTGTCAACACTGAGATAGTAGTGAGATAAAAACTCCTAGGGATTTCAAGCAGAAGTAAAAAGGAGAAATAAAAGACTTCTCAGGATATTCAGTCACTTCTATAAAAGTGAAGAGAAGAAAGTACTTGATCTCCAGTTTTCATACTCAAGTATTTTATCTTTTAATTATTAATGTCACAGGCATATTGTCCAATCCATGAGAGATCTGATGAGCCCTACTGGGAGGGAGAGGAACAGGCTACATGATCGTGAAACTTAGCCAATCAGGAAAGAGACCCATGTTAAACAATAGGAGTAAACATTAATTTAAACAAGGAAATAAGGCTCAAACATAGGAATTATGTTTGGAGAAAAATATACATATGTATATATGTAGGGAGAATATGTAGGGAGAAAAATATAAACATAATAAAAATTAATATGCAAAATTAATATAACAAAATCAGGAATTTAAATGGGAGAAAGAAAGAAAGGTATGGAAACGTCTTCATCTTTCATGGCAGAAAGCAAGTTAGGATACTGTCTAAATATGAGGGACTTCACTGGTAGTCCAGTGGTTAAGACTCTGCACTTCCAATGCAGGGGACACTGGTTCCATCCCTGGCTGGGAAACTAAGATCCCATATACTGTGTGGCATGGCCAGAAAAAAAGAAAATGTAAATATGAAACTCATGGTCCAAAACTGGATAATGACTGCACCTCTTCATGTTTCATATAATCCTTCTTATTTACTACTTTTAATGGGATCTTGTAGGAATTAATTTTTACTGGTATGAAAAGACATGTATTGGTGCCAAACATTAACATCTAGGATATAGAAATAGACTGAGTTTAAATCCAAACTCTATCACTAACAGTTTTATGACCTTGGCCGAAATGCTGAGTTAGCTAATAATAAAGAGCTTGGATAAACGCCAACACATTGAGAGTACTCAGTATATGTTTTCTTTTATTACTATGATAATAGTCCCTCTTATATTTGTATTATATTACAAGTTTATTCTATTAAGGCTAATGTGAGTTCAAAGCAAATGCAACATGTTTCGGGTATTTTTACACCACTTTAAAAAGAAAAAAAAACAGTCTTCTCTCTCTGCATAGTTCAGTTCAGTTCAGTCACTCAGTCGTGTCTGACTCTTTGCGACCCCATGAATCGCAGCACACCAGGCCTCTCTGTCCGTCACCAACTCCCGGAGTCTACTCAAACTCATGCCTATCGAGTCAGTGATGCCATCCAGCCATTTCATCCTCTGTCATCCCCTTCTCCTCCTGCCCTCAATCTTTCCCAACATCAGGGTCTTTTCCAATGAGTCAACTCTTCACATGAGGTGGCCAAAGTACTGGAGTTTCAGCTTCAGCATCAGTCCTTCCAATGAACACCCAGGACTGATCTTTAGGATGGACTGGTTGGATCTCCTTGCAGTCCAAGGGATGCTCAAGAGTCTTCTCCAACACCACAGTTCAAAAGCATCAATTTTTCGGCGATCAGTTTTCTTCACAGTCCAACTCTCACATCCACACATGACCACTGGAAAAACCATAGCCTTGACCAGATGGACCTTTGTTGGCAAAGTAATGTCTCTGCTTTTTAATATGCTATCTAGGTTGGTCATAACTTTCCTTCCAAGGAGTAAGTGTCTTTTAATTTCATGGCTGCAGTCACCATCCACAGTGATTTTGGAGCCCCCAAAAATGAAGTCTGACACTGTTTCCACTGTTTCCCCAACTATTTCCCATGAGGTGATGGGACCAGATGCCATGATCTTAGCATAGTAAATTACCTCAAAATTTAATAGCTTAACAAACAAAAACTGTATTTGCTCATGATTTTGTGGGTTAGCAATTTACTCTAGGCTTAGATGATCGGTTGCTTTGCTTCACTTGACTTGGGTCACTTCCGCACTGTAGTCACCTCTCAACTCAAGTGGAGGAGGATGGTCTAAGCGGGTGGAAATCACATTCTGGCAGGAGGCAGGAGGTAGCCTAGAAGTCCAGCTCCCTGGCGGCTCAGATGGTAAAGAATCTGCCTGCAATGTGGGACCTGGGTTCGATCCCTGGGTTGGGAAGATCCCCTGAGAAGGGCATGGCAACCCACTCCAGCATTCTTGCCTGGAGAATCCCCATAGACAGAGGAGCCTGGCGGGCTGCAGTCCATGGGCTCACAAAGGGTCAGTCATGACTGAGCCATTCAGCACAGCCTATAAGTCAAAGCACTTTGATCCTCCTACACACAGTCTCTCCAATGTGTGGAGCTTCAACCTGCTCCCATGACAAGCTCAGAGTTCCAACTCTAGCCAAAAGGGGTAAGCTCAACACGCAAGCACTAAAGCCCGTTTGAGTCATAACTGCTGAGGTCTCACTGCCCAAAGCAAGGTACACAGCCAAGTCTGGATGACTTGAGAGTAAATAAACTCCGAGTTTTGGTGAAAGGAGCAATAAAGTGAATTCGCTAAAGTAGGTATGAGTATAGGAAAGACAGAAGTACTGCTGTTACTTGGAAAATAATCTGCATTTATCCACTTAGATTTCCCTTCCCTGGATTTTGAATCTCAAGGACAGGAACAAAGAGATCAAAAAGTTGGCATCTCACTTAACTCCAAAGGCACTATGCCCAGGCTGTCACTGCTACAGTGGTCATGGATCCTGCTTCCTGGTTTTCAGAACCATTTTCATTCTTGCCCTTCCCCTTCTTATTGCCAAGCACCCCATTGTTTCTTTGAGCCCCTGTGACCCTGTTAATGTTTCTTTTTTTCTTTCTTAGCCAGCATCAATTTCTGCAGCTTGCAAACAAAAAATCTCACTAGACACTATTATAAATCACCTATTATAAATGTATTATAAATGTAAATAATATACCTATTAAAATAATACACCCATTATAAATGTAACAGGCATGTTATTACCATTTATCTATTCTATGTAAAGACTTATACATTAAAATGTTTGAAATGTTACAGTATTTAATTTGGACTTATCTTTACATTTTTCTCATTCTCCTGTTTCTGTATTGTTTAATATCTTCATGTGTAACTTTTCAGGAAAAAACAATCCATTTTAAATACTCAAAACGAGATTCAAAACCTTTTAAAATCAACATAATAAATATTTGTCTTTCTCAACTCTAACCATTTTTAATATGTTTTCCCTTTTTTAAGATTGTTTCATTGCCCATCCATACAAATTCTGAAATCAGCTTGTCAATTTCTAGCTCAAGAAACAGTCTGCTGGAATTTTGAATGGGTTTACATTGACTGAGTCTGTAGATCCATTTGGGGAACAGTGACATCTCAGAAAAATTGAGTTTTCCAGTTTATGAATGTAGTATATCATTGCATTTATTTGTATCTGCTTTAATTTCTATCCAGAAAAAAAATATGATTTTTTTAATACAAGGTTTCTATTCCGCTGCTGCTGCTGCTGCCAAGTCACTTCAGTCGTGCCTGACTCTGCAACCCTATGGACTGTAGCCCACCAGGCTCCTCTGTCCATGGGACTGTCTAGGCAAGAATACTGGAGTGGGTTGCCATGCCCTCCTGCAGGGGATCTTCCCACCCAGGGAGAGAACCCACGTTTCCTGCAGCTCCTGCATTGCAGGCAAATTCTTTGCTGCTGAGTCACCAGGGAAGCCCTTTCTTTCCTGCAATAATGCTAATCAAGTTGTTATTTTTTAAAGATCATTTAGGATTTTCATATACAAGTAATTGGTAAATAAAGATAGTTTTTCTCTCATTGCTTATCTTAATTACTTTGTCTTGACTTATTTTCTGGCTAGGACATCTATCACAATTTTGAACAGAAGTGTTAAGAGCAGACTTCTTCATCTATGCCCTGATGTTAGTGGGGAAGTACTCAATATTTTACTGTTAGGTACACTGTTAGTGATGGATTTTTTTTTTCTATTGGATCCTTTTACCTGTTTAGAAGTTTCTTTTATTCATAGTTCAGTGACTTTTTTTTGAATCATGCATAACTGGTGACTTTTGTTATATAATTTCCTGCTTAAGAAATTAAGATAATCATACAACTTCTTAATCTGTTCATGTAAAGTATTATATTTATTGATTTAATATCTTTCATTATGGGATAAACCACACTTGGTCTGTATTTATTACCTTTTTTTAATATATTATTGAATTAAATTGCTAATATTTTGGTAAGGATATTTTTCAACTATATTCACGGGAAAGTGGATCTGTAAAAATTTTTTTTCTTATGCAATATATTTTCCTTCTCTGGTTTTTGTGGACCCCTAAATAAGAGTTTTGAAATAAAGTTTTTATTTTCTGAGAGAATATATGTAGGATTAGTTTTACTTCTTCCTAAAATGTTTGCAGCACTCACCAATAAAACCATCTAGGCCTGGAGTTTTCTTTTTTGCAATATTTTAAATCAAAAATTCAATTTATTTTTATTGATATACAGCTACTTAGCTTTTCTTTTTTTTTCTTTTTTCACTCTTTTAATTTCAGTTAGTTGTGTTTTTTCAAAGAATCTATATCATCTAAATTGTCAAATTTATTGGCGGCAGAGTGATTCAAAATATTCCCTAGAACTATTTAATGTCTATAGGATTTGTAGTCATATCATTTGCATCCCTGTTATCAGTAATAAGTATTTTCTCTGCCCTTGTCTTTATTAGTCTTGCTAAAAATTTCACTGTAGAATTAACTCAAAATAGATATAATTCACTATACAATCAACACAATTCTTGCTTCACCTTTTAAGAGTTTTTAACTACTGTTGCTACAGAATCTTTTGAAATTATGGTAGACACTAATTAATATTTCCAGTGAAAATATGCAAAATCCTAAAGTAGCAGGAAGGCACTTGCATCTGAGATATGCATTAAACAAAAAGATGACCAAAAAAATCACAGAACCAATCAAAAGGAGGAGAATATTTTTACAAGTGAAATACAAAGTAACAACTTAAACTTGTTAATACATGTTTTACCCCAAAAGCTATAACATATCTATCAGAATGGCATAAATAAATAAATACATGATGACACCAACAATTGGTGAGGATGTAAAGAAACTAGATCAATCATATGTTGCTAATAGAAATGTAAAATAGTATAGCTACTCTAAAAAATAGTTGCCAGTTTCTTTCTTTTTTTTTTTTTTTTGCCAGTTTCTTTTAGCACTAATAATAGCATTACCAGGATGACTACCATTTTGTATTCTTAGGCGTATATCTCAGAGAAATAAAAATTTATTTTCAAGCAGAAACTTATACATAAATGTTCATAAAAATCTTTACTCATAGTGGCCCCAAACTGAAAACTACCCCAGTTTCCTTCAATAGATGAGTGGTTAAATAAACCAGAGTACATCCACATCATGAAATATCAGCCATAAAAAGGATAGAACTATTGATACATGCAAAACCCTGGATGAACTTCCAGCAAATGATACTTAATGAGGGGGGTGGTGAAAGTATTATTCTCTTAGTCATGTCCAACTCTTTGCAACCCCATGGACTGTAGCCTGCCAGGCTCCTCTGTCCATGGAATTCTCCAGGCAAGAGTCCTGGAGTGGGTAAAATGGTGCAGGAAGCCAATTTGAAAATGACGCATATTTCATGATTCAATTTATAAAGCATTTGTAAAATTACATAATGACAGAGATGAACCACAGTGGTTCCCAGGTATGGAAGGACAGGTGGGTGTGCTATAAATGAGTAGCACAAGGGAATCTTGTAAGATGGTACCATTTAGTGTGTTCATTGTGATAAAGGTTACATGAGGATATACATGTGATAAAATTGCAAAGAACTACACATACATACACACACATATAGGAAAAAAATTATTGTGTAATCTGGAAAAGCTTTGTGAATAATACAGTATCAATATGCTGTTTTGATAGTCTACTCTACTTTTATATAAGATTATCAAGTGGGGAGGCCAGGAGGATACACAGGACTTCCCTTCGCACCTTCCTGTGAGCCTACAATTATTTCAGAGTTAATTGTAAAGTAATTTCTAGAAACTGAAATGTATTTCTGTTGACTTCCGTGAACCAAGCACAGATCGTGTATCTTACGTAACTCTTTCAAAAAGTCTTCTAAACATTTTAAAAACATACAAAAGTCTTTTGAACATGTAAACTTTTATTAATATATTCAGGACACCTCAGATTTAGACACTGTATTCATTTCCTGAGGCTTCTGTAACAAATTCAAAATTTCGTGGCTTGAAACAACAGAAATCTAATTTTTCAAAGCTCTGGAAGCCAGAGATTCAAAATCAGCTTCAGTGAACCAAAATCAAGGTGTGGGCACGTCTGCTCCCTCAGGAGGCTCTGGGGGAAATCTCTGCCTGGCCTCTTCTAACTTCTGGGGCTGCCCGTGGTCCTTCACTCACTGCCACACCACTCCAATCCAAACCTTCATATTCACAGAGTCTCCTCCTCTTCTTTTCGTGTCTAATCTCCTTCTGCTTCTTTCATATAAGGACATTTGTAATGGCAAGGCATGAGGGCCCATCTAGAGATTTGGGGATAATCTTTTGATCTGAAGATGATTTCTGCAATGACTCTTTTTCCAGTTATGGTAACATTCACAAGTGCCAGGAATTAAGAGGTAGACATACTTTTAGGAGTTATTAGCAGCCTATTATTGGAGAAGGAAGATGGCACCCCACTCCAGTCCTCTTGCCTGGAAAATCCCATGGATGGAGGAGTCTGGTGGGCTGCAGTCCATGGGGTCGTGAAGAGTTGGACACGACTGAGCGACTTCATTTTCACTTTTCAATTTCATGCATTGCAGAAGGAAATGGCAACCCACTCCAGCGTTCTTGCCTGAAGAATCCCAGGGACGGGGGAGCCTAGTGAGCTGCCGTCTATGGGGTTGCACAGAGTCAGACACCTATTAGCAGCAGCAGCAGCAGCAGCAGCAGTAGCCTATTATAGGCATATACCAGTCAACCCTAACTGGAGAAGGAAATGGCAACCCACTCCAGTGTTCTTGCCTGGAGAATCCCAGGGACAGCAGAGCCTGGCGGGCTACAGTCCATAGGATCGTAAAAAGTTGGACATGACTGGACTACGTTCATACAGTCAATCCTAAAGGAAATCAACCCTGAATATTCACTGGAAGGACTGATGCTGAAGCTGAAGCTCCAATAATTTGACCACCTGATGCAAAGAGTTGACTCACTGGAAGACCCTAATGCTGGGAAAGATTGAAGGCAATGGGAGAAAGGGGCAGGAGAGGATGAGATTTTTAAATAGCATCACTGACTCAATGGACATGAATCTGAACAAACTCTGGGAAATAGTGAAGGACAGGGGAAATTGGCATGCTGTAAAGAGGGGTTGCAACGAGTCGGACATGACTTAGCAATTGAACATAAACAATAGGCATATATTATTGTACTACATTTATTTACATATTTGTATTTTTGTGCTTTATGGAAAAAATGAATGTGAAAGCATTTAACATATTTTATTGTCATCATCCTAGAATGTCAAGTATGATCTTAGCTATTTCCTATAGTAGAAAACAAAAACAAACATTAACAATTCCTCCCAATGCAGTATTACCCCTGTTACTCATTTTGTTAAAAGATGGAGTCTATTTCCTTCTTTTAATTCTGGGCTGGGCTTAAACTTTGACCATTAGAATGCGGAAGTGACCCTATACAAGTTACAAAGGTAGGCCTAAAGAAATCTGGCAATTTCTGCTTTGACTTCTTGGAAGCCAGGCTCAATACTAAAAAGTCCATCTGCCCTGTTAGAAATCCCACATGGAGAGAGAGAGGAAGATAAATTCAATCAGTCAACCGATTGTATCAGCCATCTGAGCTAAACCCACAGGCACAAGAACAAAGATTTTGACATTCTAGTCAAAGTTAAATTGCTAGTGAATATCAACTAGAACAGATGAAGCAGCTAGCTGAGCCCAAACAACACAGAGAATAATGAGAAAAGATAAATCATTATTGTTTCAAGTCACTACAATCCCAGGAAGGTAACAGAAGGTGAAAGCTTTGATAAAATACTGTATCAAACCTACTTAAAAAAAAAAAAAAAAGAGTTAGCTATGTAGCATATGTAGCAATTGATAACTGCCAAATGGGGGAGATAAACTGAATAGTCATTGAATTTAACTGAAAGTAAAAATACTTAACTAAAATGAAAATATTTTCCAAGGAATTATTCACAGCAGGGTTACACCTGTGTAAAAAGGGTGTGGTTTAGGTTTTTAAACCCATGCAGTGATTTTCTTTTAACCACAATTTTCTTTTAACCACAATTTAAATATTAGCCTTGAAAGACACATTTTAGTTACCCTAATAAAAAAACTAGCTCAAAGTGAATCATGGACTTAAATGTAAAACATCAAACTATAAAACTTTTTAAAAAATATCATCAGAGAAAATGTTTGAAGTATAGAGCTAAGCAAAGAGTTCTTAGACATGACACCAAAAGCAGACTCCATCAAAGCAAAAATTTTAGTAAAATGGACTTCAAAATTTTTTAATCTGCTCAGTTAAAGAACTATTAATTGGATGAAAAAAATAAGCTAAAGACTTATTTTGCAAAGCTAAAATATTTGCAAACCATGACCCCAAGGGGAAAAGAAAAACCAGTATTTAGGATCTATAAGAACTCATAAAACACATCAATTAAAAATTATTCAGAAAACAGACATGGGACATGAAGGAATATTTCACTGAATATGATGTATGGATGGCAAATGAACATGTGAAATGTGGTTTGCCATTATCAGTTACCATTAGGAAATGGTAACTAAAACCACAATGCAATGTCACTGCACAGATCCAGATGGCTAAAATAGAGTGATAACCAAATTCTGACAAGGATACAGAGCAAATGGATCATTCTTACCTGGGGAGTGAGAATGTAACATGGTGCAGCTCTCCAGAAAACAATATATGCAACTACCATATAACCCAATGCCCTCCTGGGCATTTATCCTGCAGAAGGGAAAAGTTAGATTCCATAAAATCTATAAACAACTGTCTATAGCAGCTTTATTTATAACAGCCCTAAACTGCAGCAACTCAGGCAGACGTCATTCAAAGAGTGAATGATTAAAGAAACTCTGGTAAATCCATACCATGGAATACTACTCAGAAAAAGAAAGAAAAAAAAAAAAAACTACCAACACGCACAACAGCTTAGATGAATCTACAGACAATTATGATGAGTGGAAGAAGCCAATCCCAAAAGGTTGCATACTATATGATTCTACTTACACAACATTCTTGAAAAGACAAGACAACAAACATGAATAATAGATCAGTGATTACCACAATTTAAGGAGAGGTTGGGGACAGGAAAGAAGAGCTTGTGCTTATGAAAGGGCCACACAGGGATCCTTACAGTGATGGAACTATTCTGCTCGCTGCTTTATCAATGTCAATATTCTAATTATGATGTTGTAGTATAGTTTTGCAAAATGCTACACTTGCATAAAACTGTGTAAAGGGCACACAAGAATTCTCTGTATTATTTCTTAAAACCATATATTATCATATAAGTATTTCTTAATAACTACATTTGAATCTATAACCATCTCAACTTTTTCCTTAAAAATATCTGTCAATTCACTAAAATATGCATTTTTATGCCGATATAACTGGTTAATTTTAGTGAATCCATTAAATCCCATGCGCTGTTCTAATACAATTTTATTACTTAGGGAAACTGAATATAGGAAACTTCTTTAAATTTAGAAACTACAAAAATCAGAGTCAAAATACCCATTGACTTTTATACCTTACTCATTTGATGGCATCTGATGCCGAGATACTCTTTTCCCAAGAGTATCTTTTATTTGCTACTGGCTTCACTTAAGAATATTTTAAAATCTATATTTAGAATAAGTAACACAGTAAACCATTTTGCCTTTTGCATTTCTTTTTCTTGAGGATGGTCTTGATCACTGCCTCCTGTACAATGTCACAAACCTCCGTCCATACTTCTCCAGGCACTCTATCAGATCTAATCCCTTGAATCTATTTGTCACTTCCAATGTATAATCCTATTGACTATGTCAAAGCCTGACTGTGTGGATCACAAAAAACTGAAAAATTCTTAAAGAGATGGGAATAACAACCACCTGACCTGCCTCCTGAGAAACCTGTATGCAGGTCAAGAAGCAAGTTAGAACTGGACATGGAACAACAGACTGGTTCAAATTTGGGAAAGGAGTACATCAAGGCTATATGTTGTCACCCTGCTTATTTAACTTCTATGCAGAGTACATCATAAGAAATGCTGGGCTGGATGAAGCACAAGCTGGAATCAAGATTGCTGGGAGAAATATCAATAATCTCAATATGCAGATGACACCACCCTTACGGCAGAAAGCAAAGAACTAAAGAGCCTCTTGATGAAAGTGAAAGAGGACAGTGAAAATGTTGGCTTAAAGCTCAACATTCAGAAAACTAAGATCATGGCATCTGGTCCCATCACTTCATGGCAAATAGATGGGGAAACAATGAAAACAGTGAGAGACTTTATTTTTGGGGCAGCTCGAAAATCACCACAGATGGTGATTGCAGCCATAAAATTAAAAGACGCTTGCTTCTTGGAAGAAAAGTTATGACCAACCTAGACAGCATATTAAAAAGAAGAGACATTATATTGCCAACAAAGGTCCATCTAGTCAAAGCCATGGTTTTTTCCAGTAATCATGTATGAATGTGAGAGTTGGACTATAAAGAAAGCTGAGCACTGAAGAATTGATGCTTTTGAACTGTGGTGTTGGAGAAGACTCTTGAGAGTCCCTTGGACTGCAAGGAGGTCCAACCAGTCCATCTTAAAGGAGATCAGTCCTGAATATTCTTTGGAAGGACAGATGTTGAAGCTGAAACTCTAATACTTTGACCACCTGATGTAAAGAGCTGACTCACTGGAAAAGACCCTGATGCTGGGAATGATTGAACTTGGCAGGAGAAGGGGATGACAGAGGATGAGTGGCTGGATGGCATCACCAACTCAATGGACATGAGTTTGAGCAAGCTCCAGGAGTTGGTGATGGACAGGGAAGCCTGGTGTGCTGCAGTCCATGGGGTTTAAAAGAATTGAACAGACTGAGCAACTGAACTGAACTGACTGAACACAGCAAAATGGCAGGCATAGAGTGGAAAAACATCTTCCCACTCTTTTTTCCCAGCACATCTAGCCCCACCCCTATCTTTCTAGGTCACCAAATTCCTCCACAGATATTTGGTATATAATCAAGTTAATATAAATATTCAAGCTACTATGTGTTTTTGTTCCATCTACCCATATCTTTCTTTTTACATCACTATTACTGTATACTATATGTATTATTCTGCATCTTGATTTTCCACTTTAAAGATCTTTAAAAATTTTTGCTCTCAATACACTAGCTTATTGTGTGTGTGTTTTAATGATTACATGATAGACCATGGGATGAGAATGTCATATACAGGTTACTTCTGAAAGTTGGCTTCAAATGGTCAAGAAACTCACTTTATGTATCTGATATTTGCATATCTGTAGAATAAATTCCTAGAAGTGGAACTGCTTGATCAAAAGGTATGTGCTTTTATCATTTTAGTAAAAACTGACAATCTACCCTTTATAGAAGCTGTCTCAATTTGCACTACCATAAGCAAAGTATCATAGTGCCTGGTTCCCTGTCTTCTTCAGTAGAGTGAGTAATCTTTTTGATCTTTGCCAATCTGATAGGTGAAAAAGCTTCCAAGTTAAACATTCTATTCAAAAATGGCCATCAATTAATCTTATGTGAAAGGATATATTAGCACATTATCCACAAGTAAATAAACTGACCTTCAAAACTGAGAACAGTTCTATCCTATATCAAGTAGTATGCTTGTGTGGATGCTCAGTCGCTAAGTTGTGTCCAATTCTTTGTTACCCCATGGACTTTAGACTGACAGGCTCCTCTATCCACGGGATTTTCCAGGCAAGAATACTGAAGTGGGTTGTCATGCCCTCCTCCAGGGGATCTTCCCCACCCAGGGATTGAACCTCCGTCTCCTGTGTCTCCTGCAACGGCAGGTGGATTCTTTACCACTGAGCCACTTGGAAAGCCCAGTATCAAGTGGTACTGTGCATTTAAAACTACCATGTACCACAGTCTCTAGGGCTTGCTGTTCATCAAGAAATATGAGACAATTATTATTGGTCAAAGTTAATGTATAAGCAGATAAATTTGTTTATTAAAAATTATTTAATCAATATTCCCACAAGAGTAGTTAGGACTTGTTTTAAGTTACAGGCAAAACTGGAAATAAATCTTAAGGATTCCTGCTATGTAACCTCAAATGTTTGCCCACATGAGACTATGCTCATGGATTTTGTTAATAACACCATCTGCTCAGAAACTATTTTAAAATCGACTTTGCATAGGAATATATTAACACAGTCCATCATGTATATGTATGCAGTAATAAAGGGGTTGATGAACTCTTCAAAAGAAGTTGAGAAGTAAATTAAGAAGTGAAAGTTTGTGGTGCTTTTCATCACCAAGTCTCAGGTCTATCATTCTAAGTCAATGGTTTTTTAATTACCTGTATGATAACCCCAGAGTTCAAAGGAATGCAAATTTATGTCATCTCAAACAAAAGTCTTATGTTATGACAGGGGAAACCTATTTTCTAACATGTACACAGTAAAATTTAAACTGTGATCACTGGGTAAACTAATGCTTGTGAAGTTTAGGTTTTAACAATTATTTTAACTTGATTTAAAATTTCAATAACAACTAAGGCATCTTACCTGATTACTGGTATCTGAAATAGCTATCATCCAATTTAAAAAGTCTTTACTATGTGCTCTATACTACAAAGCCACAGTCATCAAGACAGTATGGTACTGGCACAAAGACAGAAATATAGATCAATGGAACAGAATAGAAAGCCCAGAGATAAATCCATGAACCTATGGTCACCTTATCTTCGACAAAGGAGGCAAGGATATACAATGGAAAAAAGACAACCTCTTTAACAAGTGGTGCTGGGAAAACTGGTCAACCACCTGTAAAAGAATGAAACTAGAACACTTTCTAACACCATACACAAAAATAAACTCAAAATGGATTAAAGATCTAAATGTAAGACCAGAAACTATAAAACTCCTAGAGGAGAACATAGGCAAAACACTCTCCGACATAAATCAGAGCAGGATCCTCTATGACCCACATCCCAGAATATTAGAAACAAAAGCAAAAATAAACAAATGGGACCTAATGAAATGTAAAAGCTTTTGCACAACAAAGGAAACTATAAGCAAGGTGAAAAGACAGCCCTCAGATTGGGAGAAAATAATAGCAAACGAAGCAACAGACAAAGGATTAATCTCAAAAATATACAAGCAACTCCTCCAGCTCAACTCCAGAAAAATTAATGACCCAATCAAAAAATGGGCCAAAGAACTAAACAGACAGTTCTCCAAAGAAGACATACAGATGGCTAACAAACACATGAAAAGATGCTCAACATCACTCATTATCAGAGAAATGCAAATCAAAACCACAATGAGGTACCATTACACGCCAGTCAGGATGGCTGCTATCCAAAAGTCTACAAGCAATAAATGCTGGAGAGGGTGTGGAGAAAAGGGAACCCTCTTACACTGTTGGTGGGAATGCAAACTAGTACAGCCACTATGGAAAAACAGTGTGGAGATTTCTTAAAAAGCTGGAAATAGAACTGCCATATGACCCAGCAATCCCACTTCTGGGCATACACACTGAGGAAACCAGATCTGAAAGAGACACATGCACCCCAATGTTCATCGCAGCACTGTTTATAATAGCCAGGACATGGAAGCAACCCAGATGCCCATCAGCAGATGAATGGATAAGGAAGCAGTGGTACATACACACCATGGAATATTACTCAGCCATTAAAAAGAATTCATTTGAATCAGTTCTAATGAGATGGATGAAACTGGAGCCCATTATACAGAGCGAAGTAAGCCAGAAAGATAAAGACCATTACAGTATACTAACACATATACATGGAATTTAGAAAGATGGTAACGATAACCCTATATGCAAAACAGAAAAAGAGACACAGATGTATAGAACAGACTTTTGGACTCTGTGGGAGAAGGCGAGGGTGGGATGTTTCAAGAGAACAGCATCGAAACATGTACATTATCTAGGGTGAAACAGATCACCAGCCCAGGTTGGATGCATGAGACAAGTGCTTGGGCCTGGTGCACTGGGAAGACCCAGAGGGATTGGGTAGAAAAGGAGGTGGGAGGGGGGATCGGGATGGGGAATACATGTAAATCCATGGCTAATTCATGTCAATGTATGACAAAAACCACTACAATATTGTAAAGTAATTAGCCTCCAACTAATAAAAATAAATGAAAAAAATTTTTAAAAATTAAAAAAAAATTCTTTACTATTTGCTATGGTTTGAATGTTTGTGTCCTCCCCCCCATCCCATATATGTTGAAATTCTAACCCCAGTGTGATGGTATTAAGAGGTGAAGCCTTTAGGGGTGAATATCAGCCTCTAGAGAACTAATTAGCCCCTTCCACCATGTGAGAACACAGTGCGAAAGCATCCTCTAGGCACCAGGAGAAGGCAATGGCACCCCACTCCAGTATTCTTGCCTGAAAATCCCATGGACGGAGGAGCCTAGTAGGCTGCAGTCCGTGAGGTCACAGAGAGTAGGACACGACTGAGCGACCTCACTTTCACTTTTCACTTTCATGCATTGGAGAAGGAAATGGCAACCCACTCCAGTGTTCTTGCCTGGAGAATCCCATTGATGGTGGAGCCTGGTGGGATGCCGTCTATGGGGTCGCACAGAGTCGGTCAGGACTGAAGCGACTTAGCAGCAGCAGCAGCAGGTACCGAGAAGCAGGCTCCCACCAGACATGGAATCTGATGCACCTTGATCTTGAACCAGCCTCTAGAACTGTGATAAATAAATTTCTTTTATTTATAAGCCATCCTGTTTATGGTAATTTGTTACAGCAACTTGAACTAGTCTGACAGTATTTCTGATTTACTTTATTTACTGGATGACATAGCACTTATTTCCTAAAAACATAAATGCCTTTCTTAATACCATTAAAATACAGTATCGAGTTACATATATTGAATTATAAAGTGAAAGTCGCTCAGTCCTGTTATACTGTTTGCCACCCCATCGACTGCAGCCGCCTGGCTCCTCTGTCCATGGAATCCTCCAGGCAAGAATACTGGTGTGTTTTCATTCCCTTCTCCAAGGGCTCTTCCGACCCAGGGACTGAACCCGGGTCTCCTGCATTGTAGGCAGATTCTTTACCACCTGGGTCACCAACGTAATTCTCTAATCAAGTACATAACGTGCAATCAGAAAAAGAAAGCTTGCCAACAAACGATGAGGTTGTCTTCCTTTTAAAACACTTAAGTCCTGTCTTTCTGGGGGGAAAAAAAAAGAACACAGTGTTCTTTTCACTTGTTGGCAAAGTCAAAGAATTCAGTAATATATTGATAACATATTTTACGCTAACCAATATAGATGGATCATTGATCAGGTAAGACGCAAAAGTCACTCATAATCGCCAAAAAAAAAAAAAAAAAAGACTATTTTGATGGTTGAATAGTCCAAATTTAATAAGAGAAATCCACACACCCTCGAGTCCATCAACAAGTATTTATTAAACACCTACTACAACTCCAACCCAATACTAGGCGTTGAAGACTTAAGCTGGAGTGTGGTTCTTGCAGAACTGAGACTAACTATTGGGTTATTCGTCAGAAAATGATATTTCTTAAAGCAAACACGTTGTTCCCTGTGTTCCGGGACGACAACCAGGCAATGACAGGTATAAGACTGCTTTAAAAACTGGGAGACAAAAAGCCCAAACGTAGCACAGAACGCAACCCCTCCGGCCCTCTCGTGTTGCTGGGCAGTGAACCAAACAAACGGCGCAGCCTGAGCCTGGGTGTACCTTTAAGACCTGGAGGGGAAACGGCCGGTCCGCGGAGAACGGTCGCAGCCTCATTTGCATAAGCACCCAAACACTGCTGACGTCACCGCGCCGAGTGCGGACCCCGCCTCGTCCTACTCCACAGTTTCTCCCGGAGGTGGGAGAAGGGAACCGGGAGGGCTCGGCGCCGGAGAGCGCGAGCCCGGCTTCCCCGCTCGCTGTGAACGCGCCACGCACGCCGCTTCTCTGCTCAACGGCAAAGGATTCCCGCCGCTGGAGCCTCTGAGAGCGGGTGGGTCACACCTGTCCCCAGGACAGGTCGGACGTTTTTGATCCATTTATATTTACAAGGCGCGTTCCGACGGAAAGTCAAAACGGTCCTCTTGCCCAGGACACGCACAAACCCGCCGAGTTCGTGGTCTGGGTTTCCAATCTCTCCCATCCTCTCCTTTAAATCCCAGCACCGACACCCTCACCAACACCCTCTCCAATCCCTGGAGGCGCAGAAACCCACAAGCTGTGCTTTTCTTGGGGGAGCCGCGTGCCTGGTGCGGGAGAAAGGCCCCACTTTGGGACCATTTAACGCAGGATACCTCGGGGAAAAGGGAACCGGGGTCACGTGAAACCACCCCGCCTTAGGTAGTCGCCTTCAGCAGTTGCAAAAGCCCCCAGAAGCGAATGAGGAATGAGGTTGGTTCCTCTCCCCGCCCCACCGCCCACCCGCACGAGGATCGGCTTCCAACTCACCTAGAACCTTGGAAGCGCCTTGCTCCGGCCCGACCCTCGCAACTTTCTGACTGGCCCACTCGGACCCCACCCTGCGGCCAGCTCTCCTTTGACTTGGAAACAACTAGTCCCTCGGGGATGCTGCGGTCACAAGGAAGGAAGGCGGCACGTTTCGACCCATGTGCTTCCCGGTTACGCGCCGCTCCTAGCCCCCGCTCCCCACCCTGACTATGCACAGGTGCAGGACGCAGAGCCCAGCTTCGCCCTCCCGGGGCTTTGGAGCCGCCCTGCCTCCCCGCACCCCCCGGACACATCCCGAGTCCTTCCCGGCATCCAGGCATCAATTCCGCTCCCTTCCCGGGTCCCGGGCTCCAGGGTGCCTAGTTGAGCCCCACCCTACCTAAACCGTGCCCTCAGCGCTAGGAGCGTGTCCTCACCCTCAGGGTGCCTTGGCCGGGCGCCTCTGGGCCGTTTCCAAGTGCCGACAGTAGCAGCAGTGGCCAGAGAGTCGGGCCAGGTGGCTGCGACCCGCGGGCGCGAGGAGCCGTCTGGAGAGCAGGCGCTGCTGGCCGAGGGCGGGCCCGGAGTCTGGGTGGAGGGGGGTCGCCGTCCTGCGGGCCGGGGCCAGGAGCGACTCGTGAGCGCCTGTGTGTCGGCCAGGGAGAGAGCACGGGATGCAGGCGCGCGGGTGCGTGCGCGCGGGTGTGTGTGTGTATGTGTGTGTGAGCGAGGGTGTGACGGAGGCGCCCACGTGCCCGGCCCGCCCGAGCTGCGGCCGCCGACAGGCTGCGGGGGAGGGCGAGGCTGCGGGCGCCAGGGGACGAGAGCCAGGTCGCCCGGCCGGGCGCCGCACCTCCCCGCCGCGCCGCCTCCTGACGCAGAGGCCGCTGCGGCTGCCTCGCCGCGTCCTCGCTGCGCTCCCGGCGGGGGCGGGATGGACTCGGGGAAAGCCGGCTGCAAAGCAAAACAAAACAAATCCCGCCCTGCCATCCCTCCCCTCCTTGCCCAACCCACGCAACCGAGAGGGTGGGCACCACGCCCGCCCTCCTCCCTCCTACCCCGCCTTTGTCTCAACCCGGATAACAATGGAAGTGGTCCTACCCTTTGAATGTTCTCCGAACGACGGCGACCGGGCTAGAAGCAGTGAGTGACCCAAAGAACCCTTTTCCCTAGCTTTCTCTCCAAGCCGGTCATTTACATCGTTCGCCCAGGAAAAGACTCGGGGCATTTCCTTCTCCATCAGACGGTGGCTTGATAGCGCTCAGGGATTCTGGCCAAATTACGGCTCTTTAAGGGAGCCGGTGTTCACCGTATGTAGGTTCCTTAGCATCCTATTTGTCTCCAAGGGGTCTTATTATGAGATGAAGCCTGACTCATCTCGTAGCAACGAAGACATACTAATCCACGTGGAGAATTCCTAAAATATACATCACTGAGCACAAAAGCCTAGCCTACTTTTAAAAATGGCTGAATCTTCCCCGAGGCAGGGCATATACTCTAGAGATTAAATTTTATGTTGCTAAAACTTTAAAATTTGAAAGAAATGCAAAATGAACGTAAAATATGCTGCAAAGGTTTAGTGTCTTGGGGAAGGACATTTCCCTCTTGTAGGTGATTGATATTACCATAAAAAAAAGAAAAGAAAACTTTGTGCACTTTTAGGCCTTCCAACAATCCCTCAGATTTTGACGGTTTATATCCAATTAAGATTGAATTAAATAATAAGTCCATGGCAGACAGGTTTCTCAGGCAGTGAAAAATCTCCTGGAAGGAAATCACAAGACCTAAATTTCAAGTCAGAACATTGCTATTAATCCTCAGCTTTTAATGCAGCCAAGACAGCTGTTTCTCAGTCTCTTCCAAACCTACCTTTATTTTTTTTAAGAAAAAATTAAATTACATTTGATTTTCTGGATGCCCTTCCTCTGACATGGATAAAGAAACACTCTGATAGATATCTCACAGGAAAAGCTAAAAGGAGTTACAATAAAAGTCTTAGAAAACATCTTGCAAAATTTGCTTTTACTTCACATGTTGGTGACAGGCAAATATATATGTTGATATATATCATATATATATATATATAATATATATAAATTGAAATGTAGTACAAATAATACCAATAACAACTGAGAAGAATTTTTAAAAGTTAAGTAGAGCTATGTTCTCCATAATCAGGATTAGGCATATCTACGGGAAACAGAGTTTTCTGTATGTTTCCAGGGATAGTTTATAGTAGTACCAGAAAGACCTTTTTTATCCTACCAGTATTCCCCTCCACACACGTTTAACTGACGTGTCACACCTATCACAAATGCATGTACAAAGTTAGAAGTCACAAATTACTTGTGGAATAAAATCCTCAAAAATGATTGGTACTAATTTATGTCTTGAAACCAATGAGAAAGAAGAGAAAGTTGCTACTGAGTTTCCCACCAAGCACTGGGGGGCTTTAAAATAGCTTATATAATCTCAATTAATTAATGAGGTGATTTTCCTAATTTATTGATTAGACACACGTGATGCCCAAAGGAAAAAATGTATTAGAAAAAGTCACACAGTTCAATGGCAGAATAGATATTTAAACCCAGATCTGGCTGGCTTTTTTTTTTTTTTTTTTTCCCCCAAACAATAGAATGGGAAAGATGAGAGAATTCTTCAAGAAAATTAGACATACCAAAGGAACATTTCTTGCAAAGGTGGGCTCAATAAAGGACAGAAATGGTATGGACCAAACAGAAGCAGAAGATATTAAGAAGAGGTGGCAAGAATACACAGCAGAACTGTACAAAAAAGATCATCATAACCCAGATAATTACAACAGTGTGATCACTCACCTAGGGCCAGACAACCTGGAATGTGAAGTCAAGTGGGCCTTAGGAAACATCACTACAAACAAAGCTAGTGGAGGTGATGGAGTTCCAATTGAGCTATTTCAAATCCTAAAAGATGATGCTATGAAATTGCTGCACTCAATATGCCAGCAAATTTGGAAAACTCAGCAGTGGCCACAGGACTGGAAAAGGTCAGTGTTCATTCCAATCCTTAAGAAAGGTAATGCCAAAGAATGCTCAAACTACGGCACAATTGCACTCATCTCACATGCTGGTAAAGTAATGCTCAAAATTCTCCAAGCCAGACTTAATAGCACATGAACCGTGAACCTCCAGATGTTCAAGCTGGTTTTAGAAAAGGCAGAGGGACCAGAGATCAAATTACCAATATCTGATGGATCATGATATCTATTTCTGCTTTATTGACTAGGCTAAGTCCTTTGACTGTGTGGATCACAATAAACTGTGGAAAATTCTTCAAGAGATGGGAATACCAGACCACCTGACCTGCCTCCTGAGAAATCTGTATGCAGGTCAGGAAGCAACAGTTAGAAATGTACATGGAACAGCAGAATGGTTCCAAAAGGAAAAAGAGTACATCAAGGCTGTATATTGTCACCCTGCTTATTTAACTTATATGCAGAGTACATCATGAGAAACACTGGGCTGGAAGAAGCACAAGCTGGAATTAAGATTGCCAGGAGAAATATCAATAACCTCAGATATGCAGATGACACCCCCTTATGGCAGAAAATGAAGAACTGAAGAGTCTCTTGATGAAAGTGAAAGAGGAGACTGAAAAAGTTGGCTTAAAGGTCAACATTCAGAAAACTGAGATCATGGCAACTGGTCCCATCACTTCATGGGAAATAGATGGGGAAACAGTGGAAACAGTGGCTGACTTTATTTTTGGGGGCTCCAAAATCACTGCAGATGGTGAGTGCAGCCATGGAATTAAAAGATGCTTGCTCCTTGGAAGAAAAACTATAGCCAACCTAGGCAGCCTATTAAAAAGCAGAGACATTACTTTGCCAACAAAGGTCCATCTAGTCAAGGCTATGGTTTTTCCAGTGGTCATGTATGAATGTGAGAGTTGGAGTATAAATAAAGCTGAGCACCAAAGAATTGATGCTTCTGAACTGTCGTGTTGGAGAGGACTCCTGAGAGTCCCTTGGACTGCAAGGAGATCCAACCAGTCAATCCTTAAAGAGATCAGTCCTGAATGTTCGTTGGAAGGACTGATGTTGAAGCTTAAACTCCAATACTGTGAAGAGCTGACTGAGAGACCCACCTCAAAACAAGGGACACATACAGACTAAAAGTGAAGGGCTGGAAAAAAATATTTCATGCAAATGGAGACCAAAAGAAAGCAGGAGTCGCAATACTCATATCAGATTTGAAAAGACACTGATGCTGGGAAAGATTGAAGGCAGGAGGAGGAGAGGCAACAGAGATGGCTGGATAGCATCACTGACTAATGGACATGAGTTTGGGTAAACTCTGTGAGTTGGTGATGGACAGGGAGGCCTGGCATTCTGCAGTCATGGGGTGGCAAACAGTGGGACACCACTGAGCGACTGAACTGAACTGAGGTGGCTTTTTTTTTTTTCTATTCATTTATGTAAGTCTTTAGTGAATGTACATATTTTAAGAGAAAGAAAGTGTAGAATTACAACAGGGTTAGGCACCTTAGAAAGAACAAGTGCAGCAGGAGTGTAAAGATTCCGGAAGAAGGTCCTGGGAACTCCAGTCATGGAGGTGAACAGTATCATTAAAACACTTTTAACAACAAAATCCTTCAAACATGTGCTGTTCGATTGCTAATATCTTTTAACTAACAGTTACTGAGTGCTGTCTCTGGTCATACAGTAGGAATATGACTACCCCATGGGATGGGTGTGCGAGGAAGAGGCAGCACGCCAAAGGGATGAGCAGAACGTGGAAGAAGATTTCAACCTACAGGTAAAGGGAGACTCGTTTTTATGGCCACACGGTGTGCTTTTAATGATTTTAGTTATTTATTTGTTGCTGGCTGTCCTGGGTCCTTGTTGCGGCCATGGCTTTTCTCTAGTTGCAGCAAGCAGGGGCTCCTCTCTAGCCATGGGACCTGGGCTTCTCATGGCCAGGGATTCTCTTGCTATGGAGCACAGGCTCTAGGGCACGCAGGCTTCTGCAGATGCAGCACATGGGCCCAGGAGTTTTGGCTCTCAGGTTCTGGAGCACCGACTCAAGGATTGTGGTGCACAGGCTAACTTGCTCCCAGGCATGTGGGATCTTCCCAGATTGGGGATCAAACTCATACCACTGCATTGGCAGGCGGATTCTTTACCACTGAGCTACCACGGAAGCCCATCATGCTGTATTCTTATATATTAGTAAGTATTGATTTGATGTTGAGTATGTGCCTTTGGAATATTTAATATGCCTATTTTTTTAAACCCTTACACCAACCTTATGATGTAGATAACACTTCAGAAGAAAAACCTGAGACTTAGGTTGTCTAAATTCACATAGTCTGGAGGCATCTGCTAGATAGAGTAAATAAATACCTGCCTGTATCCAAATCACCTTCTGAATTTGACACCTACTTTTAAGCAATTAATATGATACTTCTCATTTTAAAAAATAATAAAAGGTCTGAAAGAGAAAGGTCTGCGTATTCTCTTAAGCATGTGTGGACTATATGTGGGGAGAGGAATCTTGACTTGCCATAACTTTCTACCATACTATTTTTAAAACCAAATCTCTCAAAATAACAATATTATGCAAAAACTCCCAAGAGTTCAGAAAAACAAAGATTATTTTTAGAAGTTTTAAAAGCTCAATACTAAAGGAAAATATTGAAATCATTTCACATCATGAGAGTATATTCATTTTCAAAATTCTGCCGTTTGGCACGACACAATGCCAGTTAACATAGGAACAATTGTTTAATTAATTGTTTAATTAAATTTTTCATAATTTAGAATTCTTTATAATTCAAAGATCCAGGCACCGTCTGGCCATTGAAGAGTAGAATCTTTTTTTTTTTTTTTTTGAAGAGTAGCATCTTAATAGCAACTCAAACCAATAAAACTTTTAATGGCTTAACTAAGGATGTAAATGGTGTCCCACAAGACAGTGCAAAGGATGCAGTTCTCATAAGATTCATCCATTCATTCCCAAGGATAGTCTGAGAAATTAAAGATTTTCACTTTATAAGAGGAAACAACAATTCAAGGGAAAATATTGAAATTAATTCACATCATGAGATTATATTAATCCATCTCCTATTGTTGGGGAGGAAGACATTTTTCTACACTTCTAGGTTCTTTAGCATTTTGTGGAAATTCTACTTTTCATTCTATTAAAAATTGTATTCTTTACCCTCCATACCAACTGTTATTTGATATATAGTCTATAGTCTCAAAATGTTTATAAAATAAAGTTTGCACAATCCAGAAATGCCTGTTGAAAATTCTGTTGATCCGAAGTATTCATGACTGATGAAGGACTGAGAGGTAAAGAGCAAGGCAGTTAACCAGGTTATCTGATCTCTGTGAGTAGAGGAGGGGTTAACTGAATTCATAAATGTCAAAGCAATCAAATCAAATTTTTTAAACAATTGCCTGAGATAGTGAAGCATTCAAAACAGTAAACAAGGATCAAATTGCCAACATTTCTACATTTTGTAGATAAAGCCATAATGACTTGGACACCTGAAAATACCAACAAATGTTATCACGTTTTAAATTTTTTTTTCTGTACTCTATGGAATGTGGAATCTTAGTTCCCCCACCAGGGATTTATCCCACATCAGTGGAAGTATGAAGCCTTAACCACTAGACTGCCAGGGAAGTCCCTTAAGTTACTTTTTAATCATAAATTTCTTTTACATAATATTATACTTCTAAACGACTATATATATATATAGTATATATAGTATATATATATATATATAGAGAGAGAGAGAGAGAGAAAGAGAGAGACAAAGAATGTCACCTGCCATGTTAGTAAACAAAGAATGTGTGCCTGCTCAGGCAATAAATCGGGTCTGATTCTTTGCGACCCCATGGACTCTAGCCCACCAGGCTCCTCAGAATCCAAGGGATTCTCCAGACAAGAATATTGGAGTGGGTTGCCATTTTCTTTTTCAGGGGATCTTCCCAACCCAGGAATCAAACCCACATCTCCTGCTTGGCAGATGGATTATTTATTACTATGCCACCTCAGTTCAGTTCAGTTCAGTTCAGTCGCTCAGTCCTGTCCAACTCTTTGCAACCCCATGAATCGCAGCACACCAGGCCTCCTTGTCCATCACCAACTCTCAGAGTTTACTCAAATTCATGACCATCGAGTCGGTGATGCCATCCAGCCAGCTCATCCTTTGTTGTCCCCTTCTCCTCCTGCCCTCAATCTTCCCCAGCATCAGGATATTTTCCAATGGGTCAACTCTTCGCATGAGGTGGCCAAAGTATTGGAGTTTCAGCTTCTTCAACATCAGTCCTTCCAATGAACACCCAGGACTGATCTCCCTTAGGATGGACTGGTTGGATCTACTTGCAGTCCAAGGGACTCTCAAGAGTCTTTTCCAACACCACACTTCAAAAGCATCAATTTTTTGGCGCTCAGCTTTCTTCACCGTCCAACTCTCACATCCATACATGACCACTGGAAAAACCATAGCCTTGACTAGATGGACCTTTGTTGGCCAAGTAATATCTCTGCTTTTTAATACGTTATCTTGATTGGTCATAACTTTCCTTCCAAGGAGTAAGCGTCTTTTAATCTCATGGCTGCAATCACCATCTGCAGTGATTTTGGAGTCCAAAAAACTGAAGTCTGACACTGCTTCCACTGTTTCCCCATCTATTTCCCATGAGGTGATGGGACCAGATGCCATGATCTTAGTTTTCTGAATGTGGAGCTTTAAGCCAACTTTTTCACTCTCCTCTTTCACTTTCATCAAGAGGCTCTTTAGTTCCTATTCACTTTCTGCCATAAGGATGTTGTCATCTGCATATCTCCGGTTATTGATATTTCTCCCAGCAATCTTGATTCCATCTTGTGCTTCTTCCAGCTCAGCGTTTCTCATGATGTACTCTGCATATAAGTTAAATAAACAGGGTGACAATATACAGCCTTGACATACTCCTTTTCCTATTTGGAACCAGTCCATTGTTCCATGTCCAGTTCTAACTGTTGCTTCCTGACCTGCATACAGGTTTCTCAAGAGGTGGGTCAGGTGGTCTGGTATTCCCATCTCTTTCAGAATTTTCCACCGTTTATTGTTATCCACACAGTCAAAGGCTTTGGCATAGTCAATAAAGCAGAAATAGATGTTTTTCTGGAACATCTGGGCGATTCAGGATGGAGGAAAATCAGGAAACATTCTGTGCTGGATAGTGGCTCTGTATAGTTAAGAGCCATATCTAAGGAATAATTCCAATGACCCCGGACTCTTGTGTCTTCCTATACATTGTTGTTTTTCAGTTGATAGGTCCTGCCTGACTTTTTGCAGCTCCATGGACTGCAGCATACAAGGCTTTCCCATCCTTCATTATCTCCCAGAGTTTGCTCAAACTCATGTCCATTGAGTTGATGCTGTCCAACCATCTCATCCTCTGTTGTCCCCTTCTCCTCCTGCCCTCAATCTTTCCCAATGTTAGGGTCTTTTCCAATGAGTCAGCTTGTCGCATCAGGTGGCCAAAGTATTGGAGCTTCAACTTCAGCATGTTCTTCCAATGAATATTCAAGATTTATTTATCCTTTAGGATTGACTGGTTTGATCTCCTTGTTGTCCTAAGGGACTCTCAAGAGTCTTCTCCTGTATCACAATTCAAAATCATCGATTCTTTGGCACTCAGCCTTCTTTATGGCCCATGTACATGACTACTGGAAAGACCATTCCTGTTTCCAGGGAATCTTCCAGACCCAGGGATCAAATCCAGGTCTCCTGCATGGCAGGGAGATTCTTTACCCTCTGAACCACCAGGAAGCTCCCTTTCCCATATGTGGAAAAGCACTAAAAATCAGTAACTTGAGAAGTGTGTCTTTTTGTGATTAGATGTTTGACTATAAGATGTTTTCATAGCAAAAACTCCTATATATGGTGACTTTTATCCTTTTGAAACAGTTCTTCAGAATATCTGAAAGGTTGTGTCCCAGGCTATAGTGCTCTGTGAAGTTCCTGGAAAAGCATAACTGACAATTTAGGTTGTCCATTTTTCTTCAGTTGACATGTATGTCAGGTACTGTGCCCAGGCCTTAATTTGGGTTTGCAGCTATGTAATTATCTAAAAACAAAATATTTTATAGTTTTCATTTTGCATGTCATCTCTTTTCTGCTTTTTCTATGATTCATTTCAAAATCTCACTACAGATTTATTCAAATCTCATCATTTAAATTCTATATTATTATTTTATACAATAATGATACCTGTTCATTGAATAAGTGTCAAAATATGAACATGTAAATAGTAAGAATTTACAAAGTTAAAGCCCCTGTGTTTAAGTTTCTTTTCCTTTCTGTCAATTCTACAAGCTAGTAGTAAATATTTTTAACTATTTGCTATGTGTTCTTACAAAATTTCCTTTCCTTCTCTCCCGTCTCTTCCTCTCTTTCTCTCTGTCTATACACATGTCTATATATACTTATGATATGCAAATATATAGTTTTGTTTATTTTTATTAGTGTTGTTGTTTTATAAAATGTGACAAATGACTGCTTTTCTCATTGAAACATAGCCAGAACAACTCAAGAAGACTAGGTTAGTGCTGGAATTCTATTAAATTATGATGACAGTTAGGGCTTCCCAGGTGACACTAGTGGTAAAGAACCTGCCAATGCCAGAGACAAGAGACATGGGTTCGATCCCTGGGTCGGGAAGATCCCCTGGAGAAGGGCATGGCAACCCACTCCAGTATTCTTGCCTGGAGAATCCAATGCACAGAGGAGTCTGGTGGGCTACAGTCCATAGGGTTGCAAAGAGTTGGACACAGCTGAAACGACTTAGCAAGATGACAGTTAAGTACTTAGGTGACCTATGCTGAAATCAGTGGTTCTCTTTTATAAAAGTAAATGCTTACAGTCTTCTTTTTAGCAACCCCTACCCATTTTCTTTATTCTTTTTTCTTTATAAATGTTAATAGTTAGGGCTCTGTCCTTGGTCCTTATATCTTTTTTTTCTCTCCATGCCCTCTCTGGATGATTTCACTCGCCTACATTTTCTTTCATCTTTGACTTAAATAATGGTGAATTAAAAGATTTGATTTTCTGTGAGTAATCGTCTATAATTGCTTACTTCTGCCTCAGCCTCTTGTTCTAGGATTGTCTCATTGGTGTCTTATTCTTGAATAGATGTTAGCTGTTCTTAGGGTGAATGAGGTCAGGAATGACTTATGTTGCTGTCTCATTGTCATCACTCTCCTAAGTTACCTATTTCTTACTGAGTACATTTTGGTGACTCATTCTTTTAAGGTTGTTGTTTTTTTTTTTAAATTTTAGTGTGTTGTGATAAGTTTGTTAGTATTTTTGAATTTTAAATTCTATATTATACTTATAGATGTATATACTTCTCCTTAGTATTGTTTATTTCAACCTTTTCTTTTTTCTAATCAATTTTTCTAAACATTTGTCTGCTCGTCCTTTCAAAGAGTCAACTTTGGATAATGCTGGCAATGTAATTTTTTTGTTGCTGCTTTTTTGTGCTTTTTCTTTTCCCACATTATTGACATATTTCTTATGTGTGTCTCTTTCTTGCTTTTGGATTTCAACAACTATGGTTATATTTTAGTTTGTAAATTGCTTCCAGATTATAATTTACTCAGTAAGTACAGCTTTAGTTGCAAGCTACTAACAATTTGTGTCTCAAGCAGTATAGCACGTGCAGATTCCCAAATTCACAGAGAATTTCAAGAAGCCACTGCATTGACTGTGTGAATTGAGTGTGGTGACTTCACCTTACCCTGTATTGTTGGCAAACCGTAAGAATCTATCAGCACAAGGAAGGTGATTCTTAGAAATGCAGTCCTCACCCTTTTGTGGAAGTAACAGTGGCATCATGTTGAAAATAGCCAATCCAGCACATAGCATTCCTATCCAAATTGAATTTTTTATGAGTTTCTTTCTCTATGTGTGATATTTTTGTTAGGTGTTATTATTATGGCTATGCTGATTTTACAAAATGAATTGGGAAGATTTTATGTTTTGCTAAATTGTTGACTAGTATGAATATATCTCCTTGAATGTATCTCTTCTTTGAAAGGTTGAAATGAATCAGCTTGTAAAGCCATCTGGGCCCAATTATCTTTCAGAGGTAATTCTTCCACATTATTTCCTAGAGCTTCTAAAATAACCTTCCTATGTAGGTTTTCTTCTTCATCTTTATTTACTTTGGGGGAAAAAAATAGAGACGTCTTTATTTTAACTAAATTTTAAACGAGAGTTGTGCATACTAAAGCAGCATTTATGGAGTATCTTGAAATCTGTTTTCTAGCTATGTTTGTAATAAAGAGTCTGCTGCACAATTACTCATTCAGTAATGACACAACTCCTGTTTATTTCTCACTCATATTACACTTCAGCAATTGCAATTTGCTCCAGTCTACCTGACTCTGTTCAGATTTGCTGCACGTGTTCTTTCATTTTAGGACCTTGCCGGAAGAAGCAAAGCTTATATGGAATACACCTATTCTCTTAGCAAAAGGGAAGACAAGAGGCCAATGCAATTGCAAACAGAACTTCTGTTTAGATGTGGTGTGTGTCACATCACTTACTTTTCATTGTCCGGAACAAATCAGGTGTAGCTCTTCTTGCTCTGGAGATGCAGAGGAGGGGAAGTGGTAATCAGGTTTCCCCGTGTGACTCAACACAAGCCCAACATATAATGGTGGAACAGGAACAAGACGACTATGATAAACACTGACATTCGGAGTAGTCAGTAGTCCAGAGAAGTTCTGAAATCTCACTGGGATAACTTTGTAAAGTGTTTCTGGGCTCACTGAGGAAATGTTAGTTAGAGGTCATGGTCCTCCTCCTTAAAAGTAATATCCTTCTTGTTGTTTCTCCATGGCTTCTGAGTGCCCCACTCTTTAATTAATGTTTCCTTTTTCAGGTCATCCTTGGTCACATAGGAAATGGAAATTTTGGTGCCTAAAAAAGTCTGTCAACTTAATCAGACTGGTGGTACTTCTAAAAGTGTAGTTCTCAAAACAGTTTAAAAATTATTTGCTTCTAAGCCACTCTGTGTATTAATAGTCAAACACACAGTTCCTTTCAAGACATACCCTTTCTCTTTAGATTTAATCATAGGTACTTTGAGTTTATCAGATACCTGTTGGATTAAGCCTTTGGTCTCTTCTCCCAGAGATATTTTGTCCAGCTTAGCGGATCTGATGGGTGAAAGGCAAATTAATTATATCTGAGTTGGCTCAGCACAAAAAGAATCCACCTACAGTGTGGGAGACACAGGAGACATGGGTTCAATCCCTGGGTTGGGAAGATCCCCTGGAGGAGGAAAATGGCAACCCTCTCCAGTATTCTTACCTAAAAATTCTTACCTCTGTCCTCCATGGACAGAGGGGCCTGACAGGCTACAGTCCAAAGGGTCACAAAGAATCAGACACGACTGAGCAACTAAACATGCACTAGTTTAAAACAAAAGGTATGGTGATCATTCTCTCACTTTGTTCACTGAAGTTGCTCAAAACACTTTTTTTGTTTTGCTATTTCATTGACCAGTTAGAGAAGGAAAAGTGCTATTATGCTATATCTCTCAGCGCTGCAAGTTCTGAAATTCCTGAGCTTTTTTTTTTTTTGGTCCCTCCTTGAAAATGAGCCAGTTCTCTCCTAACTCAACTCTTCTTTGGCAGACACCTTATAAAATGCAGCTAAACCAACAAACTCATACCAATAACATATTTTTAGAAACCCTCTCCTGAAACCCAGGTTCATCATATTATTTCTGTAGTAAATGATGGCATGTAACAGTTTTGTCAAATTTTTCACCACTGTAGACTGTCAGTTGCCATTTTCCAATCTCTACTAATGTTCTACTGTTCATCCACCATCTGATCCCAACCAAACCTATGCTGTATATGTTAGCTTTTTGTTGGTGGTGATGTTTTGTTTTGTTTTTCATTGACAGATTCTTTTTTTTTTTCTTAACTGGCTAATTTTGTCTTTAATACTTATGTTATATTCTCCTGTACTTATTGATCTGTTTTGTTTTTCTATTTCTCATTTTTAAATTAATGCTCAATTAATCTTCCTCCCTTTTTTGAATAAGAAAAGGATCTCACTAGTTACAAAGTTATGCTGTATTCAGCCTCTTTCTTACTGTTGTTCCTCAGTGTTGGAGATTTTCCCCAGTTGCTCTTCCACTTTCTGAAGTTGCTATTTTCTGTATGACTTCCAGTCCAGCTGTTTTCACATTTATACTGTTTCACAGTGTTAAAAAAAAAAAGTGATAAGCTCTATCCCTGTTCATTGAGGACTTCACTCCTTGCTCTGCAAATTAGAGTGTACTTAGGAAGTTCTGAAAGGTTTAGCTTTATTATTTTGAAGTGATGCAACATTTTTAAGGAGAAAAAGAGTATCATTTGTATCTTCCTTCATTATACCCAGTTAAAATTCTTGAGTTTTTTAAAAGTGTCTTTCTTTAGTTCTCAAGTCATATTCAGAAACTCCCTCTTTGAGATTCCCTTTGATAATTGAAGTGGGATTCAAAAAGGAATAGTCACCTGTGTTCACATTGTTGACCAAAAAGACGCGCAACGTGAGAGTTGCGAGTGAAGTTTTATATGGGGTAAGATGACGACTGCAGCCTGCGAGACAGCCCCTCAGGTAGCTCTGAGAGATGCTCCAAAGAGTCAGTTATGCAAGGTCAATATATAAGACTTTGGTGAATGGAGAGTTCAACCCCATCAAGCACTCATTTTACAAGTTTTTTTGCCAGTCCCGAGGAGCTGATGTCACCAGGAAGGGATTTAGTGCTTTTCTAGATATGAGGAGACACAAGGATTGGGATCTTGAAATCAGTTTCTGAAAACACCTAACTATCTAAAGACCTATTCTACCAGTTTCCCTGGGACACAGAGCGCCTCACTGTCCACCCTGAATTCCCTTCAGAGAGTGTTGAAGGCCAGCAGCTGCAGCAGCAGAAGCAGGTGGCAGATGCCCTTGTTGTTGTTCAGGCCCCGGCAAATGCTCTTGGCAAGTGCCAATTAGCAGTTGACAGGCAAGCACCAATTAGTAGTTGACAGGCAAGCGCCGATTTATAGTTGACAGGCAAGTGCCAATTTGTAGTTGACAACATCATTGTCTACCCAGGAATCCTTCCTTGAAGATACTATACATGTATAGTATGTGGCAGGTGTGAGCTATGTGTAATATATTAATGTTTTTTAGAGGCAGAGTCTTCACTGATGGAGGAACGTGATACAAATTTGCAGTGCTGGAAGTCAAAGAAGACCAAAAAGTGCAAAGAGGACACCCTAATGTTGCCATGAAATTGGTTGTATCAGAATTAACTCATCTTTAAACATGTAATTTAAATGTGTTAAATTCATGAAATTCTACTGAAAGGTCCTAGAAGCAAAGACACATGTAGCAATGGACACATCTAGAAATAAGGCCTCAGTTTCTAAATATCATTCTGTACTCAAAAGAATCAGTGTTTCTGAAATGGCTAAATCCAAGACAAAGAAAATACAAGATGAACTTGGAAGTATCTTGTGTCATAAGTGATCAAAAAGAGATAGGGACCTAGCAAAAGGAAATAGCAATCTTAAAAGACTTCCAGCTTGTTGAAATATGAGGAATTTCAAACTTGAAAATTAATAATGACAGTCATGTAATGTAACAGTAAATAGAATAAGAACACATAAATCCATACTCATAATAAATAAAGCAATAATATGAAAGAAGAAACAGTTCTTTCTTACAGGAAAAAGCCAAATACTGAAGGTATGTGGAATAGGGACTTGGAAAACTACCATCCTGCAAATAGCAGAGTAATAATTAATTAGAATAAGATGATTTCTAAAACTAGTAGTTAAATTTTTTCTAGTACTTGTTATGAAAACTTGCAAATATACAAAAAGTCTGAGGAAACTTCTAGTAAATGTTCATATACTCACCATTTAGATTCAAGCATTAACATTTTACTGTAGTTGTTTTATCACAGATATTTCCACCATTCTACTTGTCCATAAATCTGTCTTATTTTATTGAAGCATTTCAAGATAAATTGTATACATCAGTACATTTTTCCCCTAAGCACTTCAGCATAGATGTAATTCATTGGGATTCAATATACATTTATAGTTCTTTTTTGTTCTTTTTAGGTAAAACTTACATAAAGGAAAATTATCAAGAATTAGATATATCATTTGATAAGTTGTAACACAACCACTTGCTAAGACATAAAACCCTGCAGAAAACATCACTCCAGAAAATGACATCTTCTCAGGTAATATCTACATCACCCCTCCAAGCAATAGTTGTTCTTATTTTTTCCAACATACATCAATTTTTGCTTCTCTAAAACTTTATATGAATTAAACCACACTATGCATGTGTGCTCAGTTGTGTCCAATTCTTTGTGACCCCATGGACGGGGGCCTGCAGGCTTCTCTGTCCATGGGATTGTCCAGGCAAGAATACTGGAGTGGGTTGCCATTTCCACCTGCAGGGGATCTTCCAGAGTTAGGGATCAAACCCCTATCTCCTGAGTCTCCAGCACTGGCACAGATTCTTTACAACTGATCCACCTGGGAAGCCCAAATCATACCGTAGTACTTTTTTTACTAAGTCTTTTTTCACTCAGAATAATACTCTTAAAATTGATCCATGTTATTGGAGTAGTTTATTTCTTTTTATTACTAAATAGTATTCTTTCTATTATATGAATATGTGTATAATGATTATCCATACTCCTATTGATGGATACTTGGACTGTTTCTAGTTTTGACTATTATGAATACATTTGCTATAATCATTTTTCACACTGATTTTTATTGACATTTCTTTTCATTTCTCTCGGGTAAAATTTTAGGAATAGAATTCCTGTGCCACATAGTAGGCATATGCTTAGTTTTATAGGAAACTGAATAAAAATTTCTAAAGTGATCTGGCATCAAAGTCTGTGTTCTTAACTGCTATGCTGAAGAGTTGAAATGGGCCTTGCTGGAAAAATAGGATTTTTCCAAATAGAAAATTGAGGGAAGATATTTTTGATTAAGAGAGCAAACCAAACACCTGTGAAGTGAATTTTACTCATGAGAAGGAACTGATGTATGTGTTTGGTATATTAAGAGATGAAATTGGAAAGGTAATTAAGTCATGTCCTAGAGATCTGCATGATCACAATAATAAGGATTTATGAATTAATGCCATAAAAGATGGAAACTCATAGGAGTTTTTTTTTGGGGGGGGGAGTAATCATTCATTCGTTCACTGATTCATTCTCCACAATAAACATTTGCTGATACTAAGCATGCACAAGCACCTCAGTGGTCTTTGCTGCGATCTAAGAAGATGTGCTAGAGGTTTTAGACAGCACAATGTCAGGAAAGGGAAGAACATCTTCAAAAAACACTGAAAAGACAATTCCAACGGACTTTTTAGTTAACTGAACTTAGCTTCCTGAAAGAGAGTAAAAGCTTAACAGCAGTCAAAGCCTGAATAATTGGAAATTTTCTGTTGCTTTTAACCACAATAGAGAAGTTAAAAGACAATCAGGTTAGTGCTACAAAGCTGAAAGCAGAATGATTTCTAAGCCACACCTTATAGGGAACACAGAACTTCTGTTATATTCATAATACCAAGTATAGCATTCTAAATGTAACATAATTTAAGTGTTCTTGACTTTTAAGTAAGAAAAAAAAACTTACTTAAACTGCTCTGTAATAAGCATAGGACTATTTTAATTCTAAGTTGGAATACCATATTCCAATTATTTTTATAAATTCTGTCAAATAATTTCTTACAATAGCTTTGTTTGTTGTAGGAAGTATAGCCAAGAAGTTTATATTTCCTTTGATACTAATGAAAATTAATGATTTTAACACTGATTTCAGGGCTTTTTAAATTTAATAATGTAAAATATTGGTGCTTTTTTTATTTAAGCCAAACTAATTTAAAGGTAGAGAGAATTATAATAGCATATCTTTCACAGAAAAGCAGGGTACAACCATATTTAATAATATAAGTTACTTTAATGTTATGCCAATGAAGCATTTAAGGTTGTGTGTAAAACTTGAGAATTCAGAGTGAGTCAGAAGAGAATCTGTAGTCTTAGAACCGCTCTACCAGCAATCTTTCTCTTCCATCATCTTCATACAACCTTACCTGAGTCTGATTGTCACATTGTAATCTCTTAGTTATTTGCACATACTTTTCTTATAAAACTTGAGCATTATATTTCCAACCCATCTAAGTAGATTCTCATGTTAAGTTTTTTTTTTATCATTTAGATTCTCTTTATATTCGATAACACTAGGGACCACCATTTAATGGTCCCTCTCCACCTGTCTGCACAGCTCTGTCAATTCCTGATTATGAAAAGTATGATCGAAGTCACAATTTGAAATTATAGCAAGGCAGGAGTAAATGCAAGGTCCTGAGGAGATTGGACTGGAAGATAGTGCTAATTTTAAAATATAGTGCTAATTTAAAAATAAAGTGAGGAGCACTGAAGAAACCAGTTATTGTCACAATGCTGTAAACCCAAATCATTCCCAAGCCCAATGGCTTAGAACAGTTACCATCCTCATCACTTATCTAAACTGGCCTGGTTCTATCAGTTCTAAGCTTCATTCAGGTCTGTTCTACATGTCTCTTAACCTACCTGGGACCATTATCTTCTGAGGCATGTTCTTTTCATGGCAAAAGGGCTGATAGAAATGTGATATCTCTTACGGGCAGAATTAGAACCGGCACACTTTTACAACCACCCACATTCTATCAAAGCAAGACACTTGGCCAAGCCCCATATAATGAAGCAGGGATGTTAATTTCCGCGTAAGATTGGGGAAAGGACTAAATATCATGAACAGTAATCTAATACAGCCCAAGCACTTAAGCAATCTAAAATACTTTCTGTAACTAGACTTCTCTTTTTTGGGTTCCATACCTGCCTTATATATATCCATACCTAGTTGTTCCCAGGTGTCTCAACTTTTCAGTCTTTGACAATTCCAGTCTTGCCCAATGGCATGTTTTAAGTATCTTTTATTTGCAGGCACACACTCATCCAGTATCTGACTCATCAATAATGAAGGCAATTTATTCGTCATTCCATTTATGTTAAGTCTTGCTGTAGAAAGTAAATATCACCGTGCCTGGGCTGGGACCTACAGGCTTTCTGAGCATTGACTGTTTTTTCTCCAAAACATGTTTCAGGAGATGGGTAGTTTTTAAGCAAGGATTCTGCATCAGTTTTCCTAAGTTCCTAAGTTCTTTTCAAAAGAGATAGCATTAAGTTTTATTATAAAGAATGCATTGTTTTGCATATAGGGTTATCGTTACCATCTTTCTAATTCCATGTATATGTGTTAGTATACTGTAATGGTCTTTATCTTTCTGGCTTACTTCACTCTGTATAATCGGCTCCAGTTTCATCCATCTCATTAGAACTGATTCAAATGAATTCTTTTTAATGGCTGAGTAATATTCCATGGTGTATATGTACCACAGCTTCCTTATCCATTCGTCTGCTGATGGGCATCTAGGTTGCTTCCATGTCCTGGCTATTATAAACAGTGCTGCGATGAACATTGCAAAACAGAAAAAGAGGCACAGATGTATAGAACAGACTTTTGGACTCTGTGGGAGAAGGCAAGGGTGGGATGTTTCAAGAGAACAGCATCGAAACATGTATATTATCTAGGGTGAAACAGATCACCAGCCCAGGTTGGATGCATGAGACGGGTGCTCAGGGCTGGTGCACTGGGAAGACCCAGAGGGATCGGGTGGGGAGGGAGGTGGGAGGGGGCATCGGGATGGGGAATACATGTAAATCCATGGCTAATTCATGTCAATGTATGACAAAAACCACTACAATATTGTAAAGTAGCCTCCAACTAATCAAAATAAATGGAAAAAAAAAGAGAATGCATTGTGTACTATGGACATTTTAACAAGATGAATTCTAGTCCCTGAACTTAGAATACCTGTTCATTTATTTATGCCTTCTTCAGTTTGTTTCATCACTGTCTCATAGTTTTCAGTGTGTAGATCTTCACTTCCTTTTTTTTTTTCTTCTTCTTCACTTCCTTGATGGTATTTATTCTTAAGTATATTCTTTTCGATGCTCTTGTAAATGGGATTTTTAAAAAATTTCTTTTCTGGAAAGTTTATTGATAATATGTATAAATGCAACTGATTTTGTTTATTAATTTTGTATCCTGCAGTTTTACTAAATTGATTTATGAATTTCTATGTTTTTTTTCCAGTATCTTTACTGGAATCTTTACTGGAAGCTTTTCTATATGAGATCATGTCATCTACAAACAGATAATTGAGCTTCTTCCTTTCTTATTTGGATGTTTGTTATTTCTTTTTCTTGCCTGATTGTTTTGATCTGAACTTCCAGTACCTTATTGAATAGGAGTGGTAAACGAAGGCATCTTTGCTTTGTTTCTAATCTGAGAGAAAACTATTTCTTCTTTTTACCATTGAATATGATGTTAGCTGGGGCTCCCCTGGTGGCTCAGCAGTAAAGAATCTGCCTGCAGTGCTGGAGATGCAGATGTGGGTTCGATCCCTAAGTCAGGAGGATCCCCTGGAGGAGAGCATGGCAGCCCACTGCAGTTTCCTTGCCTGGAGAATCCCCTGGACAGAGGGACCTGGGGCTACAGTTCAGAGGGCAGTCAGACATGACTGAAGTGGAGCAAGCACATGTTAGCTGTTGGTTTGTCATGTATGGCCTTTATTATGTTGTGGTATATTTCTCATATACCTGGTTTATTGAGAATTTTATCATGAATAGATGTGGAATTTTGTCAAATGCTTTTTGAGCATCTATTAAGATAATCATGATTTTTATTCTTCATTCTGTCAATGTAGTGTATCCCATTGTTTTGATTTGTGTATTTTGAAACATCATTGCTCCTCAGGGATAAGTCAGTCTTAATTATGATGTATGGTTTTTTTTAATGTGTGGTAGGATTCATTTTGCTAGTATTTTGTTGAGAATGTTTGCAACTATGTTGGTTAGTGTCTCAAGAAAATGGAAAAAAAATGTATATACATTTCTATACAACTGAACAACATAAATGAAATTAAAAGTCAGTGAAACATAAAGATGTATTGTTAGTATAATGACAAGGAAAGAAACCATTCTCATTATCATTTATTTAAGCAATAAATATATATTGAGATTCTAACTTGTGCTAGGCACCATTCTAAATTCTAGATTTCAGTGGACTGAGGAAAAAGCATTTGAACAATAAGTTGACTTTGAATCTGGGAACAGAAGGAAAACAAATGATAATGTCAGTAATAAAATAATTACGTTTTTGTTTTTCAGTTCTAACATATCTACTCTGCAGCAAGTCCATATCCAAGTCTACAGTGTCAAAGTGCAGGTTTAAATAAAATCTATCAAAAATATTAAATTCTATTCCTTTAAATATTAATAATTTATTTAATTATTTAAATTTATTAGGATAAAAAGTTCCTATATACTTAGATTATTGGTGTTTTACAGTATACTAAATGCATGTTTGAAATGTCTGTGATATTAAATCATAAGTAAATTTTGCTTTATATATCCATTTTTAAATTCAAAATTTATCTCTGATTGCTTTAGAAATGACTGAATACAAAGGTACAACCAGTTGTATGATACTGATATTTTACAGGCTTCCCTGATAGCTCAGCTGATAAAGAATTGACCTGCAATGCAGGAGACCCCAGTTCAATTCCTGGGTCGGGAAGATCTTCTGGAGAAGGGAAAGGCTACCCACTCCAGTATTCTGGCCTAGAGAAGTCCATGAACTGTATAGTCCATATTTTACAGAAAAATGTATGCTGATCAGATAAAAAGTAAATATAACAATATACTTTATTCCCTGTTTTAAACCTTATGCCAATGTTGAATCCATTTTATCTTCACCTTAAAGGATATGTTACTATATTCCAGGGCATAAAATTCAGAAAGTAGGTCCTTACAATATGAATACAGCTATAGACCAATAAGCCCATCAATAATAAGAACTATCCTTTACTTTCAAAAGAACAGTCATTCATGGAACAAAAATAAAGTAACTTGTACACTGTAAATAACTGGATACATTTAAGTTGGTTACTTTGTGGTTTGCAAAATGTTGGCTCAGTCAATTAGAAGGAATAATTAGCTTCAGCATCAAAAATAGTAAGTTTATTTTGTGGTACTTCTTTGTCTTTCTAAAGAAATGTTAAATATATTGCATTTAAAGTGGTAATACAAAAATGTGGCAACCTCACTATATTAATGAAAATTTATCATTTTGTAATAATATTAGTTTAAAAAATAAAATGTACCTTTCAATATAGCACATAATTAAACACTACACTTCCAGCAGAAACTTTTCTCTGCTTCATAGAAATAGTTCTTAAACATACTTTTTTAATATAATGGGACATGAGCTAAATAAATAAATTTGATAAAGCTTTTCTCTGTTTAAAAATAATTTACTCAAAAAATTTTAAATTTTAATTTTGTAGTTAAAAATTGATTAGAACGATCACTAATTAGCATAAAAACTGGCTCATTATCATACCAGCTGCTGAAAAATTTGTGAAACAAGTTTCATGTTGGCAAGCAGAACTGCAGGCTGTCTTAGATGTAAAAATATCTGTGGGCATGAAAGATGTTCTATGCAATTTAAAGAGAAGTACAGACCCAAATTTCTGAGGATTTTTTTTGTGGATGGTTTTCATTCTTAGTGAAGATGAAAAGTTATAAGGAAATGTTGCCTGACAAAGGTGGACATCCTGGAATTAAACTGACCTATTCTCAAATAAAAATATTAAGGATACAACATCATATAAGCTTAATGAGCTGGCTTGCTCTCAGATGTACATTTGCATTAAACAGTTTTCATAATAAACTGAAATCAATGGGTATTTCAGAATTTATTTCTACATCTTCATATTATTAATTTCTGAGATTGTCCAGAATTTTGAGAAATCTCCATGTGGTTCCACGTGAATTATTTTCCACTACATAGTGAAATAGTCAAAGGTTAAAATACCTTTATCTACAAAACTTCTCAGTTTTTTAAATTTTTTATTATTATTTATTGGGTGCACAAAAAAATTTGCTCAAACTTTTCCATTCCAGTGTACAGAAAACTCCAAACAAACATTTTGGCCAACCCCAATTTTTTTTTTTTAATTTTTGCTTGCAAATTTTGGTAGGCCAAAAACAAACAAATAAGAAAACCCACAAGTATGCTGCTGAAATTTTTTTGTGATTGCACCTTATTATCAGTTTGGTGGAAGATACTAAAGGTAATTTTTTTTGAAGGAAAAGATTATAAAATTATCCAACAAACTCAGATTTTGGAAGAACATTGCTTCAAATGTACTTTTAAACAGGACTACTTATGTTACATGAGGTTCTACAAAACTTACTAATTATTTTGTCCTATGTCCTAAATGTCTCCAATTTATCATGTATAGTTGCTGATGTTGTGATTATTTATTTAACTAGAAAAACTCTGGTTTCAATTACATTGAAATTTAAATATTAATGTAAAAGTGTTTATAGTCTGAGTTTTGTATAGTCAAAGTATGGTTATCTTAATAATGCAAGCAAGATTCTTTCTTTTATATCAATTAGATATGTTAAATTATGTTCTCCATAACTCCTTACCCCTTTTGATTTCTTGAATTATGTACCTTCACTAATATTATGGACTTTTAGATCAAAATAATAAAAGATTTTTAGATCAAAATGAAATAATAAAAGATCATCTCACATGCTAGCAAAGTAATGTTCAATATTCTCCAAGCCTGGCTTCAACAGTATGTGGACCATGAACTTCCAGATGTTCAAGCTGGATTTAGAAAAGGCAGAGGAAGCAGAGATCAAATTGCCAACATATGTTGGATCATCAAAAATGCAAGAGAATTCCAGAAAAAACATCTACTGCTTTATTGACTATGCCAAAGCCTTTGACTGTATGGATCACAACAAACTGTGGGAAATTCTTAGAGATATGGGAATACCAGGCCACCTGACCTGCTCTTGAGAAATCTGTATGCAGGTCAGGAAGCAAGTTAGAACTGGACATGGAACAACAAAGTGGTTCTAAATCCGGAAAGGGGCACGTCACGGCTGTATATTGTCACCCTGCTTATTTAACTTATATGCAGAGTACAGCATGAGAAACACTGCGCTGGATGAAGCACAAGCTGGAATCAAGATTGCCGGGAGAAATATCAATAACCTCAGATATGCAGATGACAGCACCCTTATGGCAGAAAGTGAAGAACTAAAGAGACTCTTGATGATAGAGGAGAGTGAAAAAGTTGGCTTAAAGCTCAACATTCAGAAAACTAAGATCATGGCATCTGGTCCTGTCACTTCATGGCAAACAGATGGGGAAACAGTGGAATCAGTGACAGACTTTATTTTTGGGGTGCTTCAAATTACTGGAGGTGGTGACTGCAGCCATGAAATTAAAAGATGCTTGCTCCTTGAAAGAAAAGCTATGAACAACCTAGACAGCATATTAAAAAGCAGGGACATTACCAACAGAGGTCCATCTAGTCAAAGCTATGGTTTTTCCAGTAGTCATGTATGGGTGTGAGAGTTGGCCTATACAGAAAGCTGAGTGCTGAAGAATTGATGCTTTTGAACTGTGGTGTTGGAGAGGACTCTTGAGAGTCCCTTGGACTGCAAGGAGATTCAACCAGTCCATCCTAACTGAAATCAGTCCTGAATATTCATTGGAAGGACTGATGTTGAAGTTGAAACTCCAATACTTTGACCACCTGATGTAGGGAACAGACTCATTTGAAAAGATCCTGATGCTCAGAAAGAGTGAAGGCAGGAGGAGACGGGCATGACAGAGGATGAGATGGTTGGATGGCATCATGGACTCGAAGGACATGAGTTTGAGCAAGTTTAAGGAGTTGGTGATGGACAGGGAAGCCTGGCATGCTACTGTCCATGGGGTCGCAAAGAGTTGAACATGACTGAGCCACTGAACTGAACTGAATAAAAGAGAAGAATCAGGCTTAACACAATTAAATGAATTTTCACTTTCTAAATACAAATCATGGTTTGTATTGAATGTTTTGTTTTTAGTTTAGGACAGTATGTATTCCCCCAGATCAATGTTGAAGTGTATATTGCCCTCAATAGAAAGTAAAAACAGGGCACATATTTTTCAATTTGTTTTCAGATTTAGAAGCTGTATAATTGGTTTATTTCATTATAGCTTAAATTATAGATGGTCAGACATTATTTTCTACTAAAGATTGATAAATTTTAAAAACTGTAAAGGCAAAGGTAACTATATTTATTGTACTAATTTTCAAGTCTTTATGAAAAACATGTATCAAAGCATACTGTTCACTATTCCTAAAAATATCTCATTAACTTAAATTCATCTCTTTCATGGGCCACATTTAAGCTTAAACTAATATTTCAGTCTTTTATTCTTTTTTTCACATTTCTTTTTCATCACTAGTATCTTTTTATTGCATATTTGCATCGAGATGTAAAGAATGTTAAGTTTGTTTACCACAATAATATTATAATTGATGAAAACATTTAAGTGAATTAACATTTGTCATCATGCTATTTTATTAAAATAATCATGAGCATTTATTGTCATAAAACATGTTAGATCTCATAAGTTTTAATCACAGAAGACTTAATGAACATGATAACTGAACAAAATTGAAAATTTTCAGAAAGCTTCCGCAAATCTTCATTTAGAAAACTAATCAAAGAATGTTTACTGAGTACTTTGTATAGTTAAGGGAGAGTAATATATGAAATTTGCTCTCTGTACACAAGCAGTTCACCATCCATGTGCAAGATAATGCAAATATGCCTGAAAAGAGCAGTAATGTTCTTTTCAGTAATGTTTTGAGTGTTTTAGCATTATGTGACTATTTTGACTGTCATCTGTAGCTGAGTTCTTATAAGAACAAATTAAACCAAATTAAAGCATTTTTAACAGAAACTGACAACTCATATTTTCTCCCCTTTTACCTCCCTGATGTATTAATAAGCCACCATCTACCTCTCACCTATATTATTCCCATTGCCTCCTAACTGGTTGACCTAATTCTAGTCTCGTTACTCTATGTTTCATTTCTAATATTAGTTGAAATAATACTTTGAGAATGGAAGTCAGATCCTGTCCCTCCTATGCTTTAAAAAACCGACATGGCTCCCCATTTCATAAGTGGTAGAGTCAAGTTCCATATGATAGCCTACAAAGTCTTCCATAATCTGCTGTCCACCCCTTAGCACTCTACGCAGGCTTATGTACAATTCTCCCTTGTCTATGCCCTTTGCTCATTCAGATTCTGCCATGTTGGCGTCCTACTTTCCTCAAATACCTTAGGCATGCTCCACCCTTAACAGGGACTTTGCAGTGGCTGTTCCCTCTGTCTGGAACACTCTTAACTTCAAATATCTGCAAGTCAGATGGCCTCCTCACCACCTCTGCTCAAATATCCCTGACCAATCTCTTTTAAATTTCGCCTTACTCTTCAGCCCCGGCACTCTCAAGTCTCTTTACTCTGTTCTAGTTATTGTGATTGCATTCTAATAAACCGTACTTATTTCATTATGTCTTATGTTTATCTTTTTTTTTCTTTTTGTGCCCATGAAGCTAAAGGTCCTTTGCATTGCCCCCTGGTATACCTCAAGCATAAGAAGTAGGGCAGGACTCAAAGTGGGCACTTAATAGAAGTGTGTGATGTAAGTAAATGATCATGGGGACAAATAGCAAATGCTAGGGTCTTATTTTTCCTAAATATGCAATTTCTACTAAAATGAAAGCTAGTTATATTGTATTTAGATTTTTATTTTTTATTATCTTATTTCCAATCATGAGCTTTTTCTGGAAAGACTGAAGCACCGTCACTAATGCATGTAGAATAAGCAAAAAATAATAGAAAAATTATCAAGAATTTTCTCTTTACTGTTATTGATCAAATATAGTAGTTCAAAGTTAAAATCTAATTACTTGGGACACTTGCCATTCAAAGGGATATATCCCTTGTCATGCTAAATTACTAGTCAGATCTTTCAACAGGCAGATCAAAGTCTGAGCTTTGGGCCACTTTCAGAAAGGGGATACCATATGTAGATTTAGGGGGACAAAAAAGATTAAATAGATTCTCCCCTTTGATGAAATCAGACCTCTGCACACTTGCTTTATTCCCATGCCCCTTTCGCTGGTGCTGACACTCTTCCCTGCCAAAATATATAGATATGTGCTTAAAGGTATACACAGAATTATGTGAAATTCATCTTTAGGTTAACTAAAGCTCTACTTATCTTCTACAGAAAGAAAGAATATAGTGGAATGCTAATGTGGTAAATAATTTTATATCTAATCTCATTGGTTTTCATACAACTGTTTTAAAATTCACAAACATTGGTTCTTTGCCTACCTGTAACTACAAGGTAGTGATGTTATATAGAGTAGATGAAAAAGCAGAACTCAGTTTTGATGTGGAATAAATATTTGCTACCGAAGAACATCGGAGAAGGCAATGGCAACCCACTCCAGTACTCTTGCCTGGAAAATCCCATGGACGGAGGAGCCTGGTGGGCTGCAGTCCATGGGGTCGCTAAGAGTCGGATACAACTGAAGGACTTCACTTTCACTTTTCATTTTTATGCATTGGAGAAGGAAATGGCAACCCACTCCAGTGTTCTTGCCTGGAGAATCCCAGGGACAGGGGAGCCTGGTGGGCTGCCATCTATGGGGTCGCACAGCGTAGGACACGACTGAAGCGACTTAGCAGCAGCAGCAGCAACAAAGAACATAGGAGGGTGTTGGATTCAATTGCTACAACTGACAACTGACTTGAACTTGATTTATTCATTCATTCATTTGTTCAACAGTTACTAACTCCATGCCCCAGACAGTGTATCATACAACTGGGTTCAAAGGTAAGACCTGGTCTTTGATTAAAAAGTGGAATGCAATTATCAGCTAGTAAGAGATGGAAAGATTTTTTTTTAAAAAATAGGATGCAATGTATGAATTTCCCTGGACATGCAAACACATGCAAAACTTCCATAGAATAAATAGAATGAAAATTTCTTCCTTCTGAAACTAAGTAGCCAATATTCACTTGTGTTAGTCTCTCAGTCCAACCAACCATCGATGGCATCACCAACTCAATGGACATGAGTTTGGGTGGACTCTGGGAGTTGGTAATGGACAGGGAGGCCTGGTGGGCTGAGGTTCATGGGGTCACAAAGAGTCGGACATGACTGAGCGACTGAACTAAACTGAACTGGGTCTCTCAGTCATGCCCCACTCTTTGCGATTCGTGAACTGCAGCCCACCAGGCTCCTCTGTCCTTGAGATTTTCCAGGCAAGGATACTGGAGTGGTTTACCATTTCCTTCTCCAGGGGATCTTCCTGACCCAGGGATCAAACCTGGGTCTCCTGCACTGCAGACAGATTCTTTCCCAACTGAGCTACCAAGGAAGCCCCATATTCAGTAAACTAATTTAATCAGTTCCCTATTTTGAGCATTCTTTGATTTTGATTGTGTAATATCTTTTTTTGCTTTAAAATTACACAAGAATGTGCATTTATATGGGGTCACGGGCTTGGTTATGACTGAGCGACTTAAGCATGCGTGTGCATGTGCATTTATAAATGAAATCCCCATGGTGATACCAACATGGCATTTCTGGAATATACAACTAATTATGTTTCTCTGTGCTTAAAGCCCTCCAGTACCCCCTCCCCCTGCCGCTGACGACAGAGCCTTTCATAACTCAAGCCCAGCCTTTACCTCTCATGTTCTGCCTCCACACTTTGCTTTTCTAAAATGAGCCTTCTCATTTTTCCTTGCACTACACTACTGTTTGATTCAACAATGTGGAGCTTCTTATATCGTCCTCAAAATCAAACTATGATTTTTTTATGCTTTGGAATATTTTTTGCACTGTTTTCCATGCCTCGAATACCATCACAACATTTCCCTCTGTTAAACTCTACATGTCCTTTAAAACTTTCTTATATCCACGTTCTGTGAAGTCTTCCCTGAGGCCTGTTACTCACTCCTAATTGTACCCTCAGAATTGCGTTTAAGTTTTCGTTTGTTACTTTTTTGGTGGCAGGCACTCTAGTGTATAAAGAAGTAGAAATAGAATATTGTACACGTGAAACTTACATAATATTTCAAGAAAATGTTTCCTCAATACAAAATAAAACTTTAAAAAGTTCTTTTTGTATTTCCTTTGGTATTACATGTTAAATGTTTGCTGATTTCATTCTGTCTCTATCTTACTGGAGCACTTTGAGATGAGACATAACATTCATTTATATTTCCATTTTATCTCTCACAGTATTGGTGATAGTAGTTGTTCAATAAATATTAATTAATTAAAATGGGTTTAATTTGGCCGTTTTAAAAGTCCTTTTTTTTTGTTTGTTTGTGCCAAATGGAAATGTTTTTTAGGAATCTACCATTTGCCTCTCAATAAGAACTAATTGGTCAGATTTTCCTAGCACAAACTAATCCATGATGTTATATGAGATTTACGTTAAAACTACATTAATACATTAAGATTACTCTTCAAAACAGGAAACACACCTCAAAGAATATGATTTCAGTATAGCTAACTTATTTTTTAAGCTCACAACCTTGACCTTGAAATATGTTATAGACAGCTGACTCTTTTATTATATTTTCACATGGAACCACTTTTTAAAACTATCAACATTTATCTAACTTTCATTCACACACACCAGGTCAGGGAACTATGTATCTTTTTTCCCAATAATTACTAGATAACTATATGAAACATGCATTTTTCAAATTGTGGAGACTCAATATGACAAAGAAAACCTGTTTTTTTAAAAGGGAAACATTTCTATTTATTATAAAGTGATATGGATACTTTAAATGCCATCAGGTCAGATACCAATTATTTCAGATGGAGAGGGAAATGTAAAGAATTCAGTAATATTACAATGAAAATTCATACTAGCGTTCCCTGTCTATTGGCGTATCTTACTGTATCACATTTCTGCCTCACTGAGATAACACATTGGTCCAGGTTTGTGTATATAACATTTGAGAAATAGTCCCATATTGATTGATGGATATTATTTGAATTATTTATTAATATTTGGGTAATTTACCTGTAATTGAGAAATATTTTTATTCTAATTAGGTCATCCTGGCAGAAAAAATAATAATAATAACAATTAAATTAGAATAATTATTTCTATGCCAGAAAGCTTCTCTAGTCATTGCAATGATTTGTCTGTGTGGGAATGGGGAGAATAAATTTTAAGGAAGAATTATGTCCTTAATGTCCACATATTTTAAATTTTGGAAAAAGAATTCCTAATGTTCCTAAGTCATAGGCTAATTTTTTTTAAATACAAATGAATAAGATTAGGATACTAGTAACATACAGAATCTATAGCTGAATAGCAGTGTCACCAGCACCAAATCATAAAGATAGAGGAGTCAGCTCTAGAATAAACTTGGAGGTGATTTATTCTATGCTAGTTTAGTTTGGAAACTTATTTATAAAGTTGGTAGAAATTATCACTTTTACTGTACTTTTAATTCACCAAAGGATACACATGGTTCTATGATAAAGGAACAGCAAATATTAGGACATCTTTTACCCATAAAAGTAGTCACCTATGTTCTTGGAATTGAAAGCAATGTTTTGTGACAGTGAACATGTGGTTGGAAATGAAAACAGAAGACTGTGTTAAAAAGCCAGTTTCACTAATCAACATAATAGTACTAAGTACCATCTGGATCCTGTGATTCTGTGCTGTGTTAATATCATGACCTCTAAAGCTTCCTTCATTTGCATCTTCAGTTCTCATCCTTTATCACTCAATTGCAGGAGGACTTCTTGCATGCTCCGTGTTCTTAACCTCATGTTCTAAACCCCAAGCTAGAGTGATTTTATGATCCCATCCTCAACACTGTTACTGCCTAAATCTGGACACTGGACAGTTTTATACACAGATGTTTATAGATGGTACAACATGGAGATATTATTTATCTGGAAAACACAACAGTAAAAGAGTGATATAAAACCCAACCTTGTTATCAGCTTTTAAGTCAGTATTAGAAAATACACATCTTCTTATATACCAATGCAGGTCTCCATATCCATTGCTGCAAATACATCAGAGTCACTCTGGTTGGAATACGCATTGTCCATTAGAAATGTATGCTTGCGTGCATGTGAGCTCAGTCATGTCTGACTCTTTGTGACCCTATGGACTGAAGCTCACCAGTCTCCTCTGCCCATGGAATTTTCCAAGCAAGAATACCAGAGTGGGTAGTCATTCCCTTCTCTAGAATCAAACCCAAGTCCAGGAATCAAACCCAAGTCTCTGTGTCTCCTTGATTCTCTAGGAATCAAACCCAAGTCTCTTGTGTCTCCTACATTGGCAGAAGGCTTCTTCACCAGTTGAGCCACTGACTTTGTGAATGATATTTGATGAAAACAAATTAGGTGATTAATAACTACCCAGGGATAGGGATGCGGAGAAACATTGTTATAAATTTGATGTCAAGTCCGGTATAAATTAAAAGATAGATTTATTAACAATACTACCCTAGTGCCTTTTGTCATGGTTATTTGTAGCGAAGATCTCCAAACATATTTACATGACCTACTGTTGGCGCCTTAATCTGGTATTGTACTAAAGCAGCCAGATGTGTTCTCTATACACCAATGCTGGAAAAATGGAGAGCATTTATAAACATGATGAAAGTATGATATCCTACCTGATACAACATCAAAAAATTGACAAAGGCAGTTGTAATTTTAATTTTGAAAATCATGCCACTCTTTAATCATGTGCTTAAAATCCATTGCTAAGAATGTTAGGGTTTATAGAATACTTTGTATAACCAAAAATGCAAACTGTTCAAATGAGCACACCATAAAACCAAATAAAATAATCTATCCATACAGTAACTTTCCATGTTTATACCATTTGTATTGTATATTACATTTGAAATGATTGACATTTGAAATTACATGAGGAAGTGAAAAATATTACTGCAACATACATAACATAGACTTAAAATGAAGTGATATTTTGTCTGTCAGATTGTGCTGATACTTTTTTTCAGTTTAGAAATATCTTTAAATTTTTTTTAATTAAGGCATAAACCCAACCTAAAAAATCTGATACACATTTATTTTAAAATACAAGTCATGCTTCCAGGCAAATTAGTATAAGTTCAAAAAGTTCAACCAAATTTTACAAAGGATTAAGAAAGCCATAGTTGAGTAAAAATAGTTTAATATTCATATCCTATTATTTGGCATTTATATGAGACAAAATTTATAAATGGTTTGAAATGTTCAAACATTCTTATGGTATGGTTGGTATAATTCTAAGATATGTCCTTTTCAGCTTAATATATGCTTGATATTATGAAACATTTATTTATAGTAATAGAAATCCTCTCCTTTATTTATTCATCTATTTTGATATTATGAAGCAATTATTTATAGTAGTAGAAATCCATTCCTTTATTTATTCATCTATTAAGCTCATATTTATTCATTACCTTCTTTTGCCCTACACTGAATTGTTTTTAGGAATATGATATATAGTAAGTATCTGGCTATTTTACTCTAGAAAGTATAAATTTCTTCGAGAAAAATGACCATTTCTTATCTTATGTGTTTCTGGTACCACAGAGTTTGAGTGCAAGATCAGGTCAACAACAACAAAAATACTTCATTCCTTTAATTAGATGACTCTGTTTTTAGGGTTTGATGCAGAGTCTGAGGGAGTGCAGAGTACATCTCTCTCTCTCTCCTCCTCCTTCTCTTCTACCCTTTACTCTCTCTTATTTCATAGATGTTGTAAACCTGAAATGGCTGTCTTTAATAACTGAGGCCTGCTTCAGGTTGAAGTCTGCCTACACAGCGGCAAGTTTAGACAAGATGTGTGCAAAGCAGTTACATCCACTGGAAATCAGACAATATATAGAATTTAGTCAAATTTGAACCTGATCTTGAGCAAAATTGGAATATCAATAGCTATAGATGAACGAGAATTACATTTCGGGCCTCTTGTTGCTCTGTTGCTCAGTCATGTCTGACTCTGCGATCCTGTGGACGGCATCACACCAGGGTTTACTGTCCTTCATTAGCTCCTAAAGTTTGTTTAATTTCATGTCCATTGAGTTGGTGATGCCATCCAGCCATCTCATCCTCTGTCGTCCCCTTCTCCTCCTGCCCTCAATCTTTCCCAGCATCAGGGTCTTTTCCAGTGAGTCTGCTCTTCGCATCAAGTGTTCAGAGTACTGAAGCTTCAGCTTCAGCATCAGTCCTTCCAAAGAATATTCAAGACTGATTTCTTTTAGGACTGACTAGTGTGATCTCCTTGCTGTCCAAGGGGCCCTCAAAAGTCTTCTCCAACACCAGAGTTCAAAAGCATCAATTCTTCGGTGCTCGGCCTTCTTTATGGTCCATCTCACATCTGTCCATGACCACTGGAAAACCATGATTTTGACTATACAGACCTTTGTTGGCAAAGTAATATCTCTGCTTTTTAATACGCTATCTAGGTTGGTCATAGCTTTCCTTACAAGGAGCAAGCGTCTTTTAATTTCATGGCTATAGCCACCATCTGCAGTGATTTTGGAGCCCAAGAAAAAAAAGTCTGTCACTGTTTACATTTTTTCCCTGTCTATTTGCTATGAAGTGATGGGACCGGATGGCACTTAGTTTTTTGAATGTTGAGTTTTAAGCCACCTTTTTCCTTCCTTCCTATATTTCTCTCTTCCTTTCCTCCTTTCCTTCCTTCTCTCTCTTCTTTTTCCTTTCCTTTCTCCATTCTCTTCCTTTCTTTCTTCCTTTCTTCCTACATTACGCATTTTGGAAACAACTATATACTAAAATGGATATTGAGAATAAAGAGGAAGACTCCCTATCCTCTAGGACCAGAGGGTCAGAATGTGATATGTTTACATTTGTTTTATGAAAGTGAAAATTATTTTTACAAAAAAACCCAACATTTTTCTATCCTTTTAATAATTCAGATAATAAAGCAATTCTAGAAATATGTATGTTTTTAAAAGAATACACTTTATAGAAGGTGGTTTTAAATCCTTGAAATATGTCGAGGGCATAAATTATAAATTTCCCTAGCTTTATTTGAACATAATAACTTAGATAAAAAGTATAAGAAAAATAAGTTGCTTTTCACAGGAAATATGTAAATTTGTTTGTAACTGTATGATACAATTAATAAATAATGTCAGATTCCACTGCTATGTTATATGATATGCATCTTGATAATAATGGTTTTAGAACTTTATTAAAAAACTCTCTTGCTGATTATTTTCCATATAGCTCGTAATTATCAAACAAAATTTGTGAGTACAAAATCAAATAAAAAGGCATTCTGTTTCCAAAAAATAAATAATATTTTTTTAGGGACAGAGGGATAATGTATAAATAAATTTAAAACTTACACACACACATGAAAACACACAGGAAAAGTGTTCTTACTTGTTAAAAGGACTATTTCACCTTAACGTGACAAAATTTCAATTTCAACTAGTTTGAATGATTCTGAGAAATTAAATTTATTTTTTAAAGCAAGCCTTCTTCAAAACAGTGTAATTTTTTTTTAATATTGCCACTTTTGGAACCGCTTACATTTTATAGCCAGAAAAACTGCTGACAGATAATTAAAAATCTTAGTTTAATAACATTAAGACAAAATGGAGGCTAGTGTTAAGATTTGAGATTCAAGGTTATTTCTTTTCAATGTCCTTTACTTTGTTGTTTTAACAACTTAATGTTGGGCTGTGGCCAAAAGTATTTTTCTACTATTATAAGCTCTATCCTTAAAATAAGCATTTCATATTTTTTGCCTCTATTAAAATTGAAAAATAAAGTTTCTCTATGTATTAGTCTAATTAAATTGCCTAAATTAAATTAGGATAGTAAAATGAAAACTTCGCAATTATTCATTTTACTTAACAGAATTTGCACAATATTATTTTAACAGATATTAATCCCACTTTACATTCTCTGTTTAGACATGAGTAAAGCAGTTTTTTCAGGTTTGAACTGGAAATTTTGACAAGATAAAAATGATATTCATTACAGTAGAAATTAGCATTATTCTATTATTGGAGTAGAAGAGGGCAAGTTTTAAAAATTACTATCTATTTTTTTAAGTCAAGTATGATGGATGTTGAATTTTGGCAAAAACATTCTGCTTTATTGAGATGATCATATTGTTTTTATTCTTCAATTTGTTAATGTGGTGTATCAAAACATACTGTCTTTAATCGATATTCTGCCATTTTTTATTGAAGTCTTGCAATTCTTTGGATAATTTCCCAAATTCTGACGAGGTGATTTTGAACAATCAGTATTTTTCTCATAGCTCTTATAGAGAAATGGGTTTCTATTGTCCTTAGTGCATCATTCCAGAAATACTATGTTCCACCGATTTGAAGGCCTGGTTTCTATTCTTTTTACTGACTTTGCCTCCAATGGAAATTTTATATTAACACAGATGCTATCCCCTTACTCTTAAGTGGTTGGAGCCTGTCCTGTGGTCATAACGGGGTCAAGATGAAAGAACTTCATATAACTGCTGGGGTCAGTTACAAAGAATATATTAAAGATTATGGAATTAAATGTGATAGACTATATATTATTTAAGATTGCATTAGCAGAGAATTCATTTCTTGTCTCCTGATATTTTGGGGGAAGAAGGAACTGATATAAAAGGGAAATGTTATTTGTCAGAGAATGTACATAAATCAGGAATTCTAAATGACAGGATGCTGAACTCAAACACTAAAGAGTAAAATAAAACCCCACATGATGTCATCAGAGCTCCATTTCTTCCAATATTAATGAAGATAAGCCGAAAAAAAAAAATTGTGAAGGGAGAGAGCCACTCTATATCCATCATCTACAATAGGTAGTCAGAGTCTACCTACTAGTTAACACAAACGACATAAGGAAATCATACAGCTGTAATAACATACAGGCTAGGAAGGCAGTTATAATAAGAAACTAATAAAAGCTTTCCCCAGGGTGTGCTTTGCTAAGTTGCTTCAGTTGTGTCCGACTCTGTGCAACCCTATGGACTGCAGCCTGCCAGGCTCCTCTGTCCATGGGATTCTCCAGGCAAGAATACTGGAGTGGGTTGCCATGCCCCCTTCCAGGGAGTCTTCTCAACCCAGGGATCAAACCTGCATCTTTTACATCTACCTGCATTGGCACTTGGATTCTTTACCACTAGTGCCACCTGGAAAGCAATCCTGAGATTTGGACTAAAGTAAATAATAGCCATATATATTAACAGAATAATAATGCCAGTTTCTGCAACAGACAGCCCTCCAGTTTTACAGGCTTACCATAAAAAGTATATTTCTCATTCACATCACATCCAGTGTGACTCAGGTGATGCATCTACATGATATATTCACACTGCTATATTTAAAATAAATAACCAAGGAGGACCTTCTGTAGAACATAGGGAACTCTGTTCAGTATGGTGAAAGAATTTGGAAAAGAGTGGACTGTGAATATGTATAAACTGAATCGCTTTGCTGTACACTGAAACACACATTGTTGATCAACTCTACTCCAATATGAAATAAAAATTTTAAAAAAGAACTCTGTTCTAAGTAATGACTGAAGAACCCAGATTGTTTCCATCTTACAACTCTACCTTCTTCAAATTGTTTCCAGCTCCAAGAGGAGAAAAGAGAATGAAGAGATCTACTCATCTTTGGCTGCCTTAAACCAGAGTGACTCATCACTTTTCTTCTTCCAGTAAATTGGTGATAAATCACCATCTTTACCCAGTTAGACATATGAGGTCTCTGAAGTATAAGGGAACGCTTGGGTGTCTGATGAATGCTAGCAATCTCTCCTAGACTGTTACAACCTAAAAGCCAAAGAAAAACCAACTGTGAAAGGAAGTCTTCTATTGTGTTCCTGATCTAGTTTGATAGTTCCAACTTCCACCATGTCATGTCTAGTAGTTAGGGGCAGTTTCTGGAAGCTTTCTCCTCTCAGTTAGGGACTACTAAAACTATAAAAATGTCTACTTAATTTAGCTTGTTCTTTACATATATATGTGTGTGTGTATATATATATATGTAATGGCAATGATCAGAAATCCATGTCCAGTTTTACTCTATAAGAAAACTTTATGGAAAGTAAGTTCTGTGTGTGTGTACTCAGTCATGTCCTGCAAGCTGTGCAGGGTGGCCTAAAAAAAGAAAGGTGTTTTGTATTGAGTCTAGTTTTAGTACTGATACAAAACTGAATTGTAAGGCTTGAAAGGGCAAGGATAGTACCTCATTTAAGTTTTTTTTTTCTTTCAATCATGGTAAGAATGCAACATGAGATCTGCATTTTTAACAAAGACGAGTACACAAGACTATTGTTAGCTATGTATAAAAATGTCACTCATCTTGTATACATGAAAATTTGAACAATTCCCAGCTTCCCCCTCTCCCCAGCCCCTGGCAACCACATTACATTTTGTTTCTGTGAATCTGACTATTCTAGATACATACCATAAGTGGAGTCATGCCAGATTTAGCCTTCTGCGTCTGGCTTATTTCACTTAGTTATAATGTCTTCCAGGTCCACGCATACTGTTTCATATGGCAAGATTTTCTTATTTTCTAGGGATCATTCCTCTTTCTTTTTGCCCTAAAGTTTCTTACATCTAGCATAGTGCCTACCAAGCAAAACTCAATCTGTAAATGCTTATTGAATAAATTAACTTTTGCTAGATTAAATATGAACACCACAGTCAGCTCTATTATTTTTTATGAGTGTTCTATTTCTCTTTTTTACAAATAAGGTCATCTGTTTTTGCATCTAGAAAAAAGATCAACATTTTTCTAGATTCCACATATATGCCTTAATATACAATATGAAATTTGATTTCAGGCAAATTTTAGATTTGCCTCATAGCAAACATGCCCTTTTCAATAAGTTACTAATTTTTACTACTTATAGCTCAAGTTTTATATCTATGACATAGCTAGTTTGTAGGGCTGCTGTGATGTTGAATAAGACAAACAAAAATGTTTTAAAATACTAGCACAGTGCTAAAAGTATAGCAGCCTTTCAACAAATGTAAGTAGTAACAATAGTTCTTTAGAATTTCATCAGTAGGTTTTGGTTTTGCAATAGTTAGTAGGGGAAGTATTCCTCAGAATGATAGAATATTCATTCCCATAAGGATTATAACATAGTAATTCTTTCTGCAGTTATCTTCCTGTTTTTAGTTAAGTTTTATGGTTCAGTATCCTGAATAGTCTATTGTTAAATTTTGTGGTTAAATAAATGGGTAGCATAATAGGATTACCTACTGCTCTATTATTTAATGGGAGTGGTACATTTTTATTTCAAGGAAGATGAATAAAAGATCCCCAAGTAAGTTTGTCTTTAGATATGAAATGTTTACATGAATACGTAATACTGAGTATACTGGGTCATTGCACTGGCTCCTTAAAAGTACATATGCATCAACAGTGTGTGTCTGGTTTAATTTCCATTGGTAATGTTATTTAATGTCACATTTCTACATATTTTTAAATTAAGAAAAAGGGCATCAAAAGGCCTTAATTCCATTTTATACTCCAAAAAATGTCAACAAAAAAAATCTGTGTTGTACTGGAAATAAGACACGTTTAACTAATAAATGCCACAGGATTTACTTCAAAATTATAGACTAATATTCTGTTATGAATGTACACTTTAAGGATTAGTCTGTGGGTACAGGAAACAACATGTTCAAGAGATCTTTTCAGGGCAATAAAATACCTAGAGCATTATGAGGCTTAATTGAATAAAATTTCACCATATACACACATTTATAAGCTTACAACTCTTAACAAGTTAAAGCTTCATCAAGAATTCAACATCAAATAAAAATTAATTTCTACCAGCAGTGTTTGCATGAAACCCTAATCCAGATAGGATGATAATACTAACATCTACATTGCTTGTCCAAGTCACAGTTGCCCTAAGTGAATTTAAAAATGTGTTTCTGTTTTCTTCTTTCTTCCTCAAGGAAGTGTCATAAATAACTGGCATGACATTCTCAAGACATTGTTTCCCAAAGGATAAGACTTTTAAAATTCTATTCCCTGGAAAGAAACTTATCTTAATCTAAAATAGTAAAACATAAATACATAGCTGCAAAATATTCTTCAGTTCGGTTCAGTTCAGTCGCTCAGTCATGTCCTACTCTTTGTGACCCCATGAATCGCAGCATGCCAGGCCTCCCTGTCCATCACCAACTCCCGGAGTTTACTCAAACTCAGGTTCATCGAGTTGGTGATGCCATCCAGCCATCTCATCCTCTGTCGTCCCTTCTCCTCTTGCCCTCAATCCCTTCCAGCATCAGGGTCTTTTCCAATGAGCCAACACTTTGCATGAGGTGGCCAAAGTATTGGAGTTTCAGCTTCAGCATCAGTCCTTCCAATGAACACCCAGGACTGATCTCCTTTAGGATGGACTGGTTGGATCTCCTTGCAGGCCAAGGGACTCTCAAGAATCTTCTCCAACACCACAGTTCAAAAGCATCAATTCTTTGGCGCTCAGCTTTCTTCATAGTCCAACTCTCACATCCATACATGACCACTGGAAAAACAACAGCCTTGACTAGACAGACCTTTATTGGCAAAGTAATGTCTCTGCTTTTTAATATGCCATCTAGGTTGGTCATAACTTTCCTTCCAAGGAGTAAGCGTCTTTTAATTTCATGGCTGCAATCACCATCTGCAGTGATTTTGGAGCCCCAAAAAATGAAGTCTGCCACTGTTTCCTCTGTTTCCCCATCTGTTTGCCATGATGGGACCAAATGCCATGATCTTGGTTTTCTGAATGTTGAGCTTTAAGCCAACTTTTTCAGTCTCCTCTTTCACCTTCATCAAGAGGCTCTTTAGTTCTTTTTCACTTTCTGCCATAATGGTGGTGTCATCTGCATATCTGAGGTTATTAATAATTCTCCTGGCAATCTTGATTCCAGCTTGTGCTTCTTCCAGCCCAGTGTTTCTCATGATATACTCTGCGTATAAGTTAAATAAGCAGAGTGACAATATACAGCCTTGACATACTCCTTTTCCTATTTGGAACCAGTCTGTTGTTCCATGTCCAGTTCTAACTCTTGCTTCCTGACCTGCATACAGGTTTCTCAAGAGGCAGGTCAGGTGGTCTGGTATTCCCATCTCTTTCAGAATTTTCCACAGTTTATTGTGATCCACACAGTCAAAGGCTTTGGCATAGTCAATAAAGCAGAAATAGATGTTTTTCTGGAACTCTTGCTTTTTTGATGATCCAGCGGATATTGGCAATTTGATCTCTGGTTCCTCTGCCTTTTCTAAAACCAGCTTGAACATCTGGAAGTTCACGGTTCACGTATTGCTGCAGCCTGACTTGGAGAATTTTAAGCATTACTTTACTAGCATGTGAGATGAGTGCAATTGTGAGGTAGTTTGAGCATTCTTTGGCATTGCTTGTCTTTGAGATTGGAATGAAAACGGACCTTTCCCAGTCCTGTGGCCACTGCGGTGTTTTCCAAATTTATTGGCATATTGAGTGCAGCACTTTCACAGCATCATCTTTTAGGATCCGAAATAGCTCAACTGGAATTCCATCACCTCCACTAGCTTTGTTCATAGTGATGCTTCCTAAGGCTCACTTGACTTCACATTCCAGTATGTCTGGCTCTAGATAAGTGATCACACCTTCATGATTATCTGTGTCATGAAGATCTTTTTTGCACTAGTAATATTAAAAATATTTTTATTTATATTAATTCGGTGATGATTCAATATCTCCTTTAACAAAGCATAGCTTATGGCTTACACAATCATTAAACATCAGCTGTGTACCTATTATATGAAGTGCATGTTGCTTTCTTATTTATCAAAAATAAGGAGAGGATGGATTAAAACAGGACCTAGTGTGTTTGTTAAAGATGATAATTTTATAGATTAAGGTTTTAGAGACTAAGATATTTTACTCATTTTTTATGATTAATTCCAAAAAAGTATAATAGCTATTTTAAGATGGGTAATTATGAACTAAACTATGTTTTAGTTTAATAAGTGAATACTGTTTAATAAGTATAAGTTTAATAAGTGCATACCAGATATCCATGAGAAAGGAGATTTTAAATATATTTAGTTGTTTGTACCAAAGTTTTTCCCTCTTCAGTTTCTGCTTTGATTGTGATTCAGCTTAAGATGACACATGATGAGAAAATAGAGTTATTGTGACTTTATTTGTCTTACTTGTCAAATGGTTTGAGGCTGAATTTAGGTTAGCAGCATTTAAAATTCCAATTGAATTGTGAACAACAATTTTTCAAGAAGGATGGAAAGAAATGAACATAGTCATCCTAGATCCACAGGGGGGGAAAAATGGGCTATGAAAAATGTCCCTATCTTCCTCATACCTTTTTCTCTTTCTTCTTTTCCATTTTAAATGTCTTTTTTTGTGTGTATGTGTGGACCATTTTGTAAAGTCTTTACTGGATTTGTTACAACATTGCTCTTGTTTTATGTTTTGCTTTGTTTTGGCCACAAGGCTTGTGGGGTCTTAGGTTCCTGACCAGGGATGGAACCTGCACTGGTAGACAAATTCTTCTGCTGGACTGCTGGAAGTCCCTCTTCTTTTCCACTTCGAAATCTATTCAGAAATACCATTCTTGCTTTTCTCCTTTGGTTTTTAGAAAGAACAGATCACTTAACCTCTCAGTGCCTCAAGTTTATCATCTCCAAAATAAGGGAGTAGGATTAGAACATGTGATCCACAAAGGTTGGGGTAAGTAAGAACTACAACAGAAAGCATGCTAAGGAGTCCCCAGACCTGCCTCAAAAACTCTCATTCTCTCAGTCTGGGTAAAGCTTTGAATTTGCTTTTTTTAAAACAAGCTCTTCGAGATTTTTGGAGGAGGTTGTCTTCAGACCCCACTGTGAAATCTGATCATGGCGAAAATTTCTCTTTAAGCTTCTTCTCTCCTCTCATCAACCCCCGAAAACATCGTTTCTTTTAGATTCCATAGAAAGAATGAAAACTGATTTTCTGGCTTACAAAAGTGAAATAGAATTTTGTCATCATTAAAGTATTCCAATTCATCGCTCAATTTTTTAACACCCATGTGGGGGTATTAAAACCTATGGAGAGGCCGTTCTACAAGTCAGCAGAGCATTGCAAGCGTAAACTGCCTCAGCACAGTGATTGTATTGTCACTTAGGGAGCATTCCATTGAATATTACAAAACTATACAGGGATGCTATCACACTGTCAAAGCAAGCAGTCAATTTTGAAAGGGTGCTGATCTCTAAATAACTTCAAGGTTATGACAAAAATGAAATCAATATGCAGCTTGTCTTTTTCATTTTGAATTTCAGTTTGTGTTGGGACATCACGAGGAATCAAAATTACAAAGTTTTAGCATAAAGGAGATTCTAGATATTATTACACACATTTCTATTCCCTATAAGGTGTTATGAGTCCTGTTTTACCAGTAATCAGGATAAATTCATGTTTGCATTCTTATTGCACTGACTCACTGTAGACACTCAAAAATGTTCACTAGTGAGTGAGTGAATAAATGAATGGAATAGAATGAATGAATCCCATTTATTCATGTCCGTATTACAGAGAAGCAAGTAATGAACCTGAATCACTTACTTGTTAAGAAGCAGAAGTAGCTGTAGAATTTATGCATATCTCCTGAGTCCCAAGAGAGGCCTTTAAAAATTTGTGCTGGGGTTCTGTAGCACTTCCCAAGTGGTTCTAGGGATAAAGAACCCACCTGCCAATGCAGAAGGTGTAAAAGATGTGTGTTCAATACCTTGGTCGGGAAGATCCCCTGGAGGAGGGCATGGCAACCCTGGAGAATTCCTGCCTGGAGAATCCCAGGGATGGAGGACCCCAATGTGTTATGTGTTATAGCTCCATAGGGTCACAAGAGAGTCAGACAGAACCAACACACTGTGATCCTGTAGACAGAGAGCTCTTAAGTTGTCACAAAATGGATTGAAAACTGCCTCTTGCTTCTCGGCACTCACCTCCATTCCCACTTTAGACAACATAACTTAAAATACTCAGGGTAGTAAATTATATAAAAAAAATCTTGCTCCTCATAGCCTGCTTAATTGAAAACCCAGAAAATTTTAGATTATTTTTTTCTGATGATAGTAGATCTTTGTAGCCCCATCATATGGCAATGATATAAAATCAGTTTAGAAATAATACTCTGAAATTATGTGATTCATAACTTAAGAGTCCTTTTTATTTGTGGGATTTGTATCAGAAAGTGAGGCTTGATATTTCCTATCACAAGAGCTCAAATTTATAGGATTCAGATCTGCGCAGAATGTAGTCACACAGTCTTGGCAGTGTAATTCTGGGACAGAGTTTCCAATCAAGTGGGATAAGGCTATCTCGGCTCTCTGATCTGGCCACTGGCTTTGTATATGGCCTTGTTTGATAACAACATGAGTAACTAGATCTCCAACACTAAAGAACTGGATCATGACCTTGGTAATCCCTGGATGTTTGAGGTCCTTCCTATAAGGTCGAACAAGTGGGTGCTGTGAAAAAGAATCAGAAAGTGGCTTTTGTTTTTGCCTCTGGGGGGAGAACTTTCTTGCCTCTAGGTGAAAACATGGGCAATCTGGTGATTTTACATCTTATCTGTAGGTCATTAAAATTGCCTCGGCCTATTTAAATCACCAAAGAGCAGCGATTCAATATTTAGAACGTCTGTGTCTATGTAGTAGTAAAAGTTGTTGGTTTCAGTCGAGGTTATAGCCAATCTCTCTCAGCTCTCCTTTTAATTATAACTGTGATACCTCAGGGTTGAAATAGAGGGTGAGAGGAGCAAGCCAGTTCTTCCTTGGCTGGTATTCTTGGTTCCCAGGTTCACGCTTTATGCACGTACCAAGAATCTAGAACTGACCATGTCCTGTTTAGCTGTGTGTTTGCATTCTTCAGAGGCTTCCTTATTCATATGTAGTTCCCTTGGTCTGAGCAATTGCTCCTCTCTTTTGTAGCTTCTTGCTTAATCTTGCAAGCCCGAAGAATATAGTGCTATCTATCACTTAATGCTGAGATGCTTTTGGTCGTCTAAAATAATGCCTCTGGCCAAGACCTAATATTATCTGCATGTTAGCTCTCTTTTACATGTGATCCACACGTGGCCCTCAAGAAACACTGAGACATCCTTTGCTCTGAGGGGGAAAGTCAAACCTTGCCTGTGCACCAGCTCCTCAGCCCATCTCCTCCACTTAGATCCACAGCTGAGAGGCTAGAACAAATCTAATATACTTCCTAACCTCAGGAGACAAAGTTCATATTTTCTGAGAGACTCATCAGGGCCTCTCCCTGCCCAGACTCTGAAGCTGGATTCTTCACCTTGAAGTTCCAACTTATTTAACTTTACTAGCTTGGTTTCCACTTCTATAAAATGTTCCTTCCCAACTGGTATTAGTGCTGCCTGCTTTGTAAGTTCATTGTGATGATTAATTAGTTTAATAGTATAGGACACTGAAAAGAGTGGCCTGGAAGCCCAGACAAGAAGAATCTTGTTTTAACATCCTGTTAACATTCTCATTATCCCTGGAAATGTCAGTCAAGAACTGGAATATCAAAAACATAAGAGAATTTATCTACAGAAGGTGTGTGCTCAGTCACTCAGTTGTGTTCCACTCTTTGCAACCCCGTGGACTGTAGCCTGCCAGGACCCTCTATCCATCGGATTCTCCAGTCAAGGGTGCTGGAGGAGGGTGGATACTAAGGATACTCCAACTTCGACCCAAGGTTCAATTAGCCAGGACACCTGATCAAAGGTTTAACACTCCCACTGAGTAGCTAGTATGTATGTGAAAAGGTATTAGTTGCTTAGTTGTGTCCAACTCTTTGCGACCCTATGGACTGTAGCCTCCCAGCTTCCCTCTCCATGGGATTCTCCAGGCAAGAATCCTGGAGTGGGTTGCCATTCCCTTCTCCAGAGGATCTTTCCGACCCAGGATCAAACCTGGCTCTCCCACATTGCAGGCAGATTCTTTGTCCTCTGAGTCACAGGAAAGCCCAGTAACTAGTACAAGCCATAGCAAATCCTTAAGTAATCTGTGTTTGCTTTTCTCATCAGTGAGTAAGAATTTTTCCCATTTTAGGACATGAGACTTCTTTGTCAAGGGCAATTTATTCATCAACAAATACTTACTTATTAAACATATACTATGTGCTAGATACTCTAGGCACTGAGGATAGAGCAGTGAACAAAAACTAAAAAAAAAAATAAAATAAAATCTCAGCTGTCATAGAGGTTGTATACTAGTGGCAAGATCCAAAAAAAAAAAAAAAGTACAAAATATGTGTTATACGTTAGAGTTGTCTCAATGCCCTTACAACCACAGGGGGACGTGAGATGAGAGGAGGAGAATAGACAAGATGGCTTTATCTCCTTGTTGTGACAGAAGTATGCATAATATTGGGTTGGCTAAAAAGTTCGCTGAGGTCAGCAAGGGGTGGTCCCACATGGAGCACGTTCTTCTGAGCTCCCTCTTGAATTCTGATGGAGTCTAGAGGCTGAGGGGGCAGTCTTACTTAAAATTCTTTATCCCCTTGTCCCTTTGTTATTTTTAGTGCAAAAAACCTCTAAGACTGTGGTATCCTGCAGAAGGGGACATAAAAGAAAAGGAAAAAGAATCATTGGTTTCATAGGATTATTTGTGTCTTGGAATTTATTTTAACTAGAATGAAACACTTTCTGTGACCTGTAAAAGAATAATTTAGGAATACAGGAGTCATTTTTAATATATTACAACTATCAGAATGTCTAACATTTATTTTTTAAAAAAGGCTGACAAAATCAAGTACTGGTGAGAATATAGACCGAACTCAGCCCTCATACATTTATTGGTGGGAGTGGAGAGTGGTACAATCACGTTCAAAAAGCTCTGGTAATATTTATAAAATTAAGTTTATACCTACCCTGTGGCCCTGAATTTACTCAAGAGAAATGAAAACATATGTGCACACACAGAGAAAAGTATATAAGAATGTTTACAGCAACTTCTTTGTAATAGCACAGAACTAGAGGCAGCCTAAATGCTCACCAGTAGTACAATAAATAAATAAACTGGGGCTTATCTATGAGTGAAATACTACTCAGCAGTAAAAAATGCATGAGCAACATGAAGGACTCTCAAACTCATGCTGCCAAGTGAAAGAAATCATACACAAATTCCATACTGTATGATCTGTATGAAGTTCTGGAAGAAGAAAAACTAATCTATGGGCAATGAAGGAATAATGATTGTTTCTGGGATGGTGGGAGCAAGGATTGCCTGAGGAAAATGAGCGCCCTTTCTGAGGTTGTGGTCATCTTCTGTATCTTGAGAGGAACTTGGGATTACACAGGAGTATGTACTGTGAATGGTACATGAGTTTACTGAACTGTACATTTAACTTCACTTTATATTAATTTTACCTAAAAAAAAAAATTACTCTGTAAAACTTTATTTAATGCTGTGATGTGCTTAGTTGTTTGGTCATGTCCAACTCTTTGCAACTCCACGGACTCTAGTCCGCCAGGCTCCTCTGTCCATAGGGATTTTCCAAACAAGAATATTGGAGTGGATTGCCATGCCTTCCTCCAGGGGATCTTCCCAATTCAGGGATCGAACCCAGGTCTCCTGCATTGCAGGCAGATTCTTTACCATCTGAATCATGCATGCTTAAATATTTGGGAAACATACTGATGCCTTCAATTTGTTTGAAAAACCATCAAAAAATAAGATGCTGAAGAGATGGATAGTGGGATGGTTAGATAATTATGCGATCAAGCAAGAACAGTAAAAAGTTAATCTGGGTGGTGGGTACATGTTTATTTACTATACAATACTTTTCTGTAAGTTTGATAATTTGCAAAATAAAGTTTTAGAGAAAGCAGCCTAGTTTGAGATGGAACTATGATCTGTTATTATCATGGTTTACATACTGTAAATTTAAAAAAATTAGTATCACATATCTTTGTTATATACCTCTTTCTGAGATAACAGAGATATAAAATATGCATTCATACACTCAAGTATTGCTTAATAAGCAACTCATTGTTAGTCTTTGGTAAAATCAGGCACAACAGTCTGTTCCCACTCTTATATTCTAATGGAGGAAGGTAAGCTATTTATAAGTTTTATGCTAGCAAACAATATGTCATTTACATTGGTAACAATAATTTTAAGCAAAATACTTTTCCTTTAAAATTCCAAACACTGATTATGTATTTTTATTTGAAATATTTTCAAAAAGGAATTATAAATTCCTAGAAGACAAGTTCTAGAATAGGTTTTATGGTACCTCCCCTACTGAACCAATAGTTAGCAAATTATCTCCAATTTAACAGTCTGCATGTAGAGTCATAAGATACTAGGTTTTGAAATTAATTAATCCGAAGTAAAACCCAGTTGACCAAGCAATCATTAAGAAGCATAATTTAAGAAATTTTTTTAAAAATAAAAAAAATTTTTTTGAAACAGAGGCCAACATCATCACAAGATTTGTCCTTAATACCTACATAATATAAATTATATCTGGCATGTCTCCTTACTAAAGGCACAATGCCCAGAAATAACTCAAGTAAATAGCTTTAAGCAAGTTAATTTATAATCTCATCTAGTGAGTGTATATGCAGCTGTTAAAAAACATTAGCTTTCTAGTTACTGACTTTAAATACAAATCCTATTATCTCTATTATAGAAAATGCTCAAAGCCAGTTTTGGACCAGTAGGGCCTTAAGTTCAGTCTTCAGTCCTCTCTTCTTTCTCTATATTCTTCTGTGAATTTACCCACCTTACATTTTCTCAAAGCTTGTTTTAATTCTCAGCCATTTGAATACTGATAATCATTTTTTAATATTTACTGGCCATTGATACCTATCCTTGTCAATTACTGATTCATGTTGTTAGTCCATTTTCTTTCTTTTCCTCTCTTTTTATATAGAAGTATAGTTATTTTACCATATTATTTAGTCCATTTCTTATTAGACACTTTGCCTTTGGCCTATTCGTTTCACAATAGTTTTACAATCTGTATGTTTGTCTTCACTGTCTCAAAATTCTAAATACTATGTGCTTTATTTAAAAAAAAAAAAAAAATATATATATATAGCTAGTATGTCATTTGTTTATCCAGATGGTGAATTGCTCTCCATTTCCTACAGGACCAAGACTTTAACATTCAAGAATTCTAGTTTCTCTGAATACTCAGCCTGTACATAAGTATCGCCAATAATGTGTCCAACACCAAGGACAGGTTCACTGCTGCTCTTCCCTAATAGCTCCCCACCTGAACCCTGTCTCTCCTGAATCATATCCTATATGAACCTATTCACAGGAATCTTTCCTTTTCTAGTTTACTCTTCCATTGTGCTCCTGCCAGAAATCTGGGGGCCTTTCCTCACACTTTCCTCCCCTTTACCTCACATATGCAGTCCATAACCATGGACTCTTACTTCTATTTAAATTCCCTTACTTATCCCTGCTGACACTGCCACTATTCTTGATCATGTCTTCATTCTGTACTACACAGTATGAATATCCTCCTTCACTACCTATCAAAATGGCATTTCAAAGGCAAATTTGACCACAGGACTTACTCCCCTGGGGAGAGCTCTGTCAGTACATTTTTACGGCACTCAGGCTAGAATCCAAAACGCTTGTGGCCTACAGCGTCCTGTGGAATCTGGCCACTCTTCGTTATCATCTCCTACTCCTCCGGCACCTCACCCGGGATCACTAACTTCCTCCAATGCCCTAATCTTTTAGTGAGTGAACTTGCTCAGTCGTGTCCGACTCTGCAACCCCGCGGACTGTAGCCTGCCAGGCTCCTCCGTCTATGGGATTCTCCAGGCAAGAATACTGGAGTGGGTTGCCATTTCCTTCTCCAGGGGATCTTCCCGACCCAGGGATCAAACCCAGGTCTCCCACATTGCAGGCAGACGCTTTACCATCTGCACTACCAGGGAAGCCCGCTAATCTTCTTAGTGCTTTCCCATGTTCTTCTTTCTCACATTTACTTACTCTCTTCTCTGTTAACTACCAACTTATATGTAACTTTCTCAACTTCTCCAAACTAGGTTGCTTTATTGCTGAGGCTCACAGCATATGGCACTTTGCAGCACTTATGATAATTTTAATCACTGCCTAATTCTTGCAGTTATTTGTTTAATATGTGTTCCTTTTCACAAGGGCAAGTACCATGTCTGTATGTTCCAGCACTGTATCCCAAGCATCAAGCACAATGCCTTGCAAAAACAAGAGACTCAATAATGTTTGGTGGCCTGGAAAAAAAAAAAGAAAGTCTGATTGATCTTATGCATACAGTTCTTATTTGTTGTTCTCCAAACTGTTCATTTTTGTTGGTTTGTATTTTGGGATTTTTTTTTTTTTCAGCCGAAGCATGTGAGATCTTATTTCCCCAACCAGGGATTGAACCCATATCCTCCTCCCCCATGGGGAGCTCAGAGTCTTAACTACTGGACCACACGGGAGGTCCCCCAAATTTTTCTTGTGGTTAAATTTTATTTCCCTAAGCATATTTTATCTGTTTCAAGTGAAAAGCCTGCTGTGTACTTCTCTGTAACTCCAATAGCAAAGAACAGGTCTGGAAAATAGCAGACATTAAATATACACAAGTTGAGGTAAATGTGCAGTTGAATAGTTACAATACTGACCTTTTGAAAAGAAATTGAGGGATAGATGGTCAAAAGAAAATTTGGTACTGAGAGAAAACAGAAGAGGGGGATAAAACATCACTGAAGGTTGTTTAATAACCAAATTATTAAATTGAGGATGTTCTTATTTCTCAAATTATCATATGGTTGTTTTACTCTTCACTGACATGAGGAAATCTATTAAAACAAAAAAATTAAATTTTCTTGAATGCAATTCAAATGAGAGATTGAATCCATTTTAAAAATTGCCTTTTTCTTCTACATAATAATAAGTATTAGTAGCTTTTTCTTTTTTACAGTATTATCCTATCAGATGATTCTTTTAAGGATCAATTCAATCTAGTAAATCAGTTCACTCAAATCCATTAAGCAGTGGGTGATAAGGTCAAAGAAATAATAATATTGTATTGCATGTTTGAAACTTGCTAAGAGAATAAATCTTAAAAGTTCTCTTGACAAGAAAAAGAACTGATGACTTTGTATGGTAATGGATGATAACTAGACTTATTATGGTGATCATTTCACAGTGTTTATGAATATTCAATCATTATGCTGTGAAAGTGTTAGTCATTCAGTGTGTCTGAATCTTAGTGACCCCATGAACTAAAGCCAGCCAGGCTCCTCTGTCCATGGAATTCTCCAGGCAAGAATACTGAAGTGGGTTGTCATTGCCTTCTCCAGGGAATCTTCCCAATCCAGGGATGGAACCCAAGTCTCCTGCAGTTTGGGCAGATTCTTTACCGTCTGAGCCACCAGGGAAACATTATGCTGTATACCTAAACAAATATATGTCAGTTGTACCTCAGTTTAAAAAAAATCAAATTTAAAAACAAAGATTAGTTAAATCTTAATTATTTAGTGGCAGCTAAGCCCAGTTAGGACACAGGGGAGATCAAGTACCATCTCACTGCCATAATTAAGAATAGGCAACAGCTGATGAGTGTTGATGAACAACACTGAACAACCCAGACTGGAGAGTAACATCTCCCTTTGGGAATCAAGTGGAAATGTGACTAGTGAGAGGAATCCCGAGATGTGGAGCGTAAGCTTCATCTAGAGCAGAAATGCCAGGGGCTAGCCTCCTTTTCTCAGACCATGAGGGGAGCCGTCAGCATCAGTTAACCCCAGATGGATTATTCAGTGTCTCTGGAGATGCGCTTCTCCCAGGGTCTGCTGTGTCTCAGATTGTAGCTCATCGTTTACCCAGGCAACAGCAAAAGTTTTTATTTTATATTTTTAATATATGGATACAGTGCAAATTCTTTTGAAACAATGTAGTTGTACACCCTGCATGGGGCACTGAGTTCCTTGGTGAGATTTGAAATGCAAATCTGAGTTTAGGGCCAAAGGGAACCAAATTCGCTTTTTGTAGTTGAAAAGGAGTCACATGTGTTAGGAGGTAACTTTAGGGATAAGAGGTAGAGCAAGCTAGGAAGAGAGGAAAGAGAGTGGGGTTTGGTGGAGCAGCTTGGAAGATTGTCACCTGCTCCAACAATAACTGTTTCTCACAAGTCTCCAGTTGAATGTCCTGCAGCTCATAAAATCTGCAGACCAAGTGGACTGCTTGTGCAAACTATTGAAGGGGTCAAGACTCACGTCTAAAGTAACCTGAGATCCAACAGGGAAGGCAAAAGAGACAGGATCCCTGCTAGAAGCAAGACTCTAAAGTGCGCTTCCCAAAGAATAGTGTTGTAAGATCTTTGAACTTCTGAACTTTACACTAAGTTTAGGTGGCTGCACAGGGATCAGGTATCTAAAATTAACATCCCCAACTAAAATCTGTGTCTCATCTCCCCTGAGAGAAAGTTAGAGCATTTACAAAGGGGCTATATAAGAGAAGCAAAATAGAATCATCGAAATTATTTTCAAGAGAAATTTTCCTATAAAGTATGTTCATGCTCCATTGAAAAATTATGAAAATTGCAGAATTATGAATTATAATCCTATTTCTTCCAAGTCATTTCACAATCTTATTCAACCTATCTCATTTATAAATGTGACTGATAATATTTGTAGTATATGACAGGGCTGGATGATCTCCTGAGATGATTATCTATCAAAAATATGATTCTCTGAATAACTGAATCAAATATTTAAATATATAATTTGTTCCCATTATTTGCAATTCAATTAGCTAAAACAAGCACATACTGATTAGCAAAATTAATGTTACTAAATAGTTCAATTTTCCCAATTTTAATTAAGGACTCTTATGGAAAATGATATATGAGTAGGCAAGCTAAAATAAAAGTATGGACTCTGAGTTCTGAATGATATTATTATTCCCCATAAATCAACAATTGAAAAATTTATTGTCTTTATTTTATATACCATTATTTGTTACATTATGAGATAGATTCTTCAACTATGTGTAAAAACAAATGTGAATATTTATCTTTTAGATAAAATTTCAAATTATGCTGTTAGGCAACATTTTCATTTCAAAACTCAAATGTTGTTAATTTGTGGCTTTTTCTTTGTTTTTTTTTTCCTTTTTGCTCTGATCTGATTTTTTTAAATGGATACTATGTCTGGTGAAGTCCTAAAAGAATAAACTAGCACCTAACAACAACATATTTATATAAAAGTGTATAATTTAAAATTATATTTACATGTAAATGTTCCAAACCCCTCTGTTATTGTTTTATGTTGTCAGCATATGAGGAGACTGAGAGTCAGAGCAGTTAAACAAACTCCAATATCATTTTAGAGTCGCAGTCAGTGGGAGAGGAGAAATTCAAACCTGGATTTCTGATTTAAATCCATCTTATTTTGACTTCACACACAAAAAAAATGGAGAACACAGACATGATACAGATAGAGATAAATGGTACCCTAGCCAAAATAATTTTGTGTTCCCAGGTAATTAGAGGTTTCAGATGATTCTGTTCTTTAGTAATATTAAGAATTCATATCTGCAATAGTGATGTGAAACCAAGTAATGTCTCTGTGAGTTAGATTAGGTGATGTGCTTCATTTTCTCTTTTGAATTAGCTGAATAATTGCTTCTGCTTTGCAATTGTCTTTATCCATAGAGACTTAACTTGAGATTCAACTTTCATTGCATGAAAATCACGTTCAAATTTTTCCAAGAAAACCTGTTCAATTTTGTTCACCAAAATGATTGACCACTGTTCAGAAAGAATAAAATCTAGACAAAGTCAAGCACTGAGAAACTCTGATCCATGAAGGAATAGTTTTTCACTCTGTCAAAAAAAAAAAGGTTTATAATTTAATAATGTTTATGTGATTTTATATATGTATATATTTATGTAATAAATATCATCTGCTTATACACACACACACACACACACACACACACACACATACACACCACATATATATGGATCTCCAGTAGTAAGTATTTTTAGAAGAATATGGGATCCTCAAATCTGAATCATTTTATTCAAAGTAAAATCAAAAGACAACATACACAATACAATGGATTTAGCAGAGATACGGACATTAGAAATTCAAATATAATAGAAACTTGACAATATAAACTTTTTACACATGATCTTGTATATTACATATTCTATATGTTTCTTATTGCCTTTGAAATGAAGTTTAACCGAGTCACAAATGCAATTAATTGCTGTCACAATAACAGAGAGAAAGTCATTTTAGTTAACAGGATTCCACATAGTATTTAAAGGTCGTGTGATCACATGGCATATAAAATCCTAGCACTTATTAGAGGCAAACTGCCCTTGAATGGTTTAAGCTGTTTCAAACCATCATGCGTCTGTGTGTGTAACATGTGATGCACAATAACCAGTTTTTGCCATCTGTAGTGTTGCCCTTAGCAACAGAAAAACATGTGACAGTACTTATGTGATTCTGCTGGCCTGCAACAGTGTGTAGAAGGATTTAAGCAAAATGAAACAGACAGAAATATTGATCCAGGCAACTGGAGTTTTCAAGTGTATTGTAATGATCCTGCAGATTGTTAAGAGAAGAATAGAAAGAAGCAAAGAAAACTAACAGAGAAAACTCGAGTGAGAGTAACACGGAGGGGTATGCGGTATCACAGAGGAGTGTGTTTTCCAGAGATTGTTGTGAAACTGAATTTTAAAATGCACGTGTAGAACAGATATGATCATTCTGTTCCTTTGTCTCTGTCATTTTATAGTTTAGGCTAAATCCTGCTCTGCCATGTGATGTGAAATGGGGTAATTCTAGAATCACAAACACCTTCCTCTGTCACCATCGCAGTTAAGAACAAGATTGAGAATTGAGTTAAGTATCACCAAGTCCATTTAAAGACAGCTTAAATAATACATTTTCAGAGATTCTTTTCTCTACATTTGTATTTATTTATTTTCGGCCTGTGCTGGGGTTGTTGTTGTGCGTGGCTTTCTCTAGCTGCGGTGAGCAAGAGCTCTTCATAGCTGCGGAGCACGGGCTGCGGCGCGCACGGGCTCGGAGCTGTGGCGCGCGAGCTTAGGTACTCCATAGCATGTGGGACCTTCCCTGCCCAGGAAGCGCATCCGTATCCCCTACCTGCGCAGGTGCATTCTTAACCATTGGGCTTGTATGAAATAACATGACGTAACCATGTCTGCTATAAACCATATATATATATTTTTTTACGTATAATGTTTTTATTTGAGTTTGGGAAACAATAAAACTAAGAGAGTGAAGATTCTGTGATTGCTATTAGAAGCAAACCCAGTTTACTCACTGTATTAGGAACTCTGGGCTTCCCGGGTGGCATAGGGGTAAAGAGTCACCTACCCATGCAGGATACGAAGAAGACGCAGGTTTAATCTCTGGGTCAGGAAGATCCCCTGGAGCAAGGAATGGCAACCCACTCCAGTGTTCTTGCCTGAAAAATTCCATGGACAAATGAGTCTGGTGGGCTGCAGCCCATGGGGGGACATGACTGAGCACACACGCAGGAAAAAAAAAAAAAAAACACGTTAAGAACTCTGGCTATCCATGTATCTTCAATCAGAAAGAAAAGAATGCAGATGTGACAGCGTAAGAACCGTGTTAGAACTGTATCATGTAGACAAATATGCTTCTGGGTCATATCATTGTTCCATGTAAATCATGATGCATTTGATAGTCTATTATGAAGAGAACAAATCTCAAAAGGAAAAAATCTTCACTTTTACTATTTTATGTTTACTATCACAGAAAAGAAGAAATACATGAATTTTACACTGACCAGATAATATTCAAATTTACCACAGTAAAAAGAAATAGGTAAGATTCATTAGAAGCTGTAGGAATTAAGAATTTAGAATTAAGAAAATATGTATATGTAATCAACCAAAAAGATAATGCAGGAGGTTGCAAGGGTAAGGATTTCTTAAGTATTATTATGGATCTCACACAGTATGAGGTGCTTTTGAAACCGCACCTCACATGGAACTTGAACCCACAGTCTTCGATTGAAATTGCACAACTTGTCTAAAGATTTAATGAAGTTCAGGTTCTTTATGTCTCCTCACAGAAGGAATTTAGTGAGAGGTAAAGTGATAGGCAAGACGTCGAAGAGGAACTAAAGAGCCTCTTGATGACAATAAGAGGGAGGATGAAAGAGCCAGCTTGAAACTAAATATTAAAAAAAAAAACTAAGATCATGGCATCCAGCCCCATTACTTCAAGGAAAATAGAAGGGGAAAAGGTGGAAGTAGGAATGGATTTCCTCTTCCTGGGCTCTAAAATCACTGTGGATGGTGACTGCAGCTATGAAATCAGAAGATGACTGCTTCTTGGCAGGAAAGCTGTGACAAACGGAGACAGGGTCTTGAAAAGCAGAGACGTCACTCAGCCGACAAAGGGCCACATAGTCAAGGCTCTGGTCTTCCCAGAGGTCACATACTATTGTGAGAGCTGGAGTATAAAGAAGGCAGAACGCCAAAGAATTGATGCCTTTGAACTGTGGTGCTGGAGAAGACTCCTGAAGGTCCCTTGGACTGCAGGGAGTTCAAACCAGTCACTCTTAAGGGAAATCTACCCTAAATACTCATTGGAAGGACTGACGCTGAAGCTGAAGCTCAGTATTTTGGTCATCTGATGCAAACAGCCGACTCATTGGAAAAGTCCCTGATGCTGGGAAAGACTGAGGGTAGAAGGAGAAGAGGGAGTCAGAGGATGAGCTGGCTGGATGGCATCAACAATGCAATGGACACCAACCAGGGCAAACTTCTGGAGATGGTGAAGGGCAGGGAGGCCTGGTGTGCTGCATTCCATGGGTTCGCAATGAGTCAGATACAACGGGATGACTGAACAACAATTACAAGTAGATTTATTAATACAGGATGCTTGTGAAGAACACAAGTGGGCAATCAAGAAGGCTCTTCCCTGAGAACTAATTGGGCTACAATTTTATAATCAAGGGAAAAGTGCATAGGGAGAGAACAACACCTTCTTCCTCTTTCTCTGGGTAGACTTCAGGCTCACATCATGAGCTTCTCCTTCACATTAGGTGAAAGAGTGCTTGACCCTATATGGGCAAACCAGGACTGTCACAGAGCTTTTCAAATCAATAGAAGGGTGGGAACATCTACTCAAATATGTTAATTAATCATCTCAGGTTTCCATTTTATGTGGCTCTTCTACTTTGGAAAGACTTGCCTGGTGTCTCAGAAGATAAAGAAGAGTTCCATCCCTGGGTCAGAAAGATCCCCTGGAGAATGGAATGGCTACCCACTCCAGTATTCTTGCCTGGAAAATCCCATGGATAGAGAGCCCAGTAGGCTACAGTCCATGGAATCGCAGAGTTGGACATGACTGATGGATTACTTTCTACTTTGAAAAGGTGACTTTTCCTTATATTCCTATCCTTGATACATGTAGAAGTGCATGACCAAAGGATCATTACATTGCTGATCACCACCAGGGTGCAAACCTCATTTTTTTCACTTAATGGCTTGGAGCAAATCTAATGCTTTTATTTATTGTTTTATTGTTAGGCAAGCCTGCTTCATTTCCTGAAGTTCTGATAGTTTTCCTGAGTAATCATTAACTTATAGTGATCTCCCAAATTTCCCTAAATCTCCCTCTCCATTTATAATCCCCTAGTGAAATTTCTAAAACTACCTGTGTAACTGTACTCTATCTGTATCATTTTTACATAATTTTATCTCATTTAATATTGATAATGATCCTAAAGTGTAGGTATTATTAAATCAAGTTTTTAGAAGCAGAGAGAGGAAAAGGTCTTTATTTTTGTCCCTTCTTACACCTATTAAGTGACTTATTTGAGATCCAAAGATAAAGTGTCCAATTCCTAATTCTTTGCACATTTTATTACTATCTTGATTAAATCATTTTAATACTAATTTAAATATATATCTACTTAAATATCTATCCAACTCAAATATTTAATATACATAATCAGAGGGTCCTGATTATGTCTCCTGATACAAACTTCTCCAACTTGCAGACTCTCCTAGATTTGAACAGATTTTTCAGAACAAAGGTGTGTTCACCTCTGCCTGTCCCCAGGAAGTGGCACTAACATTTACCAGTACAGTGTTGCTATGGCATTATAAGAATATAAAATGTAGGTATACATTTATATATAAGCATGTAAAATTTAGATTTAGCCTTTCATAATTTGCTTTGTTCATAAAAAGAGGATATTTCATACATTTGATGGTTCACTCTTGTGTTCCTCAAATCTTATTTGGCGAAAAGTCCCATGACAAATGGTTTGTTGGATGCAACCCTCAGATGGTAGAAGAAGCAAAGCTTACTCCGTAGCAAGATTGGTTGTTTAAATCCCAGATCATTTTATTTCCTAAATTCAGGTTGTTTTGCAAGTTATTTCATGGCCCTCTGCCTCAATTTTCTCATCTGTTTACAGGGTACTAAGTATTAGATGTATTAGGTATCAAGTATCAGAGCCTCAGGGTCTGTATTAATGCTAGAAACTCTATTAATCAAAAGTCACATGCTTTTGAAAAGCACCACAGACTTTTTTTTTTTCCTAAGTAGAAACAAACGGCTTGCATTTTCCTCAACAGAACAAAAAAATCACACGTTATCTACTATATTCTTATCTGTCCATATTCCTTTGCCTCTTATTATTTATTTTAGTTTTTGCTAAAATAAAATTTGTTGTGAAGGATAAAGGAGATAATTAATGTAATTACAGTTGAAGAATATTCAGGATATAGATTGGTAAAATACCCAGAACTTTTTGAACCTTATTCTTACACAGTCATTATTCAATCTAGACATTTATGTTTCCCTTAAACAAGTATTAACTCACACTACATGGTTATTAACAAAATTTTCAAATTAGGAAGCACTGTTAAAGACACATTTGTAAATGTGGATACATTCCTAAAGTCCTAGGAACTGATTTTAAAATCTGTAGAAAGTTGAAAGCTCACATATAAAATTATGTTTCTATACTAAACTTTAGAGCTATATTTATCTTTCTCTTAGCTTGAACTTTTAAAATAATAATTCTAGGAATTATAAATACACATGCACATATGCTGATAAATATGCACACACACAGAGTATGCATGAACTTAGAATTTTAATTCAGATTTGGGGTAAGTTATGGGTGATGGTTAGAATAAAGACTAAACGCTGTAACAAGGGACTGAAAACAACAGTATCTTTAAAAGTTCTGTACTTCTCTTTTAATTAGTAGTCTGTTTCTGTTCCAGAGCTGCTGTGCCATCTCCACTGTGTCAGAGACACCGATGTTTTCCATCTTGTTGCTCTCTCGCTGCTAGAATAGCACCCTAATCTGCAGAGCAAAGGGCTTCCTAGGTGCAATGGTGGTAAAGAACCTACCTGTCAGTACAGGAGACATAAGAGATGCGGGTTTGATCCCTGGGCCAGGAAGAGCCCCGGGAGGAGGGCATGGGAACCCAGTTCAGTATTCTTGCCTGGACTATCCCGTGGACAGAGGAACTCAGTGGGCTACAGTCCATAGGGTCGCCAAGAGTTGGACAGGACTGACGCGACTTAGCATGCACACACATGCACAGAGCAAAAGGTAGTTCACCCCTTCATCTACATTCCATCCCTGGAAAGGGGAAATGAGAGATTGGGAAGGCATGAACTTTTCAGCTTTCTAAGCACTACCTAATTGTTGGAAATGTCAGTTCCACTCATTTTCATTGACCAGAAACTAGTTATATCACCATCTTAGCTGCAAGAGAGGTGAGGAAATCTAATCTTAGCTGGGTAGACATGAGTGAGTCCAGTTAAGGCTTATATAGAAGTGGAGATCTGACAGACAGAGTGCCTTATGAACCATGGACGGAGGTTCATGACTTTGTACAGGAGACAGGGATCAAGACCATCCCCAAGAAAAAGAAATGCAAAAAGACAAAATGGCTGTCTGAGGAGCTTACAAATAGCTGTGAAAAGAAGAGAAGTGAAAAGCAAAGGAGAAAAGGAAAGATATACTCATTTGAGTGCAGAGCTCCAAAGAATACAAGGAGAGATAAGAAAGCCTTCCACAGTGATCAGTGCAAACAGAGGAAAACAATAGAACAGGAAAAAACTAGAGATCTCTTCAAGAAACTTAGAGATACCAAGGGAAGATTTCATGCAAAGATGGACTCAATAAAGGACAGAAATGGTATGGACCTAACAGAAGCAGAAGATATTAAAAAGACGTGGCAACAATACACAAACTACTCAAAAGAGATTTTCAAGACCCACATGATAACGATGGTATGATCACTCACCTAGAGCCAGACATCCTGGAATGTGAAGTCAAGTGGGCCTTAGGAAGCATCACTGCAAACAAAGCTAGTGGAGGTGATGGAGTTCCAGTTGAGCTATTTCAAATCCTGAAAGATGATGCTGTGAAAGTGCTGCATTCAATATGCCAGCAAATTTGGAAAACTCAGCAGTGGCCACAGGACTGGAAAAGGTCAGTTTTCATTCCAATCCTTAAGAAAGGTGATGTCAAAGAATGCTCATACTACTGCACAATTGCACTCATCTCACATGCAAGTAAAGTAATGCTCAAAATTCTTCAAGCCAGACTTCAATTGTACATGAACCATGAACTGGATTTAGAAAAGGCAGAGGAACCAGAGATCAAATTGCCCACATCCGCTGGATCATCAAAAAAGCAAGAGAGTTCCAGAAAAACATCTATTTCTGCTTTATTGACTATGCCAAAGCCTTTGACTGTGTGGATAACAATAAACTGTGAAAAATTCTGAAGGACATGGGAATACCAGATCACCTGAACTGCCTCTTGAGAAACCTGTATGCAGGTCAGGAAGCAACAGTTAGAACTGGACATGGAAAAACAGACTGGTTCCAAATCGGGAAAGGTGTGCATCAAGGCTGTATGTTGTCACCCTGCTTATTTAATTTATATGCAGAGTACATCATGAGAAACACTGGGCTGGAAGAAGCACGTGCTGGAATCAAGATTGCTGGGAGAAATATCAATAACCTCAGATATGCAGATGACACTGCCCTTATGGCAGAAAATGAAGAACTAAAGAGCATCTTGATGAAAGTGAAAGAGGAGACTGAAAATGTTGGCTTAAATATCAACATTCAGAAAACTGAGATCATGGCATCTGGTCCCATCACCTCATGGCAAACAGATGGGGAAACAGCAGAAACAGTGGCAGACTTTATTTTTTTGGACTCCTAAATCATTGCAGATGGTGACTGCAGCCATGAAATTAAAGATGCTTACTCCTTAGAAGGAAAGTTATGACCAACCTAGATGGCATAGTAAAAAGCAGAGACATTACTTTGCCAACAAAGTTCCATCTAGTCAAGGCTATGGTTTTCCCAGTGGTCATGTATGGATGTGAGAGTTGGACTATAAAGAAAGCTGAGTGCCGAAGAATTGATGCTTTTGAACTGTGGTGTTGGAGAAGACTCTTGAGCATCCCTTGGCCTGCAAGGAGATCCAACCAGTCCATCCTAAAGGAGATCAGTCCTGGGTGTTCATTGGAAGGACTGATGATGAAGCTGAAACTCCAATACTTTGCTCACCTGATGCGAAGAGCTGACTCATTGGAAAAGACCCTAATGCTGGGAAAGATTGAAGGCAGGAGGAGAAGGGAATGACAGAGGATGAGATGGTTGAATGACATCACCGATTCAATGGACATGAGTGTAAGCTCCGGGAATTGGTGATGGACAGGGAGGCCTGGCGTGTTGCAGTCCATCTGTTGCAAGAGTTGGACATGAGTTAGAGAATAAACCACCAACCCCAGAGCTCTGTTTGGGGGTTCAGGGTGGGAAGTTCCCTGGGTAGGGACAGCAAAATGTTACTGTGGGCTTCAGGAAGAGGACATAGGAAATAATACTCAATGTCTTTTCAGTATTGATAAGCTACAAAAGATGTGTTGTTTATGACCTCTTGCTCTCTTTCCTTTACTAAGACAACACCCCAAAGTTAAACATAGCAAAAACTAAAACAAATAATAAGGTACAAAAGAATATGGACAGTTAAGAATATAGTAGATAACTTGTGAATTTTTTGTTCTATTGAGGAAAATGCAAGCCGTAATTTTTTCTACTTAGAAAAAAAAAGTCTGTGGTGCTTTTCAAAAGTATGTGACTTGATTAATAGAGATTCTAGCATTAATCCGGACCCTGAGGCTCTCATACTTGATAAAACAAAACAAAATACGGTTAAGCTTTTGAAAGTCTAGTACGTTTTTTCCAAAAGGTTTCATGTTTGCTTAGGATTGAGATGTTATAAATAATGTATAGTTGCTCTTAATTTTAATTTCTTTTTAAAACATTTTAATTTCTTAAACTTTGATTAAAAAAAGAAAAAAAAAAAAGCATTTAGTGCCTGACAGCCTCTGCATTCAGTCTAAGCTCTGGCTGCACTATCTGAAGAATGAGCCTCTGTGTGGCTGCTCCAAAACGCATCTTCCTCTTGGATTCTGAGAGGTAACATCGCATGCTGCAGAGACAATGGGCTTCCTCCTCCCAGTAGATCATGTGGGCACAGGGAAGAGCAGAACTTGTAATTAAAATAAAAACACCATCAGTGTGAAAAATAAGAGATTAGATACAGTCCAAGAAGGTATTAGTGAGTTGGAATGTCAGATTGAAGGATTATTTCAGAAGGTATCAAGATACACTAATGTCATATTTTTTAAAATAGTGAAGAACCTAAGAGACATATAAGATAGAAAGAGTAGTGCATTGAGGTTTTTAGTATGGAAGAATTATTTAACTCGTAAGCAAGTAAGCCAAGCACATCTAAATGTATAAGTCATGAAAGTATAAAGCTGTATTTATTTTTTTTATGGAAAAAAGGGGGACAAAAAAAGAAGATTATTTCTAAGATTATTGTTAAACATAAAACAAAAGTCAAGAGATCAACGAAATGGGCATTTTTAGCTAGAAAAATATATTTAAAGAATGACAGATCAAATGACACTTGGACAAGATTTGGACAAGATTCATGACACTGTTTCAGAGAGGGTTTCCTTTCTGATAAAATACAGTTATCACACAAGAGAAAGGACTTGAGTGAAATTGAAGATGTGGTTAGCTTTCCACATGAGGCTACAATGAGTAATATGTTTAAAAGAAATTCAAGAGTTTCTACAAATAATCTCTTGAGGTAACACGATGCTGAAGTCACTAGTACTGCCACCGAGATTCACTGTGAGTTGGTTTGGAAATTATATTTGCTTCTGAATAGACAACTGAAGCCACGAAGAGATGGCAACATCTGACATGTTGCTATGGTAGCATTTCCTTCCCAGCTGAGGAAGCTATGTACAAGAGAGGATATAGGTCAGAAAGCATTTACACTGACAAAACAACTGCATATTAAAATCAAACTCTTTTGTACACGTCATATACCAAAGGAGAATTGTAAGTCCTAGTTTCAGGCTAAAAACAGACATCTTCAGAGTGATATAGCAAGCTACACAATGAGACACAGGACCTTTGAGGTCAGGAGTACTCTCTTTTTTGCATATTGGCAGTTCAATTTTTAAAAATGGGGTCATGATAAAACTTTTTCCTATGGGTTTCATCTGAATTCCTTGAAATAGAGATGAAGAATTCTCCCAGAAGGCAATTCATTTCACAATAAATTACTCCAGGATAAGAAGAATCAACTCTATGCTCAATAAATACCTGGGCCTTATTAATTTTGTGCCCTTATTAATGACCAAAATTTCTGAAATGCAATTGAAGTCAGCTATAACTAAAGAAAAGGAGAAAATAAGGGTGAGAAATGAAGAAAGCGATGGAGTAAAATTAGTCAAATCCCAGATTTAGAAAGAATGAAAAGAAGAAATAACAAAAGTGCAAAAGAAGAAAGGAAGGAAAAATGGAAGGGAAAAGAAAAAAAGGGAAGGAAGGAAGGGAGGGAGGGAGAAAAGAAAGATATCAGGAAGTAATAGTCTCCACAGTGAAGAATGAAGGTGGCATTTTCAAGACAGAGGATGAAATGAAAATTTGTAGTTTGCCTTCACCACATCCATCAATCCCCAAGCCATCAGACAAATCTCACTTTTCTTATCTGGGGAATTCACACTTTGTAGTTTTATTAACTTTGTTTTGGATGAGGTTAACTGGATGTCTAGTTCTAAGGGTAGTATCTAGTAGGCTTAAACTAGTAATAGATCTCATTCTTCACTGAACAAAGTGATTAATTAAGAGATAGGCAGATGATCCAATCTGAGTCAGTACTTACATGTTCTTTGGAATTTCTGAGAAAGAAGAACTCTTTCAATAGTCTCCTGGAGTGGCAGTATGAAGATGAGTTCTCTCCAGCCATATTAGGATCACTAGGCAAAAGCTTGAAGGTAGTAGAAACCATCAGTTGAGACTGGGGATGGAGATACCCCAGAGAAAGATGAGCCAAGACATGAATTGTGACATTTCAGCCTTGGAGCAAATCACAGCAGAAGGCAGAGCTGCCCATGGACTATTTAGTTGCAGGGACAATCATATTCTTGATTTTCCTAAGACATTTTGAGTTGAGTTTTCCATTTCTTGATTTGGGAAAGAATCCTGATAAAATTCCGCTTACTTCTCAAACCTTCCCCCTCTATGAAGCCAAAGGAAGGTAACTGAAGTAAGTGAAGCACAAAATAACGATTGTATCCTTGGGTTCAGAATCCATGAAAATCCCTGAAACATGCTTTTGCAGCCTCCCATATGCAAGGCACTAGAAAGGATATGAACATGAACAAGATGAAGTCTGTCACATTAAAGGTACAGAAATGAGCAGGAGACTAGGATAGTTAGCAGATAATTAGCAATGAGTTAGATATTTTCACGATTTACAAATGAGAAAACTGAGGCACTGAATCTACAAAATTGCCTCAAGAGGTGCCAGAAGGGATGTAGGATAGAGCTGTGAAGCAAGACGCAGGAAGGAGCAGGAATCCCAACAATTAGTGTTAAATACTATGTGTTGTATGTATTAAATTCATCTACCATATATGCCATCTGTTAATTGTTATGTCTATTAGCAATACAAACAGTGTAACTGTTGTTACCATTAAAGAATAGAGATGCAGACATAGAGGATGACATGTGGACACATGGGGGAAGATTGAAGTGTGATGAACTGAGAGATTAGGATTGACATATGTATTACACACTACCATGTGTAAAATACATAATGGGAAGCTGCTTATAGCACACAGATCTCAGCTCAGTGCACTGTGACGACGTAGGAGGTGGGATGGGGTGTGGGGTGGGTGGAGGTCTTAGAGGGAGGGGATAAATGTGTACATACAGCTGATTCATGTTCTATAACGAAAACTAACACAACATTGTGAAGCAGTTATACTCCAATTAAAGAAAAAATTAGATTATGTTCTGTCTCTGTTTCCTAGGAAACGAAATCCCTTGGTTTTCCTCAGTGATAGAGGTTTCTTGTTACTGATGGTGGGCCCCGATAGTTTATACTAATGACTTAATGGTGGAGCCCTAGTGAACTTATACTAAAAGATGATTTAGGATGGTGTAAGCCACTGTAGAAAGACTAATCATGTGATTAAAGGGTTGGAGCTTTGAGCCACAAGCTACCAGCCAAAGTTGGAGAATGACTTCATTCAGGTAGCCAGTCAATTGCATCTGTATAAGGAGACTGCAGTGAAAGTTCTGGAACTGGAAACTGAGTGAAGCTTCCTGGTTCGTGAATACACTGATATGATGGGAGGTTAAGATCCCCTGATTCCACGAGGAGAGGACCTAAACGCTCACTGTTCCTTCCCAGAACTCACCCTCTATGCCTTTTCATTTGAGTGGTCCTCTTTCTTTGTAATCTTCATAATAATACCATAATCATATGAACAGCGTTTTTCTGAGTTCTCTGAGTTATTCTTGAAAATTATTAAGCTTGAGAAGATCGTGAGAACCTCCAAATTTATAGCCAGTCAATCAGAAGTGCACACGGCTCCGATGACTGCTTCAGTGTGGCTGGCATCTGAAGTAAGATTAATCTTTATGGGGACTATGCCCTTTAACTTACGGAGTAAAGACTAACTAACTTGAGGTAGTTTGTGCTAGAATTTAATTGCAGTACACCCAGTACTGCAATTTGGGTTTGGCTTTGAAATGAAACAATAACATAATACCGTAATGAAACTTCTGGGCCTTTACTAAAGCTAAGAAAAAACACTGTACCTCAAATCTGAGGGGTATTTAAAGAAATACAGTAGTAGGGCTTCCAAGGTGGTGCTAGTTGTAAAGAATCTGCCTCCCAATGCAGGAGATGTAACAGTCCTGTGTTCAACTCCTGGGTCAGGAAGATCCCCTGGAAGAGGCATGGCAACCCACTCCAGTATTCTTGCCTGGAGAATCCCAGGGACAGAAGAGCCTGGCAGGCTGGGGTCCATAGGGTCACAAAAAGTCGGAAATGACTGAAGCAAGTTAGCATGCACGTACACAATGGTATTTAAGGAAAAATATAAATGTCTCCTTGGCTTTTTCTCCAGTAAGGCATACCTGGGGTTCCTCCAGTAAGGCATACCTGAAGAGTTTTAGGGAGTGGCTGGAACTTTTAGGGAACAGTTTGATGAGAGACTTGGGAAAAGGGTTTTCTACAGCCTCTAAATTAGAGCTACTTTGTTCACAGCTCATGATTTGAGGATGAAAACAAACATGAAATTTGGCTTCACACGAAGGCAGCCAGATATGACTTTCCTTCTGCTCCTGGTTTTGTAATAGGGAGAGAGTGCTTTCCAGATATTTTGCTTGCTGTCACAATCAGCTGAGGTAAGTGACAGGAGGGAGCTTCTGAGGCTCAAGGGATTATGTGGCTCCAGAGTCTGTAAGAAGTGGATCCAGAGTTTATCTTCAGGTTATTTAATTGCCACTTCTTATTTTTTGTGCCATAGTATACTGGTCTAACGTGAGCTTTTGCTAAATCCATAAACAGGGAACATTTATTTACATATTCATTATTTATGATTATTTTTATGGCGCCTGAAAGAGTACTTCCTCAATTTTCCTCCAATCTATAATATTTTGCAAACAATCTCATTCCCCACGAGAAAAAGACTTTACCAGAAAACCAATAGCATTGCCAGGAAGTAGAGTGTGCTGATTTCATGTCATTGATTGTGATGTATAGTGTCCGGCACAGTCGTTAATATTTTCTCCAGCAAACTTCAGCCACACCAGAGCCAGCACAGATTTGGATGCTGACAGTGAGTGAGAGATAAGTGTGGTTGTAAAGAACTTACTTATGAATCATGAACCTAATTAAGTTTTAAAAAGAAGAAATGTGGTAGGTGTGAATAGTGAGGGTGTGGAGGGGTCGGTGGACAGAAGGACTACAAGAGGAAAAGAAGTGTTTTTGTGGAGCACTTATAAGGGCAAAGTGGCAGGAAGTGTGGGTAGATGCCAAGATATTGTTCTGGTCTCATCTTAAGTCTTCTGAATCCCGAAGGCCAAGAAGCTCAGACAGCTTGGTTGGATTTACAAGAAAAGATTTATAGCTCAAACACTGGTAGACTCAGAAAGTGAAAGTGAAAGTGAAATCGCTCAGTCGTTTCCAACTCTTTGGGACCCCATGGACTGTAGCCTATTAGTCTCCTCCATCCATGGGATTTTCCAGGCAAGAGTCCTGGAGTGGGTTGCCATTTCCTTCTCCAGAGGATCTTCCCGACCCAGGGATCGAACCTGAGTCTCCCACATTGTAGGCAGACGCTTTACTGTCTGAGCCACCTGGCTGGACTCAGAAGCAAACACTAAAACTCAGTATATTTTAAAATCCTACAGACCGAAATGTAAAGTTCTTACTGCTGTGACTATTTTGTTCATGATTTATTTTGAAGTTATTGGTAGTATTAGACAAATTTTCATGTAACAATATATGCTGTACGCTGTCATGTCAGACTCTTTGCAACCCCATAGACTGCAGCCTGCAGGGCTCCTGGGTCCATGGAATTTTCCAGACAAGAATACTGGAGTGGGTTGCCATTTCCTCCTCCAGATGATATTCCAGACCCAGGGACTGAACGCGTGTCTACTGAGTCTCCTACATTGGCAGGCGGATTCTTTACCACTGAGCCACCTGGAAAGCCCATGGGACAGTATACTAGACCTTTGAAAACAGTGCTCCCCAAGGCATTCCTGAAATCAGGCACAGAACAACTTACCCATTCTACCTGTTGCTCCAGGAGATTGGAGGTCAGTTCAGTCACTTAGCAAGACATGCAAACCCTTTCCTCTGTCAGTCTGTTCTGTCACCCCCACTCTCAGCCAAGGGCACACCATGTGCATTCCAAAAAGCAAATAGGAAGCCAGTATAGTATATTCTTTAGATCTATTATGAAGCCAGTGTAATTTGTTTCATAAATATATGAATAATGTTATTTTACAGTGTGCTACATACAGTTTTAAATATTGAATCACTTAATTCTAAATTAGTAGTACTTACTCTGTAGGTTCACTTTTCATTACATGCATTTTTCAAGTAAATTGAACTATAGAATTTACTATAGAACTGAGGTTATAGCTAGTAAGTGGCATGATTTAAGCCCAGACCATCTGGCTCCAAAACCATGCACTAACCCTTTTCTGTCTCTCAGTGGCCCTTAAAAACATTAGGCTTCTGCCAGTGGGAGAGTTGGAAGAGGTACTCAAGGAAATGAGAACAAAATGGTCAAACATATGGAGAGGAATAGCTATCATTTGAAAATTACAGTGTGCTCAGGCTTATTTGATGATGGAATGGAATAAGAGTAGAAATTGAAAATAGTTATGAGTAATGATATAAATTACTCTAATAAAATGCAAAACAAATATTTTGGGTGAAGGTGAGAAATTTCTGTGTATTGACAGCATCTTCCTGAAACTCAAGCCCTTGGCTAGATATGAAATTCCCCTTTCCAGGGAGCGTGGTGAGGGTCTCCAAGACCAGTCCAAGTTCAGCGATTCACTAGAGGGACTCCCATGACTCAAGATGTAATTTTACTCCGGGCTAAGATTTTTCTACAGTGAAAGGATACAAAGCAAAATCAGAAAGGGAAATATACAAAATGTAGAGAAAACCAGGAACCAAGTTTGGAGAATCTTTTGCCCATGGAGTCACACAATACACACCTTATCCAGCAGAGGTTCCATGTCCAAGAGTCTTACGAAGGACTGGTTATATAGGAACTCTGTCTAGCACATTTCCAAATTCTAGAATCCTCAAAGGAGAGTAGGGCTTCAGCATGAACCATATTGTTTGTACAAACTGTTCATGTACAATGAGACATTCTTGTCACTTAAGGAAGTTTCACATCACTGTTGGGAACTGTTTATCAGCCAAGTTCCCAGGTGCAAGCTAGAGTCAACCTTGCAAGCAGGATTTTCTGTAACTAGACAGTCTCAGGCCTACTACACCCTTTCCTGCACAGAAGGTCTCCAGAGAATTTATAAGATAAAGGATATTGCCTTTTACTCCAAGTATGGAATCCCAAGTGAAAGATGCATCCATGTTCTCATTAATAAGTTAATTTATTTCATATATACTTGTGATATGATGGAGACACTAAATCATAGTACTCAAAGTGGTCTATCTGTAGACAGTTGTTGAGGCCTCGGGCTGAGAATAAATAGCTGCAAAACACCTTCACGTTCAAAAGTATAAAGTAAGTCATTTTGCATGTCTTGCAAAGAAGGTAGTGCAAGTAAATTGGGTAAACCTTAGCCTACACCCTACTTTAAGGGTTTACAGGGTGGTGATGGTAGAGAGCTTAAGGAAACCCATATGCTCAGAAAAATGAGAGGACTCTTGGTTTCATCCTCATGGTAACACATGAATTTCCATATAGAAACCTAGGGAAAGAGAAGGCCCACCAGCTATGGTTGTAATGCTGGGGCTTGTAGATTTTAATTTAGAGAAAATAAAGACAGGTAATATTTCTGAAAGAGTTGAATTTTCTGATGAAAAGTTCACTTCTGACACAGTGTCTATAGACTAAGTGGAAAAATCAGAAATAGTATAGAAAAAAGGGTTGATTGGCTTTAAAACAGACCAAAACTGAAAGATGGAAAAATGATGTGGACAATATTTTAATGAATATGGATGAATATGTGATATGATAAATATCATATAATAATATTTGTAATAAATTGATATGATGGGATGCAAGGTTATCTGTTTCTTTTGTTTAGTAAGTATTACTAATGCACAGTTATATCTAGGAATAGTCCAGGCAGGTTGGATTTGAAAGAAAATGTCTTTACACCAGAATCTCAAACATCAATAGACATACAAATATACACTAAAACTCAGTATCTTTATATCATAGACACTTGAAAATAATACTGTCAATGTTGGGACTATTTTGTTTGTAACTCATTTTGAAGTTGTCGGTAATGTTTACCAAATTTTTTCATATAAGTACTCCAGACCTTTCAAAACATGTATTTTTTAACAGAGAAGAAATTATTATAATCTCAATAGATTTAAATTTGTGGCCCCATGACATGCCGGCCATTTTTCATTCAGTGGTATTTAGACACATTAAATAGTGATATGGGTGTCCCTGGGGACTCAGTGATAAAGAATCCACCTGCCAATTCAGGAGTCTCGAGTGTGATCCCTGGGTTGGGAAGATCCCCTGGAGAAGGAAATGGCAACCCACCCTAGTATTTTGCCTGGGAAATCCCATGGACAGAGGAGCCTGGTGGGCTACAGTCCACGAGTCGAAGAAGAGTTGGACATGACCCAGCAACTAAACAACAACAACAGATAGTGATATGCTGTGTGCTTAATTGCTCAGTCGCATCCGACTCTTTGTGACCATAGCCCACCAGGCTCCTCCACCCGTGGGGATTCTCCAGGCAAGAATAGGGAGTGGGTAGCCATTTCCTCCTCCAGGGATCTTCCCAACCCGGGGATCAAACCCAGGTCTCCATTGCAGGCAGATTCTTTACCATCTGAGCCACCAGGGAAGCCCAGTGATATACTTAGTACAATGTGAAAGTTGCTCATTTGGTTGTTAAATTTGATGTTGTTGTTTCACTCTTTCCCAATACTTTGTGTTTGATTTTTCAATAATAATGAAATACATTTCAAAATGAAAAAAAAATAACATATCCTCTGGAGTGAAATAAAATAAATGAATTAATAGTAAACAACTTACATTAGAATATCAGTTATAAAATCTGATTTACCCACACTATGTGTGGGTAAATTTTCTATACTGTAGAATGTTGAAATGACTTTTTTTCATATAGTATCTTCTTTCTAATTCTTCTGCATATAATAATTCAAATGATATTTATACACATACATTTACATAGTAAACCAATTTTCTAATTAAAAAAAACTATAGAGATTCTTATTCTCTGATCTAGTATCTTTCATACTTTTTTCTGAAATACAATGTGAAACTTTATTAATTAAAGAATTTAGCAGTTCTGAATGTTTAATTTCATAAACCTTTTCAGACCTTCAGGAGAATGTCTACTGTAGTTGAATGCAATTAGTAATAAGCTTTAGTAATTTTCCACAATGATTATTACACACTTTTGTTTTCAAGTTACAAATGTTCTTTTAAAAAAATGTTTCCTTTTACTTTTGCTCCAAATATTCAGAATACTAGCAAAAGCTTCATCTTCAGATAATTTGATTTGTCAAGGAATAGCTTCTGCTGCTTTTGGTTTTATCATTTATATGGTACTAAAGCCCATTTAAATTCAATGAATATTAACAGATTTACTGGAAATATGCCATTATCCTCTTTCATTTAATGGGTGACTTCAAAAGAAAAATAGACAAGAAAAATAGACAAGAAAAATAAATAAAGGAGGTTAAATAATGAAACGTAACAGGTAGTGTAAAGATTTTAGAGTGTTTTTTTTTCTTTTGTAGTCTTATGCCAGTGAAAATGTTAGACTTTTGTGTTTTCTTCTTGCCCTGGGCTCTCATGTCCCTGAAGAATTACTCCCTTAAAATCAGAGAGAAAATAAAGACATACTCGCATTTAAACAAATACTGCAAACATTAAGTAAACAGAACTGTCTGTGTTCTTTTAAAATTTCCTTTCAGTGGAATCCTGTTAAAGAAGTTTTTGTTCTGCCAATATCTCTCATTCGGGTGCCTTGGAGACAGGAGGTGCGGGTGGCAGTGACTAACCAAATGAGCAACTATTATTTATTTGTCCAAACAAACTTGGACAGATTATACTTGTGATAGCCTCCTGGAAGGAATCAAAACCATTGACTACAGAGTAAGACAATCTAAGAGGGCAGTAGGGTTTTTGTTTGCTTGTTTTGTTTATTGTTTTTGGCCACTCCATGCAACCTGCAGGATCTTAGTTCCCCACACCAGGGATGGAACCCATGCCCCCTGCAATGGAAGCGTGGAGTCCTAACCTCTGGACCGCCAGGGAATTCCCAGTAGTGGGGTTTTAACTGGTGGCATACTAAGTAATCTGACCCCCCCAAAAATCATTAACCTTTGTTGACCATCTACATTGTGAAGTAATGAGCAAGTTTTTGGAGTTGCAAAGACTCCAAATATCCCTAGCCTTGAGTTTCTTGCAGACTAGTGTGGACTGCAGACACATCACTTTAGTAGGGCTTTCAGGTGTTAAGTGTTAAAATACACTTGCTTTTACCACAGTCTTCCCCATTTCTATATATGATTGCTCCATTCTTCCAGCTAAGTCATCTTTGACGCCTCTTTTTTCTCATATCTCTGCATTGAAGCTGCAGGCAAATTCTGATGACTCTACCACAAAACATGTACAGAATCTGACCATCTCTCACCAACTCCACTCTCTGGCCAAACCCACTATCATCTCTTATTTGGATTATTAAATAAAATCCAATCTGTTCTCCCCGCTTCCATTTTTGGGCCTTGTAAGTGTATTTTCAATATGGCAACAAGACTGCTCCAATTAAAATATGTCTGATGGTTTAACTTGGACAAACCCTGCCAGTTGCTTTCCATTTCACTCAATACACTTTCCATTTCACTCCCTGCATGCCTCCCAGACTTCCAGTCTCCCCACTCATCCACTCTCCCCGTTCTGGCTTCCTTGCCCTTCCTTGAGCTTAACATGCTCACTTGCACCACAGATCCTCTCTCCCTTCCTATTTTGTTTCCTCTTGCTTGTAGTACTCTTTCCCCTTATCTTCTCATCTCTTTTGGTTCTTCACTCAGAAGTCATTTTCTCCATGAGGCCACCTGAGCACAGCCTATCTCAAATTATAATCATCCTAATTCCCCAACACTCCTTATTCTACTTCCTGACTTATTTTTTTCTCTATAGCACTTCCCACCATCTGATATCATAATTTTGTTTATGTGTTATTTGGGTCTACTGAATTGAATGTAACCTTCATGACTTTTTTGTTTGTTTTGTTTTACTCGATCCTCTGTCTCTAGCATTTAGAAGAATGCCCAACAGATAGCAGTTGCTCAGTCAGTAACTGTTGAATGAATTACTCTTTTTTGAAGTGCTGTCTGTTTCCTAAAGCAAACTTAGGCATTTTCTTTCTGGGTAGTCATAATAATTATAACAAACATGCAATTTATTTGTTCACATGTCAGGATGTATGACTGACTCTAACTACAGAGGCAGAGCTGGCTCCCTAATTTAGAGAGCCCAGGGCAAAATGTAAATATAAGTTCCTTGTTCAGAAATTAAGAATTTGGAGATGGCAACTGCCAAGTATTAAGCCAAGTGTGGGCCTCTTCTAAAGATAGGTTGTATGCCTCTGAAGCCAGCACTGAAGACGAACTATACATGTTTCCATTCATTTTCATATCACAAAACAGAGCAATGCCCCTAGCACATAGTAGGGTCTTCATAAATGCTTGTTGACTGAATGCATGTATCTATCTGAAAGAAGAAAAGAAGATAAAAGGAATTTAAAAATAGTTTGCTTATATAGTACCATCACAAAATCGTTTTGGAAACAATTAAAATGGGGAGACTGCCTGCTTCTGTGGGAGAAGGCGAGGGTAGGATGTTTCGAGAGAACAGCATGTATATTATCTAGGGTGAAACAGATCACCAGCCCAGGTTGGATGCATGAGACAAGTGCTCGGACCTGGTGCACTGGGAAGACCCAGAGGGATCGGGTGGAGAGGGAGGTGGAGGGGGCATCGGGATGGGGAACACATGTAAATCCATGGCTGATTCATGTCAGTGTATGACAACACCCACTGAAATGTTGTGAAGTAATTAGCCTCCAACTAATAAAAATAAATGGGAAAAAAAAAATGGGGAGCCTGAAGTAAGCTAAATGTGTTTTGCAAGTGACAGGACAACTTCAAGGGGAAATCAAGATGGTGTGTTACCCTTGATTTGAATTCACTGTTTCACTTTCTGATCCAGATTAATTTTCAGAACTTTCTAAGTTTTCTATTTCAGAAATCAAAATAAAAAACCCCAACAAGTCAGAGATATGATCCTGATCTACTCTGTCTTTCCAAATAAATCTTTATTTTATTCAGCATGTAAAGCAACATCCTTTAAGAAAATACTTCCTTAAATCATAAAGGTGATAGATTTGATCAGTGGTGCATATATCTTGTGATTTAACTGTAGTAACTGAAAATAAGCAATCTACTATCTAGACATCTTTTTCATTTGCTTGATACAAATAATCTATATACATCAGAATATATTTCTATAATCTTTATTTGATTACAAATAACTTGGTGCTCAACTCCCAAGTAGGACAGAGATTTTTAATATCAGTGTGGTCCTGTGGCATATTTTAGAGAAAACAGGAATTTGAAAATGAGCTTTAAATCCCAAGAGAATTTCCCTTAAATTTAGAAGCCATGTCTATTTACACATCACTAGAGAAAATGTTTCTTCTATTTTCTTGTTTACGGACTTAAAAAAAAAAAAAGCCTGTAGGTCTGCGAAATTTGCAATGTACTGAACAGACAGATGAAAATAGTTATGATTGAATTAATAAATATAAATAAGAGTGAGCCTTCTATAGCAGCAGGAGCAATGCAGGATCTTCAGTTAATCTATTCTTTCTTCATTTCCTCAAGATCAAGGCAGCCTTTTCTCATAAAGAACAACAATGATATGATAACACCTCATGTCTGTACAGCAGCTTTTATTTTTTCAAAGAAGTTTTTTTCTGTTCTCACAGTATCATTGTTAGGAAAATAGAACAGGTAGGTTATTTTTATATCCTTCAGAAAATTGTATATGCATTCACTGAGCATAATTTACAAAAATGGGAAAAAATGAGAAGGTAATGAATATGAGACTTCAGTGAGTATTTAGAGTAGATTAGTTTTACTATATTTAAAAATTCATGTTTTTAAAAATATTTTCTTATTGCCACTTAAGTATATCCAAACTTGTAAAATTGTAAATTTATTATCCACTTCTAAGCATTGTAAGAAGAGAGAAATAAAAGATTAATTCAGTGTAGAGATCAGTGTTATGGAGATTTTCATTCTTTCTTTGAAATCTATAAATCACTGTTATTTACCTAAAATTTGTAAATGTAAAGTATATGTTATAATTGCTTATGCAGTATTTTCTGAACATCATATAGGTATCTTTTTCTACATATGACACTCAAACCATACATGATAATTTACCATATATTGAAATTAGTATATTTGATGATATCCTCTGAATTCAGAAAATGACAAAGTACTGAATTATAGAATTTGATATTAATAAAAATTTCATGGAATGATATTATATCCAATAATTCTGTGTCACATATAACCACTGACTTAATTAAATCTTAAACAATTAATGTATTTCAAAACTTTTCTTCTGGACTAGAAAAATTCAATATGATTATTTTAAGAGTTAACTGGTTTCTTCCAGACAAATTAAAATCCAGTGGTCACTTTTCTGCATATATTCTATTCTTGATGTGTCTGAAGAAAGAAATAGTTAATGAGAATTGCAAAACCTGGAAAAAAGGGAAACAATAAGAGATCAAAATGTAATCAATAAGAATAATTTGTAAAGTTAACACAGTGTAATCACCAAAATGTATTCTGCAAAGGAAAAGGGAGGAAGGAGGGTGAGACCATTTCTGAGTAAGGTACATATATATCATTGTGAATAGGAAGTCAGCAGAGTAAGTCTTCTAGGGTAACCCAGCTGTCACCAAGTTCATTTACAGAGAGGGAGAAGGAATAGACTGCTCAATTTTAATTACATGGGCTATCACTGGGCTAGATGCTGTGATATATTGCTGATGTTTGGTGTTCATCATTTTTCTAATGTCATCACTTCCAAAAAACTGCCTCATCCTGAAAGATGGTCTGCAAAGGGTAGATGATAAACTGGAACACAATAATGTCCCCCATTCAGTCTTATCTTAATTGCCTCAGGATGAATACAATAGAGAATAAACATTTAAAAAGAGTATCAATGTTTATAAGACTGTCTTGTTTACCACCATCCTGAGACTAAACACTCTTACCAGTTGAAAACCTTTTAAGGAACTTTAGGTGAGTGCCCTGGTTGTTGTTCAGTTGCTAAGTTGTGTCCTGGTCTTTGCATGCCAGGTTTCCCTGCCCTTCACTATCTCCCAGAGCTTCCTCAAACTCATGTCCATGGACTTGGTGATGCTGTCCAGCCATCTCATCCTCTGTCACCCTCTTCTCCACCTGCCCTCAATCTTTTTCAGCATGAGGGTCTTTTCCAATAAGTTGGCTCTTCACATCCTGTGGCCAAAGTATTGGAGCTTCAGCATCAGTCCTTCCAATGAATATTCAGGACTTATTTCCTTTAGAATAGACTGGTTTGATCTCCTTGCTGTCCAAGGGATTCTCAAGAGTCTTCTCCAGCATCACAATTCAAACACATCAGTTCTTCAGCATTCAGCCTTCCTTATGGTCCAGTTCTCACATCTGTACATAACTACTGGAAAAACCATTCCTTTGACTATACAAAACTTTGTTGGCTAAGTGATGTTTGCTTTTTAATACTCTGTCTAGATTTGTCATAGCTTTCCTTCCAGGGAGCAACCATTTTTAAATTTCATGGCTACAGTGACTGTCTGCAGTGACTTTGGAGCCCAAGGTAAGAAAATATGTCACTGCTTCCACTTTTTCCCCATCTGTTTGCCATGAAGTGATGGAACTGGCTACCCTGGTCTTAGTTTTCTTGAATGCTGAGTTTTAAGCCAGCTTTTTCACTCTCTTTTTTCACCCTCTTCAAGAGGCTCTTTATTTCCTCTTTGCAATCTGCCATTAGCGTGGTTATCATCTGTATATCTGAGGTTGTTGATACTTCTTTGTGGATCAACATAAATTAAATTTGCTATCTTATTTTGGCCAAAACACATGTTATATATTTATTCTGTTATACTCTACACAATAACAACCTATACAGTCTTACAATTTCTTTGAATTCATACACTTCACTAGCTTTTATTGGTCTTCAACTGGGACTGGAGAATGAAGTACTATTTCTGAACCTCGATTTTGCAGTTGGCACAATGGAAGTCAAGGAATATGTAGATTTTGCTTCCCATTGTATCTCCAGCATCTAGTACAGCACCTGACACATGGTAGATGTTCTTTTCCCTTCCAGATTTCTTGAATGAATGAATGAAGCAATGAATGAAAGAGTGTATGATTGAATAGATTTACTAATGTCAAACATCTGCCTAGATTTAAGAAATTTGCCAGTGTACAGACTGCCAATCATGGTCAACTCACTGCCAAGATATGAAGTATTTTTTTTAATCACAAAGAAATGAAATCATTACCTCCCAGGAGAACAAGTTATTTTTTTTTTTTATAAAGCCGTTTAAAAAAATACATGTTTCTATTTTTTTGAACAATGCCACACACCATGTGGGATTTTAGTTCCCCAACCAGGAATTGAACCCAAGCCCCCAGCATTGGAAGTGGGGTGTCTTAACCAACTGAACCGCCATGGAAGTCCTGGATGACAACGATTTCCAGGCTCCATCCAGGCTGATCTAAGGATATTGCCTCCAGTTGGGACCTCTTGTGTGTGAACAGTTTCAAGGTCCTGGCTCCTATTGGATTAATTAGTCTGCTTAGGTCTCCATCCGGTTGTTCTACAGTGTATCCCATATACTTTATACTTAATTTTGTTTTATACTTAAACATATAAACAAAAACTTACCTCTGAAACCAAAAGTCCAAAGTTAATTCCAATTAATGTCAAAGCATTAGCATGATACCATGTGTTGATTTTATTTTCACAACCCTAAGGAAAAGAACTTACTTAGATTGGCTTGGAGATATAAATGGTTTTATACATAATTCCATTACAGAGAAGAGACAAAGAGATTAGTAATTTACCAAAGTCTAAAGAGCAAGTCAATATCTAACTGGAGACTGGTCTTTTTAGCCCAGAAAGCTTCATATAATAGCAGGATGACCCAGTTGCTACTTTTTAAGTTGCTAAGATGTTGTCAGGTAGTCGAAATCAGAAATTTATTAAGTTTTGAGAGGGATTTGATTTTCTGAACACTACTGAAATTCAGCAGGGTATATACTATTGCCTAACATGATATTTCCCAAAGAGAACCTTTTTTGGAGAATCCTCCAAATGGAGACTCCTTAAAGGGAGATTCCTTAATGGAAATTCCTTAAGTGGAGATTAAATGGAATCCTTAAATGGAGACTCCTCATTTATTAGATTAATCTAATTGTATTAGATTAACACAAAGTATTAGTATTACACAAAGGTATTAGTATAACACAAAATATTAGGTTAACAAAAATGTTAATTTTATTAACATTAGAATAACACAAAGTATTAGAAGTTATTGGGATGGAAATCCCCAGTTCATCATGTCCTATATCTGTAAATAGCAGTTGCTACAGATGAACTTCTACTATGGTTTCTGCTGCCTTAATGTGAACACCACCCTTGACACATCTCGGATTTCCTCCCTTAGTTTTTGCCAAACCTCATGCCTCTTTATTTCTGCTGCTGCAGTTCCTTTACCAGTCCTATACAACTGAGATTCGCCAAAAGGATCTCCTCTGTCAAAAGATGGCTGAGGAGAGACTTAATGGAATCCCAAGTTCTAGGCACACTTAGATCACATATTCCAGAAAGTTAAATGAATTTATTAGGTAAGTGATATAACCCACTTCTCTGTGGTTTCATTAGCAAGGTGCTTAAGAATCTAATAACCATGAATGGCATTGTTTTTAATACAACAATTTGCTCAGGATTCTAAAATGACTTGCAGAAAAAAGGCGGGGGGTACTGTAAACACTTGGAGAAGCCTTGGCTTATATTTACCTGTAGGTATGTTGCATTCAGTGGCTCATCACAAAACCACTTTCTTAATGTAGAATTTGTGCAAGAACATGGCACCTGTTCTGAATTTTCTTTATTCTTATTCTTGGTCCAATCTGTGTAATTTTTTCGGCCACAACACTGAAACTAGAAAAATGATTCTATAAGTTTTACTATAGAATATTCAAAATGCAGTTAGTTATATGACCCCTATGCTTCTCAAATGGTTTTATGATAAATGTATTAATTTATTCTACATTGAAATATAACAGATTAAACAAGTATATTTTTTGTTTATTTAAACTATTAACCTGTTGCTGCTATGGTTGATATTAACCAGAATTAAAGATCTTTACACATATAAGTGGGCTATGTTTGAATGAAATTGTTATATATGAATTTACCTTATTGAGTTCAGGATGAAAGATATACTTGATTTACTAAATCATGTTTAGAGCCAGAACATAGGAGGGCGAATCCCTTGAGCCATACCTTCTCCTAACTATAACAGTTGATTATGATTTCTCCAAAATATGCTGCCATATGTGTTTAATATACATAGAGACTCAGGGTTATTTCTATATTCTTAGGGTTAATGTAAGATGTTAACCTTATATTTTGTTTTGTGTGAAAAGCTGCCACCAAAAAAAAAAAAAAAAAAAACCAAAAAGGTAATAAGGAGGATTCAAAGAAATGATCAAGCATCTATGAAATGTCTCATTTCCAATCCTATCAAGTTCAGTTGAAAGGTGTGAAAGAATCAGTTATGTATTTGTCACCCAGAAAATAAGAGAAAGTTAAAGTGAGTAGTTTTTAAAGTGTCTGAGGAGGCCTTGCAAATAGCTGTGTAAGGGAAGCCTAAAGCAAAGGAGAAAAGGAAAGATATACCCATTTGAAATCAGAGTTCTAAAGAATAGCAAGGAGAGATAAGAAAGCCTTCCTCAGCGATCAATGCAAAGAAATAGAGGAAAACAATAGAATGGGAAAGACTAGAGATCTCTTCAAGAAAATTAGAGATACCAAGGGAACATTTCATGCAAAGATGGGCTCGATAAAGGACAGAAATGGTATGGACCTAACAGAAGCAGAAGATATTAAGAAGAGGTGGCAAGAATACACAGAAAAACTGTACAAAAAAGATCTTCATGACCCAGATAATCACGGTGGTGTGATCACTCACCTAGAGCCAGACAACCTGGAATGTGAAGTCAAGTGGGCCTTAGGAAGCATCACTATGAACAAAGCTAGTGGAGGTGATGGAATTCCAGTTGAGCTATTTCAAATCCTGAAAGATGATGCTGTGAAAGTGCTGCACTCAATATGTCAGCCAATCTGGAAAACTCAGCAGTGGCCACAGGACTGGAAAAGGTCAGTTTTCACTCCAATCCCAAAGAAAGGCAATTCCAAAGAATGCTCAAACTACTGCACAATTGCACTCATCTCACACGCTAGTGAAGTAATGCTTAAAATTTTCCAAGCCAGGCTTCAGTAATAGGTGAACCGTGAACTTCCATATGTTCAAGCTGGTTTTAGAAAAGGCAGAGGAACCAGAGATCAAATTGATAACATCTGCTGGATCATCGAAAAAGCAAGAGTTCCAGAAAAACATCTATTTCTGCTTTATTGACTATGCCACAGCCTTCAACTGTGTGGGTCACAATAAACTGTGGAAAATTCTGAAAGAGATGGGAATAACAGACCACCTGACCTGCCTCTTGAGAAACCTGTATGCAGGTCAAGAAGCAACAGTTAGAACTGGACATGGAACAACAGACTGGTTCCAAATAGGAAAAGGAGTATGTCAAGGCTGTATATTTTCACCCTGCTTATTTAACTTATATGCAGAGTACATCATGAGAAACGCTGGGCTGGAGAAAGCACAAGCTGAAATCAAGATTGCCAGGAGAAATATCAATAACCTCAGATATGCAGATGACAACAACTTTATGGCAGAAAGCGAAGAAGAACCAAAGAGCCTCTTGATGAAAGTGAAAGAGGAGAGTGAAAAAGTTGGCTTAAAGCTCAACATTCAGAAAACTAAAATCATGGCATCCAGTCCCATCACTTCATGGCAGATAGATGGGGAAACAGTGGAAACAGTGGCAGACTTTATTTTTTGGGGCTCCAAAATCACTGCAGATGGTGACTGTAGCCATCAAATTAAAAGACACTAGCTCCTTGGAAGGAAAGTCATGACCAGCTTGACAGCATATTAAAAAGCAGAGACAGTACTTTGCCAACAAAGGACTGTCTAGTCAAGGCTATGGTTTTTCCAGTGGTCATGTATGGATGTGAGAGTTGGTCTATAAAGAAAGCTGAGTGCCAAAGAATTGATGCTTTTGAACTGTGGTGTTGGAGAAGACTCTTGAGAGTCCCTTGGACTGCAAGGAGATCCAACCAGTCCATCCTAAAGGAGATCAGTCTTGGGTGTTCATTGGAAGGACTGATGTTGAAGCTGAAACTCCAATACTTTGCTCACCTGCTGCGAAGAGCTGACTCATTGGAAAAGACCCTGATGCTGGGAAAGATTGAGGGCAGAAGAAGAAGGGGACGACAGAGGATGAGAAGGTTGGATGGCATCACCGACTCGATGGACACAGGTTTGGGTAGACTCTGGGAGTTGGTGATGGACAGGGAGGCCTGGCGTGCTGCGGTCCATGGGGTCACAAAGAGTCGGACATGACTGAGCGACTGAATTGAACTGAACTGCAAGTGAGTAAGTAGATCATTATTTTCTAGGCTTGTTATTGAAAGTTATAGCATCAGTACCACCTATGTTGCAGTATGTGCCAACAGTCTTGGAAATGTTGAATGACTAATATAGTACTTTAGAGACTGGGTACTGAAAGTTAATAAAATCTACATATACTATCTCAATGCTCAATGATATTCATGGCTAGGAAACATAAGTTGGAATCTCACGAATGACAGTGATGTCATACATATAGAAGTGTTTTCCTGATTATCAGTTAATGACCATAGGAAGGTTTAATACACTATTAGTCATAATGCTATCTGAAAATGCAATACCTTTTCAGATCACATACACCAAAGAAAAAATAAGGTGAATAAAATAGTTTATAATACATTTAATTTCTCCTAAGAAGCATTTCTGTTATTAAACATACTAAAAATAATAACTGTTTATGTGAAACTCTGGTATAGCACATGAGCACAAAATCTAGAGTAGGGGACTGAATTTTGGCTGTGCCATCTATTAGCCATGTGACGCTGGCTAAGTTATGAATTTCTCTACCTTCATCAACAAAATGAAGATAACAGTTCTTACCTCATTGGACTGAGAGGACTAAGTAGTTAATATATGCAAAGCACCTAAAAAAGGAACTGGGGCCATGTAAATGTTTGCTATTTTTTTTATCAAGCATTTACTATGTTCCTGTGCCGATCTATTCTTGTAACCATTTGGCTGACTACACACATTCCCTTACCTTGCCAAGAAACATCTGAACAGTGAAATAATAACCCTAACAACATTAACTAACAAGTATTAGGTTGCTTACTGTCTCCAAGATCCAAGGCTTTCTATGTATTAAATATATTATTTCCTTTGTTCTTGACAACCAGAGGTAGGGGTTATTCTGCCTATTTTGTTAATATGGTACCTGAAGTTAAGAAGATTTGTTATCCAGGATCATAAAGTTAGCACATGGCAAACCTGATGTTCAGGCTCAAATGGGAACCATCAGGATACTCTGTTGCCAGCAGCGACTGGGCTTAGAATTTATCTCCCCCTGGATGTAATAGAGTAGGTTATTGTTACAGTTGGCAGAAGACTCCCAACACTTTTACAGCTGAATCCAGGTTAAAATGACCAGACATCAATTGACCCAGAAAAGTAGATACACCTTACAAAAGAAGGGTAAAACTTAAGATCTGTAAATTTAGACAATCCTATTGCACCTCATTTGTTTAGAAGAAATACAAGAACCTTACATTCCTGTGCCCACCCCCTGTCCTTCCTTGTCTTCCCACTTCTCAGCTGTCACCTTTGGCGTCTAATTTTTTACTTTTATGATAATTTCATCTTACTGTTTTCTGCAGAGCATTCAGAATCATCCACTTGGGTATATCTTGAGGAAAATCCTCAGATCCATACTCAGAAATGATGGAATCAATTTTATTATGCCATGCTTGGTGAACCTGTTGAAAATTTTATTAAAAATGAAAACTTGATAGAAACTTCCCTTATGGTTTCTCATAAGAAGTATTCAAACTCAGTTTGTTATTTTCAACTTATTTCTAAGTGTTTTTTTTTTTTCTTCATTATTTTTAGCAATGAGCAAGTGTGAATACCTTTGGTATTTTACACTGTGATCTACAGGAAGACTACATTAGACTTCTTTTATGATTACGAAGAAAGTTATGTGCTGCTATCCTCAATGTTGAAGGGTTCTAAGATTTCTTCTCATAATGTCAGGAAAAATTGTGAAAGACTTATAAATGGAAAAGATGACTGAGGATCTTTTCAATGGAAACTAGGTTTTCTCTAGTGTACCTTCAGGGTTCTCTGATTCTGTGAGTCTGTACCTTTGACAGCCTTTAATTTATTTTACAACTTTGTAAGTTGTGTATTTGTCGGTCTCAATATCCCAATTCAAATGATTCTTTGTTGGAGGGAACTGCAGATGAATTTTTCCTGGTGGGGATGAAATTGATCCCTTTCCTTTCAAAGTCAGTTTTTACGTCAGTTTTTGCATCTATATAAATGTTTTCTCTTTGAACTCTCCTTCTAATTAGTTTTTATATCTAAAATAGTTCCCACATTAACCAAGATGTTAAATAAAATTAATGACCTGAATCTACTGTATATTTTACAAGAATTACACTTTTTGATTTAAAAATTATCTTTTCATAATGCTAAAGCAAAAATAGTCATATCTGAAAGGTAGGGGAAAATTGTTATTTTGAAATCTAGATATTGCATGGGTAATTTTCAAAAGAAACTTATATAAGCATTTAAAAATTTATGTGGCTTTCATAAGTAAGTCCTAATTTGGTCCTAAAAAATAGTTAAAGATAGAACTTCCAGATGTTATTTTCATTTTATGAACCATGATACAGATACTCAAGAGAATATGATATTTGCTTTGTTTACATGAATGAAGAAGAGGTGTGACTTCTAAACCTAAATCATCTGAAATCTAGTCTAATACTTTCTCATTGTAATATGCTATCTTTGAATGATGAAAACTAAATAACTGGTTGGAATACTACAATAATTAAGACACCTGTACATGTTAAACTCTTACACACTTACATCTAAGAAGCTTAGAATGATATAATGTGTTATTCATATAATCTATTTCACATATTCTCTGAGTTAATTTTTATTCAGAATAGAAAATGATGCTTTTCTATTTTATACTGTTGTGATAACACGGAGTCATATCTTCATTTACCTTTTAAAGCTCAACTTGGGAGGTTGAGAGTGCCCACGAATCACACTTTAGCATATAAGAGTCAAAATGATTTTCATATATAATCTAGGTTATCACTAAATAAATAAAATTGCCTCACACATATTCAATGTGAAAAATATCCAGTGAAGCCCTAGTGCATCTCCAACACTGAGTCAGCATTATGAATGACATAAAATATTTAAAAGCTCATGAGAGCTTAATCCAGTTTGAACTGTAGAAGTCAAGGTGATATAAACCTAAGCTGCTATATCTAAGACTGGTTAACAAATGTTAGAGTTCAGACTCTGTCATTTGGCCATGATATATTTTACATGTATTTCTGGGCTCAAAACCTCAGTTTTCTGTTCTAGAAAGCAGGACTTACAATGCATCTCTAGGATTTGTTATGAGGATCAATAATATAGTGCCAATAAAGTGCCTATCACAGTCTTTGGCACATGGTAGTTATTATTAAATGAGAGATTTTATTATTCCTAAAATAGGTGGAGAGGAGTATGTGAATAATACTTAAATAAATATGGGTGACATTGATTAACTGTATCCATGTGTTAAAGGTCCTTAAGTCTGATATTCAGGTTCTATCACCAGGTCCAAAAGTTAGAGGATGATGTGTTGGGATCAAGACCGCTTTAGAGGACTCACTTGACTGTGTGTGCATGCACACACACACATGCACACACATTTTTTCACGTGGAGAGAAGAAATTTTAGATCTAAATGTCAAGTCATTAACAATAGGCCCTAGGTAATTAGATACCCAGGACAGATGCCAAGCACAAGAGAGCAAATGAAGTTGGAAAGCAATGGTGTTATATAGAAAAGATTTTGTTGAGGTTTGGCTATTAATTATGCATTGAGATATATATATATAAAATTTGCTTTGCTCATATATATCATATATATGTTATATATGATATGTGTATATATATATATATATAGAGAGAGAGAGAGAGAGAGAGAGAAGGCAAGCGCAAGTGAGAGAGAGTTTGAAGGCTAGGAACCATAGGAATTGGTCAGGGTCACCTTCAAAATTCAATAAGGGAGGACTTTCCTGGTGGCCCAGTGGTTAAGAATCCGCGTGGCAGTGCGGGGCACATGGGTTCAGGCCCTGGTCCGGGAAAATCCCACACGCTTCGGGGAAACCAAGCCTGTGCTCTGTGACTACTGAAGCCTGCATGCCTAGAGCACATGCTCTGCAGCAGAGCCATCGCAATAAGAAGCCTGGGCAACACAGTGAAGAGTCGCCTGTGCTCACCGCGACTAGAGCAGGCCTGCAGGCAGCAACAAAAACCCAGCACATCCAAGAAATAAATAAATAAAAATTCTTTTTTAAAAGTCAAATAAGGGCAGGTAGAGAGCTCTTAAACAGCTACTCTGTTACAGGGACTTTATAACTGTCAGTTAATGATAACTCTATAAGGTAGTAGATGAAGACGCAGGTTTAAGGACTGACTTCAAGTCCATGGTCTTAGTGTTATAAGACAGTCTCCCAGGATACAAAAACAGTCCTTGACTGCACGGAAATACTGAAGTTTCTTAAAGATTTGAAAGTAACTATAGGCTGTAAAGAGGTAAGTTGTGTCACCAAAAAGTTTTCAGGCAATTTATTATGTGCTTTTTTGAACTTAAAAAATATAAATCACCTGTTAATTTAATTTTGTCACTTATGGCCATAACTATACAAATATATGAATTATTCAGTACATCTTATTTAATGAAATCGCTAAATTTAAAATTAGTACTAATTAGTATCTTTAGAAAGTCTAAAGATATTTCTTTACAAGAACAGAATATAGTACGGTGATGTGGTTATTAGTGATAGCCAGGGTTGGCTGAGGGGGCCAGTTTTGGATTCCCCACTCTAAGTATTATCTCCTGTTCCCCCGCATTTTTTGTCATTTACAACAACATTCTCAGTCTTCTGCAGACAGAGTTAAGACATGAACTCTGTCCTCCATTCCAATCTGATCCTTGTCTCCTTTCTATTATACAATTCTAGTACGTCTATTTCATCCTTTTTCCCCTAAAGACATTTACTTACCTTTAGCTTTTAATATAGTTTTAATATAGGTTTAGGTCTCAATAATCTACAACATCTGATTTTCCTATTTTTCAAATAAAAGGATGATGTTCCCATACCTCTTCTTTCTTTGCAAAGATGAGTGTTGAAAGTACAACCTGAACACCAACAGCCCACATTAACAATACTGCATACTACGAGAAAAGAAACAGAGAGATGAGAACCATGCTCCTAATATATTTTTTAGATACTACAGTGATGGAAAATGCACATCATATGAAATATGCAGTCTTAAAATATACATGGGTATTACTGAAGTTTCCTGTTCTCATATACATGAGTGTTACATCAAAAGGCAAAAAAAATCAATGAACATTTGGATAAGAGCAAGATAGAAAGAAGTGAAAATATTTCATGAGAACTCTAACAGACTATTTGGTCTAATGGAGTTGATAATAATACCCTCTTCATTCAGATCTAAAACTCATAGAGGGGAATTTAAATATCTTGACTTCTACTTAACACCACTCCTCTAACACTACAGAACTCACTAAATTGTGACCAGATATAAACTATTCCATCATGCACAAAGTAATGACAGCCTTAACAACAAGAAAATAATGAGAAAGTAACAAAGGCAACGGCAATAGTAGAGTCTATACGCACATTTGGACTATTGCTTTGAAAACTAAAACTACTTCAAAGCCAAACAAAATGATTTTTGCATTATTTGACTCTTTTCTTGTTTTAAAATTTATGGCCACTGCAATCTTCTTCATTATAGCAGTACAGTGTTACATATTATCTAGAATTCAAAATAACTTCTAAAGTGATGTGTCTGAATATTTTACTAAATAAAATACAAGAATGATTTAGTTAGTATTATTAGTTTTACATATTTTAAGCATTTAATACTTTAAAACAGTCCATTAACATTGCTTACTCGACATAAATTGTGTTTCCTATTTTCAGGGACAAAAATAAGTTTTGTCTTTAGATCTGTTTAGAATTTTAGGTTTTTAATACTTCTAAACACAATACCTCACTTAATCTTCATTATCAAGAAATAGTGGTGAAGACAGGTAGAGACAGAGAAAATGTGCAAAACAATTTTTTGTTTTTTAAGTTACTGGGTTTCTTTTCAATGGCAAGCTGGTTGAGGTCTAGTGGACCCTTGCTGGTTTCTGATTCAATGGTAATATGAAATGCTACATTTGCCTAAGCTATTATTCAACTCTGTAGAGAGTTAATTTACAGAACTCTGATAGTATCAATAATACAAAAGCCCCATCATAATGCAAATGATTACTATTCATGAAAATACAAATGAATACAGTTTATAGAAAATATAAATCTCCACAAGTCTAATTCTCATTTAAACCAGTTGTGACTTCTTACTGGTTCCCCTATAATTAATTATTTAAATAAAGTCTCTGACACATGTTCATTTTCATACAGGTAAGTCATGATTTTATCCTTGAAAATTATTATCTTTTAACCTCAGTTAGATGTCTACAGAAATAAGACTAAAATTTTCCTGCAAGCCATTTCTGTCCCAGTTTTCATATCCAAAATCAGAAGTCCCATGAGAAAATTATGCTAGAGCCCCCAGAATAAAAGAAAGATAAAATTTGAGAGCTAAAGGTGTGCCTTTGAGAAGAATAAGAAGAGAGTGAGGCCTTTTTTTCCAGGATAAGGTGGCAAGACCCCAGAGGGAAATGAAGGTGTGGTTTCCAAATCTGCCTAAAATGCTTCTGCCCTGGGTAATATTCAAATAACAAGAAGTAGCAATTACCAACAATAGGCAGCAACTAATTCCTCTACCAGGCAGGACTCCTTCAATTGCTGTGTCATTGGCAGGGTTGACTGTCTCAGGTTTCAGGGGAAGTAAACTGCAGGAAAGGAGATGAGGAAATGGTCCCTTACCAGTCCTTCACAAAAGAATTTCACCGATATGCCTGTACTGGTACATACTGATGAAGAGCAACCCTGGTTTTGCTGCTCCAGGCCATCCAAACAGCAAATGCTCAGTCCTGAAGGAACCTCATCAGCCGGGAAAGGGAGCGCTTTTATGGTAACTGGTGTAGACTGATAACAGAATCCAGAGTGATCACCAGGACTTCCTGTGCGACATGAGTTAGGTATTCTCGGCAAGAGGCACCATTGCTAGATTTCAATTTCCTATCGCAGGAAAGTGCCTGTGAATTAAAACCAATTTGAGGACTTCCTGGCGGTCCAATGGCTAAGACTCCGAGATCCCAATGAAGGGGTCCTGGGTTCGATCCCTGGTCAGCAAACTAGATCCCACATGAAACAACTGAAGAGCCCATAGGCTGCAACTAAGACCTGATGCAGTCACATAGTCGCTAAGTCACGTCGGACTCTTTTGCGACCCCATGGGCTGTAGCCCACCAGGATCCTCTGTCCATGCGATTTTCCAGGGCAAGAATACTGGAGTGGGTTGCCATGTCCTTCTCCAATTTGATTTAAAGAAAATGTTAAAAGCTATATTTCATCTGAAGATATTATGAAGAAGATATTAAGAAGAGGTGGAAAGAACATACAGAAAAACTATATAAAAAAGATCTTAATGTCCCAGATAACCACAATGGTGTGATCACTCACCTAGAGCCAGACATCTTGGAGTGCGTTCAAGTGGGCCTTAGGAAGCATCACTATGAACAAAGCTAGTGGAGGTAATGGAATTCCAGTTGAGCTATTTTAAATCCTAAAAGATGACGCTTTAAAATGGTGCACTCAATATGCCAGCAAATATGGAAAACTCAGCAGTGGCCACAGGACAGGAAAAGGTCAGTTTTCACTTCAATCCCAAAGAAAGACAATGCCAAGAGAATGTTCAAATTACTGCACAATTGCACTCATCTCACACGCTAGTAAAGTAATGCTCAAAATTCTCCAAACCACGCTCAAGAGGACGTAAACCGAGAACTTCCAGATGTTCAAGCTGGATTTAGAAAAGGCAGAGGAAACAAATTGCCAACATCCGTTGGATCATAGAAAAAAACAACAAAAAACATGACAGGACGTTTTAGGAAAAACATCTGCTTCACTGATTACTCTAAAGTCTTTGACTGTGTGGATCACAACAAACTGTGGAAAATTCTTAAACAGATGGGAATACCAGACCACCTTACCTGCCTCCTGAGAATCCTGCATGCAGGTCAGGAAGCAACAGTTAGAACCGAACATGGAACAACAGACTGGTTCCAAATAGGAAAAGGAGTATGTCAAGGATGCGTATTGTCACCCTGCTTATTTCACTTATATGCAGAGTACATCATGCAAAATGCTGGACTGGATAAAGCACAAGCTGGAATCAAGATTGCCGGGAGAAATAACAATAACCTCAGATATGTAGATGGCACCACCCTTGTGGCAGAAAGTGAAGTGTAACTAAAGAGCCCCTTGATGAAAGTGAAAGAGGAGAGTGAAAAGGCTGGTTTAAAACTCAACATTCAAAAAACTAAGATCGTGGCATCTGGTCCCATCACTTCATGCCAAATAGATGTGGAAATAATGGAAACAGTGACAGACTTTATTTTGGGGGGCTCCAAAATCACTGAAGATGGTGACTGCAGTCATGAAATTAAAAGACGCTTGCTCCTTGGAAGAAAAGTTATGACCAACCTATACAGCATATTGAAAAGCAGAGACATTACTTTGCCAACAAAGGTCGGTCTAGTCAAAGGTATGATTTTTCCAGTAGTCATGTATGAATGTGAAAATTGGACCATAAAGAAGGCTGAGTGCCAAAGAATTGATGCTTTTGAACTGTGGTGTTGTATAAGACTCTTGAGAGTCCCTTGGATTGCAAGATCAAACCAGTTAATCAAATCAGTCTTGAATATTCATTGGAAGGAATGATGTTGAAGCTGAAACTCCAATACTTTAGTCACCAGATGAGAAGAGAGCCTACTCATTAGAAAAGACCCTGATGCTGGGAAAGATTGAAGACAGGAGGAGAAGGGGATGACAAGAGGATGAGACGGTTGAATGGCATCACTGACTCAACGGACATGAGTTTGAGCAAGATCTGGGAGAAGGTGAAGGACCGGGAAGCCTGGTGTGCTGCAGTGCCTGGGGTCAGGAAGAGTTGGACACGATCGAGTGACTGAACAACAACGTAGTTCACCTGAATCTGTGGATTGGTATGTGATCCACACCATTCTCATGTATGGTAAATGACTCAAGTGCAGATTTGTATTCCTCATTATGAGTTATATTTTCATGTATATGCCTGGGGAGAGATAGTGTGCTAACCTGATGCCAGAGTCTGGCCCCCTCAGCAGTTATATTTCTCTTGGTTAAATTATATATTGTGGTCTCAATTATAAGTTAGCATCCCATATAGTACACCCACAGGGAGAAAATGTGCCAACTACAGGCCACTGTTTCCTTTTCCCTCCTAAGCTTCAGTGTTCATTGACTTTAACACATTTTATTCTGATTTTAGTCTTCATGTTTAAGTTTAGTTAGTTGTAGTTCACCTTAGGCAATAGTACATGTTGACCCTGTTTGAAAATTAATATCTAATGTGTTAAGTGTTGAGGTCCAGATTTTGTCCACTGAAAACTCAGCAAGAAAATTCTGCCTAAGCAAAGATTCCTGGGAGGGGACACTTCATTGCCTTGCTCCCAAGAGCCCATTATAGTGCATTGTTTCAGTGACATAAGTCATTTTTTTCCTCACTTGTGTAATTTGAACACTGAAAATCAAAGCTACAAATTCAAACTATTGAAATGAAATACGTACCAGAATTAGGAGCCACCTGATCTCATTGTGAATTCCCAAATAACCCAAGAGACAAAGAAGAAGAATAGCAGATCCAGTTCCAATCAAAATTCGAAAAATATACACTGTCAAGTGATTATTTTCATCTGTGGAAACCACAAAATAGCTATTATTAAGTGATATGGTGATATGTTTTCTATTTAATAATAAATGCAGCAACCCAAGGTTTCCCTAAGCAGCTGTTGCCAAATCACTAGGATTCTCTTTCTTTCTTTTTTAATCTCATTCTAGCACCTCTTACTTATTCTTATGGACTTTTCTTCCTTTAATGACATGATAGAGAATTTCTTCAATCTCAGAAGATCTCTTTAAGTTAACTTTGTCTTTAATGTCTTCTATAAAAGAAGATAACTTTTTCTTGCATGAATTCTTCTATGTATAACATATGTCCAAACATTTATGTATTCATTCATTCATTCATCAAAAATAGTTTGAGTACCTAACATATGTGGGCTTCCTTGGTGGCTCAGTGATACAGAATCTGCCTGTCAATGCAGGAGATGTGGGTTCAATCCCTGGATCGGGAAGATTCCCCTGGAGAAGAAAATGGCAACCCACCTGAGTACTCTTGCCTGGGAAATCCTATGGACAGAAAGAGGCTGGTGGGCTATAGTACCTGGGGTCACAACAAGTCAGATATGACTTAAGCAACTAACCAACAGCCTAACATGTGGGTTAAGTTTCCCTTGTATGAGACCCTGAGTTTATTGCTAATATGGCCCCATTAAAAGTGTATTTTATTCTCTCCCCATCTGGACTGAGCTCTCTGGGCTAGAGACTATATATATACTTATATAGTCAACAGACTAACTGTTAAATGGTTAGTGCTATGGCAGATGTAGTGCTTAACAAATAATTTTTTAAAGGGAGAATGAATACATTAAATATGCCCTAGGTTTTATGGGAGAAGACCAGAGGCAATGCGCAGTGGTGTGCTGGAACAAGATTGTTCTGGCACATAAAGCCAAGGGTTACATTTTCACAAGATCTGTAAGCTACCTCAGTCCACATTGGCACCTTAAAACTGGCCATCCTGGGATTCTTTAAACCACAGAAATCAGCACATTAAAAAAAAAAAATCCTCTATTGCAGAATACTTACTGGCATAGTACCGGGTAGAGAAGCACCTAATTCAGTAGGGGGAGAAGGTGAAGGTAGGCAAGATTACTGGAGAAGGTAACACTTGAGTTTAGGCTCTGAATGATAATTGGAAATCGCTACATTGAAACGATGGAAGCATTCTGAGACACAGGACGGTGCAATGTGTTTAGAAAACTTAGCCTTGCTGGCAGTTAAGTTTCAGGCAGGTGAGACTGGGAAGGTTTGCAGGAGTGAAATTATGTGCTGTTTTCGAGTCTTCCTTACTGGAATTAAGCTCCGTGAGGACATGCCCTTTATCTTTTTTGTACACTACTGTATCCTTAGCTCATGGGATAGTGCCTAATGATATATATATATATCATGTGTGTGTATATATATATATATATATATATACACATATACTTCTTTATCCATTCATGTATTCATGTACAGTTGTTTCCACATAGGGAATATTATATTTCTAACCATGTGATGGTGATGGGATATGGTATCTGAGTTGGTTTGGTTTTTTTCTTTTTGGTTGTGTTGAGTCTTTGCCACTTTGCTCAAGCTTCCTCTAGCTGTGGAGAGCGGGACTCTCGCTGTGATGACTTCCCTTGTTGCATAGCACAGGCTTGAGGCTTGGGCTTCAGCAGTTGCAACTGTCTGACTCTAGGACCCATGGGCTCAGAGGTTGTGGTTCCGGGATCTAGGGTACAGGCTCCGCAGTTGTGAATGCGCTTAGTTCCCCTGCAGTATGTGGGATGTTCCCGGATTAGGGATCGAACCTGGGTCTCCTTCCTTGGCAGGCAGGTTCTGATCCACTGCACCACCAGGGAAGTCCGGTAACTGAGTTTTAAAAGAGATTATTTAACTTGGGCAGTGAAACTATATTGATCTCCATTATCTTTTAATATTTATAAATCTGTAAAAGTCTCGAGTTAGCAGAACCGCAATCCTTTATTTCTCTCATCTCTCTTGCCCAGAGTTTCTAGCTTTTTCTCTTAAAATTCTCTCTCCTTTATGGTCTTGGATTTAAGTCTTCTTATTTAATAAGGTGTTTCTAAAACCAATTGATGAAGACCTTCTGAGGAAAAATTGAACAGTACTTAATGAATTTTAGGGAAACACTGCCACCTGCTGACTAAGTCACATACTCAGTTGCTTAACATTGAATGCCTTGTTTGATTTAAAGAAAGCAAAATAGATACATACCCAAAGCTGTGAAAAAATTATTTCCATCTAATAAAAGCCATGTACCAAATCCCATGAGTAAAAGTCCCAGAACCTACAAAAAATAGCCAATACTTATTTTTTAACTATCTGCTAATAAAAATGTACATTTTCCTTACTAAATAATTATGAAAAAACTTACCAAGAAAGCTCCATTAATGAGGTTAAGAAAGTATTTAAAAATCAACCTCTTGTTTTTCCTTAACATTATTTTTCTCCGCATATACTGATAATTCTGAAAAGATAAGCACAACTTTCACTATAAACACCACAGTAATAACTTGAAATAATTCTGCCTACTCATATCTTTTATTTGCATATTTTCCCTCACACCAGCAGTCAGTATCACATTCCTCTTTGTTCTCCTGAATATAACAAAATATTGAAGAGTGTCTTGAAACTGTGTCTGTCTTTATCTGCACTTTTTTTGTCCAGACAGTTGAGATCAAAGGGCATTTGTGTAACATGTCAAGAGCTGCCTTACTGAATTTCCTGCAGTTTTCAGAAAGTAAAGTATTTTGTTTGCAGTCATAACACACCTTGTTCTCCTTGCCAGAAATCTTTCCTTTACATCTGACTGCCTTCCTCTTTCCCAGAAGATTGTTATCTCAGAAGCCTTGCCCTAATCTCGCTTTGTTGCCTGTGTTCATCTTTACTTTCTCCCTTCCTACGGAGACTTTCAGGCCCTTAAGCAGAGAGAACAGATCTTGTATATCATAACCCCAAGTCTAACATATAGTGGGAACCATGTGTTACAAATACAGATTTGTTGAATCAATCAATCAACAAATTATATTTTTATTTATATAAATAACAATTATATTATTTTATAAATAATGAATAATTATTCATAAATAGTGAATTATATTATTTAACTAGTTTACAATTTACTTTGGTATACAGTACAGTGAAAAGAACTAACAACGTGGTTTTTTAAAAAAAAAAAGTCAACATTTATCCTACTGGTTTTGAGTGCTTAGCTAATTAGATATGTAGGTTTTACATTTTCTTGGGTATGTTCCTGGGTTTCCTTTTTCCTTTCACTTTTTCAGTTCTAGCTAGCTCCATATTTTTAAAAGTACTGTGGTTTACACTGTTTCAACACATGCAGCCGATAACTGACACAGTGCCAAGCGAGAAAGTGAAACAGCATAGAAGCCCTGTACCCCTGTCCTTGGAAGGAAAAGGCTTTTGCTTTAGTCTCCCAGGCCTCCCTTGAGTCTCAAAAGGCTGACTCAAGAGTTAATGACTAGGAAATGTGAAGATGTAGAAACAAAGAATAGCTGTTGGGCTAGGGAACTGGTAACAATTTAGATTAGAAATCTGCCACACAGCAGAACCACTGAACTCATAGCTCCCTGAAAGATACAAACAAAGGCCTGACACATTCCTAAGTTATTTTTATAAGAAACAGGTCCCCACCAGATGAAAACTGCTGACCATAAGAACACAGATCCGAGAGTGGTTGAAACCCAGGGATTGATGATGCTGAAGACTTCACCTTGATGCCAGCCAATCCAAGAATTGTGTACAAGCCGATCACATGCCCCTGAAACCGCCTCCCTCACACCACCTTTAAACCCTTCCCTGAAAGCCACCTGGGACCTGGGACCTTTCGAGCAGGAGCAGCCTGTTCTCCTTGCTAGATGCCCTGCAATAAACACTGTGCTTTCCTCTGGCACAACCAGTGGCAGAGGATTGGCTTTACTGCATGTGAGCGAGTGGACCCAAGCTTGATTCAGTAACAAAAGCAGGTTTAGTAAGACGAATTTGAATCTGTCTGTCCCTAGTTAGGAAGAAACCAATCCATCTGTTGAACTGAAAGATGCCTTAGAAAGTGGAAAGTAAGAGATGTGTAGGACAGCACCCACGCACTTTCCTCTTTACTTCATCCTAAGGCCATATTCCTCCTAAAAAATCCCCAAGGTATTTCTTCACAGCTTCAGAGTGTCTCCAGGCTTTATCTTCCACCCTCTGCCTCAAAATCTGCTGCTGCTGTTTGGTTTCTCCACTTTCTGTCCTCTAGTCTTATTCGTGGATTCCTCCAGTGCCTGGACTTTCTGGATGGGACACTCAGTGGGAAAGACCGCCCGATTTGTTGTTGTTGTTGTTTATTTCCAAGATGCTTTAGATCTACATTTTTGGCTTCAGTTTTACTTACCGCAGTACATGAGAAAGCTGTGATCCTCTTCTACAGTCTGAACAAGAAAGTGAAAGTGAAAGTTGCTGTCTTGTCTGACTCTGCAACCCTATCGACTTAGTCCATGGAATTCTCCAGGTCAGAATACTGGAGTGGGTAGCCTTTCCTTTCTCCAGGGGATCTTCCCAACCCAGGAATCAAACCCAGGTCTCCCACATTGCAGGCGGATTCTTTACCAGCTAAGCCACAAGGGAAGCGCGAGAATCCTGGAGTGGGTAGCCTATCCCTTCTCCAGTGGATCTTCCTGACCCAGGAATTGAACCAGGGTCTACCTGCATTGCAGGTGGGTTCTTTACCAGCTGAGCTATGAGGGAAGCTACTTAAGCCCTAAATCCTGGCTTCTGTTTCTCTACAAATGAGAAAGAGAAAGAAGACTAATAAATGATAACTCTCTACAGGGACTCTGGTGTGGAATGTTGAACAAGAGGCTTGACTGTTGATCTGATAATAGTTAGCAGGTTAGAGTCACAGTTAAAATGTTTTATCAAAGGACCCAAATACAAAAATAAGCTGATGTTTATTCTCTCTCAGTCCAAGATGTGTAATTGGTTCTCTCCTGGGAAATCATCCTAGACATGTGGGGTGTTGCTCCAGCCTGTTAAAATATATGGCTCCCAAATTTGTTCGAGGTGCAGTCTCTACAGTCAGCAGAAAGGAAGGGGATGAGTAAGCTCAGGTGAACATCTTTTAAACACGCAAGGTGGAAGTTGCATGCTTCTCTTCTGCTTATCTTCCACTGGCACACAGCAGTTAGTCACATGGCAATTCTCAGCTGGAAGTGGAGGGAACTACATGCCCACAATGAAGGAGAGAAGTGAATTAGGGTGGGAAAAGCCAAACAAAATGCCCAACAGGAAATTGTGATATGAGAGATAATCAGAGAGAGAAAAAGACAGCTTTGACATATTTCATTATGCTTTAGTATGAATAAAAAAAGAATCAAAGATGATCAGAAAGATTTTTTTTTACAATGGGAAAATAAAAGAATAATGATAATCACTGGGATTGTTTGAAAAAATTCACAAATTCTATTAATTTAATATTTAAAAATTCAGGTTGAATTGATAAAAGAAAATCTTGTGGTTAAGCACTGGAAATTTAGGGCAGGCAAGTGGAGAGCATAGACAATATAGAATTGGGGTCATCCATAGAGAACTGATATCTTGGGAATAAATGAAGGAGATAAGGGACTAACCATAGATTACAATAAGCAGAGGTTTGATTATAGAAAATTACATAATTAGGAATTTGGATTTTATATTTTTATGTATGTATGTATTTACTGATTTAATTTTATTTTATGGCCACACCTGTGTAGCATGTGGGATCTTATTTCCCCAACCAGGGATCAAACCCATGCTTTGTACATTGGGAGTATACAATCTCAACCACTGGACAGCCAGGGAAATCCCTGGATTTTTTAAAAATCAGACTTTATGAAATGAGAAAACAATCATTTCCAAAATACTGTTGAATGAGACAGATGTCAAAGAGGGAGAGAATTCTGAACTCTCAAAGTCAGCTGACTTGGTTAAGGAGGATGCTCATGGTAACTTCAAAACAATAGAGCTTTAGTCCATTTAGACCATTTTCTATTAATTGTGTATGTTTCACCACCTATGTCAGTCAAACTATTTTTTTCCCTTCACTTATACTGAAGTAAAGAGCTTGTTGAATAACTTTGGACTCTGAAAGTTTTCTCTTTTTAAAGAGAATAGATAGAAAAGAATGTGGTTGGGAGTGATAGGATCAGAAATTTTTTAAAATTCCCCCTTTTTAGACAGTAAGTCAATTTGATCAGTTGCAGAGTTATACTACTGACTGATGAAGGTTTGAAAGTTCTTTTTGCAGAATAATTTTTTTTTGTTCAATTCTAAATTAGAAAAATAAAATATTGGTTTGGGAATGTGATAAAAATTTAGATTTTTTTTCTTTTGGTAGTTCTTTCTCAATAATAAATGAACCACTTCTAAAAGTAATGGCAAAGTTTGGAAAGCTTTTGTTCACTGAGGTTTGATAGTATAGAGAGGAAGATGATTAATCACTCAGACCAGCCTGTTCTTTGTTTTCTTCATTTTAGGGAAAAAAATTATGTAGCTACCACATGAAGACAGAGAAACCATTGTGGTAAGATCGTGAATCCTGTTGATATTTGAAAAGTGAGAAAAGAGATTATGGCATTTGATAGTTATTTTTTTCTTTGTTTCCAGAATGGACAAAAGCCCATGATCACACTAAGCTATTGTTTAGATTTGTTGCTTTTAAGCCCCACCCGCTGCCTGTCCCATCCATCACTTGAGACTTCACTTCCATTGTGTGCATGCTTGTTAGAGGGCAGGGTGTTGGGCTACATATTTGTTTAACCTCTCTAAGAACTCTTCAAGGTATCTGTCCTGAAAGCTGCTAATTTATGGTCTAGCAGACTTATATTATATGCAGATAGTAACCAACTGTGAAGGAAAGAATGAGAAGTGTGATGCCAAGTAGCAAAATGAATGCTTCACCAATAGCAACCCCAAACTGTCCCCCGCCCTGCATCTTGTAGGGAGGCAGGGAGATTTTTGCTGTTGTGTTTCAAAAGCTGGAACTGAATCTGCCATATTTCCTGTTGCTGCTGAAACCACTCATAGAAGACGTGCTGCCTATGTGCATTGTCATGCATCTTAATGTCAGTCTTTTGCTTTACATGACATACTTAAGTTGGTGGTTTTGTTTTAGTGTGGTAGAGATTTTTCGGTTGTGTTTAGTGTTGCTTTTACAGATGGTTAAGAGTCTGCCTGCCGTGTGGGAGACTCGAGTTTGATCCCTAGGTCCGGAAGAGCCCCTGCAGAAGGAAATGGCAACCCACTCCAGTATTCTTGCCTGGGAAAACCCCATGGACAGAGGAGCCTGGCAGGCTACAGTGGATGGGGTCACTAAGAGTAGGACACAACTGGGTGACTTCACTTTACTTTAGCCCATTTGGGCTGCTATAACAAAATAGCAAAGACTAGGTAGTCAACAGAAATTTATTTCTCACAACTGTAGAAACTGGAAGTCTGAGATGAAAGGTGCAAAGTTTCAGACTTCTTTTATCCTCATATGGCATAGGGAGCTCTGTGGGATCTCTTCCATAAGATCACTAATCCCATTCATGAGGGCCCCACCCTCACAAACTAATCACCTCCTCCTAAAAGTCCCATCTTCCAACACCATCACATTGGGTGTAAGAATTTCAACATGTGAGTTTTGAGGGGACAAACATTCAGACCACAACAAACAGTTCAAGTTAAAGAGAACATATCAAACCAGGTGTCTCAGCAACCAGCCAAGGAAACCCTAAGCCATGTTTGCACAGAATGGTAAAGAGATGGTCCTGTGCTGATCTTTTCAGTTATAAGCCGCGCATACTAAAAAGGTTGTCAGTGAAAATGATTTGCTTACACAAAGGTACACAAGTTAGTGCAGTTTCCTATGTAAATATTTGTAACGTGGTAGACATATTTTATTTTGTTATAGACAAAGAATTTTTTTCTGACTTAAAGTCCTGGTATGGTATTTCTTTGGTTCATTTCCTGATTCCTTAATAAATGGTCTAACAGCAGAGATATTTTTTAATAGTACAAATGCTATAGGGAAGGAGAATTTACAGTAACTCACCTATTCATAAGTGTCACTTTTCATTAGTTAAATAATACTCTAATAACTGTTTTTAAGTTCCTTCTAAGTGCCAGAAGATAGGAACACACACCCACATACCCACCCACCCACACACACACACACACAAACACACACAATGAATAAATAAGACAAACGGTTAGGGAACCAAACCTGTGGCCAATTCTGAATTGTGTGTTGGGGGTTCAGAGTCTGGGAATAAGTGGAACTGGGAAGTTTCAGAAAGGAAGTGAATTTGAGGTAATCCTTGAAGAATAATTAAGAGGGTTCCAGTCAGACAAAAGGGGCTTCCCCGTGGCTCAGTGGTAAAGAATCTGGATGCAACATAGGCGACATATGAGATGCAGGTTCAATCCCTGGGTCAGGAAGGTCCCCTGGAAAAGGGAATGGCAACCTGCCCCAGTATCCTTCTGGTCTAGAGAATCCCACGGACAGAGGAGCCTGGTAGGCTCCGTCCATGGGATTGCAAGAGTTGGACAAGACTCAGTGACTAGAAAACAACAACACTTCATAACTAAATATATACCACTTCTTGTTGGCAAGATCCCATGGACAGAGGAACCTGGCAGGCTACAGTCCATAAAGTCACAAAGAGTCATATACACCACTGAGCACAAAGACACATAGATAAAAACAGGTTAGAAGAGGAAGTTTTCAATACAAACGGAACACTGTTCCCAGGCTTTGGAGTGAAGTGCGTGAGGGCTTGAGTAGAGTGGCGAGAGATGCCAGATAAGGCAGGAGAAGCAGACCCAGTGAAGATTGTGAGTGTTTCCTAACAATTTGCAAATAGTCATAGACTATAAATCAATTCAACTTGAAACTATTGTTTAACTATGCAGCATTTAGCAAAAATCTATTTAATTGCACTCTTCCTAGAAATTATACCCTAAGTGAATTATGTTACTTTTTCCATAACCCTTTAACCTGAGTAAGTTTTTTTTTTGGTTGTTTGTTTTTAATAAGTAACTTGAAAGTATGAGTTGTAGAAACATGCCCCACAAATTAATCTTTAGAAGAACTTCCAGGATTCTTCTTTTTGCTATTAATTTGTTTGACAAGGTAAGCATTAAGAAGGAAAGAAATTCAAACATCTTCAAATTAGTTGTTTAAAGTCAGTTTTAGAAATTAATTGATTACTAATGGATTTGATATTCTTTAGGAAAAGCATGAATAGTTTCATAATTACAAAAAAAATTTTAAGTTTAATGTGAATTGCAACAAAATATGTTCAAACATTTTAAATGAAGAGTTTGAAAGTTTGTAAATCAGCAACATAACTAAAAAAAGGAAAACTGTTACTTGAGTATGGTCTTTAATAATGAAAATATCCAAAATTTAATTCTAAAAGTAGTAGTTTATTTTGAAAATCATTTTCTTTCTTGAACGAACAGGTGATGTGTTTTTTTAATATCAAAAGTCTACTGATTTCTCACTCTGTATTATTAATTCTTAAGTTGACACAATACATTTTATTATTCAATTGTTACCAGGAAACATGGTCTATTTTCTTTCAAAGGCTCAGTGATATTGTTTGCTTTTAGCTTAGTGTATATCAGACAGCTTCTACAATTAGCTTAACTACTTCCTCTTGGAATTTAACACTTCATTTGCAAACTTTAAACAAATGAAAAATCAGTTATATACAATATATTTGCTTAACCAATAATAAGAACTTTATGAATTTCTAAGTTAAATGTTATGATATAAGCTTAAAATTCAAATTTCATATTAAAACAATGTGTGTCACTGTCAATATTTTACAGTAAAACATATTCCAGAATATAATTTTTTAATTTCTCACCCTACACATCCATTCACTTAGAAAATTTTGATAGTCATTGCTGATTGATTTTTTTTCTATTTTAAAAGAAACTGGCGTGACGGAAGGCAAACAATTTATTGGCTTTTCTTCCATACTTCCAGGCCCCGCAAATCAGTATTCAAGAGTAAGGTTTTGTGAAATGTACAATTTACACAGGAGCAACTCAAGATTCACTAGATGCATATAAAAAAAACAAGTAAGAGACAATTTAAAAGTCAGGCTACCTCTAATTGTGTAGCTGTAAGAAAGTGTTGTTTCTTTATTAAATACTTTCCAAAATTAATGAAATATTAAAATCTACCTGGAATAAAATGTAAGTTCCGCACCGAGCTTCTGAGATGAAGCGTTCGTTCTCGTTTGGAATAGAGATAGTTTGTCCTGCTGGGGCACCTGTAAAGCCCATCTTCCTTGGGATTGGCGGTTGCCATGGTTACTCTTTGTTTGGAGGGCGGGCGCTGTTTTCCAACAGAGCTGGAGGATTCAGCCGCTGCTGGGTGAGCGAGCACCCCTCAAGACCCGGGTTGGTGGAGCGGGAGGCGCCGCAAAACTGCGGGGGCGCAAGTGGAGCCGGGCCCCTCTCCGCCCGCCAAGGCCAGGCTTGAGGGCGAAGGGGGACCGCGCGCCCAGGGAGTGCTGAGCCAGTCTGTAGAGCGCGAGGCTCCTTTCAGTTTTGAAAAATTTTGGCAGTTCACTCAGAACTTGAAGAACTGTAATTGAAGGGGGGGTTCCTTAATTTATCATTTTTGGCTGCTTTGTGTGCGTGCTCAGTCGTGTCCGACTCTCTGCGGCCCCAGGGACTCTAAGCCTCCAGGCTCCTCTGTCCATGGGATGTCCCAGGAAAGAATATTGGAGTGGGTTGCCATTTCCTCCTCTAGGGGATCTTCCGGACCCAGGGATGGAACCCGCATCTCTCATGTCTCCTGCTTTGGCAGGCAGGTTCTTTACCAGCTGAGGCACGAAGACTCCCCACTTAAGCCACTAAGACACCCCACTAAGCTCGCTTGGCACCTTTAGCCAACTCCAATTGATTTATTATCAACTTGAAGTAGTTTACCTAGCCTCTTTGCAGTGGGATCGATCCAAGGCTGCTGTATCCAATTCTGTAACCACTGGCTAGAGGTGACCATTGAGAGCTTAAATGCAGCAAGTCCGAATTGAAATGTGCTCTGAATGTAAAATACACATCAGATTTTGAATAATTATTAATGTACAAAACAAAGTGTAAACTTTTTAGCTATGTAATACTTTTCTGTTGACTCTATGTTGAAATAATATTTTGAATATAATGGATTGAATTAATATATATATTTATATATATATATTTTAATATATAAAAAATTCAACTGTCTCTCTTTACATTTTAAAAAAATTGCCACTAGAAAATTTAAATCAAATATGTTGCTCAAGTATGTAATAGGATAGGACTGATCTAAAGAGCCAGTAGATGAGCTGAGATGGGCACATGATGGAAATGTCCCTTTCCTTTACCCGATTTTTCTGGCTTTTTTTCTACATAAAGTTTTGTGTATCTCTGCCTTCTGCCTTATAACCATTTTTAAAATTAATTTTCCACCTAGCAAAGGTTTTTCTCCCTCTATTCTTTCAAAGCTTTTGAAGTGCATTTTAAGTAAGTTAGATTGTGGGGTAAAATTTTGCACTGGTTCTGGTTTTGTTTTGGATGAAGGAGGTTATGAGTAAAATTGGAAAATAAAAGCTGATTGGTACAGCATTGTTCAAACTTTCTTTTTACTTAGACCCACATTAAAACAAAAATTTGCATTTCATGTACACATGCATACATATACATGTACTTATAATTGAAGCAAAGTTTTTTAAACAATTTCTACTTTTAGTTTATATAGTACACTTATAGTTTCTTTTCTGACCTATCCTAGCTTTTCCTATCCTATCCCATCATTTAATCTAGATGACCAAAAACAGATAAATTAATTTCTTAATCAATGAATGAATTATCATCTGCAGTTTGAAATCTACTGGTTGTTCGGAAAAATTGCTGGGCAGATAATGAGCTTGCCTAAGTTTGGATACCTTTGGATTGTGGGAAAAGCACTAACTTTGGATTCAGAATCTCTGAATTAGGATCCTACTCCCATTACTTTTTAGCAGAATGCTATGGGGAATTAACTAACCTCTTCCAACCTTAGGTTTCTCATCTATACAATGACTGTAATGACCTTTAATCTGTGAAGTTAGTCCAGAGATTATCAACCACACAAGTGTCTACTACTGCCTGGCTTGTCACAGGTACTTAATATACATGGACGCTAATGACAGTAGTTAACAATGATGATGTGAAGATATTCTGCAATATACTGCTTGACCCATATCCATTACAAGCCTAAAGATTTAAATGAATGTTGAATTTATACATCATATATTATTCATTATTTCCTTGTTGTGGCTATCTGGTAGAATTAGCAACTATGATTTAATGAGTGCAAATTAGCCAAATATTTCCCCATATATAGACCTAGGATGTTCTAAGTATTTTTATCTCTGAATACTCAAGCTTTTCACAGTTATTTTGCCATTAATTATTACCATGAAAATGAGTTTTAGTGTGAAGTTTCTTGATAAAGGAAGGTAAGCCAAACCCATTCCACATAACTTTTCCTTTAGCAAATTTAAAGAGAATTATCCTTAGATTTGATCATTTTTTACTCAAACACTAAAGAAATAATGGATGAAATAGGGAGGGAGAAAGCAATTATCTTTAATATATAGTATAGGCATAATAAGGTGTGATAAAACTTTGTTAAACTAAAGCATTTTTACGTAGAACATGTTGGATTGGTGTGGCATATTAAAGAATCTATAGTTTTTACTAGCATTTAGCCTCTTCAGTTTTCTCTAAATGGTTCTATGTTTTATTATGAAGGATGATGGAAGGCAATGATGATGATGATATAAAGCTCAGAGAAGAAATAGAGGCTGAATTGGATAAAATCAGCATTTCTTCCTTGGAAAAATATGATTTTGATAGTGATTCAAAATCAGAAACCCAGAGTGATAATAGTGATACAGTAAGTTTTGTGTTGTACTTTTGAGACTTTCAACTGAAGTAAGCTTTGTTAGGAGAAATACTACTTTTCTCAGTGTGTTTTGTATACTCCTTTCAATTTTTTCCCCTTAGGGTGACCTTTAAACAATACATATTAGTATTTATTTAAATATAAAAACTATATTGAGAAATTACCTATAATTTCATGTGTGTACATGTGCATTTTTTCACAAAATTGAGATTTTACTATTCATATAATTATGCATATGTATATACACATATATGTTGTTGTTTAGCTATAAGTCATGTCCAACTATTTTGTGATACCATAGACTGCAGACTGTTCTTTCCATGGGATTTCCCAGGCAAAAATACTGGAGTGGGTTGCCATTTCCCTCTCCAGGGGATCTTCCCCAACCCAGGGATTGAACCCATGTCTCCTGCATTGGCAGGTGGATTCTTTACCGCCTAGCTAAGAGAAAGTGAAAGTGAAAGTCACACAGTCATGTCAGACTCTTTGTGACTCCATGGACTATACAATCCATGAAATTCTCCAGGCCAGAGTACTGGAGTGGGTAGCCATTCCCTTCTCCAGGGGATCTTTGCAACCCAGGGATCGAACCCAGGTCTTCTGCACTCCAGGCAGGTTCTCTACCAGCTGAGCCTGGGAAGACACACATATATATTAGTATCCTGCTTTTTTTACTTAATCATGAGTATATTGTTATATGTTTAGATATGCATAAAAATCAAAATGTATGTGAAATCTTTCTACCAAAGAAATAGTTACATTCATTTTTGTAAAACGAATGTATATTCATTTGTGTATTTCCTCCAGTGTTTATATACCTAGAAAATTTATCATGAATTCATTCTTTTATATCAAAATTCTTAATCCAATGGAACTTATTTTCAGCTATATTATAAAAAGTAAGTCTAAGTAAAATTTCCCTGCAATATTTAGCAAATATCCCTGGTGTCACTTGTGGAATAATCCACCTTTTCTCAATTGACTTGTCATATCTGCTGTATATACTTGGTTGTTATATATACATATCTATCCAGAGTTATCTATTCTTTTCCATTATTCTGTTAATTTTTGCCCTATTTTGGTTTTATATTTTTAAATATAAAATGCGCCAAATTTCTTCAGTAGCTTTGCTGCATCAAATCTTTTCAACTAAGCTTTTTTCCCCAAGAGAACACATTTGTCAAGTTTCTTGAAATAATTATACTTTGATTTTTAATTAGGATTGCAATAACCTACATAATACTTCAGGAAAAAATAATATTTTATTATATCTTTTTATCCATAGCTAGCTTAAGTAAGACTGAAGTTCTGAAATTATTCATTTGAGGATGAGTTCCAACAGAATCATGGATGCAATTTATAGCCATCTGAAAATGAAAAGCAAATTTTAACCAAATGTGTTTGTTTGGACTATGCTTTTTATATGAAGCTCTTTTACCTCATTCACCCATTTTTCAAAATTTTGGCATTTCAAAACAAATTTTGATGCATAGTTTTAGTAAATAATTTTACAGTTCCTTTTATTCTTCACATTTTTAGGATTCAGATGAGCTTCCTGAGTCGGTTCTTCACTGTATTAACATCATAAAGAATAAGAGTAAAACTGCTGAAGAGCTCATTCTTCAGGACTTGGAGGATACTGATGTTTTAAGTAAGTACAGTTTTCATCTGCTTGGTAGATAAGTTTTCTGTAAGTATGAATAATTTATAATTTAGAAAATTAAACTGCTTGAAGTTATTTCTTCTCATATACAGGTGTATGCATTTGTCTCTAATAAAATCTCTATATTATATTGGTCTGTTCAAGTTAGTTCACACATCTGTTTTAATTACTACCTTCCTTATATCTCCAATAAATACTAGTCACTAATAATTTGTTTTACTAGTCCTAATTAAAGCCAGACATTCTGTTACTTTATGTCAAAGGAACCCAAGCGTGGGACTGTTTTAGAATTATCAGTTTATATGTATTTTTGGAGAAAAATATAATTTATATAAAAGCCTCACAACCTTTATTTGCCTCAACTGAGCAAATTTACATCTTGCAATTATTGTAAGAATAATAGAATGAACAAAGATTTAACCAGAAGTGTAATCCTAGCTTAGATTATAATGAAAAATGGCAACAATTAAAATGTTCAAATGTGTCTAACAATATACTCTTTTAAAAAAATGAAGGACAATTTTAATAACATAAGTTTTATGGTATACTATAAAAGTTATTATGAAATTCAGTGTCGTTTATGCTTATATTGGTATAAATTATGTGGATATTCACAGATGTTTATACCAAAAATATTAGTGTGTGAAAGGATCTGTCGTAGACGTTGAGGATACAGCAGAGAATGAAACAGGCAAAGATCTTGCTCTGTTATTCTAATGTTCCCATGTTGGGAGACAGATAATAAGTAAACACATAATATTTCAATAATGACCATCCTGTGATGGGAGGATTTCAAGATAAGGGGATTAAAAAAAAAGATAAGGGGGTAGAGATCGAATTTTGCTATTTTAGATATGTGAAGTCAGGGGAGGCATCTCTGAGGAAGTGGTATTTAAGTAGTGACTGAAATGAGATAGTAAGCCACATGGGATATACTGGTGAAGAAGTGAGTCACGTAGCTGTCTAGAGAGCTGGTGTTCCAGAAGGAGGGAATTGTAAAGGCCACAGCTCACTCAGTGGGCTTAATGTGTTCAGAGAATAGTCAGCCTTTGTGGTTACAGTCAGGCAAAGAATGAGTCAGATATGCAGGGCTCTTATAAATCCAAAGTGTGGACGTTGGATTCTGCTCTGAGTATATTAAGTATATTAAGGTTTTTCAGAAAGGAGTGTGACGTATTTTGAGGCAGTCATTCTGGGAGCTGTGCAGTGAAGATGCCTTGAGGTGGCAAGAGTCTAAAGACTATTACAGTAGTATGGTTAGAGATGATAGCAGTTTAAACACAAATGGTGAAAAATGGTCATATTCTAGGAAACATTTTTAAGTAGGAAGAACCAAAAATATTGATGGATTGATGTGAAAGGAAAAGAGGAAACTGGCTCCGAGATTTTTGTTCCGAGTTCCTATGTGGAAGAATATGTAAAGACTTCTTCAATGCGGACCCTTTAGATTTTAGCAGTGATTATTATCAAGTTATGGTGGATTTTAGAAGTTTGCTTATTTATGTCTACTAAGGTTTTTAAAATGAAAATTTATGTTAAATATATTGGCAAGTATAGAGCCTGATTATGTAAAAATCAACAGAAATATAGAAAAATTAGTTTCATGAAAGATTATAGGGACTAAAGTCATAGCAGTGGTTTAGAAAGTTATAAGATCTCATGTAGATAGCTCTAACAAATAGGTTTGATAGTCTCAATGAATAGACTAATTTTCCAAGAAAATTCAAATTATCAAAACTGCTTGAAAAATCAGAAAACATGCTTAAGTCAGCAATTTGGCAAGAAGATAGAGATTTCTTCTCAAATGTAGTAGGAACTAGGGATAATTTTGTAATTGAATTGTTTCAATTCATCAAGGAGCACAAAATCTGCAGATTATATTTCATTTATTAAAAACTGCACATTTTAGATACAAAACTGTGCAAGCATAGCATACACATACATAAGAGAAGCTAGAGGCTAATTTTATTTGTAAATATGGATGTATTGATGAAAGCTGTCAGTTGTACACAAAAACTATTTTAGCTACTTTAAGCAGTAAGGTTTGGGGGGTGTTTGTGTAAAACAGTGTGTTGTTATCTTTGTATAGTTCTACAGGTTCACTGGGCTTTGCCAGGTAGTTCTTGCTTGGATTTCTTACACATTTACAATCAGATGTTGTTTAGGGTCACAGTCATCCGAAGTCTTTACTGGACTGGAATTCTAAGATGGCTCACTGACATGGCTTGCAATTGATGCAGTTTGTTGGCTGGGAATTCATTTGGGGCCATCAGCTGGAGGAGGCACCTAAATGTGGTCTCTCTCTGTAGCTTGCATGGCACCTGGATTTTGAGAAAGAGTATCTCATGAATAAATTGTTAAGAGACTAAGGTGGTACCTTGTAAAGCTTCATATGACATTCTCCAAAGTCATGGAACATCTTTACTACATCCTGATGGTTACACAGGGTCAGCGCAGATTCTGTGCCGGAGGGGACAACACAGGGTATGCACACCAGGAAGTGTAGAAGTAACATCTTTGGAGGCTATTGATAGTTATTACAATAAATAACAGAATTGTTAATAGAACTGAAAAAATCAGATTCTATGTTGAATATCTAAAGTGTAGGGAAAAATACACACGTGCACTGTGAAACTGTGCTGTAGCAAGAGCTGCTGATAAAATGAAGAAATTCAGAGATATTAATCCTCTTCTATACACTCCTATCTCCAGCCCAAAGCTCCCTCTATCGTAGTCTGAGCCAGAAAAATGAAAGTATCTCTCTCTGCCTTTCTTCACACATAATATTTTTATGAAAATAAAGACTTGCACAAATATATCAATTGGCAGAATCTAAATCATCCTCAGAAACATACCTTCAAAGGAATCTGGAGAATGTTGTTTTTTGCTTTTCAGCTTCTCACATAGGAAAACATGCCAGAGAGACTGAATGGGTGTTGAAAAAGAAAATCTAATACTGGTCAAAATACTTGTGAATGGTCAGTTAATTCGCAGAATGGTCATCTGTAAAAAATACTTTACAACCAAGGAATAAAACAAGCTAATTGAACAAGAAAAAGAAGCATAACTACCTCTTCACAGATGATAAAAAGACACTAAAATTCAACAAAACCTCACAAAATTGGGAATGAAAGTTTCTTTCATGGACATGTTAGTCATTATAATGTTTTCAATTAAGACTTTTATTAAAGCATTTTTAGTATCTTGTGCAAGATTATGTTGTTTGTGGCAGATAGACTTGAACCTTTGTTGATTTCTGGTCAAGGTGTTATTGTGGTCTTAAACACAGCATTATTCTATATACATGAAAGTGAACTTCAGTTCTAAAATATGAAAGGTGATAAGAGTGCTCTAAAAATCTGTTGCTTGTATTTTTGAATAAAGATTACAGATTTCCTCTGCTCTTGGTTCTTCAGTATTTTTCTATTGCTTTGTTCAAGACTATTCTATGATAAGGAATTTAAGATTAAAGGATGATAAAATAGTTTGGGATTTTAACATGTTGTGTCTTCCTTTAATATTTAAAAATGTTGTAACTTTTTTCTCTTTATAGGCTGTGATTATGGAGGAGTTTCTAATAATCATATGCATTTAAGGACAGAATTAACAACTGAATGTAAAGGAAATCCAGAACAGTTAATAAAGGTATATGTTGTCTGAAAGTGCTCAATATTATAGTTAGAAATTTTCCTTTTTATCTCACATAAGATTTAAAGTTCACTGGCTTAAAAATTAAATTTTTAAGCAAATAATTTTTGGTTTTATTTTCTCTTCTGGCATAGAATATAAAACAATGCAAATTACAGTCTTTAAAATATTAGAAATGGTGATTTGAACCAGCAGTACTTGGAAATATAATGTAAATAAGACCAGCATAACTATGTTGGATAGTATTTTTTACCTAAAAAATCCAAGGAAAACAATGAAGTATACTCTAATATTGTTACCTTGCTTAAGAATGTAGTATGATTCAGTGGAGTTTTTAAATACCCTGTAGAAGCTTTAAATGTAGAATGTCTTCTTCTTTTTTTTTAAGGTAAAATAAAAACATCTGTAAAGAAGTGAGAGTAAAGGAAAGCCTAGAATTTGGGGGTAAAACTCCTGGAGATGTGTTTCAGAGAAAGTCTCTTCCACAGACTCAGCATCTTGTTCATTTTTATTACTCATTTTACATAACTCTAATTTTACCTAACTGTATTCTTGCTCTTTATGAGGGTGGCAGAATTTGAAAGTTACTTGCATGTATGTTTCTTACTCTGTTTTTTTGGTAACACTCAGTCCTGATATATTAATTTTGAATTATATTGCTACTTCATTGAAATAGATATCCTGTACCTTTCAAGCTGGAGTATGGTGGAAGTCTAATTATGGAAAAGTATGAATCAAAATTATAACTTGTATATATTCAAGGTAAATTAGAAAAAAATCTGTTTTTAAAACATATTGAATATTTTAGTAATTTGTGTATATGTGCAATTGCTGCAGAAAAAAAAATAAAAAGGTATTAGGAGGAAAGCACATATTAATAGAAACATTTGGATATGAGTGTCAAGCAGGTTAATTCTGAATATTGTAAGTAAATATTAGAAAGTAATTAGAATTCTGAAATACATAAGGAGGGTAAAATACAATTGTTTCCCTGGGAAAAGCATTTTTCTCCACCATAAAAGAATAATTATCAATGTGCCATATAATTGTATTTGAGAGCAATTTGAAATAAATAATTTTCTAGATATGTGTGTGTAAATACTTAATGCTTTATTGAAATGACAACTTTACTCTGTTTTTTTTTTTCTTTAATCATTTGTACTTTCTTTAACTTCTTAGATGTTATCTGAAATAGAAAAAGAAGAATTTCTAAGAAGTAAAACTCATTGTGGCAGTCCCGATTTGGTTCTGGAGCCTGACCTTTGTGATTTGCCGGTGGATGAACATGTTTTGCCAGGTGGATGAACATGTTTTACTTGATGATACTTTTGATCATTTTATTGTGATTCACTTTAATTATATAAAAACCTTAAACAGTTTTCTTTTGCCATTTAGAAGAAAATAGTTATGGTATTTGAAAAATGCTATACACTTACTATGGTTATTTAATTACATGTTTCATAGTTTTTTTTATGACTCCTAAATTAACTTTATTGTGACTCAGCTAGTAAAGAATCTGTCTGCAGTGCGGGAGACCTGGGTTCAATTCCTAGGTTGGAAAGATCCCCTGGAGAAGGGAAAGGCTACCCACTCCAGTATTCTGGCCTAGAGAATTCCATGGACTGTATAGTCCATGGGGTCACAAAGACTCTGGAGTGACTTTCACTTTCAATTTAACTTTATGTAAGTATATTTGAAAATTTTCCACATGTAGAGCTGACTGCAGTAGATGTACCCAGATCTGCATTTTTTAAGTGTCTCTTGGCCATGTTCCACATACATCTCTTAACTACACACGTGAATGTGTGCATGTGCACACACACACAGATACACACGCATAGTTTTCTGGGATAGTTTGACAAGTTATATGATTTCTTTATTGACTGCAATAGAGTTTACATGTATTTTGCACATTAGCACATTGTCGCTTTCACTTTGGTCATATATTGACATTATTTCTTTATTTTGAAATTGCTTTTAAATTTTATATTGGATCAGCTTTGACTGGTTTCATTTAAATTTTTTTCTCTTCATGAATACAGATGATGCTGATATAAACTTTGGATACTGTGAAGTGGAAGAAAGATGTCGGCAGTCCTTTGAGGCTTGGCAAGACAAACAGAAAGAACTAGAAGACCAAGAGAAAGAAACTCTCAAAGTTCAGAGGGATAGAGAAGAAAAGCAGTTTCAAGAAGAAGAAGAAAAAAGACACTGTTGGATGAAACAATTTGAAGTTGAAAAGAAGAAATTAGAGAATATTCAGAAGGTAAGTTTTCTTATTTTTATTTTTGTTTTTCATACATTTTTTTGAATCAATAACTCCTTCTGAACAGTACTGATGTTTTGGATTATGGTGTGGCTCAAGCTCCATTCTATGGGTTTTAATTAGCCCTAATAATCAAAGCAGTTCACTGGGGATTAACAGTATTAATATGGACCCCTTGCTTATTTTCTGTTAAATCCATTGTAATTTCAGGTACTGCTTTGGATTTTGAGATCCCCCAGAGTATAAAGTTTCAAAGACTGTCCTAAAAAAGCTGACATTTACAACATAAATTGTTGCTTTTTTATGCCCTTCTAATCATAGAAAAAGGCAACCGAATTTTCTCCATCACAGAATGTCCTTACTGTGTAGTCTGATATCTAGCGATTATGTAAAACATATTTGGTTACAGTGGTTCAGGCATGCAGGTAATGGTTGTGCTGCATTCCCATAAATGAGCTAATTTCTGGGACTAGAACATTTTTGGTGTAAGAGAGTTCTGTGTTGTTTTCCTTTCTAAACTTTTCTCCCAGCTGCTCCTCAGGTGGTCCACATCCTCAGGCCACGGTAGTGGCATCTTGAGAAACTGGTGGATTTCTGGGACTCACTTGTGGACCATCAGGATCCTTAGACTGTATGGGTAACAGGCAGGACTTACATTCGTTTTGCATTACTGAAGTTAACTTATGTATTATTCCCAACTTACTAGTTTTGAGTCTTCTGCTAGCGTGTTGTCACATAGGCAGTTCAGGGTATACTAGCCTCCCATGCTGAGTACATTGCATTTCTGAATTATGTAGAAAGTAAATACATTAAAAACAATGATAATATTGCAGAACCAGCTTATCCATGACTTTTACTAATATTGAAGCTACAAATCTTTAGCTTCCTTTTAGTCCATATTTTCCTTCCCACAGACTAGATTAGTTATTTTCAAAAGTCAGAAGCTTTTTTTTTTTCCCATTCCTGAATAGAAGTTAATATAATGTAGATTATTGGAGTAGTGTTTCCTAGCTTGTGGTAAAATGTATCACTGCTATTGATTGTTAATGATATTTTCTAAAAAATGGCTGATTTTTAAATTCTTTTTTCATTGCCATTTTTATTTTGTTTTGTAACAATTTATTGACTACTTCAAGGGCAAAACTTTCAGCTATATGCTTGATGTTACAAAAGAAATTTAACTCCAGGGCCTTACCCTTAAAGGATTATAACTTAGTTTTTGAAAGCAATTTGTACTTAATCATAAATTTATGATTTAAAAATATATATGACATTAGTAGATTTAATGAGTTTCTAAATGTGTGCTTCGTTTTACCTTGGAGCTTTAAAGTTTTCCACTGGGACCATTCCATAATTTTATAATGATGGCTTCTAAATAGGTAATTTATATATTCAGTAATTCTCACCTGTGTCTTTGTTAGCTTCTTCCATTTTCTAAAACTGCTGTTATAAGTTTCTTTCCAAGAGTTCTACCCAGCTCCTTCTTCCTTGTTATTAGTAAATGATCACATTTTTGCATCAATTACAAACTTCTTTTTCTTTCTAATCCCACATCTAGTTAGCATTAATCTTTGTGGTCGCCTTTTTAGCTTTATTTTTTGCCCTTGTTCTTATCTCAGTAAGAGAGGCTTTTTCTACCAAAGGCGAGCTTTTCATTCTTTGCTCTATTACTCTCACTTTTTTCCTATATGTTAAAATAGTCATGCAACTTTCTCCTTTCTTATTGCTTATACTCATGTTCAGTTTTCTCCTGTCCTGGAAACAAAAGAAAACAGAAAACTCATGAGATCACTGTTGTTTAAATATCTTCCTTTAGCTGCTCTTTAGCTTTACTTACCATAGATAGGCTTCATAAGGAGTAATTATTTGTGCTCAATCCATTTCCTCATCTTTCATTCAAGCCTAAACCTTCTAGGTGTCTTCCACCTCCATCCCAGTGAATTAAACTGCTTTTGACAAAAAAAAAAAAAAAAAAACACACAACACTTTGGCTTCTAAACTGTATTTGACAAAAATACAATGACTTCTAGAACCGTACTCACATGTCCTAGTGAAGTCACTAGTCGTGTCCAGCTCTTTGCGACTATGTGGATTGTAGCCTATCAGGGCTCCTCCATGCATGGGATTTTCCAGGCAAGAGTACTGGAGTGGGTTGCCATTTCCTTCTCCAGGGGATCTTCCCAACCCAGGGATCGAACCCAGGTCTCCCGCATTGCAGGCAGATGCTCTACCATCTGAGCCACCAGTCAGTATTTATTTTTGCCTCTTTTCCTTTTCATGCCAGTAAAAATCAGTTGACCACTTCATTTACCCTTTACTTCTGTGGGACCATACTACCTTGATTGTCTTCTTTTTGGCCAGTTTTCATTGGCATCTGTTTTTAGGTTAATTTTTTTTCTCCTTCTCCCTGAATGTGTCCTACCCCGGATTCCATCTTTTGTTCTTTCTTTTCTTTTTTTTTTCTTTCTTTTCTTATTCCATGTACTTTCTCTCTTGATAGTCTCAAACACAGCAATGGCTGTTCAGAACCAAATCTATAGTTATAAAAATAAAGTGAACTATGTAACTGTTCCATACTCAGAACTTAATGGATCTAAAACTGAATACATTGTCTTTCTGAGTCGTGCTCCGCCTCTGGTATTTGTTAGTCGTTATTTTGATGAGCTATGCTCTCATCATAGACTAAGCTAAAAAGTTAAGTACTATTTTTGACTCTTCTCTCTCTTTTATGATCCTGTCCTTCTAATAGTTACATTATCCACTGTCTCACCCGTATGTCTACTGCTGCCCCATCGTTCAGGATGTCCTAATGTGTAGCTTGGAATATTTATTGTACTCTCGAATTGACCTTCCTACTTTTGGTCTTGTGTTCTGGAAACTCATGCACAGTAGTGCAGTCAGAAGGATAATTATTTTCCAAAAAATGTTATTTCCATGCTTAAATGCCATCAGAATTTCCCACAGCTCATATGAGATAGTTTTCAGAGAACGTTTCCCACTTCCTTTGATTCAGTCAGCTGGCAGTTGGTGGCAGTTTCACATTTGCATTGTGTTTGCATCTCTTCTGACTCTTGTGACCGCATCTGTAGAAGGCCCTGACTGATTCTCTCATGGATTTCTCTAATACCTACTTCACTGATCTCCTTACTGTTTCCTTGCCTTACTCTCTTATTAAATGTGGTGGTTTAGTTGCTAAGTCATGTCCAACTCTTGTGTCGCCGTAGACTATAGCCTGCCAGGCTCCTCTGTCCATGGCATCATCCAGGCAAGAGTACTGGAGTGAGTTGCCATTTCCTTCTCCAGGGGATCTTCCCACCCAGGGATCGAACCCAGGTCTCCTGCATTGCAGGCATATTCTTTACTGACGGCTATCAAATGTAAACTTATAATTTTCCTAGAACTGAGTTGTAATCATTTTCCTAGCTCAAAAACTTTTTAATAAATGCCTCAAATGTTTATATAATCTCTTAAAAGCCGAGTCATTTCAAAAACATCTTTTGTATGGAACTTTGATAATCCTCTAATTATTACACCTCTTCCTACCGTAATCCTTATAGTTCTTATCTTGAGATTAACTTATTCTGCTAAATTTGGAATAATGTGTGAACATATAATAGCATTTTAGAATCACTAAAGGTAAAGTTTTTGAGAAAGGGGATTATATGTTACTGATCTTTGTTTATTTTTCAGAGCCTTAACAAAATAGATGCTAATAATGAGTTAATGAAAGAAAACAATTACCCTCTGAGATGATTTATTATGTGAATTAAATGAAATAGTATGGAGAGAAAAAAAACCTGTAATGCAAAACCCATCTTAACATACATTATCATTTGTAATATTTGCATTATCCAGGAGTATTTCTAGCTAGTGCATTTTATTATGTGAGTAAATATACTCAAATTAATAAAACAGTTTTCCAAGAGTACAGATATCTTCATGTGCTAATGGGAAACGTACGTATCATTTTATGATATTTTAAGTTGGGATTAAAGTTGTTTTTCCAGTACTAATAACTGGAGGCCATTGGGTGAGTTATTATCTTTAACCATTGTTTACTAATATATGTTGTAAGAGTCATACAGAATAAACATAATATTTTTGATATTTGAATATCATATTTCAATATTATATGTTCAGCAAGAACAGGACAAGATGAATGATGAACTTCATAAAGAGGAGAAAATATGGAAGGAGAGATTTAAACAGCACATGGTATGTATGTATTGTTTGTAAGCAGCAGAGTAGTCAATCTCCATTTGGAATTAATTACTATGCTTGGAGTGAGTATTTTAAAATAGTATTGCCTAGTTGATATAGGACTTAATTTACTCAAGTTTTAAAAATACTTAGTCACTAGAAACTCTCCTTGAAATGAAATATCCTGACAAGGAAGCTAAACTGGTTCAGTTAGTGAGCATGTCTATGTTAAACTGTGAATGTAAAATTTCTTCCAAGGTTTGAGGAAACATACTATTATGTTTGAGGAAACATACTATTATTTCATTATGATTGAGGATTGTTATGAAAGGTTACTGCATTTCTTTAATGCAACTAATTGAATGTATTAAGTATCCCTTTAAGTTTAGGATGACACGTTTATTAAATTTTAACTAATTTACTACACTGCAGTTTTTATATAAGATTATTTTAAGTAATTGCAAGTAAAAAATAGATTAAAAATTCCTTTCTTTGTATTTTTCCAAGTCTTTTTGAAGTTTATATAAACACATTCCTGAAAAAGTAAGCATATCCTCTCCATCTCTAAATAAAAAAGTTGGTTAGGCATGTGAAGACACAGATTCAATATGAATGACAAGAAAAAAAGACAATAGTGAGTCACAGGTAATCCAAATGTCGGAGTTAGGAGAGCCATTCAATTCCCATAATTATTATACAGTAGCAGAATAAACAGGAGATAGGAAAAGACAATTAGAATCTTTAATGTAATACCAAGTATATATTCTTCCCCTGGAGGAGGGCTTGGCAGCTCTCTCCAGTATTCTTTTCTGGAGAACTCCGTGGACCAAGGAGCCTGGTGGGCTAACAGTCTGCTGCTGCTGCTGCTAAGTCGCTTCAGTCGTGTCCGACTCTGTGCGACCCCATAGACGGCAGCCCACCAGGCTCCCCCGTCCCTGGATTCTCCAGGCAAGAGCACTGGAGTGGGTTGCCATTTCCTTCTCCAGTGCATGAAAGTGAAAAGTGAAAGTGAAGTCGCTCAGTCGTGTCCGACTCTTAGCGACCCCATGGACAGCAGCCTTTCAGGCTCCTCCGTCCATGGGATTTTCCAGGCAAGAGTACTGGAGTGGGGTGCCAGTGCCTTCTCCAGGGTTACAGTCTACAGGGTCATAAAGAGTTGGACATGACTGAAGCAACTTCGCACAACACAACAGCACAAAGTATGTATTCTAGAGTTGAATAGTTCAGTGTAAAAAAGTAAAATTTCAGTAGATAAATTTAACATTAGATTTGGCAAAACAGGTGAGAACATATTGACACTAAAGGGAAGTCAATAGAAAATGCCCAAATGTAAGTGCAGAGAGGACAAAAATGGGAAAAACAGAAAAGAGAAGAAGAAATACGTGATACATAATGAAAATATTAAAATATTATAAAATATCATTAATAGTGATTTGGAAGGAAAGGAGAGAATGGGGCAGAACCTGTGGGTAAAGAGATAATAGTTGGAAAGGTTTCAGATTGTTTTAGAAAATTCAACTTGAACATTTAAGGATGAGTAAAGATCCCCAAGTTGAATCAATCCAAAGAAAATCACACCTGGGGATTGAATAGTATAGCTATTACAATTCGAGATAAGGAGGGAAAATCTTAAAATCAGCCAAGGAAAAAGCTCATTACCCAAAAAGGAGCAACAGTAAATGGACAGCTGATGTTCGTCCTTACATGAAATGGCAGAAAGACCACAGAATAAAAAATATAAGTGCTAGGTGGTAAGGGTTCTTTGATCACTGTTGTTGTACAGTCAGTCGTTCAGTTGTGTCCAACTCTTTGTGATCCCCTGGACTGCAGCACGCAAGACTTCCCTCTCCTTTACTATCTCTCTGAGCTGGCTCAAACTAATGTCCATTGGGTCGATGATGCCATCTGACCGTCTCATCCTCTGTCATCCCCTTCTCCTCCTGCCCTCAATCTTTCCCAGCATCATGGTCTTTTCCAGTGAGTCGGCTCTTCATGTCAGGTGGCCAAAGTATTGGAGCTTCAGCTTCAACATCAGTCCTTATATAGGGTTGATTTCCTTTGGGATGGACTGGATTGATCTCCTTGCTCTCTTTGATTAGTGTTCTTTGAATCCTGTCTTTCTCTGCTTTCTGGACTCAGTTTTCCTTTCTTGGAGTATACAGCTAAACACTTGTCAAAAGTTTACTTTTGGACAGGAAATTTTTTCAGTGTTTGCACAGTTGAAAATGTCTTTATTTTGCTTTTAAAACTGAATGATTAGTCTTCTTGGATGCAGAATGGAGGTTTATTACAATTCAGTTTTAGCGATTTAAAGATATAACTCCATTGCATGTTTATTTTTGCACATGCCATCTCTGGGCTTCCCCTGTGGCTCAGCTGGTAAAGACTCCACCTGCAACGTGGGAGGCCTGGGTTCAATCCTGGGTTGGGCAGATCCCCTGGAGAAGGCCTTGGCAACCCACTCCAGTATTCTTACCTGGAGAATCCCCAAGCACAGAGGAACCTGGCGGGCTACAGCCCATGGTGTCTCAAGAGTCAGACATGACTGAGCGACTAAGCATGCACAAAGCTCATGCCGTCTTTGATGGCAAATCTGATGCTCATTATTCAGTACTTTTGAAGCTTTAAGATTTTTCACTTTTTGCATTCATCCGCACATATTTGCTGGTTTTCTACTGTGTGCCAGGTAGGTACCTCTCTGTGAGTACACAGGATACAGCAGTGACTAAAACAGAAATAATCCTTGCCTTCATAGAGCTTATATTCCTTAGTGTTCTGAAATATTGTTAGTGTTTACTATATGAGCCATCATTGTGTGTGTGTGTGTGTGTGTGTGTGTGTGTGTGTGTGTGTGAGTGTGAAATTGACTCATCTCAAGGCCTTTGTTTTTGGTTTAGAAAACATTTTTCTATGATTCTCTTCTCTTCAGTTTTTCTCGGTTTTTTATTTTGGAACTCCTGTTAGTCATATGTTGAAGTTTCTGTGTTGATCGCCTTTACACCTGAACTTCATATCTTTCATAACTTTTTGTTTTGTATATTATTTTGGGAAACACCTAGTTTTGAAGTTTTGTTTAGGCATTTAGCTGTTCAACCATTTTATCTTGATTTTTTTTGTTTGTTTGTTTGAGTGAGTCATATATTTTTATTTGGGCACTTGCATTTCATTTTTTATATGAGATTCTTATTTAAACATTTCTTTCTTAAAAATATCTTTAACTTTTACTTAAACAGTTTTCTCAGAAATTGGACCTTCCTTTTGCTTATTGAAGCGTTTTTGTCACTTCACATCATTTGTGTTAGTTTTTCTAAATATTTGCCTGACTCTGTCGATCTGTTTACTTTTGCTTTAGGACTTTAGTGACAATGATATTTTCACCCAACTCTGGATTACCTCACTTAGTGCTTTATGGGCTTATCAGCTCTCCTGATGGACGGGATAAGAAATGTAACTAGGCTTATATGTATCTGCTACCTCACCTTCCGTATACTATAACTGACAAAATCATTTCCTGTTTCTGCATTCCCTGTGCTGCTAGCTGTAGGGGTCTCTTTTATCAGAAAGAACACCCATCTCATAAAGTTTGAAGTCCTTTTCTCCTACACAAATTTTAGCTTTTGGCTTTTCTTGCCTTTTCTCTGTGTCATTCTGACTGCATATGCTTTCTATCGTCAAAGAATTCCTCAGTTCCCCAATTTGAATTACACTCATAATATTAGAGTATCAGCTTACTAAATTGATAGAAGCTCCTAAATATTTTAAAAAATCAATATGCCCTTTTAAATAAATTACTTTAGTTCCTCTAAGTAAATTTTCTATTGACTTTATTATGATTTCAGTTTCAATATTTGTTTTAATCTATATTTCATATGATACTTTAGTAATATTTCACATTTAGCTTATGCTGACCACTATATATCTTACTTTATTTTAGGAATTTATTAGAAACTTACATTTACAAATGGAAGAAGAAAGAACAAAATTTAAAGACCTACAGGAAAAAGAAAAAATGCGTTTGTTAAAACTGCAGCATAATGCAGCTGTAAAAATTCAAGCTAAATATAAAGCATTTGTGGCCTACCAAAAATATGGCCCAATCATAAAGGAACAAATAGAAAGTAAGAAAAAGAAAGCACAAGAGTGGAAGGAAAAGGAAGCAAAAATACGACAGATAGAAGAAGAAAAACAGAAACGATTAGAGGAGAAACAAAGAATAGAAGAAGAGATAGAAAAGCAGATGCAAGAGGGAAGGAAAAGGAGAGAAAAAGAATATATGGGGAAAAAGAACATCCTGAGACAAGAAAGGGAACAATTACTAAAGATGGAAAAATTGATACTGAGAGAAGCTGCAAAAAAACAGCTAATAATAAGTAGAGCATTAAAGAAGGGAGAATATAATGCCAAACATTTGACTATTGAGGATACATCAAAGAATAAGGATGATGGAGCCGAAAGGCTAGGGGGTGGAAAGTTAAAAATGTGGGAAGCTGCTTCTCCTTGGTTAGCTGAAGAGTCAGATAAGAGGAAAAGTGTAGATAGACAGCTTGTATTGAGAGAATCAGTGCAAGTGCAATCAAAAGAATCTATGTCAAGCCAAGCAATTTGGGCAGTATTTAAAGTGGAGGAAAAAAATGAAAACCCAGCAGTACAATGTTCACAAGAATTGGTCAAGCAAAAAAGGAATTATGAAAACATAGATCAAAAAAAGAAATTGGAAAACCTGCATCTAAAAGAAAATGTCAAAGAAGAGTTTCAACTGCAAGAATTACAGTTTCAAGTACAAAAAGAGGAAGTCTTGAAACCTTCCATAAATGAGACTATGAGACAAGAAACCCAAATAATATTAGGAAATAATCAAGAAATTGATGAAGTAAAAGACAGTGAATCACAGAAAATAATTGATGATAACCAACACAATAAGATGCAAAAAGTAGAAAAAGAAATATCAGGACAGTTTGGAACATTATATGAAGAAAATAATATAAAGGAAATTTCAGTGGTTTCAATGAAACAAAACCTAGTACCACTGAAATTAGAAAAATCTGAAGATATAGGGGAAAATACATTACTACAAGAAGAAGAAATTGATTTAAAATCTAAAGAAGCAGAGGAGAACCCAAAAGGCTGTGCTCTGAATAGTGACTTGGTTTTTAACACTAATGATGCTGTGATAAATGTAGAAGGCAAAATAAGCAAGCAAAATTATATTGTAGATGCTCCTTGTGAAGATTTGGGTGGCTATAATGCAAAAAACGATTTGGTTTTTAAAGAAGTAAACTCTCTTAAGTCTCAGATTCAAGAAATTCCAGAAGAATGTCATGAAAATACAGCTGAATGTGAAAATAAAGCGGCCTGCTCTGTGCCAGAGCCAACACTTCTGTCTTCTATTGAAGAAAAGAGGCTAGCTTGGATAACATCATTTAAACCCTGGTTTGAAATTTTCAGGCAAAATCAACAGAAAAAAATTGTTAGAAGAAGGAGACTTATAAAATGCCCAGTCAACACGATGCCCCCTTTGAATACACTAGAAATTCTTCGGTGTGGTCCTTGGGATACTTTACAGCAGGTATTTTATACTACTTTTTACATACTGAATTTTAATTGGTTCTCTAAAATGTAACTTCAAAAATCTTTATATAAGACAAATTTTATTTTTAATCGAAGTATAGTTGATGTACAAAAGGTTACAGGTGTACAATATAGTAACTCATAATTTTTAAAAGTTATACTCCATTTATGGTTATTATAAGATGTTGGCTATATTTCCTGTATTCTACAACATATCCTTGTAGCTTACTTACTTACTTCCTCTTCCCTTCCCTCTCCCCACTGTTAACCACTAATTTGTTCTGTTTCTCAGAGTCTGCTTTTTTTGGTATCCAAGAATTTTCTCAGTCAATGAGGTTACTAATGAAATACTTATCCTATTTGAGAGGAGCTGTACTTTAAAAATGTCCTCAATTAGAATTATTCAGTGCATCTTCAGTGAGGCGCTATGAAGAGCTTTGATTTATTTTCAAGGGGCCTATAGCCATTATTAGGCTTCTAAGAATGAAGTCATCTGGGAAAGTAGAGTTGAATAAGAATAGAAAAATTGCAACTTGTTACTCAACTTGGAGTTCGTTTGCTTTAGTCCTGGATCACAGCACCGCCTAGTGGCTCCCTTTGTAATTGAGTGACGTGCTATATAAACATGGTACATTTAAGTACATGAAATTTAAAGTAGTTGTTACCAAATGCTGCTAATTTTCTATGCTTATGAAACAGTTTCAATCAAAAATAAGACAGAAACTAACATGTGTAGAAAAACAGGAAAGAAGATTAAATTCAATAAGGGATTTAATATGAAAGATTTAAGGTTAAAAAACACATGTTTAGGCCTTAAGCTCAAAACATATTTATAAAGTTTATTTGATTTCTTGATATAGGCAAGATACCTAGAAAAGGAAACATTAATGTTAATATTTTCTACATTGTTTTATTCATTCACTCAGCAAATACTCATCTATCCCACATGATCAGTCCATATTTATTGTTAGATTAAAGGGACAGAAACAAACCCACCTTTGCCCTTATGATTCTGACTTTGGTAGGCAAAAAGGCATTAAACAAATAAACATATTACTGTGGATTTTTATTTTTAATGTATCAAGTGAGAGCAGGGTTCTCATTTTCTTTCTGCCATTTACTGGCTGTGTCACCTTGCTCTTTCTGAGCCTCAAGTTTTATCTTCTGTAAACTGGGACGAGAAATACCTACTTTATAGGATTGTTGAGTTTTTAAATACTGTATGTGAAGAATTTGGTCTTGGGCTTGTAACGTATATAATAGTCTTTGTCAAATGTGGGTCTCAAACATCTGAAGAGAAAGGCAACGGACTTACGATTAGCTTATTTCATCAAATAAGTTAGAACATTGAAAATGCTGAATCATTTACTATATGGAATAGTATTCCAGAAGGATATAACTGAAGAGCAGTGATTATTGACAACTAACTTTTTTTTTTCCCCTAGCAGAATGCTTTAACTAATTCATTTTTCTTTTGAGTATTTTGCTACTAATGGTAACTAGCCTTAAATAACAACCGCAAAAAAAGGGTGTAGTTTAAGGATTTTTTTCTATGGCTTCACAATACGGCATGGATGATGATAACATTTTAGGGGCTGATTAACTTTTAGGTTAGAAGGTCTCACTTCATTCAAGGAAGACTGTAATTAAGTGGTGTTGTGATGATGCATGACTTAGTCAAAGTTTTATTCTCATTCATCTAAGCCACCAATCATACCTAAGACTTAGTCTCTTTGCAGCTGATTTTTTACACGATGTTATTTGTATAGGTTGAATAGATTTGAGGTTGTGGCACCATCACAAATTTGTTGACACAAAGCGTAACAGTCATTGCTTCTGTTACTTTGGGAATTACCGTTTACCATAGGTGAGTGACACTGCTTGCGTTGGATTTCTCATGAGTAATTGAGAGTGAACTCTATAAAAAATACATGGCTCTTTTAGGTCATTTTATTTATCAAAACTGCCCAGGATTTGGGGGAAATATAGATGATTAAGTAGAAAACTAATTTGTGATATTTTGTCAAGATGTAATGAATGAGTCTTAGGTTCTATGAGTCAGTCATTTTTAAGTCATGAGAGACCGAAAATATAAGTTTTCCAAATATTTTTATATTACCCTTTGGTAATATGGGAACACAACTATGAATGTTGTAAATATTTTAGTTTTGCCACAGGGCTAAAAAGATAATGCATTTGTTAAGTTATTTGAGAAGCATTTAGTGACCATTCACTATGCCCCAGTTGCTCTTTTATCAGGCTGATGATACACTGATAAACACCTATGAATATTAATTCTATACTGACCTTAATTTTTAGAGCATAAAGCAGTTTTATTTCTGTGATTATTTTCATGCATGTATCAAAATGATTGGACTCTCCATGTGGCTCAGTGGTAAAGAATCTGCCTGCCAATGCAGGAGACGTGGTTTCAGTCCCTGGGTCAGGAAGATCGCCAGGAGGAGGAATTGGCAACCCACTTCAGTTTTCTTGCCTGGGGATATCCCATGGAGGAGCCTCGCGGGGGTGGGGGGGGGGGGAGGCGGGCTACAGTCCATGGGGTCACAAAAGAGTTGGACATGTCTTAGCAGCTAAATAACAATCAAAATGATTAGTGTAAAAGTTTATTTGATCTCATATGTTTGGGAAAATCTCGAGTGCAACAGGAAATAAATTGCTGTATCATGTGGAAATTTTTTCAATTTAACTTATTTTTGGCACTGGGTCTTAGTTGCTGCACACGGGCTCTTCTCTGGTTGCGGCGAGAAGGGGCTGCTCTCTGGTTGTGCTCAGGCCTCTCGTTGCCATGGCTTCTCTTGCTTTGGAGCTTGGTCTCTAGGTGCACATGCTTAAGTAGTTGTGGTGTGTGGGCTCAGTAGTTGCCACTTGTGGGGCTTAGTTGCCCTATGGCATGTGGGATCTTTCTGGACCAGGGATTGAACCATTATCACATTGCAGAGTGGATTCTGACCACTGGACCACCAGGGAAGTCCCAGAACATTTTTAAATGTTCAGTACAAGGGAGGAGGAAATACCAAGAAATACTTCATATTCAGACTTAATTATGTTTATGTGCTTGTAAAGTAATGTTCAAAATCCTTCAAGCTAGGCTTCAACGGTACGTGAACCGAGAACTTCCAGATATTCAAGCTGGGTTTAGAAAAGGCAGAGGGGCCAGAGATCAAATTGCCTAAATCCATTGGATCATCGAAAAAGCAAGAGAGCCCCAGGAAAACATCTACTTCTGCTTCATTGACTATGCTAAAGCCTTTGACTGTGTGGATCACAACAAACTGAAAAATTCTTCAAGAGATGGGAATACCAGGCCCGCTTACCTGCCTGCTGAGAAACCTGTACATAGGTCAAGAAGCAACAGTTAGAACTGGACATGGAACGACAGACTGGTTTAAAATTGGGAAAGGAATACGTCAAGGCTGTGTATTTCCCCCTGCTTATTTAACTTCTGTGCAGAGCACATCATGTGAAATGCCAAGCTGGATGAAGCACAAGCTGGAATCAAATTGCTGGGAGAAATATCAATACCCTCAGATATACAGATGACACCACCCTTATGGCAGAAAGTGAAGAGAAACTAGAGAGCCTCTTGATGAAGGTGGAAGAGGAGAGTGAAAAAGCTAGCTTAAAACTCAGCATTTAAAAAACTAAGATAATGCCATCTGGTCCCATCACTTCATGGCAAATAGATGGGGAAACAATGGAAACAGTGACAGGCTTTATTTTCTTGGGCTCCAAAATCACTGCTGATGGTGACTGCAGCCATGAAATTAAAAGACTCTTGCTCCTTGGAAGAAAAGCTATGACAAATCTAGACAGAGTTTTAAAAAGCAGACTCATCACTCTGCTGACAAAGGTCTGTCTAGTCAAAGCTCTGGTTTTTCCATTAGTCATGTATGGATGTGAGAGTTGGACCATAAAGAAAGCTGAGCACTGAAGAATTGATGCTTTTGAGCTGTGGTGTTGAGGATACTTGAACTGCAAGATCAAACCAGTCCATCCTAAAGGAAATCAGTCCTGATCATTGGAAGGACTGATGCTGAAGCTGAAACTCCAATACTTTGGCCACCTGATGAGAAGAGCCGACTTATTGGAAAAGACCCTGATGCTGGGAATGATTGAAGGCAGGAGGAGAAGGGGACAACAGAGGATGAGATGGTTGGATGGCATCACTGACTCAATGGACGTGAGTTTGAGCAAACTCTGGGAGATACTGAAGGACGGGGAGGCCCAGTGTGCTGCGGTCCAGGGGCTTGCAAAGAGTTGGACACGACCGAGCGCTGAGCGACAGCAGCAAGGCAGTGTACTATTCCACTGGCAGGAGAATGTAAACTGTAGGGTAGCATTTGTTACTGCAAAGCTGCAGCGGTAGGGTTTTCAGTTTTTAAGTGTTCGATTCTAGTGTCTTTAGTTTTTTAGTGTAGAATCAGTTTTCTAAGTACAGAATTTATAGTATCTCCTTTGGACAAATTATAGAGGTATTACCCAGCAGGTATCCTGATACATGTAGGTAAATATGTTTCTTTCTGAAAAATTGTAAAAAAGAAATTTGTTTCAAAAGTTGTTTTAGATTATTAGTAATTGAGAAATTCTTAAAATCCCTTTGAAACTAGAAAACTCATTCACCAAATATTTAAAAAATACCAGCTATTGCTTTTGCTACTTAAAGCAAGGGGTAGACTAATCCTTTCTTTCTGTTTCCATGAATGTATGATCTTCCCATTCACTGACACAAATATGTAAATGTAAAACTTTTTTGCACAGGAAATATTCCACAAGAAGAGGAGTTGCACACTTAAGAATTTATGCTTTCCCCAGCTTTTTTGGGAAGTAACAATGCTTTCAGTCTCAGTAAAACACTTAAAATTTCTTTTGCATGTGTTATACCCTAGTATATATGCTAGTGTACACTATAAAGCTAATAATTTTTAAATTGTTGTTCAGTGCATAGGAAATCTGGCCTTAGGACTTCCAGTGTGGCAATGTGAAAGTATTCTTACTGTAAAGCAGTTTAGTTTATATACTTATTTCAGGGCATAGACTCAATTATAGTGAAGAAGCAGCACATTGTTACATTATTACTGTGCCAAGTTTACGTAGGGGAGAGATCCTGGGTTTAATACATGGAGTGCTTTTCAGTAATCTCAAAATATTTATATCTGACATATTCTTATAGAACTATAAGTGTAGTCCTTAATATACCTACCATAAAGTTCAGTGCACTCTTTGATGTTGAATTTTCTTTAGCTGAAAAGATTTAAAAAGAGAAAAATTCCTTAGGAAAAAAGCTTTATGAAGTAGTGAATACACGGTGATATCTTAATAATAGGAAATGTTATAAATGTATGATAAGTATTCATGATTTGTTATATGGCAGATTCTATGTGATCTGGGTATATACATTATTCAGCAGTAAAGGATGATTCATACTTTTATAATACAGAAGCATAATAGAATGTTGTTTTTATTGCATGCTTCAGTTATTTTTGCATGTTTCTACTTATTACAAGTTCTATAATATCTCTTCTCAGTTAAACTTGCTTCATTTTTAGAAGAGAGCTGAGCTATTCTAGTTGAAGCATGGCGGGTTGGTTATAAAATCTGTTCCTGATCTGTTACGGCTTCTGATACTATCCAGGTATCCTGAAGATACTGTCAAATACAGATCTTCAATGTTTATATAGTGCAATCCTGAAAATAATGCCAAGAGACATGAAGAACAGGAAAATGAATTTGGTGAAAAGTTAAGGAGTAAAATGATTATATTATTATTGCTTCTATGTGTATTACCTTTGAACTTGAGTTGTTCATGAATGATTATATTATTTTGCCTTTCTATGAGGGAAAGAAATGTGACAAAATCGTCAGCTTAAATGAAATTGAGTTGTTAATAAAAGTGAGTTTCAATATATAGCATTACTTTCTTTCAGATGAAAAAGTTAAAACAATTTTTCAAGGTTAATATAGTTTGTCTTCATTATATTTAGATAATGATACACTTTCTGATTTTCTCTAGGTTGCAACAATAACATTTCAAGATTTGCCAGGTTGTAGTCTCTCCACACTGGCAGAGTGTCCAAATCTGCAGTTTCTGTCTCTTCGACGCTGTGGATTAACTTCCTTGCACAGTCTGAGTAACTGCAAAAAATTGAAGTACATTGATGCACAGGTGTGTCCTATGTTGTCATTATTTATTTTATAATATAAAACAGATTCAGGTGTACATTTAAGAAATGACAATTTTGAAGGAACATTTAATAAAATAGCCTGTAACTCAGGGTCTAGAGAGATCAAGGGCCAAAATTTGTGAGAGCCATACAGGAAAGATGATTAGGTGGTATGACCTGGGAAATTATCTTCATTCATAGGTGATAGGGTTATTGTTTCATTACTTTTTGCTGCATAACAAATGACTGTATTATTTAGTAAATTAAAAAAGAAAGCTTCCATTTTATTTTACTCTACTTCTGTGGGCCATGAATGAGGTCAGACTTATTCTGGGCATTCCATCTGTTTCATACTGTGTTGCCTGGATGTCTGATGTAATTTGCAGTTGGGGCTGGAATGTCCAAATACATTCTTTTATATGTCTGGTACCTTGGGAGGTTGAAGTTTCCCTCGCTGTCTGCGTCTCTCTCTGCCCAGCCCCCACCACCACCTTGGGCATCTTTACAGGGTAAGCTTTCCAAAAAGACAGTTTTCAATACTAGGGCTTATCAAGCATCTGCCTGCATCATACTAGCTTGTGTTCTATTCACTAAACTTTCAGTTCACGTGGGAGGGGACTGTGTGTATGTGTGAATATTGGGTTGTGAGGTTTATAGGAAACTGCTTACAAAATAATAATCTACCGCAATCTGCCTCCTGGTTCCTAATGAGTCGTATCTTTCCCACATGCAAAAGGACCCATGTCCTAAGACCCCTGAGTCTTATGAACTTATGACATCAGACTTGGACTTGAAGCACAGAATCTTCTCATCTAAATCAGATCCAAGTGGAGATGATCTGCTCAGAGAGAGTTCTTTCAACTCAGAGATCTGTAAAGTGAAAGGAAAAGTAGTCTTCTCCCACTGTTTCACACCTACATATGGTGGGAGACAGACAGGACTCAGTTAATTACAAGACTCCTTGTCATTCCGTCTGGGAGAGAACAGGAAGCTCATGGCAGCCCTTGGTCCATAGCTAGGAACATACTGTTAGTTCTTTGTAAGGACTCGGTTCTGCTCCATGGGACTGGTGCTCTCTAACTCTTGGTTCTGCCCAATAGTCTTCTAAGTCCATTCTCAAGGCATACCTTCTTTTTCATTGCAGCTGAGAATTTTTTTCAATCTGCTTCTTTCTCATAGAAGATTGAAGTCAGGATGCTAGAGTTTCATTTTATTTTTGATTCTTTTCAGTTCAGACCTACAGTGCTTCCACCAATATGATTTTCTTTTCTTTGTGTTTCCTATGCTTATTAAGTTTACTCCAGTTAACAAAGACTGTACTCATAGATGTTTTTAAGAGAGTGTTGTGGGACTGTACCATTAAAATTCTTAAAAGCCCTTGTGGCTCAGCTGGTAAAGAATCCCCCTGCAATGTGGGAGACCTGGGTTTGATTCCTGGGTTGGGAAGATCCCCTGGAGAAGGGAAAGACTACCCACTCCAGTATTCTGGCCTGGAGAATTCCGTGAACTGTATAGTCAATGGGGTCACAAAGAGTCCGACATGACTGAGCGACTTTCACTTTATCTTTCTGAAGTCTTAAAAAAGAGAATGCTGTTGCATCCCTGACATATGATCTTGACCTTGAGACCAATATTCTATATTGTAGAGATATGTATATTTAGTAAAAGTATAAATTTGCATATAAGATATATACCTAATTCAGGGTATTGACATCACAAAAGGAACTGAGGAAGAGAAATGGGTAGATTTCAAATTTTTCAGTGTTTGATTTCTTTAAAGTAAGTTTGTTAGCAGCTGTGGTCAAATTGTTCACTCTTGTTCAGATAGTTTGAAATGTTTTGTTATTGATCCTCTATATTTTTCTCTATTTTAAAAGATTATTAATAAGTTTAAATCAGTTAATTATTTATTTGATTGCCTGATATTTTCATTCAGATAGTATAACATTCCACATAGTTATCTTAAAAGTTAGGGACTCAGATAATCATTTAAATTCAAGTATATCACCTTTCTTCTTTTCTGCAAGCTTTAAATGTTTCATTAGTAAGCCATTGAAATAAAACTAATTACATTTGTTCTTTGTTTTAGGAAAACCATATTGAGACTATCAACTGTGAAAATTTGGAAAACCTCTGCATTGTTCTTCTTAATAAAAATCAATTGACTTCTCTTCATGGTTTGGATGGCTGCACCAATATCCAAAGTCTTGAACTTTCACATAATAAAATCACTCGAATTGGTGAGAACAATGGAATTTGAATATATTAACATTTATTTTTCATGATTATATATTGTTTCATTTATTTTTCTTTAAGAATAGGACACAATCTGTAATTTGCCAATTTTATCCAAGCCATACTTATTTTATCTTTTACCCAGAAGGAAACAAAACTATATTTTTAATATATATAAAAGGAATATGCTCCCACCACTGGCAAATGGATTGTCATTAGGAGATCCTTAAATTAGTATATTTACCTCCCTGTTCCTTTTCTTATAACTAATAGTGATCTGAACTCTACTGGGGAATATATTGATATATATTATTATATATATAATATACCCTTGTTTGTTGCCATCATATTTTTATAGACTCTATGCTTACTACGGGCTTCCCAGGTGATGTTAGTGGTAAAGAATCCGCCTGCCAAAGCAGGAGATGCAAGAGACGCAAGTTCGATCCCTGGGTCAGGAAGATCCCCTGGAGGAGGGCACCACAACCCCCCAGAATTCTTGCCTGGGGGATACTATGGACAGAGGAGCCTGGTAGGCTGCAGTCCATAGGGTCACACAGAGTTGGACACCACTGAAGTAACAGCACATACATGCTTACTATACTTTTCAGCAACTGTCGTCACTGTTTCTTGATAGGATATTTCTCTCTTTACCTACATACGTCACTTGTACTAACCTTTCCTTCTTTGTGCTTGCATGCTGAGTTGCTAAATCATGTCTGACCCTTTGCACCTCCTTGGCCTGTAGCCCGCCAGGCTCCTCTGTCCGTGAGATTTCCCAGGCAAGAATACTGGAGTGGGTTGCCATTTCCTTCTTCAGGGGATCTTCCCAAGCATGTCTCCTGCATGAACTCATGTCTCCTGCAACAGCAGGCAGATTATTTACCATTGAGCCACCTAGAAGCCCTTCCTTTTTTAGATAAGGCTACTAATGCCACATAAAAAGAAAGAACTTATCTCTTTGAATCTCCCTCATCGTCTTTGTCCCTCCATCTGTAATGAGACATTACTTTGCCGACAAAGGTCTGTAGAGTCAAAGCTATGTGTTTTTCCAGTACCTGTATACCTCTGTATCAATAGCTGTTTCCACCCTTATTCTTTGTAATCCAGAAAATTCAGTGATGAAAATGTCTTCTATTTTTAGGTGTTTTTATTGTTTTGGGATCTATACGGGATATTTTTTATAAAGTTTAAAATTTTGTAAATTTTTTTTTTTAATTTTGTATTGGGGTATTTTGCCGATTAATAATGTTGTGACAGTTTCAGGTGAAGAGAGAAGGGACCCAGCCATACACATGCACATGTATCCATTCTCCCTCCAGACTCCCCTCCCATCCAGGACCCCACACAACACTGGGCAGAGTTCCATGTGCTACACAGTAGGTTCTTGTTGGCTATCTGGAAATGCCTTTTCGTATTTAAGATCAGCCCTTCTGTTTCCTGTAAGTGTACCTGTCATTCTCCTCTGGTATGTTCCTCCATCGTTTATCACCCTCCTCGTGTCAGATTCTTCCTGTTGCCATTCATTTCTGCCACTGCCTCATCTCTCTTTCCCCTTGTTGTCAAGTCTTGTGAAAGAGTGTTCTGTTCTTGCTCTCACTTCTCATGTCTTACTACTCAACCTCCATCTTCTGCCCCCTGAAATTCAGCTTCCACTCACGTCTATACATTTTCAGTGGGATAAGTCTAAAGTAAAAATCTCAAGTTTTTCACTACCTGGCTTAAAGTTCTCTGGGTTTTTGTTGTTGTTGTGTTTTATTTTTATTTTCTATTGTTGTAACTTTGAGATTCTCAAGGGACTTGATGAGAGCTGGTTGTTGTTCAGTCACTCAGTCATGTCTGACTCTTTGCGACCCCGTGGACTACAGTCCACCAGGCTTCCCTGTCCTTCAATATCTCCCACAGTTTGCTCAAACTCATGTCCGTTGAGTTGGTGATGCCATCCAACTATCTCGTCCTCTGTCACACACATCTCTTCCTGCCCTCAGTCTTTCCCAGCATCACTGTCTTTTCCAATGAGTTGGCACTTCGCATCAGTGGAGCTTCAGCTTCAGCTTCAGTTCTTCCAGTGAATGTTCAGGGTTGATTTCCTTTAGGATGGACTGGTTTGATTTTCTTGCAGTTCAAAGGACTTTCAAGAATCTTCAGTGCCGCAGTTGGAAAGCATCATTTCTTGGCGTTCAGCCTTCTTTTTGGTCCATTTCTCACATCTGTACATGAATACTTGAAAAACACATAGCTTTGGCCATACAGATCTTTTTGTTGGCAAAGTAATGTCTCTGCTTTTTAATACCCTGTCTAGGTTTGCCATAGTTTTTCTTCCAAGGAGCCAGCGTTGTTTAATTTCATGGCTGCAGTTACTATCTGCAGTGATTTTGGAGCCCAAGAAAATAATGTCTGTTCTGTTTCTATTGTTTCCTCATCTATTTGCCATAAAGTGATGGGACCGGATGCAGTGATCTTTGTTTTTTGAACGTTGAGTTTCAAGTCAGCTTTTTCACTCTCCCATTTCACCTTCATCAAGAGGCTCTTTAGTTCTTCACTTTCTGCCATAAGGGTGGTATCATCTGCATATCTGAGGTTATTGATATTTTTCCCAGCAATGTTGATTACAGCTTGTGCTTCATTCAGCCTGCCATTTCACATGATGTACTCTGCATATAGGTTTCCCTGATAGCTCAGTTGGTAAAGAATCTGCCTGCAATGCAAGAGACCCCAGTTTGATACCTGGGTTGGGAAGATCCCCTGGTGAAGGGAAAGGCTACCCACTCCAGTTTTGTTGGGTTTCCCTTGTGGCTTAGCTCAGAATCCACCTGCAGTGAGGGATACCTGGGTTCAGTACCTGGGTTGGGAAGATCCCCTGGAGAAGGGAAAGGCTACCCATTCCAGTATTCTGGCCTGGAGAATTGCATGAAGTGTATATAGTCCATGGGGTCACAAAGAGTTGGACTCGAATGAGCGACTTTCACTTTCACTCTGCATATAAGTTAAATAAGCAGGGTGACAGTATGTCACCTTGACGTATTCCTTTCCCAATTTGGAATCAGTCCATTTTTCCATGTCCAGTTCTAACTATTAATTCTTGACTTGTGTACATGTTTCACAGGAAGGAAAGGTGGCCTGGTATTCCCATCTCTTTTAAGAATTTTCCACAGTTTGTTGTGACCCACACTGTCAAAGGCTTTAGCATAGTCAAGCAGAAGCAGATGTTTTTCTGGAACAATATTGCTTTTTCTATGATCCAGTGGATGTTGGCAGTTTGATCTCTGGTTCCTCTGCCTTTTCTAAAACTTTATCAGATATATCTGTAGGTTAATTCCCTGATGTAGATACTTTTTGGGACAAAGGACATCTTTAATCTAGGAACACAGTACCAGACACATTTTATATGAGTTATAGGTTGTACCATTTTGCCCTCCTACCGTTAATACATGTTAATACTGGGGTTTTGGTGAGGGTTTTGTTTTTCTTCTGTTTACTACATTTTTCTTTTCAGTTTTTAAGTTAAATATACAATTCAATTATTCTTTTTCATTTTTTACTCTTGTTGACATAAGTACTTAAGTCTATAAATTTTCCTCAGAGCAGTATTTATTCTGCAGTTCCTGATATATGGATATTTTCATTTGTTCTATAATTTAATGAAGTGTTTTATCTTTTACCTAAAAATTTAAATTTCCATATGGAAAGGCCATTTTTGTTGTCATTTTTTTTTTCTAGTTTTATTGCATTATGAGTGAGTGAAGTCACTCAGTTGTGTCCAACTCTTTGCAACGCCATGGACTGTAGCCTACCAGGCTCCTCCATCCATGGGATTTTCCAGGCAAGAGTAGTGGAGTGGGTTGCCATCTCCTTCTCCAGGGAATCCTCCCGACCCAGGGACCAAGCCCAGGCCTCCTACATTGCAGGCAGACGCTTTACTATCTGAGCCACCAGGGAAGTTCCCTGCAACAGAAGGCTTATTAATTAACAGCACAAAATCTGAATTAACAATTGAAGCAGAACACTGGGGCCAGCTGCTTAGCAGCTCTCCCCTTCTTTTGGAACAAGCATTCTAAAAGTTATAGTCAAAGAATTATTTTTGTGCTATATCTGCTTTTTGAAACTTGTGGTTTTCTAGTATGTGGTTAATTTTCAGGAATGTTTCACATGTACTTGAAAAGAAGGGTTTTTTGTTGTTGGAATAAGAGTATATATTTTCATCTTTTAGCTCTATATTAGTGATCTTTTATTTTTGATTTTCTATGTCTGCTTGATTCACCTTGGACTGAAGGAGTTGAGCTAGTTTAAATGTATCTTTAAAAAAAATTATTTATGAATTTCTTTATTTTTGCCTGTGCCGGGTCTTCATTGCTGTGTGTGGGCTTTCTCTAGATGCAGCGAGCAAGGGCTACTCCTTTGTGGCGTGCGGGTTTCTGTAGTTGTGACTCTGGGCTCTAGAGCACAGGCTCGGCAGTTGTGGTGCTGGGCTGAGTTGCTCCGTGACACGTGGGAACTTCCAGGTGGATCAGGGATGGAACCCATACATCCTTCATTGTCAGGTGGATTCTGTCACTGAGCCCCCGGGAAGCCCTAAGTGTATCGATTCTTAATCAGCCTATTTCTCTGTTTACATCCTTTGGTTTCTGCTTGATGTATGTTTCTCCATGCAGTTACACACATACTCTTAATTGTGTTATCTTTATTGTGGGTTTTAGCCTTGAAAATTATAAGTTCCCTTCTTTGTCTCTCTAATACTTTTGTGATTGAATTCTACCTTGTCTGATAGGTTTCATTTTGTTTGTATTTGCCTAATCAAAAAAAAAAAGTTTTAACCTTTCCGAGTCACTTTGTTTCAGGTATGTACTTGTATTCAGCATGGATTGGGGTTTTATTTACTGATCCAAGCTTAAATGTTTTTCTCTCATATAGACCATGGCTGTTTGGATTTATTAATTTAATTCATATGCTTTGTTTCCTTACTGACCCCACTCAGGATGAATCTCTCTTTCTCGAGGGAGGCTTTGCTGGTAATAAATGGGTTCTTCCACCCCGGGACACCTTTATTTCTTACTTATCTTTTCAGTTTCTGTAGGATTTCATTTGTAAAGTGTGAATTCAGCCTGGATTGTGTTGATCTCAGATACTTATTACCCTATTTAGAAAAAAATTTAGCTTATGACTTATTTGTCTCCCATTTGCAATGGAAGGATAGATTGTGAGTATTTTGATTTCTTTGCTGCACTTTATGAATTTCTGGCAGACATCTGGGGAGAATTGAATCTAATCAGTCACCATCAACTCCCCCTTTTTTTGTTTAATAAGGGAAACATATAGTTGTTTTCACAAGGCAAGCTTTTGTTTTGCAAACATTTCAAGACAATTTTTAAAATGTAGTGTATATTGCTCTTTAATATGTTTCTTTGCTATGTGTCCATGCTGCCCACTTTGGGACCATTCATGACTTCTCCCATATGGAAATACTGATACTTTTGATACAACTTTTATATTAAAATTTTAATTTAAAATGCATACAGAAATAATTTTGTTGTTGTTGGAATGAAGGCAAGTGCACTGATAATGTATGTTACTTTATTGGCACGCACTAAAGCAAGTTTGAGAGAAAGAAAAAGGTTGTTTGTAAGAAGAAATGCTTGAACTTCCATTCACTTCATTTTCATTGCCAGCAATGCTGTATGGGATTTCTTGTAGTCAGTGAATTTCCTGGGATAGGATATCTGCAAGATTTATGTGAAAACTGCCATAGTATTAATTGATGTACCTGAGGTATCTCTATGCAGTACACTTAAGCAAACAAGGTAAAACACATCTTTGCTGTCTGTTGGGTAGCATGAAACGCTGTATTTATGGAGTGTGAGAAGAGTATACAGGAGAAAGTAGATTTTCTGAACCAGTTGGAGTCTGTTTTTCATCTTCAGGAACTGCTTATAGAGATTCTGGTTGAGCTAAGTGAAAAGCATAGATTTTGTCTTTCAATGATATATTGATGCCAAGAACTCTTATGAAGGGGCACAAAGATAGATTTGTGTTTATAAGTTAATAAGTCACTATTCCATACTATAATATTTCTTAAGGAGGTGAAATAAAATTGGAAGCAATACCACATATTCTACACTTGTAATTCGAGTTTAATTTGTTCCTAATTCTAACTAAGCTATAATTATTACACTAGTTAATATGTGATATAAGTTCTAATTACTCTTTTTATTAGAAAATATTGTACAGTTTTATTTTACTTATTTACATTTAGTGAATCAAAATAGTAACTCTGTTATTCTCTTTAAGGCAGTTCATTTGAAATAATTGGTTGCTAAATATTTTCCATTCTAGTTGAACTAGTTAATTGTAGAAATAGAAACATAATGTTAAGTATACTTTTTCAAAGTAAAAGTTTAAAATTTAATTCTATAAATAGAAAGTAATGAAGTTAACACTTTGTTTAAGCATGTTATTGCTGTGATTATGGAAAGAAAAGTTTCTAATTATTAATCATAACTGAAATATTAATTTCAAATATAATTCAAAATTATATCCTTAATATATGTTACATGTTGAGGTACAGATTATTTTCTGGTCAAATGTAGCAAAACAATAAGCTACTATGTTGGGTATACATGGTCGAATAAATTTCATAGTAATTTAATGATTACTTTTTTGATCTGGATTATTTTGCATATCTTGAATGCACAAAATAATTGCTTTAAGCTCTTTTTAAGTTTAGATTGATGATTTTATTTTTTTTTCTTTTTTTTTTAGATTGATGATTTTAAAGACAGATATACTTTAATTGGAAAAGAGATTTTATTATACTTTTTAATTCTGAATAAAGTTTTATGTTTTTTCCTTAAAGTTACATGAAACTTTATCTTTTATAACTCACTTTAATTTAGGTGGATTTCAGTTAAATTTTAAGGTTTGTTATCATCATTGTATTTCATGCTTTCTTTTGCCTGAAATTTCATGGGAAATTGGTAAGATTTTGTTTCTATAAGTAATGTTGAGAAAAAAATGAAAGAAACTTTTCTTAAATGAATGTTGCCACAGTGATCATTAAAGCTGATAAAACTCATCTGTGGGGAATCTTTCACGTTTTGAGTTATATTTTTGAGTTTTTAAAAAATGAATAGCCAACACAAATGAAAAACAGGTCATTTGTAAATTGTAATTAGTTTTATTTTATGTTCCGAAAATATGTTGTATTTTATTGACTTTCTAGCAGAAACATTTTTAAACTAAATTAATTTTTTAAAATTCATGATTCATGACCAAGGCGGTCTATAGAACTTAGTATAATAAATATGGTAATAGATAACTTTTTTTTTTACCACCAGGCATTTATTTTATGTACATACATATTAACTCGTTTGATTTTCACATAAGTGGTATGAGTTGGGTACTGTTTAATCTTTTTTTTTTACAGATAAGAAAATTGAAATACAAAGTTTAAGTAAGTTGTCTAAAATCACACCATTATTTAGTGATAGAGCCAGGATTTGAAAATCACTTGCCTACGCTGATACCTGATTTTTTAATTGTTTCATTCTATTGCCTCTCTCATAAATATGCATTTAAGTATAATTTAAAGTCATTAATGTTTTATTATACCATATTATAAACTCTTATACTGAAACATATAATTTTAATATATATTCATTTATTAATGAGCAAATATATTGAGCCCTGACTATGTGTAAATGTTTTTCCAGGCATTAGAACAGAAAGAAAGAGAATAGGTATAAATTGACATATTTTCTTTGTTGACTATTGGGTAAAAATGAAAACAAGTGTGTTGTTAATGTGTAAAAGCATATAAGTATTTTTGTTTCCTTATTCATGCAGCTTCTGTCTCTGGTATTTTAGTAAAACTTTAATCTGAAAAAATGGTTTATTTGAGGCCAATAATTTATAAATCATTAATTTATAAATTTCAGGTAACACATTCATAGAAAATATTATTGTAAGTAGATAGATACCCAGAGTTTTTTGTTGTTGTTGTTTCCTGCTGCTTTATTTTCAGTTAATATGCCTTCTGAAAAAAATGAAACTAGTATTCTAAGTTTGAAAGATACTGAACTAATTCAGCATTTTCACACAGGTTTGATTGCTGTATTGTGGCTCATAGAGAAATGTGCCTGAATTAATTCTTGCTACCAAATGTTGTCACTGGAACATTAGGAAAAAATAATGAAGTAAAATAAGAGAAAGCTGTAGATATTTTGCTTGTAGAAATGTTTTTCATTATCCATTTTGTGAATTCTTTGGATTCCACTAGATGGTGCTAGCCTACTAAAGGCTACACAATGCCTAGTGCAAAGCTGAAAGGGATTTTGCAGATCTGCCAGTCCAGGCTTCTTAGTTTACAGATGGAAAAACAGACCTACATAGTTTTCATATAACTTCTGGCATAGGTGGGACTAGAATCCACATTTCCTGATTCCTGTTTCAGTATTTTTTTTTTTTTTGTACCTGTATGATACTGAAGGACTTCTGATGGAAATTGAAAATCTCATGTGTAACTCAGCACATTTTTACGTAACTGTCAAACATAGCAGTCATGGAGCAACTAAAGGAGGTAGACCTTACCAAACACTTAAATACTAGAAACCTTCCTCCTCATTCAACGTCTTTATTTTTGCTGTTCCTTACAGGAAAGTTTTTTTTTTTTCCTCCTGTGGCAGGAATGTTTTATTAGACCATTGGCTCATTTCTATGGGAGGAATTCTTTGAAATAGATATTTATAACAAGTATAGCCAAATGCTAATTTTGCCGCAGGCAATGGCTTTTTGAGGGATAAACATACTTGACTTCAGTTTTATTTTGTGGGACCTAGGAAACTTTAAAAGGGCTACTAAGGAATATATTGAAGCTGTAGACTCAAGAAGATTTAAGCAATTCTGTGTTATAAGAAAGTCCTTTGAAAGAGACTATTGAATTTTGGGGGGTTTTATTTGTTTTGTTTTGGATGTGTTGTGGAAGAAATGTCAGAAATTTTGACTGGGAGAGAATAATTTTCTAAGAGATGTTGAGAAAGTAATGATACTCTAATATAAGTCTTGCTATAGGTCTATTTTGCTCAATTCTCATCCTTTATTTGACAACAAAGAATTTCTAAGATTAAAAGAGGAAGGGGGGCAATTTATTCTAACTTCCTTCCCATCTAGATTCTGCCTTTTGATCCAGTGCGTTGACTGGATCAAATTACTGTTTAATCAGTTGTATATAGACATTTCTGAGTGTGTATTAATATCCTATTCCTTCTTCAAGTTTTAGCTCAAACATATCTCTTTGAAACCTTATTTGGTCACTGCAGTTACAGTTTTGTAACTCCTTGTTTTTATGAGGATGATTGTTAGAAAACAGTGATTATTACTTTAAGTACGAACATGTGAGAGTGTTATACATACCACTTGAAAATATTTTTCTTAATCCTCCCAATAGTATGAAATCATTCCCATTCCACAAAAAAAGGAACAAAGGATTAGAGAAGTTAAGTAACTTGTTTATATACATAGCTATTTTTCAAATAGGCATGTGTTATTGAAATTCAGGACTTCCTGACTCAGGGCTTGCTCATTAGTGATATACCCTGAAGTGAAGTGAAGTGAAGTGAAAGTCGCTCAGTTGTGTCGACTCTTTGCGACCCCATGGACTATCCAGTCCATGGAGTTCTCCAGGCCAGAATACTGGAGTGGGGAGCCTTTCCCTTCTCCAGGGGATCTTCCCAACCCAGGAATTGAACCTGAGTCTCCCGCATTTCAGGCGGCTTCTTTACCAGCTGAGCCACAGGGAAGCCCAAGAATACTGGAGTGGGTAGCCTATCCTTTCTCCAGTGGATCTTCCCAACCCAGGAATTGAACCAGAGTCTCCTGCATTGCAGGTGGATTCTTTACCAACTGAGCTATCAGGGAAGCCTTAGTGATATATACCATACTGCTTGTTGATTAAATGGGGCCCTGATCCTGTTAGCATAGTCCCAGAGAAATGTGATTTTACATGACTCCTGTGATGATTATTGATTGCAGATCTTTATTGTCATAGCTTTTTTTTTTTCTTTGCTTTAAAGATTTTTACTGTAACACTGGAAAAACACAAATGAATTTTTTTGGACAATCCATTTTTGAAGCCATGCTATCTGGTGTGCACAAATTTATAACTGTTATAGGTTTCTGTTAAATTGACCCATTTTATCATTTTTTAATGTCCCTTTTCAACTGTATCAGCGCTTTCTTCCTTAGTCTTGTGTGTCTGACAAAATCTCACTAGCTTTCTTTTGAACTCAGGATTTTTCTGACATTCTTAAAAATTATTGAGAACCTCAGTTAGCTTTCATTTATGTGAGTCATATATATCAATATTTACTGTATTAGAAAAAACTGAGATGTTTGTTTTTATTTGTTAATTCAATATTTAATAAAGTCTTTGCATTTGTAACAGTTTTAGAATAATAACTATTTTTAAACAAAAAAATACAGTGAGAAGAGGGTCATTGTTACACACATTTGCAAATCTCTTTAATGTCTCACTTAACAGAAGATAGCTGGATTTCCCTGTGTCCTCTGCATTTGATTTGCTACAATATCACACCTCATATAGTCTCTGGAAAACTCCACTATACACTCTTGAGAAAGTGGGAGTAGAAAAGACAAATGGCCTCTTAGAATTATTATGAAAACAGGTTTAACTCCATGAAATCTTTAAAAAGTATCTCTGGATGGGACACTGGACCGCACTTTGAGAACTGCTGTTTACATAACACATCTTTCTCTAACCTTTCACTTACGGTATTACTACAAGTTCTCTTTTTGGAATTTTTGTATTATAACAGAAAAATGTGTTGTTTTGTTATTGTTTTGTCTAGAATGCCTGACAAATTCAGTTTGATTCGTAGCCTTTAAGTCCCTGATAGTGTAATCAATAATTAAGTACAATTATTGAGATATTTGAGTTTAAATTATTCTCTTACTGTTTGATTCTATTTGTTCCTCCTGTTCTGTTTTTTTTTCCTCTGTTCTTACCTTCTTTTGCTTTTGCTGAGAATTTAAATTATTCTATTTTTCTTTTATATTTTCAGTTTTATATTATTTTACTATTCTTTTGGCTTACCATAGATGTTGTATCATTCCTTCTTTCTTTGCCAAATCTAAGTTTATTTACCACCTTCCTCTTTATTCCAAGGCAATTCTAGGATCTTAGAAAATCTAATTTCTTCCCTCCCAACTTAATGTACTATCAGTGAGTTATTAACTCTGTGTGTATATATATGTGTCTATATATGTGTGTTTTGAATGTCTTAAGACAACATTATTTTATAATGTCAGTATCATTTGGATTTTCCAAATTTGCTGACATGTTGAGTGCAGCACTTTAATAGCATCATCATTTAGGATTTTAAATAGCTCTGCTGGAATTCTATCACCTCCATTAGCTTTATTGGCAACAGTGCTTCCTAAGGCCCACTTGCCTTCGCCCGCCACAGTGTCTGGCTCTGAGGAGAGACTACACCATTGTGGTTGTCCATGTCATAAAGATATTTTATTGTACAACTCTTCTGTGTATTCTTTCCATCTCTTCTTGCTGTCTTGCATCTCTTCTAACTCTTAGGCATCTTATTTCTTTGTGTATTTCATGTGTTTTTTTGTTACCTGTTTATTTCCCTTAGGACTTAAACTTTGTGATTTTTCCTAGTTGTGAGATTAAAGTTTGTTCATTAGAGACTTTTTCAGATTCCAAAGGACAGAAGCAATGTAGAATCATTTGTGCTACATCTTTGGTGAACGTTTTCTGCTCACCGTTGTTGTGAATTTGAGTTGCAAACCTATGGGAGAGTCAGCTTGTGTTTATTATTTTAAAGGGAGGACTGTTTCCCTTTTTCACTGAATACTGAGGTTTTGAGATAGATAGATAGTTTAATTTCCTGTCTTCCGGTTGGGTATAGCCGATTGGGGTCCCAATTGATTGGCGTTGTCTGTCATACTTGCTTACTATTGGTGAATTTTAAGTTTTGTTTACTCAAACTGTGAGGCTATAGAAATTGATCTTCATATTCATCAGATTTAACAAGTTTTCTCACTCTGAAAACTGGCTTTGCCCTTCTGCTTACTTCTCTTTGCCTGCCATACCTATTCAGATTTTGGACTAAGAAGTCTTCCTTAATAGCTCATTTGGAAACACTTTAAAAAAATGTAGTTACTGTTTTTAGTTGTTTTCAAGGGTAAAGATCTTACTATCTGAACAGAAATTTCTGGAAATGGAATTTTGTATCTTTTTCTAACTTTTAATCTACACCATCTTATTGTCTATAAATTATAATGTAAAATGATAAAATAGCAATCCATATTCCCACCATCCAGATACAGCCAGTATTGATGAACTTTCTAGATTGTTTTCTATCTACTTTAAGAATCACTATTGTAATATTGTTTTGAAATTAACTTTATTCACTTAACAATAAATTGTGAATAATTGTCTATGTCATGTTTTTTTAAAATTCTAGTTGAATTTATCAAGTAAATGATACTTGAGCAGATATTCTGTCTATATCCTTTTTCTATTTCCATGAGGACACAACACAGTCTTAGGGCTGTACAACAAGTTAGGAGTTTTATATTAAAGTAAAGCTATTTTTAGAAAAACAGATTTTTATATTTCTAATAGAAATGTGAAAACTATAAATAATTTATATGTTAACAGAAAATATATTTCATGCCTATTATTTCAGGAAATTAGAAAAAAATTTTCACAGATAACTAATAAGAAAATAACAACTGTAATAAGCATAGCTAATACCTGAATAGAGGTTCAAAAATCTTTGAGGGAAAAAAAAACTCTTTGAGGAATAGCAAATGTAAAATGGTAAAATGGTAAACAAAATGACCTCCTTTATGAAGAGGATATGTTACATGAAAAAATGTGGTCAAAATATGAAATCACTTGCTTGAACACTATCTGTAACAATTCAGGCAATGATGCCTACTTTTTCTTTGTAAATAAATCTACTTAGGATAAAGATTAGTTAAAGAGGTTTAGATAATTAAGTTTAATTAAATATTTTAAAAAGTTTAATAAAACCTGTGATTACTAAAGTATATGTAAAGAGATGTGTTCTAGGCATATATTTTTTATTCTAATAGTGAAGTAGCAGTTTATTTTTTTTATTCCCCAGGTTGTGTCCGACTCTTTTACAAGCCCATGGATTGTAGCCCACTAGGCTTCTCTGTCCATGGGATTTCCCAGGCAAGAATCCTGGAGTGGGTTGCTCTTTCCTTCTTCAGGAGAACTTCCTGACCCAGGGATCAAATCTGCATCTCCTGCACTAGCAGGTGGATACTTTGCCACTGAATGACCTGGGAAACCCTAGTGGACACTGCTCCATTGCATTTGGATATGTTTGTTTCTGCAGTTAAACTAGAGGCTAACTTGATTTTACTCCATCATAACTGGTTTCTGCTCAAATACCTGAATAATATATCCTTTGTCCTTGATTAATAAATTCAGCAAGACATCTTATCGTCAGTAAACCCACATAAGTTTTTCTTAGAATATGTTGTTTTTAAACTATAGATTTTTCTTCCTTCATTTCTGGAAAATTTTTGTGTTTTTTTTTTTCAATATATTTGAAAGCTTTTTTGGCTTGGTTCTATTTCTCACTCATAGATGATCCATATTTTGGTTGACATTGTCATGTCTGTTTTTATCTAATTAATGTAATCTATGTCATTTTATCTTCTGCTTCTAAATATTTTATTCTCAGTGTGGCTTTCTCTTCTTAGTGAGCCATCCAATCTTTAGCTCTCTGTCCTGTACGCTAGTTTTTTCAAATTATTTATCACTTCTGTTATGGTGCTATTTTGGTCCATTTGTTTACCTACTTCTGTTATTTTAGTATATTTGAATTCTCATTACATTAAATTTCTTTAAATGTTCATTCCTAGCCCAAAACTTTTCAACATATTTTATTCTTTCTCATGTTTTTTTTTCAGAGTAGGATCCTTACTCTATTAGTTATATATTGTTCTGAAGCAAAGTATCCCCAAATTTAGCAGTTTAAAACCACAGACATGTATTATCTCCTGTTTTCTGTGGATCAGGTATCTGGAATTGGCTTGGCCAGATGGCTCTGGCCCAGGATTTCTCTTGAGGTTGCACTGAAGCAGTGTCACTGGGCTGCCATCATCTCAAGGCTCAGTGAGGCTGAAAGATCTACTTTCCGTCTCACATTCACATGGTTGTTGGCAGACCTCAGTATGTATTTTTTAGATGATTTCCTTATCTTTTTCTCATTAGGCATACACACGCATGCACAAATGCACATCTTCCCCATCCTCCCCCATTGTTAATAGTTAGGCCAGTGTTCTGTACATCCTTCCAAATCTCTTTTTTGCCATTTCACTAAATTTCCTTTAAACTTTGATCTTAAAATCCAACAGATATGCTCTGCTATCTGTGAACAGTGTCCCCACAATTTGGCTGTATAGCAAACCCTTCTGATGATTGATAGCATCAGTTTTTTCTCATTTTTGTCCAGTCCAACAACCATTTGGTGATAGGGGTAGTCAGTATTAAATATAGAATAACACTTCTATTCAGTACTTGCTCTGATTAAAAAAAAAAACAAAACAAAACATTGTTTTTAAAATTATTATACAATAAGTACATTCTTATTTAAGAGAAGAAGGAGATAGCAACCCACTCCAATATTATTGCCTGGAGAATCCCATGGACAGAGGAGCCTGGTGGGTTACATTCCGTGGGGTCACACAGAGTCAGACACAGCTGAGTGACTAACAGTTTCTCATTTAAGAATTACAAGATAGAGAAGTATACAATGTATACAGTTTAACTGCTCTCTGTCTGCTTCCTCCATTCTTTCTTATTTTGAGGCATAACCACTATTTACAGTTGCTTACAAATCAATCTGGGACTTCCCTGGCGGCTCAGACTGTAAAGCATCTGTCTACAATGCGGGAGATCAAGGTTCGATCCCTGGGTCAGAAGATCCCCTGGAGAAGGAAATGGCAGCCCACTCCAGTACTCTTGCCTGAAAAATCCCATGGACGGAGGAGCCTGGTGGGCTACAGTCTGTGGGGTTGCAAAGAGTCGGACACGACTGAGCAACTCCACCACCACCACCACCGCAAATCAATCTAGGTCTTGTTCAATGAAATACAGTCATAGAGGTGTTTTTTTAATATAAGGTATACTCAATAGCTAATATCCTATGTATGCAACTTGGATTTTACATGCAAAAATACATCGTGGGCATTCTTCAATGTTAGACTAGTTCATACTGAAGATTATACATATTCATTTTATAGATGCTCCATAATTTATTTGGTCTTCCCTTGTGGCTCAGCTGATAAAGAATCCACCTGCAATGTGGGAAACCTGGGTTTGATTCCTGGGTTAGGAAAATTCCCTGGAGAGGGGAAAGGCTATGCACTCCAGTATTCTGGCCTGGAAAATTCCATGGACTGCGTAGTCTATTGTGTCACAAAGAGTTGGACATGACTGAGCGACTTTCACTTCTCTTCATAATTTATTTTACTCTCCCCTTACTGATAGACATTTAACTTTTATCCATTTCTTTGCTTTTTAAATAATATGGCAAGGAATCTCTCTATATGTTACTTCATAGTTGTGTGTGTGTTACTATATAATTGATTCCTAGAAGTAGGCATGCTCAGTCCAGTATTCCTTAGTATCTGAGACTTGAAGTCATGCTAGTTTCACCAGATTGGAATCTCTGATGGAATCTCTATGGATAAGTGTACCTTCTCTGTATATTGATAGAGAATCGTGATGTCTTAATATCTGAAATTGGCTGATTTGTTGTTGTTCAGTCACTCAGTTGTGTCCGACTCTCTACAACCCCATGGAATGCAGCACACAGGCTTCCCAGTCCTTCACCATCTGCCAGAGTTTGCTCAAACTCATGTCCATTGAGTCCGTGATGCCAGCCATGAGATCCAACAATCTCATCCTCTGTCATCCCCTTCTCTTCCTGCCTTCAGTCTTTCTCAACATCAGGGTCTTATCCAGTGAGTCAGCTCTTCCCATCAGGTGGCCAAAGTATTGGAGCTTCAGTGCCAGCATCAGTCTAATTAGCTGATGAGCTTTAATTCTTCCTAGCCTAACACATCACACCCTGATTGTTGTCTCTCACATGTTCAGGCAGTCCTGAGTGGTAGGTTCAAAGAATAGCCAGGAGGTCAGCTTGTTAGAATGAACTATGAGAAGGGGATCGTAGAGGATTAGTTCAGAGATGGGGTATTATGAGCTGTTTTAAGGACTTTGAAGGGTCTTCTCACCATTATCAAATATCTAAAAAGTAGGCGACACTCACTGTCTCCCTTCCACTGCACTGTGACTTTCCTTCAATTACTTCATGGGGACCTCTAGCAAAATTCTTCTGCTACATCATTACTTGCCAAAGCAGTGGCCTTTTCTCCTTCTTTGCCCACTCTGGCTCACACTGTCGACTGTATATAATTTAGTGTAAAAAGAAATACCTTTGATAATTGTAAAATGTATATTCATCACTGCCATCAGCACAGAATTTCATTTGCTTTTTCTCTCCCAATTATCCTCCTGCTTTATGTGCTCTTTCCTTTTCCTTTTAGCTTTTGTGCCAGATTATTGGCCTTCCTTCAGTGTGTAACCTAATGTTTCATTCTTGGTTCTCCTCTTAGGTGATTGTTGAAAAGTTTCACAAGTTCATTCCCTGATCTAAATGAGCTAATAGAAAACCCTGCTCTTGATTAGATCTGAAAAACTTAAAAGCAATGTGCTTGGGTTTTAAAAATATTAAACTTATGGAAGTAGATTGCTTAAGGCATTTAAATATTTGATAAAGGACATTTTATTTTATACAACTACAAATTAATATTAATTAGCATTTCCTTTTGATTGAAATGACTTACTTGCTTTAGCAGGTTAATTGATGTTCAGTTCAGTTCAGTCACTCAGTTATGTCCAACTCTTTGCGATCCCATGAACCACAACATGCCAGGCCTCCCTGTCCATCACCAACTCCCGGAGTTTACCCAAACTCATGTCCATTGAGTCGGTGATGCCATCTAACCATCTCATCCTCTGTTGTCCCCTTCTCCTCCTGCCCTCAATCTTTCCCAGCATCAGAGTCTTTTCGATTGAGTCAGCTCTTCGCATGAGACGGCCAAAGTATTGGAGTTTCAGCTTCAAAATCAGTCCTTCCAATGAACCCAGGACTGATTTCCTTGGGATTGGACTAGTTGGATCTACTTGCAGTCCAAGGGACTCTCAAGAGTCTTCTCCAATACCACAGTTCAAAAGCATCAATTCTTCGGCGCTCAGCTTTCTTTATAGTCCAACTCTCACATCCATACATGATCACTGGAAAAACCATAGCCTTGACTAGACGGACCTTTGTTGGCAAAGTAATGTCTCTGCTTTTTAATATGCTATCTAGGTTGGTCATAACTTTCCTTCCAAGGAGTAAGTGTCTTTCAATTTCATGGCTGCAGTCACCATCTGCTGTGATTTTGGAGCCTAAAAAAAGTAAAGCCAGCCACTGTTTCCACTGTTTCCTCATCTATTTGCCATGAAGTGATGGGACTGGATGCCATGATTTTAGTTTTCTGAATGTTGAGCTTTAAGCCAACTTCTTCACTCTCCTCTTTCACTTTCATCAAGAGACTCTTTAGTTCTTCTTCACTTTCTGCCATAAGGGTGGTGTCATCTGCATATCTGAGGTTATTGATACTTCTCCCAGCAATCTTGATTCCAGCTTGTGCTTCTTCCAGCCCAGCATTTCTCATGATGTACTTTGCATATAAGTGAAATAAGCAGGGTGACAATATACAGCCTTGACATACTCCTTTTCCTATTTGGAACCAGTCTGTTGTTCCATGTCCAGTTCTAACTGTAGCTTCTTGACCTGCATACAGGTTTCTCAAGAGGCAGGTCAGGTAGTCTAGTATTTCTATCTCTTTCAGAATTTTCCACAGTTTATTGTGATCCACACAGCCAAAGGCTTTGGCATAGTCAATAAAGCAGAAATAGATGTTTTTCTGGAACTCTCTTGCTTTTTCAATGATCCAGTGAATGTTGGCAATTTTATCTCTGGTTCCTCTACCTTTTGTAAAACGAGCTTGAACATCTGGAAGTTCTCGGTTCACGTATTGCTGAAGCCTGGCTTGGAGAATTTTGAGCATTACTTTACTAGCGTGTGAGATGAGTGCAATTGTGCAGTAGTTTGAGCATTCTTTGGCATTGCCTTTCTTAGGGATTGGAATTGACCTTTTCCAGTGCTGTGGCCACTGCTGAGTTTTCCAAATTTGCTGACATATTGAGTGCAGCCCTTTCACAGCATCATCTTTTAGGATTTGGAATAGCTCAGTTAGAATTCCATCACCTCCACTATCTTTGTTCATAGTGATGCTTCCTAAGGCCAACTTGACTTCACATTCCAGGATGTCTGTCTCTAGGTGACCATAATGATTATCTGGGTCGTGAAGATCTTTTTTGTACAATTCTTCTGTGTATTCTTGCCACCTCTTATTAATATTTTCTGCTTCTATTAGTACATATGATTACAAGGAATTCTAAACTGAAGTATTTTCTGTTTCATCAGATTTTAAATTATATTGAAGCTAATATATATTTATTATTGTATGTAATATATTATTTCTAATACCTTGGAATTGATAACATATAGTTGGTTCATTTTAGTCAAATATCTTATAGGGGAGAATAATTCACTCCTTGATAACATCAGATAATAATTTTCTCTTGGTCATGATTGCTATTTTACATTACAGGAAAACACCATTACATTAATTCTAAATAAGAATTTTAAAAAGTAATATTGTTGTCTGAATTTTAATTTGAGTCTTTGTTTCTTTGGGTCTTCTCTGCCTTTTCCTGCTTCTCTTAGGTATGCAGCATTTGTCATTATATGAAAATTTACATTTTAGTACAAAATTTTTATGAGAAATAATCATCTGTAACATTAAGTTGCTTTATTTTACTCAAACTATTAGATATACTGTCATTAAAAAATTTTTTTCTTAATATGTATCTTTGTGAAGTATTTTTACAATATACTCAGAATTCATGTTATTACACTATCTGAATTTTTAAAAGATGATACAGAGTATTAAGTCTTCTTGTGAAATCTTGGTAATATTACTTGATTCTTCCTTTTATTTCTCCATTGTGGATATAAACAGACTATCTGCCCTTTCTGTAAATCACAGTGTATAATAAAAAGAATATATCTTGGATTAAATGTTTTAAATGCCTTCAGGAAAAATTAATTACATATATTCCTGATTTTAATTTGTATTCATAATTATGTTTCTTTTAAGATGATCTTTTAATTTATTATCATATAACATTTTTGATAGAAAAACTCTATTTCATCATTTAATTGAAGAAGATATTTTGTGCGGGCTCTCAAAGAAATCAGAATGAGGGTCAATTCTCTAACATCTAGTTCAATGACTCCCATCTGCACGATATTCACACAAGGCATTCTTCTTACTAGTACTTACTCTAAACCTTAAATGATATTTCCAGTTTCTGGAAATGCTTATTTCATATAGCAGGGTAGTAACTACAGAGAACTTATATAGTCGAATATTCAATCTACATAAAATTTTTTATATTTTTAATATCTTCCATGAAATTTTTATAGACTTCCTTAGCATCTCTTTCCAGTGATGACTTATTTAAACAACCTTCTCAGTTTTTTCTTTATAGTCACTGAGCTATAGTCTAATCTAAGGCTCCTGTGATATTTTTTACAAGAAATCATTGATTTTAAGTTTATTTGTGTAAAAAGGAGGCTACTTGTCACAATCTTATAATACCAGAAAAAATATTAATACTTTATTGATATTAATAAGTTATACCTACTTCATTAATGAATCTAAGCTAGATATTTCAATGGTATGAAAATTACATTCTGTTAATATGTAACCAGCTTAACCAAGCATTCAAAAGTCAAAGACTTTGAAACTGAATTGAAAACTTTTTTTTTCCAATGATCCTACCCCCTTCCTTGTTATTTTTCAATTGAAAAAACAACATTCAATGCCCAACATATGGCTTCTAGTATTTTGTTAAATTTTGAAATGGAACATAATTGTCATTCAAAAATATGTCTCTTTGGTATAAGTTCAAATAATAATGAATTTTACACTTACACATATTTTTTCCTCAGAAAATTGAGCTAAGTCTTATAATTAGGAATATTCAGAAATAAAAATATGCAGTTATTTAGAAGAAAATTGCAACTCTAGAGTTTGGAAGAATGTATGATAAAGTGATCCTGGAAATGTTTTTTTTCTTCCAGGTGGCTTAGAATCATTGAAAAATCTTCAGCAGCTAGTCGTGGACCATAATCAGTTAATTAGTACAACAGGTCTTTGTGATACACCTACCCTTATATACCTGGATTGTTCATATAATCATCTTACTGAAGTTGAGGGCATTGAAAACTGTGGATTGCTGCAAATACTGAAGTTACAGGGAAATTATCTAAGTGAGGTAATTGATTTGAATTAATTTGATTAACACAAAATTTTTCTTTAGCTGCAAGTATCAACCACACATTTTAAAAGCAGTTTGTTTAATTTTTATTCTTTTTGCTTATCAACTGGATTTGATTTCCATTTTAAACTATTATGTACTTTTCACTATTTAAAAACTGTTCAACATTACTACAATATCTTATAAACAAATTAATTCATTAGTTTTTTATAATACTAAAATATAGATCATAATCTTTTCAGTTATGATTCAGTGTATAAGTGGGACCAAATTTATCTGCAATTGTAATTAAGATTTGTCATGAGGACTTTTAATTTAAAATATGCAAATTATGAAAATAATTATTGGAATTTTATTTATAATAACTGATTTATGATATGCTGTTTATCAGAATATATCTGTTAGTTTTGGTAGGCTTTATATTTTTTAATTTGGTTAAATGACAAAAGTGTTTTGCTTAATATAAGCTAATAAGTCAAATTTAAATATAGCTTCCATTCTTGGGGAATCACGTTCTTCTCAGAGAATTGCACTTGAATGATAACAGCATTTCAACTGTGGAAACATTTTCTTCATACTGGCTGCCTTTACTGCAAATCCTGACTATCTCTCAAAACAGGTACAAGTATAATTTGCTTTATTAAGCTTAAAGGCAGTGAATGATTAATGTAAATGTGTGATCTTCATAACAAATAGAAAAGCTGTTAGGTTTTTCCAGTAATTCAAGGAATGTACATTATAATAACTTGGTGCATAAATTATAAATCTAACTTCATGTATTGACATATCCTCAAATTTTAGTAGGATTTTAATTGTACTGATCTTACTCATTTTGTTCCTTCTCAAAAATGTACTTATGGAAATTTCTCAGGGCAGATTTGTTTATATTTGTAAAGATACCCTCCTTGGAAAATATAGGAGGTAGTTAATTTAATTCAGAAGGATGTCTCATTCTCTCAAATGGTACTTATTAAGTCCTGGAAGAACGATTTTTAATCTGCTCTCAACTTGCATGTCTTTTTGAAACTGTTAAGACAGATTTAAATTTGATTTCCCTAAGGATATAAAGTAACACTTAAAAAAATACCTTAATATTAAATCGAGATGTGTACCTGCCATAGAAGATCCATTTAAAACCACCAAACATCTGGATCTTTGCAGAGAATAGCTGTCTAAAACTGAAACTGAAACAGGAGTACAAGATGTATATGTCTTCCTCTGTTTAATATTTCATTGAGGCCTATTAACTCTAATATGATTAATTTGGTCATCAAAGGCACAAGAAGTAAGGGATAGGAGCTATCTTTTACAAGAAGTTGCTTCTGTGAGTGGTATAATTCTTGCAAAACAAGTGAACAAAGACAACTCATTGTTTCATGTATATTTATATTTATATATATCACCTCCCAAACAATTTTCTTTAAATTTCTGTCACTGTAGTGCTCATCCGTTGAGTCCTAAATGATTTGACTTCTACCCATTAAACTGTTCCACAATTTGACATGTCAAAAACTGAATTTGTATTTTAAAATTCCTTCTAGTTGTTCTAATCATTTCTAAAATCTGAAAGTTGATTTGCCTTTAAAAAGATATTTGTTCCTGAGTAGCACTGTCAGATAATGCTATTTAAGTAATTTAGACCATCACAAACTTATTGGATCTTTTCACAAGATTTTTCAGGTAAGAAATACAATTTCAGTAGATATACTCAGTTATGCTTTGGACATATGCAGTAAATCACTCAGTTACTGACATATCTAACATTTTATAGAACTAGATTCCATGCCACATTGATGAGCATAATAATCTTAAAGAATTTAGAAAATACTTAAAACATCAACATTTTGAGAAATAATTCCATTATTTCTTTGGACAATTTAAATCATCAAAGGAATATTTTGCTTTTAAAAATTGAAGTTAGCACTAGCTAATAGACTTTTGCCTTATCAATATGATGTATCTTATTTCTCATATCAATTATAGATGACCAGGAATTTTATAAAATGAACTATTTAAAAATTTTAGAGTTGATAACAATAACTGGGATACTTAAACCAAATAATCCTTATTTATAATTTTGTTTGCAGCAATTAGCTTCATAACATTTGGATATTCAGGTGGTGTTTGCTGTATTGGGTAATACACAACTGAGTAACATATGTCCTTACCCTCAAAATCTCTTAGAAATAAAATAACAATCTGGTGCACTTAGCTATATAAAAAAGTGGTAAAATTATATAACATGCTATTTTGCATTTTTAAACAATATCATTTATATTTGAAAGGTTTTTTTTTGTGGGTTTATGAAAGCTTTTTGCATAAATAACCTACCATTTCTGAAAGGATAAGTGAATAAGTCCTGAGGGCACCAGGGAAATATGATTGATAGAAATAAACATATAAATTAGTGAAATTATTTCCTAAAATCAGTGAAAAAATAACCTTCATACTAGGTATTTTTCACCAGAAGCTATTACCATTAACTGTAGAAATTACCCATTTTATGTTAAGCTTTTACCATGTGTGTTGACTTTTTCAGAGCTGCTTTAGGTTTGGTAAAACTCAGGGTCAACAGATCTGGCTGGGTTTGAATTCTGAATTAACAACTTACCTGTCAGTTGACAGTGAGCCAATCTTTTCTCACTACCTGATACTCAGTTTTTTCACATATAAGAGGTGTGGCAAAACCTACCTTACCTATTTTACAGGATATTGATGATTATTCAAAACAATAATGTATGTCAGTGCATGTTGCAAACCTGAGGAGAATTTTATAAATGTGATATTTGGATTTGTGGTTGGCATGTCTTTTAAAATGTACATTTTTTAAAAAAATTTTTGATAAATATTTTCATCACAAGGAAGAAATTATGTGTCCATATGCTTTTTTCCAACAAATCAAATACATATAAAGAATGATGTTTAGTGCTTATTGTTTGAAATACTTGTTTCATCCTAACTTCTGTTTTGAATTTTCATTAGGACATGTGACTGTTTTAAGTTTTTCTCAGTGGAGTTCTAACTGGAAGACTCTCCAGCTTCATAAGTCTTTCCTCTTCCAGTGAGACTCTTAAGTAGGAGCAGAAAGTGGAAACTATTACCGATTGGCTGTTCATTGTGCAAATCTTTTGCTTTTTGTCGTCTTTGAAATTTATATCTTTTTTATGCCCAGGGCTAATGTGACAAGGTCAAATGGTATTAGGTTTTCACTAATGTCCTTTGTCTTTCTGGTTTGAATTTTCTTGGAAAAAAATATACACAGAATGTCAGTAGAAGGAAAGTTATAGAGGTTAAAAAAAATGATTCTACTATTAGGTTTCTGCCATCCTAATGAATAGTCATAAAGGTGAATGAATAGCCAGTTTTCTTGATTAAAATTTCCAAAAAAAAAAGAATATGATTCTAAAAGCATGATTCTCTGAAAAGATAAAATTCTGATATTATAAAAAAATATCTGGTTAAACCAAATATTTATCTGAAGAAATACTTTATTTTTGTGAAAAGAATTTTATTTTCATTTTAAAACTTTTTGGTTATTTTTAGTTAATGTCTCTTATAATCTATATGTTACCAAATGTTGCCACATATAATTTATGGTTAAAAACATGAGATATTCTGAAAAAAGAGAAAAACTCAGTATCTATTAATCTTTCGAAATCCTTTTAGCATAAGGGAAAAGATTTAGTATTAGAAATATACTAAAGGTAAAAAAAAGTAAGAATTTTCTTTTAATAAATGCATTTATTAGAACTGTATTTTCTTTTGAAGAACTTAAATTTCTTAATGATCTAAATATAATGATATAATCATCTAGAATGCCTAAGTAGGAAATGTCATAAAATTAGTACTCAAGTCCATTGATTATGTATTGGAAAAGTTTTACATTTCTTTCTTTCTTTTTTAGAATCCATGTGACGTTTCAGTAAATTTTGCTATTAAGTAATGTATATGCAAATAATGAAGTGTATATACAAATGTAATGACCAATATTTGATCACTTTTTCTTTTATTACCTTGGATATTTTCCCCTGAAATTAGTGTTGCATAGGTAGTATAAATAGTATTATTGTACTTAGGATTGAATATAATCAGAGAGATCTTTCAGTCTCCTTATTCAGTCTATTTTAGCATCAGTAGCATCTTTTGTCTCTCTTCTAATGTAGAACAGGATAATACAAGAGAGGAGTTAACGTCAGCCCAAGAGTTGGCTTTATGACATGAGGCTTCCAGTCGCAATATTATCCTGTAAACTTCTGATCTTAGAATAATAGTACTTGGTGTTTTGTGGTTTTTTGCTGTTGTTGTTTTTACTGTGGCAAGATGCTGGTAGGAATAAAGATGAAAAATCTCTGCCAGGACAACTTGGGGGACAGTATCAACACCAAGAAAGTAAAAGTAGAAGTTAATACATAATTTTTTTCTGTTTTGTACCAGAAGTACTCCTTTAGTAAAAGCTTATTATGAACATATATGAATCTTTAGCATTTATAGTGCGTATTAATTCAGAAGACTTTTTTATTTGTGATGAGAATATATTTTATACAAAGAAATTTTCATCTTATTTAAAGATTTAGATGAACTAGCTTAATTTTTATTGCCAAGTAGCTAGGGTAAAGTGATGCTATGTAACAAAGAAAGTGTAATCTTGTCTTAGTTTGAAATGCAAATCAAACTAAAATTAATTTTCCCTTCATAGCTTTTTGTGAAAAAAAGCTATTCACATACTAATATTGTGAATATTTTCAGTATCACTTATGTTCCTTGTTTGAATGTGGGGTATTAATGACAGTTGTATCTTAAAAAATGATAGAAACTTTTAAAAACCAGAGAAAAGTTTACTATTATTAGAATTTGAACATGCTTATATTAATGAGTATCAATTTTAATATTAGTATATGTTTGCTAAATTTAAGTATTTTATCAATAGAAAATATTTTCTATTATTGTGTTCCTTAAATGCATATTTCCAATTTAAAAATAACCCCAGTGTAACTTTTATACTTACAGGACTTATAATACTTTGAATCTAGTAAATGAAACTTTTTAAAATTAAAAACAACATTATTGACTCTAATTAAAGTTATATTGTTAATAAGTAAAAATAAATAATTTTATGTTTTTGACTCTTAATGGTATGTTATATGTTTGAGCCAGAAAAAAATACATAGAAGTTATGAATTCTTTGTAAAGTTAGCCATCTACAAAGACAAAACAAAACAATAACAACAGAAAATCCATTTATTCTTATTTTAATACCAAGTACACATGAAGCTTTCTGATATTTATGATTGATATTAGCAATTCCATGATCATTTCTGTTTAGAAATAAATATAAATCCCCTATTATAGAATAAATATTTAGAATCTTATAACTACTGTATTTTTAAAAAGTACTTTTAGTTAATGTTACAAATTGTATTCTGTTGTGAAAATGCAACTGTTATGTATTTCTTCCAGAGTTATAATTTATAATATTATGTTATTGTGTTAAATAAATATATTATTGTATAACTACATCAATAATATTAAAAACACTCCAATTTAAATTTTATTTAAATTCCATTTTGGTTTTCAGCTTGACAAAAATTGTACCACTTTTTCATTTTGTTTCTTTGGAAAAACTGGATGTCAGCGACAATTGTCTTTCTGGTAAGTTTATAATACATAGTTGTTTTTCAGATAATAGGCTTTTGAGTTTCTGTTCCAAATATGGTAAGGAAATGTTCTGGGGGGATGTATATAACATATCCATACCAAATGCTGTAGAGGAGGAGAATTTTCTCTTTTCTCAAACTGGGCCTGAGAATTAAACTGATGTAAGTCAGATAAACAGAAGAAAAAAATACAAGTTTTAATTTTTTTTCACATGTACGTGAGAGTTCTCACAAGAAAATTAAGACCCCAAGAAGCAGTTAAGGTTGGACTTATATAGTGAGTTGGACAAAGAGTAATAAATCATGAAAATGAGAGGAGGCAGAGGGGCTTGGGCGCTAAGGTAGTTAATTGGATGGAAAAGTGACTAGAAAATAAAGGCTAGGTTAACAAGCTTGTTTGCATACACATCTCTTAGTGTTAACTTCCCATCCTTAATGCAAGAATGTCTCTTTGCTTCTGTTATAGGAAAATACCTTTCACATGGGAATTTAATCTCTCGCTTTTAAGAAAAAGAAGGAAGATTAGAGGGCTCTTGCATTTTCTCTTTTTTTTAAAGTGCACTTAACTTAAAATAGTGAAAATGCCAGAATGGCTTATTAGGGTGCCATGTATTCTAAACTCCTTTGAATGTGTGGTGAAATAATTTAATTAACATTTTCTTTCTACTTTTAAACTCATATTCCTTCCATATCTTTCTGGTAAACCTTGGAAATGTGAGAATTATATTCTTATTTAAAATTCATATATCCTATACCTATGAAAAAATTTAGTCTAAGGAAGATAAGTAAACACATTTGTCTAACTTGTTGACACCTAACCAGTACAGAGGAGACATCCATCAAAAGTTTTTTAATTTAATGAATGATGTGCTGATTTGGCTAAACAATCCCTCACCCTCAAACTTCCCCATCCCCAATTTTAGTCAGTCCCCTTGTAGAGATAATCACAGTTCTAAATTTGTCACCATAGGTTAAATCTGACTTTCCTACATCTTTATATTAATGGAATCAAACAGTATGTTCTTTGTTGACTCTAGATTTTTGCCTGCATTCTTGTGATATTCCACCACATCAGTTGTTCAGTTGTTTGTATCAGCAATGTGTTTTTGTTTGTTTTTTTTTCTGATATGTGGTCCATTGCATGAATACATCACAGTTTGTCCATTTTCCTGTTGATGGATATTTTGTTTGCTGTTTGGGGTCAGTTCAGTTCAGTTGTTTTGTGGTGTTAGACTCTGCAACCCCATGGACTGCAGCACTCCAGACTTCCCTGTCCATCACCAACTCCCAATGTTTGCTCAGACTCCTGTCCACCCAGTCAGTGATGCCTTCCAACCATCTCATCCTCTGTCGTCCCCTTCTCCTGCCTTCACTCTTTCCCAGCATCAGGGCTTTTCTCAAGAGTCAGGTCTTCTCATCTGGTGGCCAAAGTACTGGAACTTCAAATTCAGTGTCAGTCCTTCCAATGAATATTCAGGACTGATTTCTGTTAGAACTGACTGGTTGGATCTCCTTGCAGTCCAAGGGACTCTCAAGAGTCCTCTCCAACACCACAGTTCAAAAGCATCAATTCTTCGGTGCTCAGCTTTCTTTATAGTCCAACTCTCACATCCATACATGACTACTGGAAAAATCATAGCATTGACTAGATGGACCTTTGATGGCAAATTAATGTCTCTGCTTTTTAATATGCTGTCTAGGTTGGTCATAGTTTTTCTCCCAAGGAACTAGTGTCTTTTCATTTCATGGCTCCAGTCACCATCTGCAGTGATTTTAGAACCCAAGAAAATAAAGTCTGTCACTGTTTTCCCATCTGTTTGCCATGAAGTGATGGGACCAGATGCCATGATTTTCTTTTTTTTGAATGTTGAGTTTTAAGCCAGCCTTTTCACTCTCCTCTTTCACTTTCATCAAGAGGTTCTTTAGTTCCTCTTTGCTTTCTGCAGGTGGTGTCATCTGCATATCTGAAGTTATTGGTATTTCTTCCAGTAAACTTGATTCCAGCTTGTGCTTCATCCAGCCCTGTATTTCACGTAATGTACTCTGCATATAAGTTAAATAAGCAGGGTGAAAATACACAGCCTTGATGTACTCCTTTCCCAATTTGGAACCAGTTCCTTGTTCTGCATCCAGTTCTAAATGTTGCTTCTTGACCTGCATACAGGTTGCTCAGGAGGCAGGTAAGGTGGTCTGATATTCCCATCTCTTTCAGAATTTTCCATAGTTTGCTGTGATCCACACAGTCAAAGGCTTTGGCATAGTCAGTAAAGCAGAAGTAGATGTTTTCTGGAACTCTTGCTTTTCGATGATTCAATGGATGTTGGCAATTTGATCTCTGGTTCCTCTGCCTTTTCTAAATCCAGCTTAAACATCTGGAAGTTCTTGGTTCACGTACTATTGAAGCCTAAGTTGGAGAATTTTGAGTGTGTGAGATGAGTGCAACTGTGAAGTAGTTTGAGCACATTCTTTGGCATTGCCTTTCTTTGGGATGAATGAAAACTGACCTTTTCCAGGCTTGTGGCCACTGTTGAGTTTTCCAAATTTGCTGGCATATTGAGTGCAGCACTTTCACATCATCATCTTTTAGGATTTGAAATAGCTCAGCTGGAATTCCATCATCTCCACTAGCTTTGTTCATGGTGATGCTTCCTAAGGTCCACTTGACTTCACACTCCAGGATGTCTGGCTTTAGGTGAATGATCACACGTCATCTGGTTATCTCAGTCATTAAGACTTTTTTTTTTTATATAGCTTTTCAGTGTATTCTTGCCACCTCTTCTTAATCTCTTCTGCTTCTGTTAGGTCCATGCCATTTCTTTCATTTATTGTGCCCATCTTTGCATGAAATGTTCCCTTGGTATCTCTAATTTTCTTGAAGAGATCTCTAGTCTTTTCCATTCTATTGCTTTCCTCTGTTTCTTTCCATTGATCACTAAGGAAGGCTTTCTTATCTGTCCTTGCTATTCTTTGGAGCTCTGTGTTCAGATGGATATATCTTTCCTTTACTCCTTTGTCTTTAGCTTCTCTTTTTTTTCCTCAGCTATTTGTAAGGCCTCCTCAGTATACCATTTGCCTTTTTGCTTTTATTTTTTGGGGGGATGGTTTTGATCACTGATTCCTGTGCAGTATCACGAACTTCCATCCAAAGTTCTTCAGGCACTCTGTCTATCAGATCTAATCCCTTGAATCTACTGTATAGTAGTAAGGGATTTGATTTAGGTCATACCTCAATGGTCTAGTAGTTTTCCCTACTTTCGTCAATTTAAGTCCTAAGTTTGCAATAAGGAGTTCATGATCTGAGCCATGTCAGTTCCTGGTCTTGTTTTTGCTGATATAGAGCTTCTCCATCTTTATCTGCAAAGAATATAATCAATCTGATTTCAGTATTGACCATCTGGGGTACTCTGATTATAAAGTTCCTATGGAAATTCTTGTACAAATACTTTTGTAACATAAGTTTTCAGTTTTCTTGGATAAATGTTTAAGGATGAAATTACTGGATAATAAAGTATATGCATGACAGTCAAAGTGAAGAATGTTAGTCACTCAGTCTTGTCCAACTCTTTGTGGCCCCATGCACTGTAGCCCTCCAGGTTCCTCTGTCCATGGATTTATCCAGGCAAGAATTCTAGAAGTGAAGTGAAATCACTCAGTTGTGTCCGACTCTTTTCAACCCCGTGGACTCTAGCTCACCAGGCTCCTCCATCCATGGAATTTTCCAGGAAAGAGTCCTGGAGTGGGTTGCCATTCCCTTCTACAGGGGATCTTCCCAACCCAGGGATTGAACCTAGGTCTGCTAAATTGCTGGCAGTTTCTTTACCATCTGAACCACCAGGGAAGCCCCTGTTAGTGCATGCTTAACTTTATAAGAAACTAATGAAACTGTTTTCCCAAATAGTTGTGACATTTTACTTCCCCACATTAGAGTTCCAATCACTCCATTCTATAGGGTTTTGGTATATCATTGTGTTATCTCATTATGCTTTTACTTTGCACTTCTCTGATGGATAATGATATTGAACATCTTTACATACCTTTATTGATGGTTTCTGTATATTGTTTTGTGTCTTTTCATTACCATTTTAAAAATTTGGCTATTTGCTTTTATTGATTTGAATAAATTCTTTATGTACTCTGGATGAAACTCTTTGTCAGATATATGTTTTGGGGGTGTTGTCTCCCAGTCTCTCTTTTACCTGTTAATTTTGTTAAGTGTATCTTTTAGTTCAGTTCAGTTCAGTCGCTCAGTCATGTCCAACTCTTTGCGACCCCACGAATCGCAGCACGCCAGGCCTCCCTGTCCGTCACCAACTCCCAAGCTTTGCTCAGACTCATGTCCATCCTGTCAGTGATGCCTTCCAACCATCTCATCCTCTGTTGTCCCCTTCTCCTCCTGCCCCCAATCCCTCCCAGAATCAGGGTCTTTTCCAACAAGTCAACTCTTCGCATGAGGTGGCCAAAGTACTGGAGTTTCAACTTCAGCATCAGTCCTTCCAATGAACACCCAGGACTGATCTCCTTCAGGATGGACTGCTTGGATCTCCTTGCTGTCCAAGGGACTCTCAAGAGTCTCCTCCAACACCACAGTTCAAAAGCATCAATTTTTCGGTGCTCAGCTTTCTTCACAGTCCAACTCTCACATCCATGCATGACCACTGGAAAAACCTTAGCCTTGACCAGACGGACCTTAGTTGGCAAAGTAATGTCTCTGCTTTTTAATATGCCGTCTAGGTTGGTCATAACTTTGCTTCCAAGGAGTAAGTGTCTTTTAATTTCATGGCTGCAGTACCCATCTGCAGTGATTTTGGAGCCCAAAAAAATAAAGCCTGACACTGTTTCCACTGTCTCCCCATCTATTTCCCATGAGGTGATGGGACCAGATGCCGTGATCTTAGTTTTCTAAATGTTGAGCTTTAAGCCAACTTTTTCACTCTCCTCTTTCACTTTCATCAAGAGGCTTTTTAGTTCCTCCTCACTTTCTGCCATAAGGGTGGTGTCATCTGCTTATCTGAGGTTATTGATATTTCTCCCGGCAATCTTGTTTCCAGCTTGTGCTTCTTCCAGCCCAGTGTTCCTCACGATAGGCAGAAGTTTAAATTTTGGTTTACTATTTTACTTTTAATAATTTTTTCTCTCTGTGTCCTTTGTAATATTTTTCTACATCCAGAATGAGATGATTTTCTATGCTTTTTATCTTTTTTATAAAGGTCTTGTACTTTAAGTTTTTACTTTTAGATATATGACCTACTTCAAATTAATTTTTACAAATGGTGTGGAGTCAAAGATGAGTTGTTGAACAACTAAACAACAGCTAGTTTTTCCAGAAACATTTGTTGAACAAACTGTTTTCATCATTGATTGACTTTGGTGTGTTTGTCAAAAAATTGACTTCCATTTGGTCTACCTTGATCTACCTTTTGACTGATTTTCTCTTAATGATAGTTCATATTTTCCTGTTTCTTTTTATTGTCCAATACTTTGGAACTGTATGCTGAACATTGTTCATACTACAGTTTACTGAGTCCGGCTATTGTTATCTTTCTTTTAACGTGTAGTAAATGTGATTCTAGCAGGCAGTTAAGGTATTAATGGATAATTATGTTTCTGTCAACCTTAATTTCATTCTCTCCTAGGGAGAGAAAATCATTTTAATTTTCGACTCTCAATACATTCCTCTACCCCTGGGCATTGTCTTCACTCCTAATACATGGTCTTTCTGGATTTTAGCTGAGTCTGAGATGCTATATTTGGTTAAGTCTTATCTGACTGGGCTGAAATTCCAGTGTCTTTCACTGCTGCATGAACTATTGTGTCATCACTCAGCTCTTAGCCTAATAGCAGGTTATCTTTGCTAGGTTTTTCAGAATGTTGCCCTGTCTAGCACTTGTCCAAGCAGCTGTGGTAAACCCTTACATATACTTTTTCCCCAGTTCTCTTCCCACCAACATATACACACTCAGCTTCTTCTCAGTACTTTTCACCATAAATTCCAGCCTCATGTCTAAACTTTGCCTCATCACTCAGCAAAACAGTCTCTTTGCTTGATTTCCACTTTCTTGCTCTAAAGTGGTTACATACTTTTAGGCAAAAAAAAACCCCAAAATTGTGATAGTCAGCTCACCATGTGTGTTTGCTTTTTCTCCCAAGTCGAGCTTAAAAACAGGTGCTTCCTGTTTATTGTCCAGTTTTATGATTGTTTTCTGTGGGAGAGCAATTCCAGTATAAATTGCTCTTAATGTACCCTGGATTGCTGGATTGACCTACTGTTTTTACTTTTGAAAGTATAAATGTAATTCTGTTTAGGCAAATGTTCAATTTTACCACTATCCCATTACTTTTGACTTTACTTTTTTATATGTTGTGTTAACGATCTGGCAATGCTTGCTCTAAGCCATTTACATACTCATTTAATTCTCACCCTATGAGATAGATATAAACCTGAATTATCAGGCAATTGTATGATTTGCATAAATTCACATAGCTGCTAAATGGTAGAAATATGTATTATGATAGCAGAGTCTGTTCGTAATATGGTCTTTTAAAAACATATTCTGCAGAATAAATAATTTTTGTGCTTTTCTTTAACAGTCAAACAAAATGGTCATTGATGTATAACTATTTTTCTTTATCTGTAATGCCTCATAATAATTTTTATTGTTTATTTTCTATAGATCTTACAAGTGCCATAAAGTGGTTTGATGCATGCTTTTCTCTCCATGAATTGTCTCTTACTGGAAATCCACTTCTTCAAGAAGTAAACTGGAGGTAAATAAATATCATTGCACCTATGTATGTACTTTATTATAATTGCAGAGAACGCAATTTGATGAAAATTGTTCTGTGTATATTATTAATAATTTCCTGGGGAAAGTGAATAAAGAATAATTTAAAAGTTATTCTAAATAGAACAATTTTATAAAAGTTGTTTAAAAAATACCTTCTGCCTAAAATAATTTTTTGTACATGTAAGAACTAATGCAAATTTACAATGATAATTTTAATCTATACCACTGACTATATGACAATTTTAGTTTGATGTTTACTTAGGTTTGTGTTTATAGAAAAGACATTTTTGGGGAATTACTTTTTGAGTCATCTACATCCCATAGCTTGCCATTTAAAATTATTTCCTTTCTGGTAGTAATTTGATTTTCTTTTATCTTCTGAAAAGAGAAAGTTGGTGTCTGTTCAAGTATGTATTATAAGCAAGTGTGAATTCAGGCCTCTATTTGGAATACTGCAGTTAAGTACCTAGATGTAAATGAAAAAAAAATACTTTGTGATTTTTTTTAATGAATTTTCTTTTTTAAAAAAGTTCTGTAATCTGAAATTCTCAAATTACGCTACCATCATTTTCCCTAAATTAGCCAACATCTTTTTGGTAATCAGGATTTTGGAAATAATTTACATATAATAAAATTTACCAGTTTTGTTTATGAATATGAATATTGTATAGAAATCATCACAATCATTTTTATCACTGTGAAAAACTACCTTATTCCCTTGGTGGTTAGTCCCCTCTTCAAGTATTTTTTAACCCTCTTCCAATACTCTAAAAATGTCTCTCTCTAATTTACTGGTCTTTTAAGAGCTCGTCCCATAAGTTGTGATGCTGTTGCATGATGCTGAGGATCAGTAGCCTGAGATGATAGTGCTTTTTTCTTCTTTTTGACTTGTACAGGGCCTCCACCTCTTTAGGATCCAGGCATCTTTTCTGGATCTTGGCTTCCTTAGATGCCTGCTTTCCTTTGATTCCAAATCACCAGAAATGGTGCATTGAGCATAGTACCTGCACCTACTGGCTACCTAGCAAACTCTGAGGAAAGCTTGCTGATTATCTTCCTGCTCCACCCACCCCAAAAGCAGAAAACAACAAAATCAATCATGTGCTAATTAGTTACTATAAGGATTGGTGGTGATTTAGTCGCTAAGTCATATCCTACTCTTGCGACCCCATGGCTGTAGCCTGCCAGGCTCCTCTGTCCATAGCATTTTCCAGGCAAGAGTACTGGAGTGGGTGACATTTCCTTCTCCAATTACAAGGATTAGTTGTATATAAATAGGTTTGTAATGAGAGTAAGTAGGTTATTCAAAAGCATGTATAATCATTGTAGGATTGATTTAAGAACTTCAAAATACCCAAAGTAGAATTTCTGTAATATCTAGTGGGGTTTTAATGACTATTTGCAAGCCATCACTGTTAAATTCACACACATTAGATTAATCTGGAAAACCATGTTATTCTTGGTTATGATAGGACTCCTGTTACGGTTTGCAACAAGTGATGTAAATCTCTGCCTGAGTGTTAGTTTGTAAAATAAATACTAATATTAACCTACCTAAAACTTGTTGAGAATCTGTGAAATACTGAGTAAGGGCCCAAGATAAAATATTGTTATCTTTTTATTTTAAAAAAAAGTGTCTTTCCACTGTCTTATGGCTGTCACTGTTTCTAAGAAGTCTGTGGACATTCTTGTCTTCACTCCTCTTTCTCTGGGTACTTTTAAGATTTTATCAGTGGTTTTTAGCAATTTGATTATAACATGTTTTGATGTGGTTTTAGACAGATTTACTCTCCTTAGAATTTTTTCCTTATTTATTTGCTTAGCATTTTTCTAATTGCTGTAGATTTGTTTACCATGTTGTGTTAGTTTCAGATTCAGAATAGCAACATGATTCAGTTATTTGTGTGTGTGTATTCTGTTCAGAATTTTTCTATTATAGGTTATTATAAGATATTGAATATAGTTCCCTATGTTATATAGTAGGTCCTTATTGTTTATTTTATATATAGTAGAATATATATCTGTTAATTTTGTTGTTATTCAGTCACTAAGTCATGTCTGACTTTTTTGCAACCTCATGAACTATAGCCTGCCAGGCTCCTCTGTCAATGGGATTTCCCAGGCAAGAATACTGGAGTGGGTTGCCATTTCCTTCTCCAGGGGATCTTCCCGACCCAGGGCTCAAACCTGTGTCTCTTTCGTCTCCTGCATTGGCGGGCAGATTCTTTACCACTGAGCCACCAGGGTATCCCTCTTCCCTGCCTTTATTCTTTGGTAACCATAAGCTTGTCTTCTAAGTCCGTGAGTCTATTTCTGTATTGTAAATATGTGCATTTGTATCACTCTTTTGATTCTACATATAAGTGATATAATAAGATATTTGTCTTTGTCTGACACACCTCACTTAACATGGTAATTTTTTTTTCATTTATTTTTATTAGTTGGAGGCTAATTACTTTACAATATTGTAGTGGTTTTTGTCATACATTGACATGAATCAGCCATGGAGTTACATGTATTCCCCATCCCGATCCCCCCTCCCACCTCCCTCTCCACCCGATCCCTCTGGGTCTTCCCAGCTTAGTCCATCTGTGTTGCTTCAACTCTGCTTAGAATTTATTGAACCTCTTGGATATAGTGGATTTATAGTCTCCATAAAATTGTGAAAAATTTTGGCCATTTTTAAGTATTTTTTTCTGCTTCCTCTATCTTCTCCTATGAGAACTCCAACTTCACTAATACTAGACCACTTGATATATCCTTGAAGTCACTATTGCTTTGTTCTTATATTTATTGTTTTTGTTTTCTGCCTCTATTTCAGTCTTACTAGTTATTGCATATATAAATATTACTAGTTATTTGTGGCTTCAAATCCTCTGATATTTTCTTCTTGTGTAACTGCTCTGCAGTTAATCCCACCTAAACTATTTTTCAGTTCATATTAGATGTTATGATTTTCATTTCTACAAGTTTTCTTTATTTTTTTAACATTTACAGTTTCTCTCTTAATCATGTTCATATATTTCTGAATCATCTTGAACATATGGATTATATTTATAATAGCTGTCTTAACATCCTTATATGTTAATTTCATCATCTCCCTCATTTTGAGGTCTATTTTTATTAATTTTTTTTTCTGATTCTGATTTTCCTACTTCTTGCATGCCCAGACAATTTTGGTTATATTCTGGACATTTAAATTTTTCTACTTGTTGATTCCTTAATTTTCATCTTTTCCTTTACATAATATATGTTGATATTTTGCTTATGACATGAACCGTCTGTTTAATATGTTACTTGGAATTAGTGAGATGATTTCAAAACTTTCTTTTAAGTTCTGTTAGAGAAATATCAAAGAAATCTTTATTTAGACTAGTACTAATTTAGCCCAACTACTGTGACTCCAACTTTCTTAGTATTCTGCCTAATGTCTCTTCTATGTATCCTTTTGACTTTGGCTGATGAGAATTATTCTTATCCTCCTGTGGGTTCCTGTAATATTTGCCATTTGCTTCCTACTTGTTATTTCTCTTGGCTCTATGTGGTTTTTCTCTCACATATCCTTGCTCATTTACCAGTTCTAGGTGAATTATATCCTAGTCTACTGAAAAGCTTTGCATATGCAATTTGGAATTTTCTAGGACTGATGATGTTTATAGCCTGAACTCCTGTCTCTTTTTATGTCCAGCAGCATGCATTTGTTAAATGATTTAACATGAATTATTATAAATTTGACATTTGTATCATATCAGGACATGGATTTATCAAGGCAAAACAAGCCAAAGTGGACTGGGCTTGTAGCCTAATTTAGGAAGATGGATTTGGCAATTTGCTAAGTGTAGGGAAAGGAAAACATTTACTAATATTCAGATAGGAAAATCTATTTCAAAAATCCTAATTTTGAATCAAGTTAGCAAGTCTTATCAGTTTGATCAGATAGTGAAATACATTTATGAACAAAATACAGACAGGGAGAAATGAATAACTGAAAAAAAGGTTGTGTACATCCAATCCCAGGGTGGAAGCAGTTGACTTTTTGCCATGATTTGGTTCCCTTGTGATGTATGGCCACAGCCAAAAAGGCCCTTGTTTTTCTGAGTATTTCAGAGGAATATAAGATATCTTACCAAAAAACCAAGGATCTGATTATGTTTAAAATCCCTGTACCTGACTTAAGGCACTTGTAGAACAAGATAAGAATCTAGGGAGTAGTCACTGTTCTCTCCCTTGTCTGAGATCCCTGCAAACCTATGACATTCTCTTTCTAGATGTATTGGGTTCTTAAATTTGTTCATTGACCTTTAGTTAAGAAAATAGCAGCTTTTTACACCAAGTCAAAGACCTGTATGATTTGCTGTTTACTGATAACTTGATTATCACAGAAGAATTATTATCTTCTTGCTAGAAAATCTATTTTTCTTTCTTTTTGCTTTAAAGCTCAGTTTCCACATAAATTTCTAATGTTACACTGTTTGATAGGCAAACCTGGTATGTTCCACATGTTTTAGAATAGAACCTGTCAACCTCTGGCTTAGAAACATCTGTTTCCAAGTACAATTTAAGTTGTGTAGCATGGAGGAAAGAGTGTAACCCAGTGCAGTGGTTCTTAAAGCTGTGTGCCCCTTCATCATCACCTGGGAGCCTATTAGATGTGCAAAATCTTACACTCTACCCAGATCCACCAAACCAGAGAGTAGCACATGATTCCCAGTAATCTTTGTCAAGCCTTTTGGGTGATTCAAGGTGCACTGAAGTTTGGAAATCATTGTGTTTTTAAACAAGGACATCTTCCTGCCCCATGCTTTGTGATCCTGGAAAAGTAACTTAGCTTTTCTATGTCTGTGAATCTTCACTGGTAAAATAAGGGTAATAATTGTACCTATTCTTATGGCATAACCACTAGATTTGAATGGGATAATACACATATTCTGTTGACAATAATCCCTGGAATGTGGTAAGCGCACAAAAATCGGTTATTTACTATTACTAGGCCAACCAGACTGTATGTGGGTGCTTATTTAATCACCAAGTATTTAGTGTATGCCTACTACATGTAGTCAGTGTCCTAACATGTTGGGCATTAAAGGGCAATTCAATGTAACCCATGATTTCAATTCATTTCTATAATCTTGTTAGAGATAGAAAATGTATGCAAAAAATGATAACCATGAATGCTAATGATGACAAATACTGATATAGCGTTTACTTTGTGCCCAATGCTGTTTTCGATTAATCCTCACACTATGATAATGAAATAGCTACCTAATATCCCCACTTTATATCAGCAGAAAGGGCTAAGTCACCTACCCAATTTCACACAGCTAGCAAGTCGAAGACTCAGGATTCAAATCTATGCAGTCTAGCTCCAAAATCTACTCTTAACTCAAATTTTAGTACCTAATAAAATAATAATAAAAGCAATAAAATACAAGTGTCATATGATTATTGTAGACAGCAGATATGCCTTATAAATTTGGAAATATCTTAATTTAGTGTGACCAGGGGAAACTGCCTGCACCTATGAGGCAAACTTTGAGTTAATCTTCCAACAGTTTGGTAATATTGAAAATCAGAGAGTTGCCTGGTAGTACTGTGATTAAGACTCCAAGATTCCACTGCAGGGTGAATGGATTCAGTCTCCGGTTGGGGAACTAAGATCCAGCATGCCTCACAGTCAGTTCAGTTCAGTCGCTCAGTTGTGTCCGACTGTTTGCGACCCCATGGACTGAAACACGCCAGGCTTCCCTGTCCACCACCAACTCCCAGACCCTGCATGAACTCATGTCCATCGCTTTGGTGATACCATCCAACCGTCTCATCCTCCGTCATCCCCTTCTCATCCTGCCCTCAATCTTTCCCAGCATCAGGGACTTTTCCAGTGAGTCGATTCTCCACACCAGGTGGCCAAGTATTGGGGGTTTCAGCTTCAAGAAGCATCAGTCCTTCCAATGAATATTCAGCACTGATTTACTTTAGGGTTGGGTGGTTGAATCTCCTTGCTGTCCAAAGAACTCTCAAGGGTCTTTCCCAACACCACAGTTCTAAAGCATCAATTCTTTCGGCACTCAGCTTTCTTTATAGTCCACTTCTCACATCCATACCATACATGACTACTGAAAAAACCATAGCTTTGACTAGATGGACCTTTGATGGTAAAGTAATGTCTCTGCTTTTTAATATGCTATCTAGGTTGGTCATAGCTTTTCTTCCAAGGAGCAAGTGTCTTTTAACTTCATGGCTGCAGTCACCATCTGCAGTGATTTTGGAACCCCCCAAAAATAGTCTCTCACTATTTGCATTGTTTCCCGATCTATTTGCTATGAAGTGATGGGACCGAATGCCATGATCTTAGTTTTCTGAATGTTGAGTTTTAAGCCAACTTTTTCACTCTCCTCTTTCACTTTCATCAAGAGGCTCTTTAGTTCCTCCTCACTTTCTGCCATAAGGGTGGTGTCATCTGCATATCTGAGGTTACTGATTTTCTCCCGGCAATCTTGGTTCCAGCTTGTGCTTCATCCAGCCCAGCATTTTGCATGATGTACTTTGCATATAAGTGAAATAAGCAGGGTGACAATATACAGCCTTGACATATTCCTTTCCCAATTTGGAACCAGTCTGCTGTTCCACGTCCAGTTCTAACTGTTGCTTCTTGACCTGCATACAGGTTTCTCAGGAGACAGGTCAGGTGGTCTGGTATTCCCATCTCTTTCAGAATTTTCCAGTTTGTTGTGATCCACACAGTCAAAGGCTTGGTGTAGTCAACAAAGCAAAAGTATATGTTTTTCTGGAACTCTCTTGTTTTTTGATGATCCAGCAGATGTTGGCAATTTGATCTCTGGCTCCTCTGCTTTTTTAAAATCCAGCTTGAACATCTGGAAATTCACAGTTCATGTACTGTTGAAGCCTGGATTGGAGAATTTTGAGCATTACTTTGCTTGCCTGTGAGATGAGTGTCATTGTGCAGTAGTTTGAACATTCTTTGGCATTGCCTTTCTTTAGGATTGGAATGAAAACTGACCTTTTCCAATCCTCTGGCCACTGCTGAGTGCTGAGTTTTCCAGATTTGCTGGCACATTGAGTGCAGCACTTTGCCAGCATCAAAAAAATAAGTATATTTAATTTAATTAAAGGATCAAACTAAAAGCAAAAAGCACTTCTGATAGAGGAAATATTCAAAAGAGGAGGGAATGTGAAAGATGAAGTTAAGGTCTGTAAAAGCCCAGTGTGTTCGGGTAAAGTGGGTATGGTGAGAAACACCACTGGAAAGAAGAAAGAAATCAAGTAATTAGGCTTATAGCGTGTCAAAGTGGGCTAAGTACCTGTACATGTTCCTTCACTTCACAGCAACTGATTGGGTTCTGTAATTATCGTTCTCATTTTACAGAGTATTTCCTGAAGCTCAGATACCTTGTGATTTGCTCACTTAGGAAGTCATTGTCAAGGGTGTTATTTGAGTTCTGAAGCCAGAATTGAAACATTGTGTTCTGCTTTTTCATGTGTTATATTATGGCCAAATAGTAACTTTTGTGTCTAGGATAAAAAATCTCTTTTATCGTGAAAACATACACCAAACATGTGTTTTTCAAGCCTGGAGAGTAAACTGCTCATGTGCATATCTAGTTCTACCACTTCCTAGATGTTTGCGTTGCTCAAGTTACTTCATTTTGCTATGTCTCTTCCTTCATCCGTAAAATGGGTATGATAATAGTACCTATCTCATAAGATAGATTCATTAGGGTAATATAGGTTATACCACACAACAAGGAACTCAGAAATCCATGTGGTCCATCAATAGAAATTTTTGTTTGTTTGCATTATGTCTGATGTGAGGTTGGCCTATCTCTTCTAAACAGATTCAGAAACTCAGCCTGCTTCCATTTTGTGACTCTGTGTCACAAAACTTGAACATAACTTCATTTTTATAGTTAGTAGATTGTGGTGGGGGAAATGACCACCAGAAAAACAACTGACATTTAACCACTCTGCCCTCAAAAGTGGCAGGTATCACTTCTCTCATATTGTATGGCCTATAACTAATCCTATGGCCAAACTAACTGCAAAGAAACCCGGGAAACATAGGGAAGAACATGAGTATCAGAGTAGAGCAGTCTCTATGAGGAGCAAATATATATGTTACCACATGGTAGCACTTTTTATGGAGAGGAAATGGCAACCCACTCCAGTGTTTTTGCCTGGAGAATCCCATGGACGGAGGAGCCTGGTGGGCTGCTGTCTATGGGGTCACACAGAGTCGGACACGACTGAAGCGACTTAGCAGCAGCATCACTTTATAGCCATCCCTAACAGAAACACACTTGATAATGCTAGCCTTTATTTTTAAGGAGTTACAGAGAAATTTTCAACAGTTATATGAAAATGATAGTGTTTGGGAAAGCTTGTTTTCAGCAGAAAACTGACAAATTAAGGAGAAATAGCCAAATTAAATGAAAATGCTAGCATTAAAAATGGCTAAAATTAAGTAGTAGAAGTGGCCCCAGTCATCGTACAGATTCTTATAGCGTCCTTGTATGACACCCAAATTATTTGTTGAAGGTATACATTACTAAATTTAATTACATTATAATGTGTAAACATGTAAAAAATACATGTATCAGCCACTGATTTTTCTATTGAACTTACTCAGCTTTACTTTCATGACTGAAAATGTCATTTTCCCAATTGACAATTTACATTAGTCTTGATTTTCAGTAATTATTAATATCTGGAGTTCTAAAATTGGAGTCCTCAGACTCCTTGAGGACCATAGTATTTGTGAAATTCTCCAAGTTTCCTGAGAAACTGATCTTAGGTCAAGTTATCATAGGCAATGTCAGCTGTTAGTTAACAACAAATTAGATGGTGATCAGAAATTACAAGTATTTAAAGAATGTGTGTGTAGATGTGATATGTTTCTAGACCTTTTGCCAGCTTGGTGAAGGACTTCATCTTCTGGAACAGAAGCGGCCAAGGTCCCCACACAGGTGCCCTAACTCACAAGCTAGGACTGCTTCTCTTTCATTGAGACTTGGAGCGCTAATCCGCACGTTTGGGTCCTCACTTCTCGGAACCCATATAGAGAGTGCAGTTATGTCTGAAGGACTGTTTGACAGGTGTTATTATTTATTATAAAGATGTCTAATGGGTTGTTTCTAGAGAGTTATTTATATTTTCCCAAGTAACTATAGAGAATAAGTTTTAGAATTGACATACAGTGACAAATCAAATGGCAGTTATGTACATTATTCAGAGCAAGGGGATAATGGTTTTACTATTAGGTGTTGGGCAAATAGGGCATGAATTCTGTTGTTGATCTGGGATCAGCTACCATCTAAACGGCTGCCATGTTGCAAGTTGTAGCAGCTAAAAGCAAACCTATGTCCTGAATAATCTTTTATTTATTTTTTGTTATTTTGTTTGTAGAAAATATCACTTATTTAATTGAATAAAATATGCTTGTTGTAAAACCTACTGATATAACCTATTGTAAGAAGTATATAAAGATAATATTCACATTTTACTGCACTTAGTATATATACTTTATAGTTTTATTTTATTTTTTTTCCATTTATTTTTATTAGCTGGAGGCTAATACTTTATAGTTTCAAAGAAAATATTTAATTAGAAGTAATACTGAGAGAAAATAGATTAGTATTTATATGTACAGTTATTTAGCTATTATATTATCTATGTTTAAATTAGTCTTTCTGAACTAGAACAATACCAACTTGCAAATTTTACCTATCAAATTTCATATAGATCCAGTTGCCCTAATACAGTTTTCATAATTTTAAGAAGAGATTCACTTATCTAAAGAGGTTAAAATCTGGTGATCTATACAATATGGATTTGTTAATGAAAGGATCAACTCAAACTTTTACTAGTGTGTTCCGCTGAACTTTACATAACCCCTTGATACCAACAAAGGGATTAGTTATAGATTTTCCCAATTGGTTTCTTACTTTCATGTCCAGCCAGTGATAACACGAACAAAACTGATGTACTAAAAAATCTCTTTTTAAAACTTAATCCACAGACTCAGTTTGGAATTTCCTTTGGGAATGTGTTTCATTCATGAATGATTAATAGAGCTTCTTAAGTGACAGAATATTCACCAGGAAGTTTTCACTAAATGAAATATTGATTCAGCCCTTGACTAGGAGGAGCCCAGCTGGAAAAACTAAGGCTGAGATCTCACAGTGTCCTTATACTTCATTTCACACATAAATCAACTTGTTACAGCACTTTCTAATATATTTATCACAGAGTCTTTATAAGGCTGCATTTGAATTTAAAGCCAATCCATGCACTACTAATTTATACAAATCTGACTACTGTTCCTCAAAAAAAGATTCAAGAAAAAAAAATTGTTCAAATAAAACATTAGTCCAATCAGGATATTTGTTATGTAATTCACAAATTTCAAGACACTGTCACACTCTTCAAGATACCACCAAACTACATGTGTACATCCAAAGGTTCAAAACAGTCTAACTAAAATGAACTGGGAACTATTTTATATAAAGGTGATGAGTATAACATCAAAATATTCCAAACAAAAATTGAAGGTCTGTTGTCCCACATTCTCTAGGCTTATTATGTGTAGCTAAAATATTATACTTAATGAGTCTATATCAGTAACTATTAATATGTCCAAAATATAGCATTTGGTGATAAAGCTATCACTTTTCCCCCACACTGGTCTGGTGTCAGTTAACATCTCAACAGCCTCCGCATGATGACAGTTGCACCACCTAGAAAAAACTCTACCATCCTGTGTTATCTCTGAATGTCTTTTTCATTACTTTGGTTGTCTGGAACATAAACATTTATTTTATTAAATAAGATATTTGTGGTAAAATATTCATCTGATCCTTAATCAGATAAAACAAATTCTTATTTTTTTGCCTCTTGGATGGTATTGGTTTATTTGGTTAAAATGGCTCTTCATTCCAACCATCAATTATTTCTGAATAGAAATAATTGTTCAGAAATCTTCAGACATATGTCTGAATTATTTCTTTATGTATTTGGTATGTACTGTTGAATTTAGAGTTACAGGGATAGTTTTCTAAAAACACCTTCACACCATTTATATAAAACCAATGGCAATGTTAACCAGTGACATATCATTGGAATGTAACCACCCAGAGACTGCAGTGTCTCTTATTTTAGCAAATTCTTCTGATATCATCGATATATAGAGTTTAAGTTTCCTTAAGAAAAATGAAAGTTATTTTTTTAATTTAAGATAATTTATAAATGATTTGAATTTTTTTTTTTTTTTTTACTTCAAATTTGACTGTCTCTGATTTTAGCATAACATGCTATAGTCTATTTCCTTCCCAGTGTAGTGGTTTTGTTCTTTAAAGTGCACAAGAAAGACTGAATTAAAAAAAGAAAAAAAAAATATATATATATATATATATCTCCCCAAACCCGCCCATAGAGGTCTGTGTGTAGCTGAAGACTCTTCATTTCAAAAAACACCCCAAGCACAACTGAAGCAGTAGTTCAAGGACAAGTTTTTCAGAAACACTAGCCTGGGGGTTAGAGACCCACATAAGATCTGTCTTGAATTCTCATCTCAATGAATTTAGAGAGTGACTAAGGCAAAGGCAGAAGTGTTAGACCCTGAGGTTCTCATGCGAGCAGCATGAGCATTGCCTTCTTTTTACTGACTCCTCATTTAGCCATATTGAGACCTGAAAGATGTCTGCTCACGAGTGTCTCACAAGTATTACTGCATCTGCACTGTCACCATCGGTCCACCATCCTGGTGAAAAGTTTTGTATATACCACCGCTTACTGAAATGATTATACCCTCAAGGAAAAATTAGCTTTACCTAACCCTTAAGACGGAGAAGGCAATGGCACCCACTCCAGTACTCTTGCCTGGAAAATCCCATGGACAGAGACGCCTGGTAGGCTGCAGTCCATGGGGTCGCTAGGAGTTGGACAAGACTGAGGGACTTCACTTTCACTTTTCACTTTCATGCATTGGAGAAGGAAAATGCAATGCTTCATTGGAGAAGGAAGATGCAAAAACCCACTCCAGTGTTCTTGCCTGGAGAATCCCAGGGACGGGGGAGCGTGGTGGTCTGCTGTCTATGGGGTCACACAGAGTCGGACACAACTGAAGTGACTTAGTAGTAGCAGCAGCAACCCCTAAGAATGCAACTTATGATAAGATAATATGCTTTATTAATTTCCCTTCCAAGGTATGCATGTGTGCACAGTTGCTTCAGTCATGACCGACTCTTTGAGACCCCAGGGACCATAGCCTGCCAGGCTCCTCTGTCCAGGCTCCTCTGTCCAAGGATAGTCATTCCCTTCTTCCTGGGATCTTCCTGACCCAGGGATCAAACCCATGTCTCTTAAGTCTCCTGCAGTGGTAGGCAGCTTCTTTACCACTAGTGCCTCCTGCAAACCTATTTCAAGGACTGGGGCCTGTCACTGGCATAACTCATTTCATCAGCTAATCAGGTTCATTCTGGAAATCAAGGTATCAGATTGATATTTGCTTGGTACCCAAAGAATTAGAAATGTTGCTATTCTCAAGAACTATTTCCACCAAGTTTGTTTTTTTTAATTTTTTTTTTCATTTATTTTTATTAGTTGGAGGCTAATTATTTTACAATATTGTAGTGGTTTTTGCCATACATTGACATGAATCAGCCATGGATTTACATGTGTTCCCCATCCTGATCCCCCCTCCCACCTCCCTCCCCATCCCATCCCTCTGGGACATGCCAGTGCACCAGCCCCGAGCACTTGTCTCATACATCCAACCTGGATTGGTGATCTGTTTCACCCTAGATAATATACATGTTTCGATGCTGTTCTCTCAGATCATCCCACCCTTGCCTTCTCCCATAGTCCAAAAGTCTGTTCTGTACATCTGTGTCTCTTTTTCTGTCTTGCATATAGGGTTATCATTACCATCTTTCTAAATTCCATATACATGCGTTAGTATACCGTATTGGTGTTTATCTTTCTGGCTTACTTCACTCTGTATAATGGGCTCCACTTTCATCCATCTCATTAGAACTGATTCAAATGCATTCTTTTTAATGGCTGAGTGATATTCCATTGTATATAGGTACCACAGCTTTCTTATCCATTTGTCTGCTGATGGGCATCTAGGTTGCTTCCATGTCCTGGCTATTGTAAACAGTGCTGCGATGAACACTGGGGTACATGTGTCTCTTTCAGATCTGGTTTCCTCGGTGTGTATGCCCAGGAGTGGGATTGCTGGGTCCACCAAGTTATTAAAAGTCTTTTATTTGCTCTTCTATAATTTAGGAGATTTAACTTTTTAAAACATTTACCAGTAATAGAAATAGAACATTTTTAAAGCATTATGAACCCCAATATAGTCTTAACTTTCAATACTCTCTATTATCACCTCTCAAAAATCATTTTTTCACACTTCACATTTTATAATTATAATTAAATAAGTTATTTTGACATCACAGTCATATCTTAAAGAAATTTGACTCGGTATTTTTATGAATAGTTAGAATACAATGTTGCTTTCTTAGTATTGTAATAAATTATTTGATAGGATTGAATATTTCCTTGCTTTGATGAAAAAGTGAAATTGAAAGTCACTCAGTTGTGTCCAGCTCTTTGGGACCCCATGGACTGTAGAGTCCATGGAATTTCTCCAGACCAGAATACTGGAGTGGGTAGCCTTTCCCTTCTCCATGTGATCTTCCCAACCCAGGGATTGAACCCAGGTCTCCTGCATTGCAGGCAGATCCTTTACCCACTGAGCCACAGGGGAAGCCTTAGTTAAAGATTTCCTGTTATATTTAATATTGTACCTCTGAGGTGAATGCCTCTGCTTACCTTATCACCTGTAATGAATAGCTATTATCTTAAGGTAATGTTCTGCTTTTGAATCATGTCTTAATATGACTCTAAGCAGAAACACAGTATATGCTAGATATTTAACCCTTTGTGGTAAGCATTGTAGGTAGTTTTTGAATTGATAAGCATTTCTAACTTCAAGCCACCTAAAAAAGTTCAAAATAGTGCTAGCTTCGGCAGCACATATACTAAAATTGGAATGATACAGAGAAGATTAGCATGGCCCCTGTGCAAGGATGACACATTAATTCATAAGCCAATCCATATTTTTTAACATATGTAAAATAGATAGCCAGGGAGGATTTGCTGTATGACTCAGGGAACTCAAAACTGGGGCTCTGTGACAGCCTGGGTGGGGGCGGGGGCTGGGAATGGCTTGGGAGTTGAGTGGGAGACTCAAGGGGGAGAGGATGTATGTATATATAGCTATGGCTGATCCATGTTGATGTATGGCAAAAACTAACAGAATATTGTAATTATCCTTCAATTAAAAATAAATAGTTTTTAAAAGCTCAAAATGTATGGGCTCAAATTTTTAACAGCTTACACTCTTTATTATTAGCAAAGCTTTTATCTAGCTTCTTAACATTGTAAAACGTTTGATAATTACCCTGAAGAACCAAGCCTAAATCTAATTTTTTTTCTCTTATTTGCTATCTGTAAGTAAGGCAGTATTTCTGGAGTGGTTGGAGGAGTGTAGGGAGCTAGTCAACTGTGTCCCCAGGAAATGGAAAACTGTGGTATTCTTCTATTTTGTTTCATTGAAAAAGATGTATTTGTACCTCTCTTATGATGATTTTTATTTAGTACCAAGGCTACCAAGATCATAAACTATACACAGGATGCATTATGACTTTGGTTAGCCTTATGCATTTTTGCCTTAATGGACCACTTCCTCCACTAAAAAATAATTAAAATTATATTTTACAACTGTGTTTGCACAAATAGCTATATCAATCCTGACTATACAACCTAGGTAGAAGGAATAATGGTTATTAGGGCTTTGCATTCATAACTCTTAGCATTTTAGTATTCTTATCCTGCCATCCTTCATTTAGTGTTTAGGAACTGCTTGTTTCATTTTTTAATTACCAAAATTTATTTTAGAGCAATTTTAGGTTAACAGCAAAGCTGAGCAGAAAGTAGAGAAAGTTCACACACACCCCCAGTCCCCACACATGTACAATATCCCTCACTGTAAATATCCCACACCAAAGCAGTATACTTTTGTTTTTTGGCCATGGTGCAGGGTAAGTGGAATCTTAGTTACCTGACCAGAGATCAAACCTGTGTCCCCTGCATTGGAATCGTGGAATCGTAACCACTGGACTGCCAGGGAAGTCCCAAAGCAGTACACTTTTTATGGTCAATGAACCTGCACTAACACATATTTATCACCCAAACTCCACAGTGTTATATTCGAGTTCACTCTCGGTGCTTTACTCTATGGGTTTTGAATGTGCTATGACATGCATCCACCATGTGGTGATGTGTGGGATCATTTTACTGCCCCGACAATTCTCTGTGCCTTGCCCTTTCATCCCTCCCTCTACTTTAACCCCTTGTTTTTCAGTTGCTCCGTCGTATCCGACTTGTTGTGACCCCATGGACTGCAGCACACCAGGCCTCCCTGTCCATCACCATCTCCTGGAGCTTGCTCAAACTTATGTCCATTGAGTCAGTGCTGCCATCCAACCATCTCGTCCTCTACCATCCCCTTCTCCTCCTGCCCCCAATCCCTCCCAGCATCAGGGTCTTTTCCAATGAGTCAGCTCTTCACATCAGGTGGCCAAAGTATTGGAGTTTCAGCTTCAGCATCAGTCTTTCCAATGAACATTCAGGACTGATTTCCTTTAGGATGGACTGGTTGGATCTCCTTGCAGTCCAAGGGACTCTCAAGAGTCTTCTCCAACACCACAGTTCAAAAACATCAATTCTTTGGCACTCAGCCTTCTTTATGGTCCAACTCTCATATCCATACATGACTACTGGAAAAACCATAGTTTGATGAGATGGACCTTTGTCGGCAAAGTAATGTCTCTGCTTTTTAACATACTGTCTAACTTAGTCATAGCTTTTCTTCCAAGGAGCAAGCGTCTTTTAATTCCATGGCTGCAGTCACCATTTGTAGTGATTTTGAAGCCCAAGAAAATAAAAGTCTGTCACTGTTTCCATTGTTTCCCATCTATTTGCCGTGAAACAATAGGATCAGATGCCATGATCTTCATTTTTTGGATGTTGAGTTTTAAGCCAGCTTTTTCACTTTTCTCTTTTACCTTCATCTAGAGGTTCTTTAGTTCCCCTTTGCTTTCTGCCATAAATGTGTTGTCACTGGGATATCTGAGGTTACTGATTTTTCTCCTGGCAATCTTGATTCCAGCTTGTGCTTCACCCAGCCTGGCATTTTGCATGGTGTACTCTACATTTAAATTTAATAAGCAGGGTGACAATACATAGCCATGATGCACTCCTTTCCCAACCAGTCCAATGTTGCTTCTTGACCTGCATACAGGTTGCTCAGGAGACAGGTGAGGTAGTCTGGTATTTCCATCTCTTTAAGAATGTTCCACAATTTGTTGTGATCTACACAGTCAAAGGCTTTAGCATAGTCAATGAAGCAGAAGTAGATGTTTTTTCTGGAAATCTCTTGCTTTTTCTATGATCCAATGGATGTTGGCAATTTGATCTCTGGTTCCTCTGCCTTTTCTAAACCTCGCTTGAACATCTGGAAGTTCACATACTGTCAAAGCCTAGCTTGGAGAATTTTGAGCATTTCTTTGCTTGCTTCAACCCATTAAAGCAACCATTAATCTTGTTGTCTACATAGTTTTGCTTTTTTTTCCAGAATGTAGCACAATTGGAATTACACAACATATGCCCTTTTCAGATTGGCTTTTCTCACTCAGTAGTATACATTTTCATTTCCTCTATGTTTGTTCATGGATGGATGGCTCATTTCTTTTTAATGCTAAATAATTTTATACTGTATGGATGTATCACAGTTTATCTTTCAGTTCACTTACTGAAGGACATCTTGGTTGTTTTCAATTTTTGGCTGAAACAAATAAAACTGCTGTAAACGTATGTGGGCAGGTTTTTATATGAACATATATTTTCAGTTCATCTGGATAGATACCAAGGAGACTGATTGCTAGATCAAAAGTAAAGATGTTTAATTTGGTAAGAAATCACCAAACTATCTTCAAAAATGTCTTCCATTTTTCATTACCACCAACACTTAATGAGAATTCCTGTTTCTCCACATCCTCACCAGCATTTGGTGTTATCAGTGTTTTGAATTGTGGGCATTTTACTAGGTAGGTAGTAGTATCTCAAGGTTGTAATTCGCAATCCATTAATTAATGCTTGTTTGTCATATTTATATATTTTGGTAAGATGTCTTTTAATATGTTTGGCTCACTTTTAAACCAAGACATTCATTTTCTTATCATTGAGTTCTAAGCATTTTTTTGGTATATTTTGGATAACAGTAATTTATCAGATGTGTCTTTTGCACATATTTTCTCCCAGTGTATGACTTGTCATTGAATTGACAGTGTCCCTAGGTGTGGGAATTTTTAATTTTAATGAAGTTCAACTTATAAATAATTTTTTTCATAGATATGTCTTTGGTATTGTATCTAAAAAGTCATCACCATACCCAAGGTCATCTGGATTTTATTACATTTTTTCTTATAGGAGTTTTAGGGTTTTGCATTTTGCTTTAAAGTCTGTGATCCATTTTGAGTTAATTTCTGTGAAGCTTAAGAAGTCTGCATCTGGATGTTTAGATTCTTTTATTTTTCTGTACAGGGATGCTCACTTACTCTAGCACTAATATTTGAAAAGTGTTCTTTTCTCCATTGTACTGACTTTGTTGGTCTATTTCTGCATTCTCTAGTCTGTTCCATCAATCTGTTTGATTATTCTTTTGCCATTACTTAATTATTTTGATTACTGTATCTTCATAGATTATTTTGAAGTCAGGTAGTGTTAGTCTTTCAAATTTTCTTCAAAATTAAGCAGGCTATCTGCCTCTTTTGCATGTTTATATAACTTTCAAATCAATTTGTTGATATCCACAAAATATCTTGCTGATATTTTAATTAAATATGTAATATCTCTAGATCAAGTTGGGAAGAACTGACTTTTGACAGTATTGAATCTTCTTATCTGCAGATTTTTCCCCCCATGGGACATCTTTCCATTTATGTAGTCTTCTTTGATATCTTTTGTCAGTAACTTATAATCTTCCTCATAGGAACTGTTAGTTTCTTAGTAAGAACTTTTACTCATTCAATAAGTTTAGTTTGCCCCTGTGACCATAAATAGCCTTGTGAAAAGAAGTCTACATGCTTTCTTGTGTAAAGCTTGGGATGTACTTCAAAGTGACTGGGCTTGGTAGACCACTTTTGCTTTCTGACCTGCTTTTTCATAGCGTTAATCTTTAAAATTGATAAATACTTTTGCTCATATTTTGGAGATTATTTATTATAATCCTTACCAAGATTCAAGGAGAAATATCATAATTTTGGATTTTCCAGATCATGAAATATTGAGTAATCACCACCGTTTTTGTTTTAACCCTATTTCACTGAGAAATGATCAGAATTTATACCTACTTCTGAAACAGACAGTAGCTTTGAGTTATATTATCTTATTTTAGAAAGAGTGTACCTGATACTATCTTTCTTATAATGCAGACTTTTATTTACTACTCCCAACCCTTTTCCAACTGCTTGAATTTACCATTTGTGTTTTAGAAGAAAATGATTAAATGTGTGTCAAGAACTCTAAAACTTACTTGATACATGACATGATACCATAATTTTAAAAACATAGAATTTTCTCTATAAAATCAATAAGTTTCAGACATATATTCTCTGCTTATATTATTTAAATAATAGACACATAAATTATTTTATATATAAACTCTCCTTTTTAAGATTATTAATTTTTTCCTATTTTTAATAGGCATTCTCTACTTAAAATATTACCTGCTCTAAGAATCCTGAATGGTGAAAGGTTAACCTCTTATTCAGAAAGTCACAGTGAAGAACACTATAAACTAGAATTGGAGCATTTCCTGGAGCACTGTCAGTCCCAAATTAGAGAATTTAACTTACTAAGTGAAAAATATATTACTGGAGACAGGTAAGACTGTTATCTTCTTCTTGTAATGAAAAGATACAGTACAATTTATACAAAGCATTTAAAATTTTTTTGATCAATATAGTGCTCCTTTTTTGACTTTTACAGTATGTTTTAGGAATATTTTCTCTTTAAAAAAGAAATTTATGAGCATCATCTTTCATTATTTGAAATGTATTAATCTGTATTTTGAGCATATTTTAAAGGCTAAAATTAGATTAAAATAAATGAAAGCATGAAATAGCTTCACAACAATATACAAACATTCATTCAGTTCATTCAATTATTCAGTCATACATTATTCATCAATTATTGATGGACAAGACACATAAGAAGCTAAGTATTACATTTTGGCCTGAAAGAATTCATGATTTCATTAAGAGAAAATTAGCTAAATAAGTAATCACAATGAAGCAAGTCAAGTTTTACAAAACATACATTATTATATATCTATTATATAAAGAATAATATTGCACATATTATTATATATTAAGTTATTATGGATGTATAGTGGAGAAAAGCAGTCAAGACATGCACATATTCAGAGGACAGAGGCTGAGAACAGAGTCCTAAAAATATATCAAAGAAAGAGAACTTCCTATCCCCCACCCTGAATTCTGAATTCAGTTCAGTTCAGTTGCTCAGTTATGTCTGACTCTTCGTGACCCCATGGACTGCAGCATGCCAGGCTTCTCTGTCCATCACCAAGTTTTGGAGCTTACTCAAACTCATGTGAATAGAGCCAGTGATGCCATCCAACCATCTCATCCTCTGTCACCCCCTTTTTCTCCTGCCTTCAATCTTTCCCAGCATCAGGGTCTTTTTAAATGAGTCAGTTCTTCACATCAGGTGGCCAAAGTATTAGAGTTTCAGCTTCAGCATCAGTCCTTCTAATGAACACCCAGGACTGATCTCCTTTAGGATGGACTAGTTTGATCTCGTTGCAGTCTAAGGGACTCTCAAGAGTCTTCAACACCACAGTTCAAAAGCATCAGTTCTTTGACACTCAGCTTTCTTTATAGTCCAACTCTCACATCCATATGTGACTCCTGGAAAAACCATAGCTTTGACTAGACAGACCTTTGTTGGCAAAGTTAATGTCTCTGCTTTTCAATATGCTGTCTAGGTTGTTCATAACTTTCTTCCAAGGAGCAAGCATCTTTTAATTTCATGGCTGCAGTCACCATCTGCAGTGATTTTGGAGACCCTCAAAATAAAGTCTGTCACTGTTTCCATTGTTTCCCCATCTATTTGCCATGAAGGGATGGGACCAAATTCATGATACATGAATTCAGTGTATTACTATAAATGAATTATAATTGATACATTAAAACTCTATTTTATGATTTATACTACTCCAAGAAACACAAGTGAAAAATAAAAGTTATTTTATACTTTCATATGGTGTCTACATTATAAATGGAACAATGAAATGTGCTTCCCAGTGTCTAAAATTAATTGCTAAATTACATATTAACTTTTTACTATTTGTACTTTTGTATATGTTCATGCTATGTAAGAGTTGGTTTTTCTATTTAAATGGGTTTTTTTAATATAGTCTATTCAGATTATAAACAAATCTCACAGCTTTAAAAGTAATTCCAATTGTTATGGATAATGTTTACTTTAAATAAATAGCTTATTTTACATTTATATTTTTGTAAATCTAAATTGATATCTCCTTGTGTATGTGTGGTAACCTATGATTTTTATGTAAAGATGACTCTTAACCCTCATGTTGAAATTTAGATTTACAGTTATTTGTAAGAATTTATTGTTATTGCAGTTAAGTATCACTTTAGTTTTGGAAATTGACCATTTTTATGTTACATCATAAATGGTGGTGAATTCAACACTTAGCCATAAACAGTTGACATCCAATATTGAAGGGAACTTTTTCTGCATTATTCACCAACAAAAAGGATATATTAACATATATTAGAGGAATCTATGCTAACGTCTCCATTTGTAAACATAGAAAGTGTCTATCTCTACACTTTAGGAAATATAACTTTCATTTTGCTTGGAATACTTAAATCCAACAATTATTCAGGAGAATCACAGACATTTATGTCTTAAAAGTATTTGAATTATCTTTGCAACAGATTTTTTTTCCAGAGAAAAACGGAAATGAAAACTTTCCCATAATGTAAGTTATTTGTTTAAATGTCCAATACAAATATTTTGCATGGCAAAAGTCAGTGTACAAAGTACTTTTAATTTTGTTTCATAAATAACTTCTCCAAATTTAGGCAGCCATGATTTCTTGTGTTTATGGCAGTAAAAGCATGGATTTTTCTCATTCACTTGTACCAAAAATACCTAGGATAAAAGTGATTCTAAAACTTTCAGATATTTTGTTTAGATTAATGGATTGAGATTAACTACAGAAATATTTTCACTTTTTGTGAGTAATAAGATCAGTTTTTATAAAAGCAATCAGAAATCAAGTTTTAATGAATTTTGTAGTAAAATTTAATATTCATGTCAGGCCACCACAGGGTTATTTTCAAAGTCTGTACAGGTGTTACTATTTGCTGATACAATTCTTTTTATTAAATGTCCTCATTATTTATTTGCTCAGAAATATTTTCACCTTGGATGTTGCACAAAATCTCTGCTATTATTTTAAGAAATTGATGACACTTAGTAACGAATGTCGATGTGTTCATGAACATGGGGATGTAACTATCACCAGGAGAGGTGAATCAGAAGCCCAGCAAAATTATTTACCTCCTACACACAGTGATAGCATACAGCAAAATAGAGTTCTTTACTCTTTTGCAAATGAATATAAACTGAACTCGCCAGATATTTCTGAGAAATGGATGGACTCTGGCCCTAGTCATTCCTCATCAACCAACCCCTCCTTATGTGAAGATACTAAAGAAAGAAATCAGTTAGAAATAGTAGAACAGAAAAGAGAAGATAGCAAGACAAGCAGTTTCCCCAGCAAAACAATACCGTTCATTGAAACAGTAAGGACAAGGTTTCTGCTGAAGAACTGCCAGAATACTGAACATCATGAAAAAATGTAAGTTTTATAGATCATTTTTCTTTTACAGTTCTGTTTTATTATTTTTATGGATAATGATAAGTTGGTAAAGGATTTAAATCCTATCATATTTCATGTCTATTTCCTTATGTTTTATGATATGCACAAATTATTAAATACAGTACAGATTAATTTGGTTGAATTTTGGCAGGTTTTTATTTAATCAACTAGTATTATTTAAATTGAGTAACTGAAATTATTTTTCCTGCCTTCTAATCTCTAAATAATTGAAATGAACTTTTAATAAGAAATAAAACAATCCCATTATTCTTAAAATACTATAAAGACCTCTCACATGAGGATCTTAGGACATGCTTCCAAGGAAGTTCAGAAAATCCCTTCTGCACATGCCTTTTCTCAAATCCCTTGAGTTAAAAATAGTCCCTGGTAGCTCAGTTGATAAAGAATCCATGTACTATGCAAGAGACCACAGTTCAATTCCTGGGTCAGGAAGATCTGCTGGAGAAGGGATAGGCTACCCACTCCAGTATTCTTGGGCTTCCTTTGTGGCTCAGCTGGTAAAGAATCCACCTGCAATGTAGGAGACCTGGGTTTGATCCCTGGGTTGGGAAGACTCCCTGGAGAAAGGAAAGGCTACCCACTCCAGTATTCAGGCCTGGAGAATTCCATGGACTGTATAGTCCATGGGGTCACAAAGGGTCAGAAAATGACTGAGTGACTTTCACTTTCACTAAAATATTCAGCATGCCAAGTATATTGGTATGTTTTGGGATGCTTTTAGCCAGGATACCCTAGACATTACCTGTTTGAATCCTTTTAGCTCTAAACACTCCAGACATTGTCTCTTGAAATTTCAGATAAACAACATTGAGCTGTTTTAATTCATGGTAAATAAAATTGCCAAATAATAATAAGAAAGGATGAGGAACTGAAGATATAGACAAACCAAAGACCCAAAGAATAAAGGGAAAAGAAAATGTATGCCCACTTGCTGGACCTTGCCATTCAGCGTTTCAGGAAGATTCATCGTCAGTTGGGCTGTGGTTTCCTCAGCATAATTTTCATATGTTCCTGTGCTAAGGGCATTGTTAGCATCACTGTTTTTTACTTAAAAAAAAATATGATGCTGATGATAGTAATAATATGAGCTGCTTTTCCCAACACGGAGAGCTCCTGACATTCAGGAAGCCCTAGGTCAGCTTCTTTACCTTTTACTGCTTTCTGTGTGGCGAAAAGCAGTCCCACTGTTAGTGTCACTGAGGAAAATATTCCTCATACACCTCTTTATTTTCTTCCTTGAGAAACTTTAAAGACAGTGGGCTGAGGAATTCAAGCGCTAAATGACTGGTCAGCTTTCTAAGACACTCAGGATTACAGTCCGTGAAACTTGTATGTATCTGTAGAGAAATATAAGGCGCTGTCTCAGGTTAAATGTGTTTTCTTACTAGTCTTTCAATCTTTCGGTTTAAACAACTTTTCATTCTTTGCCAGTTATACATTGCAAATATGTTTTCAGATTTTTTTTCTTTGTCACCCAAATATGCAAGGGTATTATTGTGCCTTAAAATTCCTTAACTCATTTTTTAATCTTTTTTAAAATTATTTTATGTTGGAGCATATTTAATTAGCAGTGTTGTGTTAGTTCCGGTGTGCAGCAAAGTGATTCATTTACACATATACATATATCTACTCCTTTTCAAATTCGTTAACTCATTTTTGTCCAACAGAAGAAGGAATGAATTAATGATTGAATGATCAAATGTGAATTAATTCCATAGCAAAGTGTACTGAGTTCAATTTGCCCTGGTACTGTTGCCTGGAAACTTCCACGGACAGCAGAGCCTGCAGGCTGTCATCCATGGGTCACGAGGAGTCAGACATGACTGAGTACGCAAGAGCACCGTTTACCCTAGAAGGAGGAAGTGTTTTGTTGAAACATGATTTTTCTTCACAGAAAGTTTTACCCACTAATTTAAATTCATAGCAAAATAGATTGAAGACTTCCACAGGCTTTACATAAAATGGTGGTGATGCTGATAACAGTATTCATAACAACAGAAAATGATTACCTCATTCCATTTTGCATACCTGCTAAGTCGCTTCATTAGTTCCGGACTCTTTGTGACCCTATGGACCGTAGCCCACCAGGATCCTCTGTCCATGGGGATTCTTCAGTCAAGAGTACTGGGGTGGGTCGCCATGTCCTCCTCCAGCGGATCTTCCTGACCTAGGGATCAAATCCACATTTCTTAAGTTTCCTGCATTGGCAGGTGGATTTTTTACCACAAGCACCATCTTGGAAGCCATCATTTCTGGCAGTTTATTGCTTAATTCCACTTTGCCTTAAACTCACTTCGTTTAAAAAAAAAAGAAAAAAAAATTTCTTTGGGCTCCGCAGTTATAAAATTATTGAAATTTTTTCAAGGGAGCCTGGGAAAGTGAATGTGCTTCAGTCACTTCTCCTTTATATGTCTTTTAAAACTGAACTCAAGGTTCTGAAAAGCAATTAAGACAATAGTTAGCACTTTGACTATGCTGTGTACCTTGATAATATTTCTGCAGTAATCTGTGTGGGAAAAGGAAAGCATATCCAATGATGAAGCATTAAATGATTCAGCAAATTGAGAACCCAATTACAGTAAACATACATTGCTGTTAAATTTTTGCTATTGTCGTTGGGCAGCTTATGGGGATATGAGGAAAACACAGTGCTGATTGATGGGATGCCAGATAATAGCCAATAGACGTAGACTGGAAAAATGTTAGAATTTACCACTGGGCTTGTAAGAGAATGATTTATGTATTTGTCCATGGGCAGGGAGGAAAATGAAGCTCACAAAGCCCTGATGAGTCCTTTCTCTGAAAATGAAGGAGGGCCCTTCTTCCTCTCAAAACCTAATCTCCGCACTGTGAACAAGATCCCATCCTCTCTTGCCAACTCAACACTGACTCCAACTTTGTCCCCCTCTTCGCATCATCACTTTTCCCCCCTTAATCCTGGCTCAAATTCCCACTATCATACAAAGTCCCGGTAATATCTTCCTCCTTAAAAGAAACAAAAATCCCTAAGACTCATATCACTAAGTTACTGGCCCATTTCTCTCCTTCAGATTTGAAGGTGTCCATATTATTTTTACTTCTATGACTACAGTTAAATAAAAGAGCAGGTATTATTTTAAAATAATACTTTATATAGTCTAATTTACAAATAAATATAGCTTATGAGGATCTCTTATCTGCAGCTGTATATTATGGATACTAAAAATAATTTTTTCTCCTCTTAATAGTATGGCAGCTCTGGTAATCCAGGCATACTGGCGTGGTTACATTGTGCGCAGGCAGATTCATTTCTCTGCAGAGCTACACCCTACTACAATAGGACCCCTGACATCCCAGCCAAATTCTTGCATCGAAAACCAAACTATTTTAAAGAAAGAAAAAATTAAAAATACCGTGAATATCCAAGAACAGAAGGAGAAGGCTGCTATTCTTATTCAGGTTAGTTCTAGTCTTTGGGTGAAACAATTAATCTTGAGAGACGTGTTAGTTTTCTTTCACTGGGTTATTCTGTATAACAGGCATTCCCTGAATCACAGCAATTTACAGATACCTTGATTTATTTCTTACTCATGTGACATGTAGGCTGCAGGTGTCTGCAGGGTGACTGCTTCTATTTGGGATCTAGGCTGAAGGAGTAAGTCTGTAATTTGTAAATTCTTATGGTCAAGCTGAACCACAAAATTGTATTGAAACTTATGCTCCAATGTGGCATTTGTCACATATGCTAACATTTGATTAGTCGAAGCCAGTCTTCCTTGGCCTCATCTACAGCTATATCTAGAAGCATGTTTCAGTTCAGTTCAGTCGCTTAGTCGTGTCCGAGTCTTTGCAACCCCATGAATTGCTGCATGCCAGGCCTCCCTGTCCATCACCAACTCCTGGAGTTTACTCAAACTCATGTCCGTCGAGTCGGTGATGCCATCCAGTCATTTCATCCTCTGTTATCCCCTTCTCCTCCTGCCCCCAATCCCTCCCAGCCATCAGGGTCTTTTCCAATGAATCAACTCTTCACATGAGGTGGCCAAAATATTAGAGTTTAAACTTCAGCATCAGTCCTTCCAATGAACACCCAGGACTGATCTCCTTTAGGATGGACTGGTTGGATCTCCTTGCAGTCCAAGGGACTCTCAAGAGTCTTCTCCAACACCACAGTTCAGAAGCATCAATTCCTCGGCACTCAGCTTTCTGTTTAGTCCAACTCTCACATCTATACATGACTACTGGAAAAACCATAGCCTTGACTAGATGGACCTCTGTTGGTTAAGTAATGTCTCTGCTTTTTAATATGCTGTCTAGGTTGGTCATAAATTTTCTTCCAAGGAGTAAATGTCTCTTTATTTCATGGCTGCAGTCACTATCTGCAGTGATTTTGGAGCCCCCCAAAAATAAAGTCTGCCACTGTTTCCACTGTTTATCCATCTGTTTGCCATGAAGTGATGGGACTGGATGCCATGATCTTTGTTTTCTGAATGTTGTGCTTTAGATCAACTTTTTCACTGTCCTCTTCCACTTTGATCAAGAGGCTCTATAGTTCTTCTTCACTTTCTGCCATAAGGGTGGTGTCATCTGCATATCCGAGGTTATTGATATTTCTCCCAGCAATCTTGATTCCAGCTTGTGCTTCATCCAGCACAGCTTTTCTCATGATGTACTCTGCATATAAGTTAAATAAGTATGGTGACAGTATACAGCCTTGATGTACTCCTTTCCCTATTTGGAACCAGTCTGTTGTTCCATGTCCAGTTGGATGCAATCTCAAAAACAACAGAATGATCTCTCTTTGTCTACAAGGCAAACCATTCAATATCACAGTAATCCAAGTCTATGCCCTGACCAGTAATGCTGAAGAAGCTAAAGTTGAACGGTTCTATGAAGACCTACAAGACCTTCTAGAGTTAATACCCCAAAAAGATGTCCTTTTCATTATAGGGGACTGGAATGCAAAAGTAGGAAGTCAAGAAACACCTGGAGTAACAGGCAAATTTGGCCTTGGAGTACAGAATGAAGCAGGGTACAGGCTAATAGAGTTTTGGCAAGAGAATGCACAGGTCATAGCAAACAACCTCTTCCAACAACACAGGAGAAGACTCTACACATGGACATCACCAGATGGTCAACACCAATTGATCAATACCAGACTGACTATATTCTTTGCAGCCAAAGATGGAGAAGCTCTATACAATCAGCAAAAGCAAGACCAGAAGCTGACTGTGGCTCTCAGACCATGAACTCCTTATTGCCAAATTCAGACTTAAATTGAAGAAAGTGGGGGAAAACCACTAGACCATCAGGGATGACCTAAATCAAATCCCTTATGATTATACAGTGGAAGTGAGAAATAGATTTAAGGGACTAGATCTGATAGACAGAGTGCCTGATGAACTATGGACGGAGGTTTGTGACATTGTACAGGAGGCAGGGAGCAAGACCATCCCCAAGAAAAAGAAAAGCAAAATGGCTGTCTGAGGAGGCCTTACAAATATCTGTGAAAAGAAGAGAAACAAAAAGCAAAGGAGAAAAGGAAAGATACACCCATTTGGATGCAGAGTTCCAAAGAATAGCAAGGAGAGATAAGAAAGCCTTCCTCAGTAATCAGTGCAAAGAAATAGAGGAAAACAATAGGATGGGAAAGACTAAAGATCTCTTCAAGAAAATTAGAGATACCAAGGGAACATTCCATGCAGAGATGAGCTCAGTAAAGGACAGAACTGGTGTGGCCCTAACAGAAGCAGAAGATATTACGAAGAGGTGGCAAGAATACACGAAGATCTGTACAAAAAAGATCTTCACAATCCAGATAATCACGATGGTGTGATCACTCACCTAGAGCCAGGCATCCTGGAATGTGAAGTCAAGTGGGCCTTAGGAAGCATCACTATGAACAAAGCTAATGGAGGTGATGGAATTCCACTTGAGCTATTTCAAATCCTGAAAGATGATGCTGTGAATGTGCTGCACTCAATATGCCAGCAAATTTGGAAAACCTACTAGTGGCCACAAGACTGGAAAAGGTCAGTTTTCATTCCAATCCCAAAGAAAGGCAATGCCAAAAAATGCTCAAACTACCGCACAATTACACTCATCTCACATGCTAGTGAAGTAATGCTCAAAATTCTCCAAGCCAGGCTTCAGCAATACATGAACCAAGAACTTCCCGATGTTCAAGCTGGTTTTAGAAAAGGCAGAGGAACCAGAGATCAAATTGCCAACATCTGCTGCATCATCAAAAAAGCAAGAGGGTTCCAGAAAAACATCTAGTTCTGCGCTATTGACTATGCCAAAGCCTTTGACTGTGTGGATCACAACAAGCTGTGGAAAATTCTGAAAGAGATGAGAATACCAGACCACCTGACGTGCCTCCTGAGAAATCTGTATGCAGGTCAGGAAGCAACAGTTAGACCTGGACATAGAACAACAGAAGCAAGTGTAAATCGACTAAAATAATTTGTGTGTGTGCTCAGTCACTCAGTTGTGTCTGACTCTTTGTGACCCCATAGACTGCGGTCCACTAGGCTCCTCTTATCCATGGGATTCTCCAGGCAAAAATACTGGAGTTGGTTGCCATTTCCTTCTCCAGGGGATCTTCCCGACCCAGGGATGGAATCTGCATCTCGGCATCTCTTACATTGGTAGGTGGATTCTTTACCACTGAGCCACCTGGGAAGCCCATCTTAATTAGTAAAGTCTTTTAAACACTCGTTTAAGTTAAAAATTCAGAATTCACCAAGACCAGATTTCAAAATGAAGTTCAATCTGTTCACCTTCATCCTTTATTTATTCACTCATCAAATACGGTTGTCAAGCATTGTTTTCAGTTTAAGAAACACAACTAGGAACAAGGCATACAAGATCTCTTCCCTCTTAGAGTTTGTGTCCTGGTGGAAAAGGACAACAAATTAAATATATAAAATAAAGGCTAGAAATGTGGTACTGCACCTAAATTTAATTCTAGTAACTAAAAAATATGTTTCCCTTTATTCACTCATTTAGTAAATATTATTTGGCACAAAAATTTTACTAGCTTATATCCTGCTAGGATGTGCAGATAAGTAAGATAAGTGTATTAGACAGTGATAAGTACTAAGGGGAAAATAAACCAGGGAAGCCAGATAGGAGTTTCTAAGGAAAATTGATCATTTTAGACAGAATAGATGTGGAAGACCAGAAAAGGGGACAGTGCAGCAAGAGATAAACCATTAGGTATGTTGGGGAAGAACATTTCAGGCAGAGAAACATCAGATTGAAAGGCATTGTTTTAGGAGCACACTCACAGTGTTTATAGAGCAGGAGGAAGCACTGTGACTGCAGAGGGATGAAGGGAGAAGAGTAGGACTTATAAATTGTAAATCATTGTAAAGATTTTGGCTTTTACCCTGAATGACATGGGAAGATATTATAGGAATCTGAGCAGAGGACTCAACGTGACCAAAGTTACTTAGGTTGTGATAATGCTGTAGGAAGGCTATGGTAGAAGCAGTGAAATCTGGAAGCTGTTGCAGTAATCCAAATAGTAGATAATGGTGGCATGGACCAGAGCAGTGCAGAAGTAGTGAGAATTCCAGAATATATGTTGATTTGTATTGAGGGTATATGTGTATATATATATATACATACATACATATATATGTATGTATATATATACTTTGAAGGTATATACACACACACACACATATATATACATATATGTATATATATATATATATATACTTTGAAGGTAGACCTAGTGATATTAGTATGTGGGGATGTGATTTTGAAAGACAGGGAGAAGTTAGAGATGCCTACAAGGTATTGGCATAAGCAACTGGAAAAAATAACCTTATAACTAAGTTGCTGGTTTTCATTATTAAAGGCATAGTCTTTCAAGAGAATTGTCTTTGCTATAGTACTAATGAATACATTTAGTATTTTGGTTGACTTAATTTTTCTGGGCTGCATTCCTCAGGGCAATGCATAGACAAAGCTCTTGCTGATGCCTGAATGGCTTGGGAGGGGAGGGAGTGCAATGGATTCAAGGAAACTCTGAGGGGAAGAAACCAATCTCAGTTATGGTCTCAGAATATTGTTCTGTTGCATGAGGAATGAAAATGCCATGCAGTTCAAGTTTCCTCCTCTCATCAGTGGATGAGCAATACATTTTTCAACATTGATGGTGAATGTTTGCTTCATTCTATTCAATAAAGTGAAGTTCATTATTTGATGAAACAGCCTAGCTCAGTGACTATATGTGTTGAATATACTTGTGTTAAGTTTGTGTCTGTAACAAAAGTAAGTGTAATTCAGTCTTTCTTTGCAACTTAGAATAAGTCTCTCCTGATTTCATCATGGCACTTAAATTCATTGAAGTCAACTCAACTTCATTCTCTTTTCTCCTCAGTACAATCATCTAGTTTCTTAAACTAGGCATCTTAAAAATATGAATTCTAGACTGTCTAGCCATCCTGCAGAGCAGAATATGATATAGTAGAATGCAAAATGAAGATTCATGAAGGATGTGGTGAAGACTGCTCTCTGCTCACCAGAACCCAAGCTCTCCTCTTCTTCCTAGCATACAGCCAGCCTAGGTATTCTAGCTTCCCTTGTACTTTTTAGTATGGTCTTTTTCCCTGTAGCTCAGACTGCAAAGAGTCTGCCTGCAATGAAGGAGACCCGGGTTAGATCCCTGGGTCAAAAAGATCCCCAGAAGAAGAGAATGGCTACCCACTCCAGTATTCTTGCCTAGAGAATCCCATGGACAAAGGACCCTGGTGGGCTCCAGTCCATGGGGTCTCAAAGAGTTGGACATGACTGAGCGACTATCACTCACAGAGAAGAAAAAGGTGTCAGGTATATCTAATATAGATAGGACTCTGGCCAGGGAATTGATTTGAATGTGTGAGAAAGTTTAATTTATCATAGTTGAATGACTAGGGGGAAAAAGTGGAAACCTTGACGTGAATAAATAAGTTAGAAGAAGAATCTGAACACTGATTACACATTTACATTACCTTTATTTCCCATGGCTTGGACTTGAATTTCTGACCCTCCACTGATGCAGGAGGGAGGTATCTCTCTGTATCACCCCCAAAAAATACAGTGTGTATAATACAGTTTAGAGCTCTGCAGAAGTCCTGTCCCTGATAAGTTAGGCTGGATCCACTGTGAAACATGATGAATCAGTCCTTTCACTCTTGTCACTTAAGGTCTGTATTAAAGAATTCCTGTTATAGTCTCTTTTTCCTAAAACTGCACCTAATCTTGGTATCTTAATGGAATAAGGAAAAAGGGGATGTTGAGGAGAGATGACTGAAGAAGAGAAGATGATGTAACAACAAAAAAAGAGAATCCAGGGAAAGAAGGCATGTTTCCCTAATGCTCTTTACTTTGTTAGCACAAGATCAGGGAAGACGGGATATGAAGGGTACCTCCCTACTGGGATACCTCCCTAGCAGGAAGAAATCACAGACCCATTTGCCATGTTGAGGCAAAGCATTTGAAAGGTAGCTAGCAACCAAGAGAGCATAAATGCCAGATAAAAGAATCATAAAAGAGGAGTTTTAAAAATCCCCAAATGAAGGATTCTGTTGCCTGAATGTTTATGTTCTCCATGATATTCCTAAGTTGAAACCTTATCTCCATTATGTTGATATTTGGAGATGGGGTCTTTTGGAAGTGAATATGTCGTAATGGTGGAGCCCACATGAATGGGATTAGTGCCCTCATAGAGGAGAGCCCAGAGAGCTGTCTAGCACCTACTACCATGTGAGGACACAGTGTGAACTAAGAAACTTGGTCTCACCAGACAATAAATCTGTCAGTGCCTTAGACTCCTAGCCTCCTCTAGAATTAGGAGAAATATACATTTGTTGTGTAAGTCACCAAGTCTATGGCACTTTCCTTACTGAAGCTCAAACAGACTTAAGAGGGAGAAAGGAAAAACAGTTTGTTTTCCTTTAAGATAGCTAGATTGCCTATGTCAGTCACCCACAGTACATGACATACCCAGGTCTATAATAACAACCCAGCTGCATGAGACTAAAAACGAGGGCAGAGAGCTGATGGTACTCTCCACATGATAAATTAGAGCGAGCAGGTCCACTTTCTTAGGCAATACTTTTAAGCATGTTCCTCATCACACAAAGATATCCTCTCTTCTGTTTCTACCACTCAATGTTGTTCAAGTTCTTGATTCATACTGGGATCTTTTCCACGTGAAAGAGTTTTGAACTCTCTTGAGAGGTTATAGTTTATTCATAGCAAGTTAAAAAGTATTGGAATATTATTTCTATACCAAAATTCATCTTTAGAGGCAAAATAATAAAAATTTAGTTAATTATACATTTTAAACTTTATGTGATGTTTAATATCACACTTTTCTTATTTGATAAACTAAGTAAATAGAATTTTTATAAACAAGGGGGAAAAGAAATTGGGAAAATAATGTTTAGCGAGAGCCTAGTATGTGACAATCATATAAATGTATATACATTTATCCCACATCCTTCCTTGTCATTGAGTCTCTGCCAGAGGCAACTAATGATGGCTGACTCCCTTGCCATAGTCTGTTTTTTTCTCATTTATTCAGTCCTGTTTCTACTATGTAAGTGCATGTGTGTGTACAAACACACACACACACACACACACATGCATACAGCCTTGGCCAGCTAGAAATGGGGCATCTTATGTGACTGGTTGGGGAAGCAGGTTTGGCTATCTCTCATTGGTCCACTTGGTCCTGAGACAGAAATAGTAACAAAAATAGGGAAGCTGGCAGTCACTGACCAAGTCTTAACCATTCTTGGCTGATTGTTGTGGAGGTTTGACCTACTAGGCTGGTTGTCGTAGAGATTGTGTGTTACTTGTATTGTCATACACGTTCTGGCAATTATCTGTTTGTATATTCCTCTTCTCAATATATATATATTTCACAGAATAGCAACACTAGTATTATTGCTAACAATATGATTACTAAAGTATATTTAAGGTAACTTTTGTAATTAAATTTACCTTTTGATTGCATTTCACTAGGAGTATAGCCAAATAAATCTATTTCAGAGTCACTTTAAATAACTTCTCTGTGGTTATGCCCATAGCATAAAATCTCTTTATATATTTTTTCAGAAGTTTATTTTATTTCATATTTATTTGTTACAGTTTTCTTAACCTTGTACACAATTCCAAATTCAAATCTAAGCAAAGTGTATATTCAGAGATATCTGGCTTCTATTTCTATATCTTCCCCTCTGTTTTCTATATCTATAGGTAATAATTTTTTAAATTAATTTTGTACTTTATGCTTTCACTTTATAAATATTAGCAATGACATATATTTAAATATATAAATTTATATGTGTGTTTATTATATATTTATATGGGTTTTCATAGATAAATGAAGGTATGCAATAAACACTTATTTCTACCTGTATTTTACACTTACTATATGTCCTGGAGCTTACCCCTAGCAGTGTATAAAGATACTAATTTTTTAAAAGCTCTAGTGTTCTTGGAGTTAAATTTAGGAAAGCTCCAAGATTCCTCCATGGTTATTGAGGAATCTTAATGTTTTTAATTCTATTATCATGTGCTTGGTTTATTTAAAGATGAAATTAGTTAATTGTTATGGGCCAGGATACCAAGTCTCTAATAGGGCCATTTATAAATGTTGAAGTTTTCTTTAATGCGTGTTAGTTTATTTTATACATAATCATTTGAAAATTAACAGAATTGGTTTTCCTCTGTATCTCTTTCTTCTTAATTTAGAATGGGTCCTGGAGGGATTGTCAGATAATTGATTGGTTGACCTACATGTGCAGTTGAGGGAGTTTTAAAGATTCTTTTCTGCTTACTATGAGGAAGTCCCCTGAGATTCAGAACTTTAGACACAAGCAGTCATTTAATTTATCTTGCAGTTTTAAATGTCACATAAAGTTCAAAAAACAGATTATCGAGCCATTAAACTAAGGTCTAAGATGTTTTATCTTCCTAATGGGATAACACAGAGAATCTGGTTTGGAGTTTGATCTATAACCCTGTATAACATGCTTTAAATTTTTGTTTAGGCAGTTTGGAAGGGCTTTCTTTTGCGAAAGAAACTGACAACAGCTCTAGAGTCTATTAAGAATGAAGAATCTGAAGAAGAATATGAAGAAATAGATTTAGAAGATTTTACATTTGATGAAGTAAGTGCTAGCTACAACATATGGATACTGGTCTTAAAATATTGGTCTTTTGGAGCTAAACCAGTTTCTAAGGTTTTCATCCTGTTAACACTCTGTTATGGATTTTTTTTTAATAGTACTTGAAAAATTATTCTTCTAATTTTTTAACATCTTCATTTAGGATATAAACTTTTATAGTGTATAAATGTGATCATAGAATATTTACAAGAATTCTTGTATATTCTTTAACTTGATTTATACAATCAGGTTGTATATTCTTCATTAAATTATTATTCATTAATAATTCTTCATTTATTAATTTAATGATTCATTATTCTTCATTAAATATAACTGAGCTTATTTATGCCCTGTTCAACAACTATAGTTATTTACTGCCTAGCAAAATGAGAACAACCTCCTTAAATTGTTTTTCAAGGGTTCAATAATCAGGCAGCAAACTCTGCAGACATATTTACTGCTTCCTATCCATGGCGTCCACATACTCTAATCACATTGAGCAGCCGCTTACCATACAGAGCACTTACCTTTTACATCCTTAGTCTTGCTCATTCCGTTTCCTCTTTTCTATACAGTCAAACTCACATATTTACCACTCAGATTAAGGTAGAGAACATATGACTATACCCAGAAGACTTCCTCGTGCTTCCATAGTATTCACACCCCCATCATCATAGATGAGTTTTGCCTTTTTCTGGGCTTCCAATAAATAGAATCATCCAGTATTTACTCTTTTTTCACATAATATTATGTTTGTGAAACTCACCTATGTGGATGAGTATAGTTGCATATATACCATTCTTTTGAATATAGAACACACTACTTTTAATCTATTATTGAATATACCAATTTTTAAAAGTCTGTATACTGTTGATGGATTATTTGTTACTGAGTTATTTCTAGTGTTGCCTGTATGACTAAAGACACTACGAACATTCTTGTACTTGCTTTTTAATGTGCATATTCACCTTTCTTTTGAGAACTGAATTTCTGAGTCATATCGTTTACCTGTATTTAGTAGCTAGTGTCTAACAGCATCTTAAGGTGATTGTATCAATTTACAGTCCTATCAGCAGAATATGAGAATTTCAGAGGAGCTTTATCCTCACCAAAACTTTGTATTTTCATGTCATTTTCTACCAATCCAGTAGGTTTGTAGTGGTATCTATTTGTTTTAATTTGCATTTCTCTCATAACTAATAATGTTAAATACCATTTCATTTGCTTATTGGCCTTTGGATATCTACTTTTTTGACATGATCAAGTGTTTGTGTGCATTTTTAAGTTGGGTTGTACATCTTTTTTCTTATTGACTTGTAGGGGTGCTTTTTATAATCTGAATACTATTCTGTTTTCTCTTGCAAAAATATTCTCTAAATTCTGGGATTTCCCTTTTTTTCTCTCTTTGTGGTTTATTTTGATGAACAGAATGTTTCTATTTTAAATTAAAAACAAAAGATTTTTGTTTTCATGACATGTAAGAAATCTTTGCTTACTCAGCTTATTAAGATATTCTAGAAACTTTAATATCTTAACTTTCAGCATCTAAATCTGTGGTGCATCTTGAATTAAATTTTGCCTGCAGTGTGAGTAGGGGGTCAAATTCTCCTCCAAAGATACACATTTGGTTGTCTCATTGACCCACAGCTATTGGTTATATAGACCATATTTTTTACAATGGATTACTGTTGGATTACAATGGATTACTTCATTTAAATTTAGGAAACTCTGCATGGGTTCTCTTAATTTTTCTTGTCGTTCTGTTACAGTTTATCCTTATATTAATACTCTAATTACTACATAATTTATGATAAATTTTATTATCAAGTCTTAAAAGAGCTCCAACTTTGTTGTTGTTCTTCAAGAAACATCTACTCTGATACTTTTGATCCATTTCATTTATGTACAGATTTTGGAATGATCCTAATTTGCACAATAAATGTTTGAATTTTCTCTGAGACTGTAATAAATCTATAAGTCAATTTGGAAGAACTGATTTTTTTTTTAGAATATTGCAATTTTACATTCATGAACACAGAATAATTCATCACTTATTTAACTTAAAATCTCTACCCACTATACTCTCTATTTTCTTCATAGTGTTCTCATACATTTTTCATTAAATTTACTCCTAGATATTTGACATTTTCTGATATTATTTTGTTTTTGTATACCAACCTTATATCCAGCCACTTTCTGAAATCTCTTACTTATCTCTCAAGTCTTTTGAATATTCTGTACCCATAATCATATCACCTGAGAATAATAACAGTTTTTCTTCTCTTTTTTTTTTCTAATTCTTATGCCTCTTGTTTATTTTTCTTGCTCTATTGTCCTGGCTAGTACCTTCAGTACAGTGTTAAAGAGTGGTGATTTTAAAAGTCATCTTTTGCTAGTTCCTGATCTCAGAGTAAAAACTTCCACTACAAAGTCAGACACTTAATATAGGTTTCTTTTAGAAACTCTATATTTGATTGTTAACCTCCTTAGCATCTCCTTACCTTTCCAAGAAGTTAATATATGATGATGATGTTGATGATTCTATACATGATTTGGATTTTATCAAATACTTTGTATGCTTATGACATTGATTTTCAAGCATTAAACCATGTATTCCTAGAACAAATTGACTTAGCTTTAATGTATTATAATTTTATATACCACTAAATTTGTCCTGCTAATATTTTTTTTTAGGATTTTTGCCTTTGTATTCAAGAAGAAGCTATGCCTGTAAATGTTTCTTGTAGAATTCTGTTCAGATTTTGATGTCATCATTGTGTCGACCTTTATATTTGATTAGGAAATGTTTCCTATGTTTCTGTTTTCTAAAAGAGTTTGGTTTTCTGGAAGATGTAAGATTGATGTTATTTGTTTCTTAAAAATGTGTCTTAGCACATATCTTTTGGGGATAATGTTCCAGATAAACTTGAAAGTGCATTTTCAGGTGTTATGGCTACTAAAACCTCAGTTACTTCGTTTGATAGTTGTATTTTTAAAAATCTTTATTTTTAGTGATTTGGAGAGGTTTCTATCAGTTATTGGTAGAAGAATGCTAAAATCTCTTATTATGATTGTGTGTTTCCTGCTAAGTCATAGCCTACTCTTGGCTACCCCATGGACTGTTGCCCGCTAGGTCCCTCTGTCTATGAGACTTGCCAGGCAAGAATACTGGAGTGATTTGCCATTTCCTATTCCAGGGGGTCTTCCCAATCTAGGGACCAAACATGGGTGGGTTTCTCTAAATCGGTTTTTAGTTCTGTCAAACTTGGCCTCATAGTTTGAGGATATGTATTACAGCATATGCATTTAGAACAGTTAAGTCATTGTATAATTAACCCTTTTAAAATAATAAAAATTTCACTCTTTAACTCTAGTTTCCCTCTTTACATATTGAAAATGGTTATAAAATTTTTATAAGAAAAAAATTGAGAGCATAGAATCTGATTTTACAATCAGAGAAGGCCTGCATAAGGTGAAATATTTCGATAGAGATGTGAAAATAAAGTGAAGGGATAGCCATCAGGTAATACTATACATGGCTAAGTGGTATGGAAATGAAAAAAGCAGGGATTTTTTAGTATACTAAAGGAACTCAAAATTCACAATAAGTAGAACTGATTAGTGGGCTTCCTTGGTAGCTCAGCTGGTTAAGAATCCACCTTCAATGCAGAAAACCCCCATTCAATTCCTGGGTCAGGAAGATCCCCTGGAGAAGGGATAGGCTGCCCACTCCAGTAATCATGGGCTTCCCTGGTGGCCCAGCTGGTGAAGAATCTGCCTGCAATGTGGGACACCTGGGTTCAGTCCCTGGGTTGGGAAGATCCCCTGGAGGAAGACATGGCAACCCTCTCCTGTATTCTTGTTTCGAGAATCCCCATGGACAGAGGAGCCTGGCACGCTACTCTCATGGGATCACAAAGAGTCGGACACGACTGAGCAACTGAGCACCACACAGCACAGTACTGATGAGTAGTGGAGAATAACCTGAGACCAGGAAGAAACATACAAATGATCTGGGAACAGTCCACATAAAGCCCATGATATGATTTCAGGAACTTTGAATTTTATTCAAATGTGATAGAAAATTTTTACTGGGTTTTGAGCAAAGGAGTTAAATGTATTATTTGTTTTAAATGGATAAATTTGTTTCTAATACAGGGATTATAGTTTAGGGGAGCTAAGAATTAAAGCTAAATATGAATTAGGAAGGCATTGTTATTTTTCTTTCCTTTGATAATTTTCACTGTTTTTTTTAATTGCCATCACTTAATTCTCAAATAATTTTAGCAACTTCAGATGACATAATCAAATTACCAAAGTGTCACTGCTTTTTTGTGCTGTTCTTTCTTTCTTTTACTTTCCTATTTACAAATGCAAGGTTTATCTAACCAGTACTTCCTTTTCATCTTATTTAGGTCATAACAGTAGTTCCTTTGGATTAAATCTATACTCCTCTTTAAGATATCTGCAAAAGAGTTGTAGTCATCTATTCAAACTTATTTTTCACTCCCAGCCAACAAATACTGAACACTTACAGTATGGTGGGCACCATGCTTGGTTCCAGCGTATGTACACAGACAGATATAACACGGTCCCTAGTCTAGCAGAGATCAGAAATATATTTGAATTTTACAGGGAATTACAATTGCTGTAAAAGAAGTGAATATAAAACTGTCTTGATAAATTTGCCTCAAACAAAAAGTCTGGATCAGTCTGCCATGAAGTTTTTATATTGGTTTGTTGCCTGTCTGAAATGTGTTTGCATTTAACAAATGGTTAACCAAGGGGCCACTGATAACCAAGAATCAATTTATTTAGGTTTTTATTAAGCATGTGTGTGTGAATGCTCAGTCGTGTCCAACTCTTTGTGACCCCATGGACTGAAGCCTGCTAGGCTCCTCTGTGCGTGGAATTTTCCAGGCAGGAATACTGGAGTGGGTTACAATTTCCTATTCCAGGGGATCTTCCTGACCTAGGAATTGAACCCATGTCTCCTACATTGGCAGGAGGGTCCTTTCCACTAGCGCCACCTGGGAAGCCCATCAGTTCAGTTCAGTTCAGTTGCTCAGTGACCCCATGGACTGCAGCACGCCAGGCCTCCCTGTCGTTCACCAACCCCCGGAGCTTGCTCAAACTCACATCCATCGAGTCAGTGATGCCATCCAACCATCTCATCCTCTAGTTGTCCCCTTCTCCTCCTGCCTTCAATCTTTCCAAGCATGAGGGTCTTTTCTAATGAGTCAGGTGGCCAAAGTATTGGAGCTTCAGTTTCATCATTAGTAATGCCAATGAATATTCAGGATTGATTTCCTTTGAATTGACTAGTTGGATCTCCTTACATAAAGCCCATAGTTTGCTTTAAATTTTTAAATGCTGAGAAGTGAGGGATCTGAGATTTTATCCTGCATGCAATCTAACAGGGTAGGCTGCCACACTTCAAGGATGCTGGCAGAAGAAATGAGACATTTATTACTTGTCATGCAGCAGAAATATCATGCTCATATCTATTTCTCTTTGCCCTCAAGTTCCATAGAGAAGAATTCTCCCTTGGGAATTGGAAGGCATAGGAAACCCTACATTTTAAAAGGACTGCTAAAAAATTGCTCGATTTATGCTCCAGAGGAAGTCATTATTTTCTTATACCAGAATGCAAATTTTGCCTTCTGCACCTCAAGAAAACACTCAGAAACTATATTTTCCAAGTCCGTTAGCTATAATATATTAACATCATTGGAAAGATAGTCGAGAACAAAAGATGTCATAAGTCACACAGAAGTGTTAGAGATGTAAAGAAAGCTATCTCTCAACAATATGTACCCCTAGTATGTATATGGAAGATTTTCTCAGACATAGCCACTCCAGTGGCCACCGTGAATAATCTAACAGGGGCTAGGACAAAATTCATTAGGCTATCCTCATGATACATTTAGTGAAGATTACCAAGCTTCATTAAAGGTTACCCAGTTGTGGATGTGACTCTTGATGAAAGTTAAGTCTGGTGCTATGAAGAGCAATATTGCATAGGAACCTGGAATGTTAGGTCCATGAATCAAGGCAAAATGGAAGTGGTCAAACAGGAGATGGCAAGAGTGAACATTGACATTTTAGGAATCAGTAAACTAAAATGGACTGGAATGGGTGAATTTAACTCAGATGACCTTTATATCTACTACTGTGGGAAAGAATCCCTTAGAAGAAATGAAGTAGCCATCATAGTCAACAAAAGAGTCCAAAATGCAATACTATGATGCAATTTCAAAAACAACAGAATGATCTCTGTTCATTTCCAAGGCAAACCATTCAATATCACAGTAATCCAAGTCTATGTCCCAACCAGTAATGCTGAAGAAGCTGAAGTTGAACGGTTCTATGAAGACTTACAAGACCTTCTAGAACTAACACCCACAAAAGATGTCCTTTTCATTATAGGGGACTGGAGTGCAAAAGTAGGAAGTCAAGAAACACCTGGAGGAACAGGCAAATTTGGCCTTGGATACAGAATGAAGCAGGGTAAAGACTAATAGAGTTTTGGCAAGAGAACACACTGGTCATAGCAAACACCCTCTTCCAACAACACAAGAGAAGACTCTACACATGGACATCACCAGATGGTCAACACCAAAATCAAACTGATTATATTCTTTGCAGCCAAAGATGGAGAATCTCTATACAGTCAGTAAAAGGAACAAGACAAGGGTGCCCACTCTCACCGCTACTATTCAACATAGTTTTGGAAGTGTTGGCCACAGCAATCAGGGCAGAAAAAGAAGTAAAAGGAATCCAGATAGGAAAAGAAGAAGCGAAACTCTCTCTGTTTGCAGATGACATGATCCTCTACATAGAAAACCCTAAAGACTCTACCAGAAAATTACTAGAGCTAATCAACGAATACAGTAAAGTTGCAGGATATAAAATTAACACACAGAAATCTCTTGCATTCCTATACACTAACAATGAGAAAACAGAAAGAGAAATTAAGGAAACGATACCATTCACCATTGCAACAAAAAGAATAAAATACTTAGGAGTATATCTACCTAAAGAAACAAAAGACCTATACATAGAAAACTATAAAACACTGATGAAAGAAATCAAAGAGGACACAAACAGATGGAGAAATATACCGTGTTCATGGATTGGAAGAATCAATATTGTCAAAATGGCTATACTACCCAAAGCAATCTATAGATTCAATGCAATCCCTATCAAACTACCAATGGTATTTTTCACAGAACTAGAACAAATAATTTCACAATTTGTATGGAAATACAAAAAACCTCGAATAGCCAAAGTAACCTTGAGAAAGAAGAATGGAACTGGAGGAATCAACCTGCCTGACTTCAGATTATACTACAAAGCCACAGTCATCAAGACAGTATGGTACTGGCACAAAGACAGAAATATAGATCAATGGAACAGAATAGAAAGCCCAGAGATAAATCCACGAACCTATGGTCACCTTATCTTCGACAAAGGAGGCAAGGATATACAATGGAAAAAAGACAACCTCTTTAACAAGTGGTGCTGGGAAAACTGGTCAGCCACCTGTAAAAGAATGAAACTAGAACACTTTCTAACACCATACACAAAAATAAACTCAAAATGGATTAAAGATCTAAATGTAAGACCAGAAACTATCAAACTCCTAGAGGAGAACATAGGCAAAACACTCTCCGACATAAATCACAGCAGGATCCTCTATGACCCACATCCCAGAATTTTAGAAACAAAAGCAAAAATAAACAAATGGGACCTAATGAAACTTAAAAGCTTTTGCACAACAAAGGAAACTATAAGCAAGGTGAAAAGACAGCCCTCAGATTGGGAGAAAATAATAGCAAATGAAGCAACAGACAAAGGATTAATCTCAAAAATATACAAGCAACTCCTGCAGCTCAATTCCAGAAAAATAAATGACCCAATCAAAAAATGGGCCAAAGAACTAAACAGACATTTCTCCAAGGAAGACATACAGATGGCAAACAAACACATGAAAAGATGCTCAACATCACTCATTATCAGAGAAATGCAAATCAAAACCACAATGAGGTACCATTACACGCCAGTCAGGATGGCTGCTATCCAAAAGTCTACAAGCAATAAATGCTGGAGAGGGTGTGGGGAAAAGGGAACCCTCTTACACTGTCAGTGGGAATGCAAATTAGTACAGCCACTATGGAAAACAGTGTGGAGATTCCTTAAAAAGCTGGAAATAGAACTGCCATATGACCCAGCAATACCACTTCTAGGCATACACACCAAGGAAACCAGATCTGAAAGAGCCACATGCACCCCAATGTTCATCGCAGCACTGTTTATAATAGCCAGGACATGGAAGCAACCTAGATGCCCATCAGCAGATGAATAGATGAGGAAGCTGTGGTACATATACACCATGGAATATTACTCAGCCATTAAAAAGAATTCATTTGAATCAGTTCTAATGAGATGGATGAAACTGGAGCCCATTATACAGAGTGAAGTAAGCCAGAAAGATAAAGACCATTACAGTATACTAACACATATATATGGAATTTAGAAAGATGGTAACGATAACCCTATATGCAAAACAGAAAAAGAGACTCAGATGTATAAAACAGACTTGTGGACTCTGTGGGAGAAAGCGAGGCTGGGATGTTTCAAGAGAATAGCATCGAAACATGTATATCTAGGGTGAAACAGATCACCAGCCCAGGTTGGATGCATGAGACAAGTGCTCGGGCCTGGTGCACTGGGAAGACCCAGAGGGATGGAGTGGAGAGGGAGGTGGGAGGGGGGACTGGGATGGGGAATACATGTAAATCCATGGCTAATTCATTTCAATGTATGACAAAAACCACTGCAATGTTGTAAAGTAATTAGCCTCCAACTAATAAAAATAAATGGAAAAAAAAAAAAAAAAACAAGACCAGGAGCTGACTGTGGCTCAGATCATGAACTCCTTATTGCCAAATTCAGACTTAAACTGAAGAAAGTGGGGAAAACCGCTAGACCATCAGATATGACCTAAATCAAATCCCTTATGATTATACAGTGGAAGTGAGAAATAGATTTGAGGGACTAGATCTGATAGAGTGCCTGATAAACTATGGACGGAGGTTGGTGACATTGTACAGGAGACAGGGATCAAGACCATTCCCATGGAAAAGAAATGCAAAAAGGCAAAATGGCTGTCTGAGGAGGTCTTACAAATAGCTGTGAAAAGAAGAGAAGCGAAAAGCAAAGGAGAAAAGGAAAGATATTCCCATTTGAATGCAGAATTCCAAAGAATAGCAAGGAAAGATAAGAAAGCCTTCCTCAGTGATCAATGCAAATAAATAGAGGAAAAGAATAGAATGGGAAAGACTAGAGATCTCTTCAAGACAATTAGAGATATCAAGGGAACTTTTCATGCAAAGATGGACATAATAAAGGACAGAAATGGTATGGCCCTAACAGAAGCAGAAGATATTAAGAAGAGGTGGCAAGAATACACAGAAGAACTATACAAAAAAGATCTTCATGACCCAGATAATCCTGATGGTGTGATCACTCAACTAGAGCCAGACATCCTGGAACGAAAAGTCAAGTGGGCCTTAGGAAGCATCACTATGAACACAGCTAGTGGAGGTGATGGAATTCCACCTGAGCTATTTCAAATCCTAAAACACAATGCTGTGAAAGTGCTGCACCCAATATGCCAGCAAATTTGGAAAACTCACTAGTGGCCACAGGACTGGAAAAGGTCAGTTTTCATTCCAATCCCAAAGAAAGGCAATCCCAAAGAATGCTCAAACTACTGCACAATTGTACTCAGCTGACACGCTAGCAAAGTAATGCTCAAAATTCTCCAAGCCAGGCTTCAACAGTACATGAACCGTGAACTTTCAGATCTTCAAGTTCGATTTAGAAAAGGCACAGGAACCAGAGACCAATTGCCCACATCCGTTGGATCATCAAAAAAGCAAGAGGGTTCCAGAAAAAACATCTGCTTTGTTGACTATGCTAAAGCCTCTGACTGTGTGGATCACAGCAAACTGCAGAAAATTCTTAAAGTGATAGAAATACCAGACCACCTGACCTGCCTCCTGAGAAATCTGTATGCAGGTCAAGAAGCAACAGTTAGAACTGGGCATGGAACTACCAACTGGTTCCAGAGGAACCAGTACGGGAAAGGAGTAAGTCAACATTGTATATTGTCACCCTGCTTATTTAACTTATGTGCAGAGTACATCATGAGAAATGCTGGACTGGATGAATCACAAGCTGAAATCAAGATTGCCAGGAGAAATATCAGTAACCTCAGATATGCAGATGACACCACCTTTATGGCAGAAAATGAAGAAGAACTAAAAAACCTCTTGATGAAATTGAAAGAGGAGAGTAAAAAAGCTGGCTTAAAACTCAGCAGTTAAAAAATGAGGATCATGGCATCTGGTCCCATCACTTCATGGCAAATAGATGGGGAAAGAATGGAAACAGTGACAGACTTTATTTTTGGGGCTCCAAAACCACTACAGCTATCACCAACCTAGACTCTATTTTAAATACAGAGACATTACTTTACCAACAAAGGCCTGTCTAGTTAAAGCTATGGTTTTTCCAGTAGTCATGTTTGGATGTGAGATTTGGACCATTAAGAAAGCTGAGCACCAAGGAATTGATGCTTTTGAACTGTGGTGTTGGAGAAAACTCTTGAGAGTCCCTTGGACTGCAAGGAGATCCAACCAGTCAATCCTAAAGGAAATCAGTCCTGAATTTCATTGGAAGGACTGATGCTGAAGCTGAAACTCCAATACTTTGGCCACCTGATGCAAAGAGCTGTGTCACTGGGAAAGACTCTGATGCTGGGAAAGATTGAGGGCAGGAGGAGAAGGGGACAACAGAGGATGAGATGGCTAGATGGCATCACTGACTTATGGACATGAGTTTGAGCAAGCCCCAGGAGTTGGTGATGGACAGGGAGGCCTGTCGTGCTGCAGTCCATGGGATTGCAAAGAGTTGGATACGACTGAGCGACTGAATTGAACTAAACCAGGCTTTCCTCTTTAAGCCTCTGTATTGAACTTCCCATTTATTCTGGGTACAGCTGGAAGTCTTAGCTATTACACAGACTCTTTCTTGACCCTCAAGAATTCTAAGGCAATTCTGCCATCTAAAACAACCTTGGCGAGTGAATTGAGACTAACTTGAATGCTTTCAAGGCCATAGTGGTGTTTTCTTAAACATTTGAAAGTGATGTATGACCAGGACACCCTCCAGGTGGCATTTGTCCACACCATAGGAAGACTGAAAATCCGAGATGTTTTATGAGGGGGTGGAAGTGGAGACTGGTGCAGGATCTCGGGCCATCACCCAATGTCGTGATAGACTTAAGGGAAATGACTGTCACAGTGTAGTCACAGACTCCTGGAAGGGGATGGCAGGCCCAGCTGTAAGTTAAATTTAAGGTGTTTGCACAAGCTTGGGAGGGCCCCACAAGGGCAATTTTCTTATGGTGGAAGGTTTCTTTTTTTTTTTTGGAGAGGATTTATTTTTTTATTTTTTATTTTTTTTACTTGTAAAATACAGGATAATAGTTTGTTTTGTTTTGTTTTGTTTTCCATTTATTTTTATTAGTTGGAGGCTAATTACTTTACAACATTACAGTGGTTTTTGTCATACATTGAAATGAATTAGCCATGGATTTACATGTATTTGGTGGAAGGTTTCAAGAGCAGTTCTGAATGACAGAAGATCGTTAATGTCCTTCCCTTCCTATACCTTTCAGAATCTGAGGTTTTCTTTCCAAAGATATGAGTAGTTCTCCTAGTTTAAGAAGTAATTCTAACTGGACTGTGTGTCCCATTTCAGTAGTTATAACTACACATTTTTAATGTGATTAAAATGATTCTCTATTCACACCTAGACCTTTTGTCTGGAAGGGCTCAGAAGAAGAACAAGTGCATGTTTATAAAACTTAACCAGAATTAAGTTTGTATACCCTAAGCCTCTTTTTGTCAGGCTTCACCCTGAGGATGTGTCAGTCAAGCTGGCCTGGAACTTCCTATTAGGGAAAGAAATACATTCCATGCCTAGGAATGATCAGGAGAAAATCCTGAGCTGTCTAAATAGGTCTGTGTCGTCCTCCATGTATTTTTGCATAAGTATTATGTAGGAAGGAGCTGCAAGCGTATGATCCCTTTCTGAGGACAGTCACAAAACTGATCAAATTGCCTTATCTAGGCATGTGGACAGAAGGAAGTGAGAGTAGTGAAGTCAGTCTATCAGTTCATTGTTGAGTTAGCTTTTGTGATAAAAGGCACATAACTGTCAGGCTCCAGTGGTTCAGAAAACTGAAAAATTATACAGATGAATTTCAAGGGCCACAGCTATATGGCTGAAGTTAGCTAATAGATAACTGAAAAGGTATCAACATTGATAATGGAAGGGAGGGTTTAGAAAGTGTGTTTTGAGCTTCATAATGGGCCAAGTTTCCAGGGATTTTAAGGATTCTGAGGCACGACAAAAGTTATCAAGAAGTGTTAGAAAGGATTATTTTGAAAATGGCGTGAGGCAACTTGGGTAGAAGAGGTGGAAACTGTTGGGGCTCAGAGTCAGGGGTTATAGAAAGAAAACAAGACCAAGACATGGCTTTAGAATCTGTAGGACTTGTTCCACTCTAAGTAACCTGTGGCTTAGAGCAAGTCTGATTCTAGCTTCATAAGTTAAATGGAAGGATTTTACTAGTTGGCATGAAAAATTTTAGATATACATATGCAAATAAGCAATGCAGGCGACCCCAGTGCAATTCCTGGGTTGGGAAGATCCGCTGCAGAAGGGATAGGCTACCTACTTCAGTCTTCTTGGGCTTCCCTTGTGAGTCAGCTGGTAAAGAATCCGCCTGCAATTTGGGAGACCTGGGTTTGATCCCTGGGTTGGGAAGATCCCCTGGAGAAGGGAAAGGCTACCCACGCCAGTATTCTGTCTGGCCTGGAGAATTCCATGGACTCTATAGTCCGTGGGGTCGCAAAGAGTGGGACACAACTGAGTGAGTTTCAGTTTCACTTTCATGCAAATAAGCATGAAGGTTACTCCCGGCTCTTCTGATAGCCTTATTTCCTAGTTTTTCAAAGTTGGATTATAGGGTAAAAATTTCTTCTCTGATAAAAAGTCCAAGGTATGTATGTTCAAATGTTGTGAATGCATAATTGCAAATTTATCTGAATTCAACTTTATGTTTTTCTATTTCCCTGGTTTTATTTGTCCTCACATGTGTGTTTAATTCTATCCAGTTTTATCATGATTTTATCATGTGTAGACTCATGTATCCAACACCACAATCAGGATACAAAATAGTTCCATCATTATAAGAATCCATCCTGTTGCCCCTGTAACCTCAGCCACCACCCCAGTCCAGTCTCTTGCCATTGGCAACCATTCATCTGTCCTCCATTTCTATAATGTTGTCCTGTCAAGAATGTTACATAAATGAGTCATGCAATTTGTGTCATTTGCGGGTTGTTTTTTTCACTCATCTTAATTCCCTTGAGAGTCTTCCAAGTTGTGTGCATCCGTGCTGTGCCTTGCTTAGTGGGTCAGTCGTGTCCGACTCTTTGCGATGCCATGGACTGTGGCTCGCCAGGCTCCTCTGTCCGTGGGATTCTCCAGGCAAAAATACTGGAGTGGGCAACCATTCCCTTCTTCCAGGGGATCTTCCCAAACAGGGGATTGAACCTGGATTTCCTGCACTGCAGACAGATTCTTTACTGTCTGATCTACCATATTATACTTATTTTTTTAAGTAGGTAAATTTAGATTTTTAGTTGGAGTTTCAATATCAAACTCTCAAAAATTAATAGAACAAATAGGCAGAAAAGTAAAAGGATATATTAGACCTGAAAAGCACTATGAAGTGATTCAACATAATTCAGATTATACGATTTTCACACAACAGCAAAATACAAATTCTATTAAAGTTCCCATAAACCAGGAGACATGAATAATTTTATTTTTAATATGTAAATAAATTTTCATTTAGTCTTCTAATAGAAAGCTTTCCAAATTCTCAGTTGTAAATTAAGGAATATCTGAGCAGAAGGTTTTCTTAAGCAATAACTGAAATTTGTATATGCCCAGCAGTAAGAAAGACATATTAATATATATTTTTAAATAGCATATTTATAATTATGACCAATTCCTCCTGATGTTTTGAGTTTTTTCCCTCAACATACTAGATACTGCCACATATATTTGATATTAATAAGCTTGAACTGATATAAATCAGTAGTCTTGGTAACATTTTTGGTTGAGATTATATAATTGCTAAGTATCTTTAGCATTTTATATTGTACCTTCTATTTATGTCTCTAGAAATTTTTAAAAGACTAAAGTTAATTATTCTAGAATCTTAAAAAAGTCTGTCACCCTATATTAAAAAAATAAGAAAAACTATTTTCAAAGTTTTCTGCACTTTTAGATATCAATTTAAAGAACTAAAAATTTCCCCAGACTTTATGTAGCTTTTCCAAGGAAGAAACTCTATATGATATGGTATCATCTATATGATATGGCCACTCACCTCTTTGTGCCTCTGTGATCAGAAGCAACAATCAAAGGTCAATCACAGATCTCCAATATTTGGAAGACAGCATCCTCGCTGTCTACCCTGACCACTGCAAGCTATGTGCAATTTACTCCTGAAACACAGGGACCATTGCCTGCCTCGCGGCTCGGGAATGGAAGATAGGTGGCTGTTACTGTGCTGAGAGTTGACATTGACCAAAATTAACCATCTTCCCCGGGGCATTAGAAGCCTTCAGTAGACTCTAGACTTCTAAAATGGTTATACTAGACAGACTCTGCCGGTTCAGTTGTGTAGGTTGGGAGAAAGGTTCCCAGTGCTCCCTACTCCACCATGTTCCCAGAATCCTCTGGCATTTTGCCTTTTGTAGTATTGTCTCCACGTCTCTTCATTTTAGCAGTTTTACAGAATAAGAATATTAATTTAATGAGAACTGATATGTCTTGGACCTTGATCTTCCCTGGGATAGAACTAAATTTTCCTTGAATTGTCATACAAAAGAGATAATTAAAAAATCTCAGCCACACATACTGCTTGCAATTTTGCATTTAGTAGCCCTTCTTAAGTCAGATGTATATTCTTAAACCAGGTATAACAGGTATATGACTGTAACATACATGTTAATAATCTCTTCCCAGGTGGACCTGAACAATGTACTGGTGCACAACTGTGTTCTTTTTACATCGATACTCAGATAACGTAAATTTGATTAGATTTCCTGAGACTGAATGCTGTAAGCAATGGTCTGCCATTGCCCTGCTGGTCTGTAGTCCGGCCGTCTTAGTCTTGCCTTTCCAGTGGTCTTTCAAGAGACAGTCAAGAACCACTGAAGCTCTATGAATGGAAAATTGAATTTAAGTCTTAGCTTATAGTCATTCCAGTTTTTAAAACATAAATATGTTTGATCATTTTAGAAACTTTTAAAAATCAAGTTCATTGGTATTCTGACCATCCTTTCTCCTTAAAGATATTTTAAAAATTATAGAACCAAAGAATATTATTTAAACCATATTAGATAAGCCAAGCAAATAAAATTTAGATAATGATATCCTAAATTATACAATACTAGTGTAACTAGTTCCATTGTAGAAAGATAAAAAGTTTGGAAATTACCTAAATAGAATAAAGATCTTATAAGATGAAGAGTGAAGTGACTTAAAATCATTTCAAATTTTATATTTTTATCATCCAAACCTTTGAATTAGAGAATATAGTATCAGGAACCATGTTCCATATATTGCCACAAAATTCTTTTTTTCCATATATTCAGAAAATTTGTGAAATTTTGAGCTAAAATTAAGTAAAAGCTAACTTACAGATAGTATTTTCAGAAAAAAAGTGATACTAATATGTTAAAATAATATAAATTTTAAATAGTGAGGTTTGATGGAGAATATTATAATTTGTATAATAAAAAGTAAAACAATTATGTCCTTCAGTTACATCTAGAGTTGGCTCAGAGTCCTAGTTCTTGAAAAGTTGAATACACTGAACAATCTGTACTTCTCATTTTTTAGAACATGTGAGTACTCAAGGTTTTACTTTATTCCACTTGGGGATGAAAAGTTTTATCCCATTTTTTTAGAATCTTTGCATTAAACAGATGCATAACATTTCACAAGAGCAAGTAGCAAATTTTCCTCTAAGTAGAAATGCTGATATACTTTCTTAGCATTGGTAGTGTGTAAGACAGTTTAAAAGAATCTTTATAAAAGCTATGCAAACTAAATTATGTACATTAATGTTATTATTTGTTCAGGCTGCCTTAGAGAAGGAATGGCTTGCTTTAGATTCCGCCCGCTTCCCTTCACAAACACTGCTTCTTCCAAACCAGCTGCACTGGCCAAAGGTAACATGTCATGGAAATCTCTTAGTGCTCCATCTTTGCTCATTTCTTAAGGTTATGCTATGCTGCAGTGATTAATAATACAATTTATTGACTTGAAAAACACAATTACTTTTAGAAGCCTCTGACTTCCTCCTCATCCCCAGATGTAATTTTTCATGTAGCTTTTCTTTCATTTGCTCCTAATTTTTTTTTCTTTATTTTGGATTTCTTTCAACACTTTATTTCACAGTAGCAAAAAAAAAAAAAATATATGATATGCTTCAGCTGCATAAAATCACTAGTTGACAGCACTTTAAAAATACAAAAATATGCATTAAAAGGGCAACAGCTGAAGATTCTCAGTCAGAGGTCAATGGACTGCAATATCTGTTATTTATTTGATAATCTTTGAAGTTTTTGTTTTCTGAATTTTTTTATGATCTTTTCAATTAATCATTTTGTATACGCAAACTATACAAAAAGCATACCCCTCACCACTGCAAGAAAGGACATTTGTATGTCTATAAATTTCATTTTATTACAATTTTTAATTTTTATATAAGTTTTTATTAAACTACTCAGTAATATGCATGTAAAGTAATACAATATAAATGTTAGATTTTTTTCAATTTATTTTATATGTATGTACTTTTTTCTCTGGTAAGTTCTCTGGAATCTTAAAATGTGATGATACTTCACTTAATTTACCAAGTCATCCAGCTCAAGCATGGCTATGTAATGAGAAAGAAAATTTGCTTTCATCAGAACACACACAATTTAATAGCAGGTAAGCTAAATTGCTCTTTTAGAGGATCAACCTTTAATGAATGACAAGAATATTATATTCCTTACAAAAATAGTAAGATTATGAAAATATGCATGAATTTGCTTGTTTAGAACATGGTAGAGCATTTGTATTAAAAATTTATTGATTTTATGGAGTTTTCAGTGTAAGAAAAAAGTGTGATGTACATTCATTAAAGCAAATACAAAGTGTCAGTGAAATAATATTATTAACTGTTGTATACAAGTGGACTTTTAAATACTGCTCTATAGGTAGAGATAGAATTAGAATAAAAATTCCAATGTTGTTTCTTTCGACAATAGGATTGAAATATGCTCCAAGTAATTGAAATGTAAACATTTTAAATTAATGGCTGACTTTTATTACTTTTCGAGATAAAGTTTTTTCTGTAACTTAAATATATTTTATTTCCAAGTGTGAGACAACATAAACAGCTTGTAGTTTTAACAAGTGCTGATATACTTGTGCTGATTCAGTCAAGTGTGGTTTTTGTCCTGTTGCTAGATCAGAAAGTAGAACTTTACCCAGACCACCTGAAGCAAAGACCAGCCGAAAGAGTCTGCTAAAGTCTGAAAAAGAAGAAAAAATTTCAGAAGAATGGTATGTAGTTCATTTCACACTAACATACTAAGAGATTTATATACTTTTAAATATCCAAAACAGGTATTTTTCAAGATTTCAAGAATATCTTTATTTTTTAAGAAACTATACCTCCGTTAAATTTAGATTCTTAAATGGGAATTCAAATTTGTTTTGGTATGATAATTCAGATATGTTTACATGTATATGCATAATATAAATATAGTCTGAGGATTTTTGCCTTTATTAAATTTGATCTTTTAATAGGGGTTTTAAGGATATTTCTACTGCTCAGCAGATGCTGAAGAGAGCACAGAAAATGAAATCAAAGAAATTAAGGAAAAAATTAGGTGGGTAATCAATGCTCCATAACTGTGTATCTGACATTGAAAATATAATCTTTTAAACTATTTTTAGCAAATTGTATTTAACAAGCATAGAAATAAAATGCACAGATATGAGACTGTCTAAGGTAATATTCCATAAAAAGAATAAGAAAAATTAGAGAAATTTATGATATTGCATTTAATGATTTATCATACTCTTAAATGCTATATTTACTTGTCCCTGTTTCTTATCTACTTTGCTATTGATTATTCTATCGTGCACTGAGAATTATGCTGTAATTGCTTTCTAAGCTGGTTCATCTCAGCAAATGGTGATTCTAAAGAGCATCTGCTTCACGTGCTTATTCCTTTGTGTGTTTTTAAATTGCTTGATTATTCTATAAACTATTTCCCTACATTTATCAGTTCCATGAATATCAGCTTCGACACTTTGGGAAAGGAGCACAGTGTATATCTTTTGTGGTTATGCTGAACTTGCAAAATGTTCAAAGGCATCTTTCTTCTGTCCCACTTGCCAGGCTCTTCAAGTCATTTGTCTTTATTTGGACACCTCTAGTTATTTTATTAAAATTATTTAATATGTGGAGTAATTTAGAGATATCAGAGCAAGAAATAGGTGGTCAATGAATTTATAGCTATAATTAAGACAATTTAAGTTATTTGTATATTTCAAATAACTTTGTGTTTACTCATGGACTCATAGGCTCAATATAAGTAACATGACATTCTTTTTTATCTGCTTTCTCTCCTTCATCAATTTCCTTTATAAAAATCTTAATGTCAGTGAAATGTCTCTGTAAAAGTACCATTATTCCTGAGACAAGCAAGGAGTCTATATTTACCCTATAGTTCTAGCTTATACCAGTATACTAAGAAACACTCAGATTAATTTTTACCTTTATTAATTTTCTATTTATTATTTTGATCAATTCAATTCTAGAATTCTAAGAAATCTATGCATATATATATATATATACATATATATAATTTTTATAAAAAAATAACCAAAATACTGTTGGTTTCTGAGAAATAACTGATACTTGTTAACACAGCAGTTACTAGCCATTAATAAATTACTGATGATTCATTTTTATATTCATAAATGTTAAACTTTCCTTTTTTGGCCTTATATAGTGATATCTTAATTTTATCTTTTATCTTTTTAAGGTAAGTGTGATTTTTTTTGTGTGTACTCAAAATTTTTTACATTTAAAGTATTAAAATTTCAAGCATTTTTAGAGAAAATGTCAATATTTGCTTTGTTGTCAGATTGTTTAGTGCGTCCTGTACTCTTATATTGTAAATTCCTACCAAGTCCCTCCGGGCTCTGTGAACTGAATACTGTGTGGTGGTTACCCAGGGAAATATAACCCCAAGCCCTTAAAAACAGTGAGACTCTCCTTCAATTTTAGGGAAGTAGAATTCAGTGCAGTAATTCAGGGTAGTTTGATAATGTTATATTGCTTTGATGGATATCTCTACTCATTTTCAACAGTATCAAAAGCAACATTTAAATAAATGTTTTGAGATTAATAAAAGTTACTGAAACTCCTGGAGTAAGTTCAAATACCAAAAGTGCCTTACAAACTGATTCAGCCAGTGTTCAACACATAATTATTATTTATGTTCAAGATCTAATTTTTTAAATTATTTAGAGTATTTGCAATAGTCTGTGAGGGTGAAGCTAAGGAAAATTTTATCTTGTTAGACTCTGTCTCTGGAAATATATAGGTTTTTCTTGCTATTTCTAGTAACTGAGTTTTATTTTTTCAGGTTGAGTACATTTTTAAATAAATAAGCATAGTAGGTAATATTTTTAGAAAAATTTTAATGAGGAATATATGCTCAACATAAAAATAAAAATCATTGCTTCAGTGGCCAAAAATTAGACATAATATTATGAGGCAAAAGTTAAACTTCTTTTTATCTGTCACAAGGGGGCATGATAGGGTAACAAAAGAAAAAGGATAACCAGATATTCAAGTTAACAGGGATATCTTAAATTTAGCATTTTGACAGTTGTCATTAAGCATGACCTTTTAGGTAAAGATCCAAAATGGCAATCATATAATTTTTATAGAGATATTTACTCTAGTTACATGATCGTAAACCAAATCACATTCTTATTACTGTGTGAGGTTTTGTGTCTTTATATTAAGATTTTGTTTTGTTTCTCAAAATAGTATTTTATCAAAATACTATCAGATTGATGAAATGAAACCAGTTTTTTAAAAATTTGCATTCTGAAGTGTAAAACAAAATGACCTTTAAATCCTTACTCTTTTTCTCTACTCCCCCTTCTCCACATATACCCAGAATAGATATAGTCAAGGTAAGATTAAAGATGAAATAGAAAATCAGTGGGCTCCTGTACAATTATATTTTAATCTTTAGTAGCTAGATGATGTAGCTTTTATGTCTTTTTGCATATGTGAGCAAATATTAAGACTCTGTAACTCAGTCTTTCTTCTTATAGAATAAAATTTTTTCTAGTGTTAATGTGATCAATTAATATATGCAATTAATTAATGACTTGTGATATGCTATTAACTAATTTGGGCTTCCCTCATAGTAAAGAATGAATGCAATGAATCCGCCTTCCAAGAATGCAATGAATCCGCCTACCAAGAATTCTTGATAAAGAATCCGCCTGCAATGCAAGAGACCCCAGTTCGATTCCTGGGTCAGCAAGATCCACTGGAGAAAGGATAGGCTACCCACTCCAATATTCTTGGGCTTTGCTTGTGGCTCAGCTGGTAAAGCCTGCAGTGTGGGAGACCTAGGTTCGATCCCTGGGCTGGGAAGATCCCCTGGAGAAGGGAAAGGCTACCCACTCCAGTTTTCTGGCCTGGAGAATTCCATGGACTGTACAGTAAAGAGTCGGACATGTCTGAGTGACTTTTACTTTCTTTCACTTTCACTTTCAATTTGACTCTAATGGCCATAATTTTAAACTTTTACTACTTAATAAATTTAAATATATATTAAACATTTTAATTCTGTTAAATACTTTAGAATTTACTGGTAATTTTCAAATATACAGTTACATATGTGTATCTCTTACACGTCCAACTTGCCAACCTGAAAATTTCAGGCCACCGGAGGGCAACATTGTTCATGAAACTGCGGGAGACTAACCAGTTCTGTGGGTACAGTCACTCAGTCCTGTCTGACTCCCTGTGACCCCGTGGACTGTAGCCCGCCAGGCTCCTCTGTCCATGGAATTCTCCCGGCAAGGGTACTGGAGTGGGTTGCCGTTTCCTCCTTCAAGGGATATTCCCGACCCAGGGGTTGAACCCAGGTCTCCTGCATTGCAGGCAGATTCTTCACTGTTTGAGCCACCAGCGAAACCCTGGTTTTTTTTTTTCTTTTGTTTTGTTTTTTCCAAGTATTTGTTTAGTTTTCATCTGACACTTATTAGCATTAATTTATAATCACATCTATTTTTTCCGGCCTCCTCTGTTCATGGAATTCTCCAGGCAGGAATACTGGAGTGTAGCCGTTGCCTTCTCCAGGGGATATTCCCGACCCAGGGATTGAACCCTGGTCTCCTGAGTGTAGGGAGAGTGTCAAATGGGACACTCAGAGGAGAAAATTAAATGGAATCCCTGCAGTCTAACAAAGCTGTAATCCTCAAGGCGGTGGGGCATAAATAGACGAAATATGGAAGCATTAATCCAAATTTCTTACTGTGAAAAACCTTACAGCAAGTTGCTCAGTTGTTGTTGTTGCTCTTAATAATATTTCCTGTTGGTATCTTGTATATATATTTATTTAACCAAGGGATATATCAATAATATTTGATTAAGATGAGAGTGAAAATAGGGCAAAAGGTAGGGGTTAGTTATTTGAAGAAAGTTGCAGATAGGAGAGGAAGACCACTCAGGTTACTGATTAATGAAGAAACGGGCTGAGAAAGCAAACAGTGTGGGAAGCCTTCAGAGGACTGTCAGTATTGGTGACTTCCATTAGGATAGATAAGGTCATCAGCTTTAAACAGAAGAGAGAGGATGGGGAGGAGGGTGAGGAGGAATTAATTGAAAGCCACAGGATGGAATCGAAAATTGTGAGGAGTTACCATGATTTACTCAGTTTGGTATTGGGTTCTAATTGTTATCTGTGGTAAGTCACTGCTCTTTCCCTCATGATGGACCTAGGTGTGAGCCAGTGATGGCTGATCTTAAGTTTGTTGGGCTTCTGTTTTCTTGTCTTTTTGTTTTTACTGTCGCGTCATGGACAAAAGTGATTTCAGAATTTGGTGATCTGGGTAGGAATTTAGCAGATACCTGGTGAAGTTTGGAGGTTAGTACTGCAGCGAAGAACATCATGTGTAAAGTGAGAGTTGCTAGTTTATTGAAAAATCTAAGGATCAGTATCCTAAAGATGTCATAATTGGTAGCAAAACTAAGATGAGCCAGATGGAGAAAGAGAGTGAGTGAGTGGTTGTGATGTGGACCTCTCTTCAAAGAGGAGATTTTAGTGCGTGTAGGGATTTTAGTGGGGAAAGAATAGTAAGTTTAAGGGCTAAGAGTATAAGGATGAAAACATAACATTTTCATTCCAACATTTATCATATTTATGCATATCAAATTTCAGAGTTAGAAGAAAGATAAACCAGGATGAAGAAAAGAAGGTTAATTTCATTACAAAGATAGAACTCCCATTAGGGATATTGGGCTTTCTAGATGGCTCAGTGGTGAAGAATCTGCCTGCAATGCAGAAGACCTGGGTTCGATCCCTGGGTCAAGAAGATCCTCTTGGAGATGGCTACCCACTCCAATGGTCTTGCCTGGGAAATACTAAGGACAGAGGAGCCTTGCGGGCTACAGTCTATTGGGTGGCAAAGAGTCAGACACAGCTGAGCACACACACGTGTGCACACACACATTACTAGGGACAAGAATCATCTTGCAGCTGTTGATAACACCTAGCACAGTGTCAAGTACATGCAAAGTATTCAATAGATATTTGCTGATTCCATGTGAATGAAGAAAAAAGCTTGAGACTGTGTTGGTAACATTTAGTTATAGCCAAGAGTTAAGCCATATAGAAAATAATAAAAGCTAACTTTTTAGTATGAATTAAGCCATTCATGAGCTATAGCAAAGAGATCAGGTTGCAAAATGATAAGACAATTATGACATATTAAGGAGGAAGGATCAAAAGGAAACAGCTTAGACAAAACTGACAAAGTGAAGTGTATTGCTGATTTATTTTGTTCACCTCAGTGATTCCCACAAGGAACTTAAAAGAATTTTGATTAAATGTTACTTCATTGTGCTCTAAATAAACCAATAACAAAACTTATTTGAATACTAAAATCATGGAGGACTCAGTCTCCACTTGTTCCCCACCAAATTCCCTGAGCCTAATACCGTAGGGGCGGTTTAGTCGCTAAGTCGTGCCTGACTATTGCGACCCCATGAACTGTAGCATGCAGGCTCCTCTGTGCATGGGATTCTCCAGGTAAGAATACGGGAGTGGGTTGCCACTTCCTTCTCCAGGGGATCTTCCCAACCCAGGAATCGAATCCGGGTCTCCAGTATTGCAGGCAGATTCTTTATTAGTCGAGCTATGCTGCAGCTGCTAAGTCGCTTCAGGAAGCCCTATTTTATAGTCATTTAGAGTATTTTAGTGTATTTTATAGTCATTTAAATACTGTAGTAGATGTTCAATAAATAGCTGTTAAGCAGATCAGCAGTAAGTTAGATAAACATCACTAAAGACATATAACTCTGTGTGTGTGTGACTGTGTGTGTAGTTTATAGTCATTTAAGTATATGTTTATGTTTGAGAAAAAGTGAAAGTCTTAGTCACTCAGTGTGTACGCCTTTGCAAGCCCATAGACTGTAGCCCCGTAGGCTCCTCTGTCCATGGAATTCTCCAGGCAAGAATACTAGAGTGGGCAACCATTCCCTTCTCCAGGGGATATTCCTGGCCCAGGGGTTGAACCCAGGTCTCCTGCATTGCATGCAGATTCTTTACCATCTGAACCACCAGAGAAGCCTATATTTGAGAAAGAAAGAAAAGAAAGTGAAGTCACTCAGTCATATACGACTCTTTGTGACCCCATCGACTGTAGCCTGCCAGGCTCCTTTGTCTATGGAATTTTCCAGGCAAGGATACTGGAGTGAGTTGCCATTTCCTTCTCCAGGGGATCTTCCCAACCCAAGGATCAAACCCGGGCTCCCTGCACTGCAGGCAACTCTTTACTGTGAGAAAGCAAATTTAAATTAGTAAATAATACTCATTATTAAATAATGAACTATAGCTAGTCTTTCAACCTTAACATAAAACTTATTTTATAGTACTCTAAATGGCATATACAGAAAATGGGGATAATAACCAGATTTTCAGATTTTCATATATGTCATTAGTAAGATAAAACTTATTTTATAGTGCTCTAAATGGCACATACAGAAAATGGGGATAATAACCAGATTTTCATATTTTCATATATGTCATTAGTAAGTGAGCTAAATTTAGGATTAAAGAAACTGTAAAGAGATTGCTCGGGATCTTTACAGATTGAAATAAAATTATTTTATTTCATAAAATCTGTAAAGAGATTAAAACAATGTTAAGGATATTATAATGCCTAAAGAAAAGTGTTACTTAAATGAAGTAATGGATATAAAGTGTCAAGTACAGAACCACAAACATAATGGAAACTCAGCTTACTAATTGTTGTTTTTCAATTGCTAAGTTGTATCTGACTCTTTATGATCCCATGAACTGCAGTCTGCTTATGGGTTTCTCTAAATAAATGATAAAGATGTATTTAAAACCTATTTCTCGAATACTGAGCAAGTCATACTGATAGATACAAAAATTTAAAAAACAGCAACATAGACCTGCCATTGATGATTGCTGAGGTGTAGATTTAAATGACTTTGGAATGCTCTTTACAATATCCTTATCTACTGGCTCTCTTACTCAATTGTGTATTTTTTGAAGGTAGCAATAGCCTCATTCATGGTGGTCTTTCCAGGGACCATTAGAATCAGGTGATTTTTTCCCATCTAGAATTACTACATTTTTGGTTTCTTATCATTATTCCTTTGCAACTTGAATTATTTTAAACCCATTTAAGGTGATGTAATCAGAATGCTTTGAAATAAAAATATTAAAAATGTAGTATTATTTATGTGCTCTTGATGAATAAAATGATCTTATTGAGTAAATTAGGGCTTCCCTGCTGGCTCAGACAGTGAAGAATCTGCCTGCGGCGCAGGAGACCAAAGTTTGATCCCTGGGTTGGGAAGATCCTCTGGAGAAGGGAATGGCTACCCACTCCATTATTCTTGCCTGGGGAATATACAACTAGACAACTCTTCTAATGATTTTATGTGTTGAATTATTAATCATGATAGTAGTGTGAATCAAGTACTATCATTGTCCATGATTTACCTATTAATAAATCAAGTCATGGAGAGCTTATTATTTGCCCAAAGGAGTACAAAAGATCTTAGAGAAGATCCATTGCTTTTATTTCATGTGCTATATTGAATTGAATGAAGTCAATTATGGATCAAACAGTCTGTTCCTGTATATCCTACCTTATTCTAGTAATGATTTAAGATCTTTTCCAAGAAATGTTATTGTTTTTTATGTTGTAATTATCTGTTTAGTAGCTGCCCTTTATTGAGTACCTACCTATACTTATGTCTTGATGCTTTGCATACAGTATCTCATTAATGCGCACAGTAATATTTCAAAGTTAATATTATTGGACAAAAAGGAAGCAGAGGATGAGACTAATTTGTCCAGAATCATACGACTGGTAAATATTGGAGCTTGGATCTAACCCCATTTTGTATAATTGTAATATTTCTTGTCAGGAAATACAAACAGATCAAATAAAAAGGCAAGAAGGTTAGGAGAATGTGTAGAAAAACGGAAGGTTATAATAAGGTATCATAGAATATGTAAACCCACAGAAATCTGCCTTCCCTGAATGACTAATGCTTTTATTAAAATTTTACCTGTTTTTGGCTGTGTCGGGTGTCCTAGTTGAGGCGGGGGGGCTTCTCATTGCAGTGGTTTGTCTTGTTGGAAGCAAGGGCTCTAAGCGCGCGGGCTTCCGTGGTTGTAGCTCGCGGGCTCTAGGGCCCAGGCTCGGTAGTTATGGCACGTGGACTTAGTCTCTGTGGCATGTGGGATCTTCCCAGATTAGGGATCAGACCCACGTCTCCTGCATCGGTAGGTGGATTCTTTACCACTGAGCCTCCAGGGACGTCCACTAATGCTCTTTTTAACAAGCCAGTATTTGAATTCATATAGAAGCACCCAACTCTTACAATACCTTGGTCACTTACAATTATGAGATGTGTCCAAATATTGACTATTATTTTCCCTAATCTGAAAAACAAAACCTCTCTGAAACGTGTCTGTCATGCTTAGTAAGGGTAAATTGTAACTGGAAGACTAATGGAAATCTTCAGCATACTCATGCTTGAGAATAACTGCAAATACTCTTCTGCTTTTCTAATTCACATTTGAAAAACCATGCTATCTTAACATAAAATTAAAATAAGTAATTTGGGTTTTATATTTTAAATCTCATTTTTTCATTTAGCATATTCACTTCTACTGTACTAGATATTAATAGAAGATTCTTATAGTTCCTTTTTGCAAGATGACATAAAGGTATCAATAAAATGTAGACTGTGCTGAATTGTGGTTTTATGTTAGCTTCATTTATGTTTTTATTGAGGTATCACTGACATACAACATTATATCATTCAGATGCAACCTATCTTTTTAAAAGTATATGAACCTACTTTAAATGCAGAACTTTCTACTCTTTATTACAGTTCCTCACCAAGTATAAACCTTTTGTCTTAATTAAACCACACTAAATCCCCAATTTCACATTCCTTAGAACCATTTATTATCAATAAAAAGTTATAGGACCCTACTCTTACAATTATTTATTTTGTAAAATTAATAGATTCAGAATTCTCTTGGCTATAAAAAATACTTAGAATTTATACATCTTCATTATGTAAAATATCATAGATCGACGCAAACCAGAAATTATTCATTTATCTGTAAAACCAATGAAAATTATATTTTATGTTTCTTATCTCATTTGTCTTGCTTCCATCTCCTATATCTTACCTTCTTATAGTTCAGAGAAGGAAAAAAGTAGGGTATATGGTGTTTCCTATAATGATAGCTTTTATCTATGTATATTTATGAAAAAATGTATTCAAACAAAAATATCAGGAATTTAACAAAGGAGTTAAAATAATAAACAGTAAAACTCCATAAATAAAATGTTGATGGCATAACTGGGAAATTTAAATGCAACTTTTTCTCATTATTAGTTATTTCTGCCCTGTGTAGTAAGTACTGGCTATTTCTTAATCCGATAACTAAGAGTATATAGATGTTGGTTACTTTACTATATTATAGAGATATTTTTAATAAGTCATCAGTTCCACAGAATTTTATAGAATGGCTATTATTTTTAATATTAGTGTAGAAAATGTTTAGCAATTTGAGAGAAGGAAAGAACCAGAGCTGAACTTTTGTCTTAATCTCTTTTTGTCTAGATCCCACTGTACGCCTGGCATTATTCAAAAACAATGAAAATAAAGTTTCTGTTACAAAACCACCAGAGAAAGCACAGCCCCAAAGAGATGGTTTCTTTGAAGGTATGATTTAATCCAGACCTATAGAAAAATTAAAAGATGGAAAATTGTCTTTAAAGAAAAGTTTTAAAAATATTCATTAGTTCTAAAGTACATATATTAAAAATTATGTATAAAACATAACTAAATAAAAGTCAAAATATGGCTCTTGGAGCTAAAATACTAATTTGGTATCTTGATTCATTAGCATGGTAGTTTAGTATTTGTATTGTTGCATATATAAATTTAAATTCTTTGTATTTATGTGTGAAAATTATAATGCTATATCATCAGTGTTACTAACTTTATTTAAATTTTACACTGACAGAATATGTTACCTTGTATCAATTGAAGTGAATACATGTTGAAATGATATTCTAATACATTTACTGCTAATGTATGCAAATTACATTTAAATATTATGAATTAAACTCTGGAATTTTAAATATTTTACTATATTTGAATCTTGTCCAACTCACTTCTTGGATAAAGAATCCGCATATATAAGTGGAGTGGCAGATTGTATTCCCTGTTTCTACATTCAGAACAATTATGGACTTATTAAGCAGGAATATTTAAATATAATAGAACAGCCAAATATGACTTAAAACAAGTTTCTGTTGCTTTTCCTTAATATTAAAATTGTAATAATTTTCACCTATAGTCTTGGATTGTAATTTCTTATAGGAAAAATAGAGTCAAAATATTTTGCATGGAAGTGAACTATTCAAAAATCTTAATACTTTGTCTTCTGTATGTTTTACCACTAGCACCACCTGGGAAGCCCTGTCTTCTGTATGTTTTAAATAAATCCTAAAAATTACACATCATCATAGCTTGAGTGAAAATAGATACACTTTAATTTATGTTTCTATTCGGTGTTGTCTCAACTAAAGAAAAATGTGATAGCTACTAATTTTATATTTATTCAGAGATACTTTACTAAGTCGAGGTAGAAGGTGTGGGGTCTAGAATTTCCTTTAAGCATATAGTAATAAAAATATACCTAGAAGGATAGATAAAGCAAGTGTAGCAAATCATGGAAATTGTTGGATCAGTAGATGATGATATAAGGAAATTTGTTTTAACATCCAATTTTTTTTTAATAATTGAAATTCCTATAGCAAAACATTAAAAAGGGGATAACCATTGAATGTTTAAAAATCAATATTATTTCAAAAATGTTTATGGATTAGTGTTTTAATAGAACTAAAATATACTTCCGATATAAAACAAGACCAGTTTTAATCAGGGTTCATTTCTTTGTAACAGTCTCAACTTCACTGTTTTTGAAAGGGAGAATAGAAATTCTGCTAAAATAAATAACAGTTCCATAGATCTTACCTGTTAAGTAGTAGCATCTTACTTTAGGAAGGATATGCCTTGTAAGAAAGATAATTAGGGCATTTTTGCCCTTTAAATTAACATCTACTTCAGAAACAGAATGAAGGAATCTATCTCAACCTCTTCTGTGACATATGAAAGGTAAAGACATGTTACTATCAAGAATGGCATATATGTATACACTGTATTTATTGATTTTTGTACTATAGTAGTGATAGAAATAAAATGGAACATTGCCACATATGCTTTCTGATATGATGTGCATTTTTGTTTTCCTTCCTCAGTATGAAATATGTTTAGCTTACTTGCTTCTTTATAAACCTCAAATGCATTTGGGAGCATGTCATTAATTTTACTGAATGGTCTTTATGTATGCACCTTATATTCTAGTGACTAATAGTTACTTTAAGGCTTTTTTTTTTTTTTTAAGAACAGGCTTGGCAAAAATGTAAGTAGCAAAAAGTAATTTTCCCTAATGTTTATTTCTGCCTTTTTTTTAAATGGGAAAAGAGTGAGGCAAAGATTATTTAATCATTTCTGGCCAGGTTGAACACCATGTTATTTTTAGCTGCTGCTCTGGCCTCACCCACCTCCTAGTCTCACATTCTGTATTTTCTTGCTAGTTAGAAGCCAGCTTCCAAGTTAGCTACCTGACTAACCACCGCTTCCCACTGGAGGGCGCATTTTTAACCAGGTGCTCTTAGATACAGTTCACAGAGTGTAAGATGCACCCTTTGTGAATATGATTTGATAAATGTCAATATATTTATAGTTACCCAACAGAAATATAATTTTAATCTAATAAGTATCACAACAATATAATTTTAAAACATGAGAAAAACTGCTATCCCTTAAAAAATTCAAATAAAATTAATTGGGTATCTTACCCCCCAAAAGTGAGGGCAATCAGAATTAAATTTTACTGTAGATTTAGATTGAATGATTCTATGTGGAACAGTTTCTAAATAGTGGAATAGTTGCATGCTGGCCCTGTAATAATTTCATTGGCTTTGTTGGAATTAGACGATAGTATTATTTGAATTTTTTTCTTTAATATAAAATATTTTATAAAACATCTGATTTTGTAAAAAAAAAAAAAAGTAAAAATATGTATCTACTTTTCAATAATACCTATGTGGGGTTTTCATGATTCATCTTATAAATTTTACTAAAGTGCTTTGATTATTTTTGTTGCCTTTATCTGGTAGTCACTAGCAAGGCAAAGTGGATGGTAGTTATATCCTATTGGTCCAGGATTTAAAATATGCTTAAACTTAGGGAATATTTAACATGAGATGTCAAGTTATAGTAAATGATATAAGGTAAATAATTATACCCTGTTAACAGACCATGTTTTATGAAGTGCCCTTATGTTTTGCTTTGTTCATGAGTCGTTGGCAATTTTTGTCTAGCTGCCAGATTTAGACCCTTAACTCAGACCTAAAGGTTGAAGAATTCTTAACCACACCTGTTCTGAGGATAAGTGTGTGTCAGATACCCGTTAGTTTTTCCTATGATATGAAACTAAGAGCCTGAGCATTTTATCAATTCAACATTGATTTGCTTGATTTATTTGCTTATTTTTATTTATATTAATATCATGTCTGGTACCTGTCTTGGTTTATTCTATATCACCTGTGATTTCTACTTAGGTTTCAATATCTGATCTTGCCTTAAAATTTGAAACACTTTCTTAATTAATGCCTTAAATATTTCCCACCAAGTTTCCTTTTCTTGTTGTTTGTTTCAAATGTTCAATTTGGAGCCTGATGGCACTCTAATGTAAAAAGAGGCTTAGCTTGATAGTGGCTCAGATGGTAAACAACCCACCTGCTAATGCAGAAAATACAGGAGACCCGGGTTCCATCCCTGGATTGGGAGGATCCCCTGGAGGAGGGCATGGCAACCCACTCCAGTAGTCTTGCCTCGAAAATCCCATAGACAGAGGAGCCGGGTGGGCTACAGTCCTGGGGTCCCAAAGTGTTGAACATGACTGAACGATTAACACATTCACCCTTTCACTTTCAGAGGTGTAGATTCTATAGTTAGTCAAACACAGTTTGAATCATGATTCTTCCTTTTATTGACTGTGTGCCTGGGGACATTATTTAATATTTTTCACTTGTAAAGTTAAATACTAACAGTTTCTAGTTGTTGAGGATTACATGAGATTCAACTAGTGAAATGCTTGAAGCACACATTATAAATACATAGTGGGTGCTCAAAACTTGTAATCTTTGGCAATAGTTACTTTTAAAGTATAAGTGTGCGGCTGCTTTTGTTTTCTTTTGTCTTATTTGCAATTAGTAATATTTATTGCATTTCTTGCTAGGTATTGTGCTAAGAATTCTACTTAAATTCTCTGATTCAGTCTTCCCAGAAACTCTTAAGAATATATGATGACTGTCAATATTTTACAGAGGAAACTGGTTTTGGGAGTGTGATAAGTAACTTGCCCAAGATCACCCAAAGAATATATGCCTAAAGAGAAGTGGACATAATTTCTTTGTCAAAACAAAGCTAGCAAAAATCAAACAAAATGAAGACAATAGGAACACAGGTTCTTGGGTTATCGTGTAATATATACAAGTTTAGAAACAAAATATTTAAGAAAAAATTTTTAAACTGACTATTATATTAGCCAAAACTCTGGGAAAAAAATATATTTTTTAAAAATTCCTTTCTAAGGGAACAGCTACCCACTCCAGTATTCTGGCCTGAATTCCATGGACTGTATAGTCCATGGGGTTGCAAATAGCCGGATATGACGGCTCAACTTTTACTTTCACTATAGCTTGCATTAATATAAATTAAGAAACAGTTTAGTGTCAAAATGGTGATAAATATGTTTTTTGACCTGTAATTAGCTGCTATCTCATCTAGTTTCATTATGATTACCTAACATTATTAAATACCAAATCTTTTAGATTCTAGAAGTGATCATATTTTCAAGTACCTATTCTAATTTTCATATAGATGAGAACCTCTCCATACAGACCAAAAGTAAACACTATATTTTTGTTTTATTTATTCCTCTTTTTCCAGTCATAACTGACATTTTAATTTTATTTTAATCATATTGAATACATTAAATTACTTTACTGCTCTAATCTGCTAAAACTTAAATTTGCTACTCCTGAAGCCAGTGCCAAATTTGGGCTTCTGGTTTTGGCCAAGAAAGTAAGCTAGTCAAGCTAAGAAAAAAAAAAAATTGGATCTAGCCCAACAGCCTTCAAAAAGCGTCAGGTTCAGTCTTAGTTCCTCCAATCCCTAGGACAATTTCACTTCACTTTAAAGTCAGACTTTCATAATTCCCAGTTTGGTGCTGTCATCACTAACATACTTTCTGTTTTTCTTTAAAACTGAAGATTCACACATACCATATGTCTTTATATATCATAGAAGTTCAAATATTTTTGTATTAAATTTTTGAGTATTGAAGTCATTAAAAGACTTCCATGTCTATAATTTTTACTCCAGATCATTTCTAATCAAACCATGTTCTCTTATGGTATTCTTAGTGTATGATTACAAGCATTTTCTTCTCAAGCTTTCCTCCTTTTAATACCAGTTTAGAGCACAGAGTCAAATTATGTATATTGTTTATTTGTAGGTCTTGTGTTACCATAGCTGTATAGAGTACTTGCTAATAGTGCCGACACAATTAGGTATTAAGAGCTGGTAAATTAATGCCACAAAATTAATGCAAGTAACCAAACACTACCTGAAGGTATGCTCCTAAGAATAGACTTGCTTATAATTAAAACTCCCTAAATACATTTCAGGCACTATCATACTATTTTGTAGTATAAGATTTGGAATCACTTCAACTTTCTACAGGAAAAAAAAATGTGATTAGAGATTTCAGTCTAGTGAAGCATAAAACAAACTGCAGTTTAAAAAAATATTTGTCTGTAGATAAGTGGGATTTTCGGGAATGGCAATCCATGACCAGGGAGAAGCTGATTAAACTTCCTAGGCTTTCCTGGTGTCTCAGACAGTATAAAGAATCTGTCTACAATGCAGAAGACTCGGGTTTGATATCTGGGTTGCGATCCCCTGGAGAAGGGAATGGCCACCCACTCCAGTAATCTGGCCTGGAGAATTCCATGGACAAAGAAGTCTGGTGGCCTAAATATAATCCATGGAGTTGCAAACAGTTGGACATGACTGAGGGACTAACACTTTTTTTCACTTTCACTAATATATCTAAGTAATTCATTTGTTACTTACATATATCATATATAAGTATATAATATACATATATAATTGACATATAGACTATATATATTTCATATATATGGTGTGTATATGGATAAAAATGGAAAGGGATTTCAGAATTTTTAGAGTTCTTTGAAAGGAACCCTGATATATAGGCTGTTGGATATTATTAGTTTATTTTTTATTTAAAAATACAAGAGGGTTTCCACTTCTGGTAATAGAGGGCTGTTTAACTCAAACCACCTCTCCTTCTGAGAACAACTTTAAAAGCTAGAAAATATAGTTTTAAAAAATCTAATTGAAGTCATTCAAGAACTAAAAAGTAAGGTAAGACTTATAAGACAAGAAGGACATCGCAAGAACTGAGAAACTGAGCTGAGAAACTTTTGATAAAGTCACTACTCTTGGTGAACTGGGACTTTTCTGCTAACCTATTACCAAAGAAATATAAACCATGTCCCAAAACAGATAACATCATCTCAAGCTTTGAATTATCTCTACATTTTTTCCTGTATGATTTTTGGCACATACTAAAGATAAAAAAGGTCTTGTAGGTCTTCATAGTCCCATTCAACTTCAGCTTCTTCAGCGTTACTGGTTGGGGCATATGCTTGGATTACCATGATATTGAATGGCTTGCCTTGGAAATGAACAGAGATCATTCTGTAATTTTTGAGATTGCATCCAAGTACTGCATTTCAGACTCTTTCGTTGACCATGATGGCTACTCCATTTCTTCTAAGGGATTCCTGCCCACAGTAGTAGATATAATAGTCATCTGAGTTAAATTCACTCATTCCAGTCCATTTTAGTTCGCTGATTTCTAGAATGTTGACATTCACTCTTGCCATCTCCTCTTTGACCACTTCCAGTTTGCCTTGGTTCATGGACCTAACATTCCAGGTTCCTATGCAATATTGCTCTTTACAGCATCGGACCTTGCTTCTGTCACTAGTCACATCCACAATTGGGTATTGTTTTTATTTTGGCTCCATCTCATCATTCTTTCTGGAGTTATTTCTCCACTGATCTCCAGTAGCATATTAGGCACCTACCGACTGGGGAGTTCCTCTTTCAGTGTCCTATCATTTTGCCTTTTCATGCCATTCATGGGGTTCTCAAGGCAGGAATAGGAGTAGCAGGCAAATTTGGCCTTGGAGTACGGAATGAAGCAGGGCAAAGGCTAATAGAGTTTTGCCAAGAGAACGCACTGGTCATAGCAAACACCCTCTTCCAACAACACAAGAGAAGACTCTACACGTGGACGTCACCAGATGGTCAACACCAAAATCAGACTGATTATATTCTTTGCAGCCAAAGAGAGAGAAGCTCTATACAGTCAGCAAAAACAAGACCGGGAGCTGACTGTGGCTCAGATCATAAACTCCTTATTGCCAAATTCAGACTTCAATTGAAGAAAGTAGGGAAAACCACTAGGCCTTTCAGGTGTGACCTAAATCAAATGCCTTATCATTATACAGTAAAAGTGAGAAATAGATTTAAGGGACAGGATCTCATAGACAGAGTGCCTGATGAACTATGGATGGAGGTTCTTGACAATGTTCAGGAGACAGGGATCAAGACCATCCCCATGTAAAAGAAATGCAAAAAAGAAAAATGGTTGTCTGAGGAAGCCTTACAAATAGCTGTGAAAAGAAGAGAAGCGAAAAGCAAAGGAGAAAAGGAAAGATATTCCCATTTTAATGCAGAGTTCCAGCAAGGAGAGATAAGAAATCCTTCCTCAGTGATCAATGCAAAGAAATAGAGGAAAACAACAGAATGGGAAAGATGAGAGATCTCTTCAAGAAAATTATGAGATACCAAGGGAACATTTCATGCAAAGATGGGCTCGATAAAAGACAGAAATGGTATGGACCTAACAGAAGCAGAAGATATTAAGAAGAGGTGGCAAGAATACACAGAAGAACTGTACAAAAAAGATCTTCATGACCCAGATAATCATGGTGGTGTGATCACTCACCTAGAGCCAGACATCCTGAAATGTGAAGTTAAGTGGGCCTTAGAAAGCATCACTATGAACAAAGCTAGTGGAGGTGATGGAATTAAATCCTGAAAGATGATGCTGTGAAAGTGCTGCATTCAATATGCCAGCACATTTGGAAAACTCAGCAGTGGCCACAGGACTAGAAAAGGTCAGTTTTCATTCCAATCCCAAAGAAAGGCAATCCCAAAGAATGCTCAAGCTACTGCACAATTGCACTCATCTCACACACTAGTTAAGTAATGCTCAAAATCCTCCAAGCCAGGCTTTAGCAATACGTGAACCATGAACTTCCAGATGTCCACGCTGGTTTTAGAAAAGGCTGAGGAACCAGAGATTAAATGGCCAACATCTGCTGGATCAACAAAAAAGCATGAGAGTTCCAGAAAAACATCTATTTCTGCTTTATTGACTATGCCAAAGCCTTTGACTGTGTGGATCACAATAAACTGTGGAAAATTCTGAAACAGATGGGAATACCAGACCACCTGACCTGCCTCTTGAGAAACCTGTATGCAGGTCAGGAAGCAACAGTTAGAACTGAACATGGAACAACATACTGGTTCCAAATAGGAAAAGGAGTACGTCAAGACTGTATATTGTCACCCTGCTTATTTAACTTATATGCAGAGTACATCATGAGAAACGCTGGGCTGGAAGAAGCACAAGCTGGAATCAAGATTTCCAGGAGAAATATCAATAACCTCAGATATGCAAATGACACCACGCTTATGGCAGAAAGTGAAGAGGAACTAAAAAGCCTCTTGATGAAAGTGAAAGAGGAGAGTGAAAAAGTTGGCTTAACGCTCAGCATTCAGAAAACTAAGATCATGGCATCTGGTCCCATCACTTCATGGCAAATAGATGGGGAAACAGTTTAAACAGTGTCAGACTTTTATTTTGGGGGGCTCCAAAATCACTGCAAATGGTGATTGCAGCCATGAAATTAAAAGACGCTTACTCCTTGGAAGGAAAGTTATGACCGACCTAGATAGCATGTTAAAAAGCAGAGGCATTACTTTGCCAACAAAGGTCCATCTAATCAAGGATGTGGTTTTTCCAGTGGTCATGTATGGATGTGAGAGTTGGACTATAAAGAAAGCTGAGCGCCGGAGTTGATGCTTTTGGACTGTGGTGTTGGAGAAGATTCTTGAGAGTCCCTTGTTCTGCAAGGAGATCCAACCAGTCCATCCTAAGGCAAATCAGTCCTGGGTGTTCATTGGAAGGACTGATGCTGAAGCTGAAACTCTAATACTTTGGCCACCTCATTCGAAGAGTTGACTCATTGGAAAAGACCCTGATGCTGGGAGGGATTGGGGGCAGGAGGAGAAGGGGAAGACAGAGGATGAAATGACTGGATGGCATCACCGACTCGACGGACATGAGTTTGAGTAAACTCTGGGAGTTTGTGATGGACAAGGAGACCTGGCGTACTGCAATTCATGGGGTCGCAAAGAGTCGGACACTACTGAGCGACTGAACTGAACTGAACTGAAAGGAAAAAAAAAAAAGGCATAGAAGGAGAATGAAACATCACTGAACACCATGAGAAACAATAAACAACAGAAATTGAGCTGAGGAGATTTCAGATAATGAAGGCTTTAAAATGAATACATACACACACAAAATAAATAAATAAAATGAATACACATAGTAAATTTAGGGGTATAGAATAAAAAATTGAGAATTTCAGTATACATATTAAGCCTATAAAAATATCTGAATGGAAGGTTGATAACTTAAAAGTAGCATAACTGAAATAAAGAACTCAGTGTCTCGGTTTAACTACCGATTAGTCTAAACTGAAGAGAGAATTACTGGAAGGACAATAGCTATGAAAAAAATATTAAAGTTGAAGCACAAAATAAAAAAGAATGGAAAAATATAAGAAAAAGAAGAGACGTGAGATGCAGCAAATATATCTAACACATGTGATTACAGTTCAAGGAAAAGGTGAGAGAATTGTATAGAAATAACATCTGAAGAGTTAGTATTTGAGGATTTACTAAGGTGAAGTAAAACCTCAATTTATGGATTCAAGAAATTCCATGAACTACAAAGAAAACATATACAAGGAAAACCACACTGAGCACACTGCAGTAAAAGCACTAAAAAAAACAAAGACAAAGAGAAAAAAAAATTCAGATCCGTAAAAAAAAAGATGCTCAACATCTTCATTATCAGAGAAATGCAAATCAAAACCACAGTGAGGTACCATTACACACCAGTAGGATGGCTGCTATCCAAAAGTCTACAAGCAATAAAAGCTGGAGATGGTGTGGAGAAAAGGGAACCCTCTTACACTGTTGGTGGGAATGCAAATTAGTACAGCCACTATGGAGAACAGTGTGGAGATTCCTTAAAAAACTGGAAATAGAACTGCCATATGACCCAGCAATCCCACTCCTGGGCATACACACTGAGGAAACCAGATCTGAAAGAGACACGTGCACCCCAGTGTTCATCGCAGCACTGTTTATAATTGCCAGGACATGGAAGCAACCTAGATGTCCATCAGCAGACGAATGGATGAGGAAGCTGTGGTACATATACACCATGGAATATTACTCAGCTATTAAAAAGAATGTGTTTGAATCAGTTCTAATGAGGTGGATGAAACTGGAGCCTATTATACAGAGTGAAGTAAGTCAGAAAGAAAAACACCAATACAGTATATTAATGCATATATATGGAATTTAGAAAGATGGTAACGATGATGCTATATGCGAGACAGCAAAAGAGACACAGATGTACAGAACAGACTTTTGGACTCTGTGGGAGAAGACGAGGGTGGGATGATTTGAGAGAATAGCATTGAATCATGTATATGTGAAACAGATCGCCAGTCTGGGTTAGATGCCTGAGACAGGGTGCTCGGGGCTGGAGCACTGGGATGACTCTGATGGATGGGGTGGGGAGGGAGGTGGGTGGGGATTCAGGATGCAGAACACATGTACACCCATGGCTGGTTCATGTCAATGTATGGCAAAAACCACTACAATATTGTAAAGTAATTAACCTCCAATTAAAATAAATTAATTAATTTTTAAAAATGTTTTAAAAAGGAAAAAAACATTTATTATCTTCCAAGTAGCAATAATAATGAAGCTGGTTTATTAATAGTAGTTAGGAAGGTCAGAAGACAATTGTTAAATATCATATGCTCCCCAAAGTCTTTGGTAGAAGCCCTAAATCTCAATCTGACTTTGGAAATAAGGCCTTTTAAGGAGTGAATTAAGATTTGATGAGGTCAGATGAGTGGGGCCCTAATCCAATAGAACTGATCATTTTATTAGAAAAGGAAAGGACACAAGGAGTGTCATGTGTGGACACAGGTCATGTTTGGACACAGCAAGAAGGTGGCCATCTGCAAGTCAAGGAGAGAGGCCTTTGAAAGACTAAAGTTGCCAACAACCTTGATCTGGGACTTCTAGGCTCCAAAACTGTGAGAACATATGTCTCTGTTTAAGTACTCGGTCAGAGGTATCTTATTATGGCAGCCCAAGCTGACTAATATACAGTGTAATGATATCTTCAAAGTGCTAAAGAAAGTAAGTTCCACCATGGAAGTCTATACACAACAAAACTTAAAGCAGAAGCCAGAGACACAGATATAGAGAACAAGTATATGGAGATTGAGGGCAAAAGAAGGTGGGTGATAGGAGATTGGAATTGACACTTACATACTATGTATAAAATAAATAACTAATGCTTTGGAACCATGGTGCTGGAGAAGACTCTTGCGAGTCCCTTGGACAGCAAGGAGATAAAACAAGTCACTCCTAATGGAAATCAACCTTGAGTGTTCATCAGAAAGACTGATGCTGAACCTGAAGCTCCAATACTTTGTCCACATGATGTGAGGCGCTGACTCACTGGAAAAGACCCTGAAGCCGGAAAAGATTGAAGGCAAGAGAAGGGGACAACAGAGGATGAGATGATTGAATGGCATCGCCAACTCATTGGACATGACTTTGAACAAGCTCCAAGCATTGGTGATGGACAGGGAACCCTGGCATGCTGCAGTCCACGGGGTCACAAAGTGTCGGACACGACTGAGCTACTGAACTGAACTGAGAAACTAACGCGTCATTGTAAAGCAACCATATATTCCAATAAAAATTAATTTAAAATAAATGAAAAAAAAAAGAAGAAAGCAGGGCATTCATGCCACCCAGCTCTCTATCTGCTACTTTGTGCAGTCATAAGGAAAATAAGGATATCTGGACTCCTGAGCCAAAACTTTACAGACAGAATGGGAGAGGAGAGTGGCTCTGGGAGAAGCTCATGGCATCCTTTATCTGTGTTGTCCCTTGTTCCCCGAAAGAAACCTCTCTATCCACCTGTCAGCTGCCTATTTACTTCCTACCCTGGACACTTCCTGTATTTCTGGGACAGCTAATAATCCTATCAAGGTGTCAGATAATGATTACCCTATTTTAGAAAGTTCATCATTGAGGACTGTAGTCTTCTATCTAAAGAAGGCTACATGAGATAACGAAGCAGCAATGAATTTGGGCTGAGAAGGCTTTGGTTTGAATCTTGCATAAATACTCACTGGTCATATGCTCCATGCCTTTGTTTTCTCATGTGTAAAGATTGAAAGCACCAATCATTACTTCTCATGATGTTTTGAAAATTAATGATAAGAACCTAGATAGCATAGTAAAAAGCAGAGACATTACTTTGCCAACAAAGGTCCGTCTAGTCAAGGCTATGGTTTTTCCAGTGGTCATGTATGGATGTGTGAGTTGGAATGTGAAGAAAGCTGAGCACTGAAAAATTGATGCTTTTGAACTGTGGTGTTGGAGAAGACTCTTGAGAGTCCCTTGGACTGCAAGGAGATCCAACCAGTCCATCCTAAAGGAGATCAGTCCTGAACATTCATTGGAAGGACTGATGCTGAAGCTGAAAGTCCAATACTTTGGCCACCTCATGCGAAGAGTTGACTCATTGGAAAAGACCCTGATGCTGGGAGGGATTGGGGCAGGAGGAGAAGGGGACAACAGAGGATAAGGTGGTTGAATGGCATCACCGACTCGAAGGACTTGGGTTTGGGTAAACTCCAGGAGTTGATGATGGACAGGGAGGCCTGGCGTGCTGCGATTCATGAGGTCACAAAGAGTCGGACACAACTGAGCGACTGAACTGAACTGAACTGGAGGTCTTCCAGGTAAAGGTGATGGATCTGAAAACCCTCACCAATATATGATTCATGTAGGTGACCCTGAAATGACTGACATCACACACTTGTTTTATCCTACCTAATGAGTTAATTTACAGTTTCTTATCAGTTTTATAGGCGCCCATTAGATGTAAGCACACAAATGAAGATTCTTAAACATCTAAGCTTTTGAACTGTGGTGTTGGAGAAGACCCTTGAGAGTCCTTTGGACAGCAAGGAGATCCAACCAGTCCATCCTAAAGGAAATCAGTCCTGAATATACATTGGAATGACTGATACTGAAGCTGAAACTCCAATACTTTGGCCACCTGATGCGAAGAACTGACTCATTGGAAAAGACCCTGATTCTGGGAAAGATTGAAGGTGGCAGGAGAAGGGGATGACAGAGGATGAGATGGTTGGATGGCATCACTGACTCAGTGGACATGAGTTTGAGTAAACTCTGGGAGTTGGTGATGGACAGGGAGGTTTGGCGTGCTGCAGTCCATGGGGTTGCAAAGAGTCGGACATGACTGAGCGACTGATCTGAACTAAACTGAAACATCTGAAAGAAACTTTTAATAAAAAGTAACAAACAGTCAACTTCACATGAAAAAATCTTCAAAAATACCATGAATATTTTAGAGACAAGAAAATATTGCATCCATGAAATAAGAATGAGATGCTGTAATAAGAGGGAGTTCAGAGAACTAAAAAATCTGTTTGAAAATAAAAATATGGTATCAGAAATAAAATCTTGACAAAAGATAAAGTTAGTAGATAGTGTTAAAGAAATTTCCCAGAAACTGGAGCAAAAATACAAAGTGACATGAAACATGAGAGAGAACACAAAGAAAAGAGACTTAGTCCAGGAGGTCCAGACTTAATAATTGAAAGAAGTTCCAAAAAGAGAGAACACAACAACAAATAGATTGAAGGAAGCTGTCAGAGAAATCATCCTCCCAAATTCCCCAAACTAAGGGAATTTCCAGTTTCCAGATCATGTTAGGAAAATGAATAAAATTAAAATCATCTTATAGCACATCTTAGAAGATGTCATAAAACCAAGGACAAGGGAAAGACTTTAAAAGTCCTCCAAAAGAAAAACAGATCATATGCAATGGATCAGTTATCTAAAAGGCATTGGAGTTCCCCACATTAATCTTGAACCCTAAAGGATGATGGAACAGCATATTCAACATCCTTAGGCAGAGTTATTTTTAACCTAGAAATCTGTAAGTGAAAAAAAAAAAGTGAAAGTATTCATCACTAAGTCGTGTCAGGCTCTTTGCAACCCCATGGACTGTAGACCACCAGGCTCCTCTGTCCATGGAATTCTCCAGGCAAGAATACTGGAGTGGGTAGCCATTCCCTTCTCCAGGGGATCTTCCCGACCTGGCTCTCCCTCACTGCAGGCAGATTCTTTACCATCTGAGCCACTAGGGAAATCCATAATTCTGTAAACAAGTGAATTATTAATAAAATTTAAAAGTATAAAAGCATATCAAGTCTTAATGTATCTCCCTTGCAACCTTGATCTGGAAGCTACTCGAGGAACCACTCCACAAAGATGGAGAGGTAAACCATGAAAAAGAACACATGAGATCTAGTGAGGGAAACAGAGGGATGGTGAAGAGAGATCCCAAGATGAGAACACACACAGGTTTCAAGAATAGATACTCTATGCTGACAGACAACGTCTCTGAGGAACAAAAAATTTTTTCATTGTCTCATCATGCATATTCATTAGGGGATACAGTCCTCAGGAAAAAAGTTTGAGAATGACCTATAGATATGTGTATGGAGGCTTCCTCGGTAGCTCAGCGGTAAAGAACCTGCCAATGCAGAAGACACTGGAAACTCGGGTTCGATCCCTGGGTCAGAAATATCCCCTGGAATAGAAAATAGCAGCCCACTCTTATATTCTTGCCTGGACAATCCCATGGATAGAGGAGCCTGGCAGGCTACAGTCCATGGGGTCGCAAAGAGTTGGACACAACTGAATGACTGAGCATGTACATGTAGATATGTGTGTAGGATGCTAATTCATGAATCTTTGGTAGATGTACCCTTCTAACAGAGAATTTGGACACTGATGACAGTACAAAGAAAACTAACTAGATGTAAAAAATTGGTTAACTAAATGTGAAGAAAATCCGTTACACAAGGAGAAATGTAATCCGTAACTGTTATGCTATTTTTTTTTCTATTAGAAGCTGTGTGTTTTGAATTCAAATCAAAACTTAACTAAATGAAATGTAATAGGCTTCACACAACACTGTATTTACCTAACTTTAAGGAAAGACAAAGGAGAAGAGACCTCAAAACCTGTTGAGTATAATGATGACATTGTGACATCTAGACACAACACCTGGTGTCCTAATCATTCCATTTGGCACTTAGGAAATGTGTGGGCATGAGAGTCGAGTCAAGTCTGTGTGCAGATAAATTGAGTTTAAGCAATTTGAGTTAAGCAATTGAGTTAAGCACTCTGATGATCCCAGCAGATTTTACTGTTAATTAGTCATATAGTCTTCTCAGGTACATGATCAGCTAGTAACCCAGTGCACTTGCGGATATATAACTAGAGTTCAGTTGCATTTTATCCATATTGGTTACTTTTAGCTCAGTAAACAATTTCAGTAATGAGGGCTTGGTCTGGTACAGCTAAACTCTCATTTGTTGGATTCAGTAGAGATTAAATTCTAACAATTACTTTACTGGAGGATGAAATCCTCACACTTCCTTGCAACTATAGGAAAGCCATAGAGCTAACTATTAACCCTTCCTGGGATTCCCCGATGGTTCAATTCTTAACCCCCATGGGTTCAGAATCCAGAATCCGCCTACAGTGCAGAAGACATAGGAGACACAGATTCAGTCCCTGGGTTGGGAAGATCCCCTGGAGGAGGAAAATGGCAACCCACTCAAGTGTTGTTGCCTGAAAAATCCCACTGATAGAGGAGCTTGGTGGGCTACAAAGGGTCGCAGAGTCAGACAGGACTGAGGAACTAACATTCACAGCACCCATGGCCCATATTTATGGCTCAGGTATAAATGATATTTACATGGTCATAAATAGTTAAATACTAAATTGTGATCTAGCCAAAAAATTACTATTTGTCTAAGAAATGGGAAAATGAAGTATATATGTTTATGGTAGATGTGCTGTAAAAGGACTAAATCTTTATCTTTTCTCTTGTAAGGCCAAAAGGTAATATACAGAAGTTTCAAAAATGGAAACATCAAGATATATGCAGGCCAGCAGTGGAATAAAAGAGTAATGTGATTGACTGTAATTGCCTTTAAAGTATCAACTGAGAATGGAACTCAGACCTATTTCTTTGTATTTCCTATTTAACCTAGCAGCACATCTTTATTGAATATCTATCATGTGCTTGGCATTGTGTAAGGAGGTGAGGATACAGTGGTGAATGAAATAAACACAGGCCATAAGTAAAGGGGTTCACTGTCTGACAGAAGCAGGGAAGAGGGTGACGGACATTTATTGACATTCATATAAGTGTGTAAGTGCCAGGAAAGGTCTGTCTGGTCAAGGCTATGGTTTCTCCAGTAGTCATCTATGGATGTGAGTTGGGCTATAAAGAAAGCTGAGCGCTAAAGAATTGATGCTTTTGAACTGTGCTGTTGAAGACTCTTGAGAGCCCCTTGGACTGCAAGGAGATCCAACCAGTCACTCCTAAAGGAAATCAGTCCTGAATATTCATTGGAAGGACTGATGTTGAAGCTGAAACTCCAATACTCTGGCCACCTGATGTGAAGAACTGACTCATTGGAAAAGACCCTGATGCTGGGGAAGATTGAAGGTGGGAGGAGAAGGGGATGACAGAGGATGAGATGGTTGGATGGCATCACCGACTCAGTGGACATGAGTTTGAGCAAGCTCCTGGCATTGGTGATGGACAGGGAGGCCTGCCATGCTGCAGTCCGTGGGTTGCAAAGACACGACTGAGTGACTGAACTGAACTGAAGTGTATAATGACACAACAGAGTCAAGTTCTACTGAGGAAAAGTAAGGGAAACTCATTATGAATTTAGGGAAGAAGTGACACTAGATCTGAATTTGAAGATTGGGTAGGAGTAACTAGACAAAGAGAGAAGTTGTGGATAAAGAGTGTTCCAAGCCGAAGTGTGGGCCTAATGAAAGACTTTGAAGATTGGGTATCCTTGGCCATTAAAGGAATTGAAAGAAGGCTGGTTTGGCCAGAGAACAAGAAGTCAGATGAAGCTGGAGAAGTTGGCAGGGGACAGAGCAAGTTTATATCTTAATTTTTTGGAAGGGAGGTATTAATCTTTTTATTGAAATAGTGCCACTGACTCAGCGGGCATGAATCTGAGCAAACTCTGGGAGATAGTGAAGGACAGGGAAGCTTGTGCAGTCCGTGTGGTCACAAAGAGTCGGACCCAACTTAATGACTGACCAGCTGCTGCAGAGTGAAGTGAATCAGATATATGTATCCTATATCCCCCCCTTCCCCAACCTCCCTTTCACACCTGCCCGCTGCTCACCCATCTAGGTCACCGCAGAACACTGAGCTGAGTTCTCTGTGCGAAACAGCAAGTTCCCATTAGCTAGCTATTTTATACATGGTAGTGTAAGCGTCAGTGTAAATCAAAACTCCAGCCAAGTACACCCTCACACTGATGAGAATGGTCATCGTCAAAAAATCTACAAACAATACATGCTGGAGAGAGGGCAGAGAAAAGAGAACCCTCTTGCACTGTTGGTGGGAGTGTAAATTGACACAGTCACTGTGAAGGACAGAATAGTTTTAATTTCTCCTTATTAGTCCATGTCAAGGATTTGGCTTTCTGTATTCTAAGAACAATAGTCATCATATGCAGAAGATGAAACGGTCAGATGTGTTCTTCAAGTAATGATTATGAAACAGGTGGTGGTGAGCAGATAGAAAGGAAACAGGAGTGAACCTGATGTGAAAAGGTAGAAGGTCAGTGCAATAGTCCACCACGGAGACAGTAGCTTGGAGCAGGCTGAGCACGGCAGACGAAGATGTAAGGGGAAAGGAGAGAAATAGCAATCACAAGGCATGAGTGTGTTTATGTCATGTGCTCAGTGGTGTCTGGCTCTTGGCAGCCCCACAAACTGTAGCCTGCTGGCTCCTCTGCCCATGGAATTTTCCAGGTAAGAACTGGAGTGGATGGCCATTTCCTACTTCAGGCGATCTTTCCTACCCAGGGACCAAACCCACGTCTCTTGCATCTCCTGCGTTGGCAGGCAGTGGCACCACCTGGGAAGCCCGTGTTTAAGTTACTTCTTACCTATTGAATGAAGAGAATACTCATCCCTTAGAGCAGTTGTGAGGAGCCAAACCTTTACTTAGCTCAGTATTCAGTATGTGGCAGCAATCATTTCTATTCCCGTTAACATTCCAAACTTCACTATAAGTCTCTCCTTAAATAGTGGTCTCACTGTCTTTCCAAGGCTAAACTTTTCATCCTTGCTGTGAATGTTATTCTGCAGATCCCGTGATGTTCTCACATTTAGTTATCTTCTGCCTTGTTTCATAAATTTCTGCCTGTATTATATCTATTTCTTAAAGTCAGCCTATGAATAAGTTGCATCTTTATTATTGAAAATGTGATGCTTACTCCTTTTCAAGCCACTACCCCATCCATCCATCCATCTTTTTTATCAACCTTCTTAGGCAGTCTAATTAGTATCTTCATTTCTCACCTTCTGTTTATTGAGCATTTTTTATTCTCAAAAAAAAATTTTTTTAAGCTTCTGCTTTCTTTTATTGTACTTGAGGCTGGAAGCAGAAGTAAAAATCAGCTCTTGATTTAGAAACTCAGCCTAACATAATAGACTGAAATGTGTAATCTCATGTACAGTCCTTTCATAAAAGCTATGCAGAGTATACATTCTGGTCACATTCTCATCATTGTACTGAAACTACCTTCTTGACAGTAATCAGTGTTAACCTCTTAATTGCTGAACTCAGGAACCTCATTTCCGCCCTCTTTCTACTTGCCATTTCTTTGGGACTTTCCCTAGAATTTTTCTCCCATTACACCCTCATTCCAGTTCTCTCCCAGTTCTTCTAGTTATCTTACTACTCCTCTTTATTTGTCTTCTATGCCTACTTCTGTTCCTAAAAGAGAAGTATCCCTTAGAGTTTTGTGTCTGTGTGATGTTATTCTATATTCAATCCACATATTTATTTACAAATACAAAAGATGTTTGCTTTGCCAAACATTATAGTAGGTGAGGGGATACAAAGATGAGTAAAACATAATTTTGCCTTTAAAAAGCTACCCTCGAGTCCAGTTGATGAGACATATAAATAGGCAAAAGAAAACATCATGGAAATACAAATCAGACCTATTCCCAAGGGGTGATGAAAAGATCAAGAATATAACACCTAATTCTCTCATATAGCTTATGTTTAGAGGCAGTGACAACTAAATATCCACCTCCATCCTTCACCCTTTGATTTTTTCCTAGGCACTTGAAACCTGGTATGTCTAATATGAAGTGTATATGTACATTCCACTCCACCTACCTGTTTGATCCTTTTTGCTGTCTCTGTTAGGAGCATCAGCAGTCATTCACTCACTTAACCTAGATAAATGAGAATCATTCTTAATTCTGTTCACTTTTTCATTTGTTAAGTGTAGGCCCTACCCCTGCATCAGCCATTGCCTGCAGTGTCTCTTGCCCCGAAATATTGTCATGGTCACCTTTGTAATATCCACACATATAATATCCACACATCTCTTAATGTTATAAATGCTATCTTCTATACTTGGATAGCGATGACTTTCTAAACTGCTATTCTTCACACAGCACACCCCTGTTTAAAATTCACAATGCCTTTCTGTTTCCTCTGGTACAAATTCCAAGGTCTTAAACATACAATACCGTTTACATACTGTTCCCAGCATACCATTCCACTACCACCTTGTATCACTTCTCCCCCAGATACTCTATAACCATATTGAACTACTTCAGTATATCCCCAACTATAATAGAGTGCTTGTTCTTTCCAAAAAATGCCCTGCTCTTCATATTTTCATGCTACTTTCTTTATCCTTAATGCTTTTCCTCACCTTTCTAGTTTCAGACTTTTACTTATCCTTCATGACTCAGATAAATAAATGTCATTTCATCTGTAAGGCTCTCCTAATAACACCAAGCTTCCCATAGGCCTCTGTCATGTCTGCTTACTACTATCCTATAACTATATGTTTTTGTCTATTTCCTGCACTGACTATAAATCTTTTTAAAGTCAGGGATCAAGTTTTAGTCATATTTCTGTTTCCTCTCATCTCCAGAACCTAGCAACATTAGTAGATCCATCTATACTAGGCATTCAATAAGTATTTGTTGAATTAACAAGCAGTTCTGACTCTAAAAAAGAAATATCTTTGGAGTCTCAGAAACACTCTTCCTGCCAATTGCTATTACTCAAAGTCACATATTGGCCTATTCCCAAGTTAAACTTACAACTCATTTAGTGTTCACATCCAAGCTTTAGGTCCCACTGTCTCAGCCACCCCGTAGATCTACTTAGCACACTTTGGAATTCATTTAATCATTTCCTACTTAAACTCCACCAGCTGTGAAGTTTTGGATTTTGAAAATTTCCTCGTTATAAATAGCATCCTTTCATTTTATGGTTTCGTAGTTTTTGAAACATTTTCTAGAAGAGATGGGTAATAAAGTCACTTTGTTTTTGTGTTTAAAGAAAACTAAATGATTTCTGTATTCCATTGATATTTTATAGCAGCTTAATAAAACTGTGGGACCCCATGTGTTTTCCCCAAACCTTCATTATCTTCCATAAGACTTTTTCAAATCATTATTTTAGTTAAAAAACAATACTCAACCTAACAGTTAAGAGAATGGGCTATGGAGCCAGACTATCTAGGTTTAAATTCCAACTCTGCCCCTTGCTACAGGTCTTGCTCTATCACACCCTCTGTCTTTCAGTGTCTGTTTCCTCCTTTATGAAATTAGTATATAAGGTAAATAATGCAGAGTTCACAGAGTTGAGTAAATAAATTAGTACATATAAAATGTTGGGAGTAGTATCTAATGAATAGTAAGTTCAATACACGTTAGCTATTGCTATTATCAGGAACAGTAGTCATTTATAATGAAATCTGTACAAATTAGAATTTGATTATAGTAACTCCATACACTTTGAAACATTATATTTTGAAATATGGTGTATGTGTATTGGGGAAGTTTATTATTCTACTTAGCTGATCATTTTTCCATGGAAAGGGATTTTTCAGGTGAAGGTAAATGCATATACCTGAATAGACAAGACACAGATTCTGGTCAATAATCCATTCTACTCTAAATTTTAGCTGGGCAAATTTGATAGGCAGCTTTAATCCAGACTTTTTAAAGTCATGTCAGTCAATCAATCAGTCACACTTCTGGCATTAACCTACCACCCCCAATGTATATGCTATCCCTTGTCATTTCTTTTCTTCATTCTGTAGAAGGTCTTGAACTTAGGTAGCCCATTGAAGCATGAATTAAAAGAAACTGATATCTTTAAACATTCCAGTAATAATCTAATTATAAAAATTAACTTAGTTTTATCCTCCACTTAGAGAGAAAATATTCTCAGATATTGATATATATTTTGTAAAGATAAAGTTTATTTTTCAACTTTATTCAAGAAGAATAAAAAGACTAATATGGAGCCTGAATTTAATTCTTGTGATTCTAAGATCTGTCATTTTGACAATTTTGCGGTGTTTTGTCCATGTTAGAAGTAAAATTATCCCTTGAAGTTTTCTAAAATGTGTCCTATGGTTCTTTGCACCAGTAACCTTAAATTATATAAGAGATTTTTTTAAAAAGATGATATCAACGACTATTTGTAGATTAGTTTTCTGAATTAATATCAGAAGTAATATTTGGATTTAATCCTGAGAAATTAAAACTTATTTGCCATAAAGTCAACATTTTGTCATCAGCCAGATGCTAAACTCGAAGTTTAGATAAAACTCAAAGTTAGCTCCCAGAATTGCTGCTTATGAATGACACGCTTATGTTGAAATGGAATTTGTGTTTGTGGTGCTCTAATACTTTGAAGCTGCTTTCCAACCTCATGCTATGCTTGTGTCCATTCTCATGTAATTGCACATATACCTCTGTACTAATTTCTATCATGAAATGAGTTCTTATTCTTGGCATGAGATGTTACATTCGAATTTATACATTTTTTCCTTAAACTACTTGTCTTATCAGACAGTGTATTGAAACCAAGGCTTTACATTTTAAATATCCCCTAAATTTAGCTTTATGTCTTTTTCCTTTGAGACTTTTCTATTAATTTTAGAGAATAAATGTTCAAATATGTTATTAGTAAGTATTTCTATTCCTATGCTTAATTTATATATTTGAGTGTCTTAATACTTAAAATATTTCTTTAATATTTTTAAAGTAACTCAAATGTTCATAACAAAAATCCTGTTTCATTTGGAACATCCTAACAGAAAAAAAATTTATTAAAAAACTATGAAAATTTGACCTTTTTGCACTGTTTCTTCAGAAGAAAAAAATGTCTTTTTTTAAAAAAAGTATTAATAGTCATCTCTAAAGAAGTCATCCAGTCACCTCTTAGTTTAAAATATTTTACTTAGAGAAATATATAAAAACACCTGAATTATTTTCCTACAGCTCATCTCACCCATGATAAGAAGAAAATGCCATTGATATAGAAACAATGACAGGGATTGGCATATAAGGAGAATAGACTCTTCTATATATTTTTATTTGACTATTAACTAAACTGTGTATGCCAAGATTTAGGTTAGTTGAAACCCCCTACAAACTGGGCTTATGGAAACAGTAACTGATCCTTCTAACATTGTGTTTTTTAATACACCACAAGAATGCATTTCCCAAAAAGTAGAAGATCCCTATCTTGAGATGTGTTGAAATGCTTTAAAAAAATTCTATACTGGAGGAGAAACATCTTTCTTAAAATTTTAAATCATACAGTTAATATGAACTTACACAATAGAGCCCAGCACACTGACATATTTTCTCCTTTTTTAAAGGAATTAATGGCTCTCCACCAGTACTTTAACATGTAAAATGAGTAAGTTACTTGTGTCCAGTACATCCAAAAAAGAGCCAGGATAAAATAAACATAAGGGGTTGGATATCTTGGAAAAAATCTGTCATGGGTTTGGGTTAATCATCTCCAGAAGAAATTCAACTTGATGCCTGAAATGTTAGACTTCTTGGAGAAAGCAGAAAGGCCTGAGGCAGTGTTGATCTGAAGGAGTGCTCTCCATGGGTCAGAACAGCTCTGCTGGTAGAGTGCAAACCCAGTTCACAACCGAGGCCTCTGCAAAGTTGTAAAAGACTGCAGGGGCCTTCCAGTGCACGCACGCCAGCTTTGGTTACATAGTTTTAATGGCCCGGTTTCTTATTATAAAATAAAACTTAAAAATAAAATCTGTGCCTAATTTTCCAACTTTCTGTCCATCAGTGATAGGATTGCTTCCTTTAACATTTGTGGAATCAAACATCTATTTCTTAAAGTTTTAGTGATCATATGGAAAAGTTATGTAAATATGGAATACCTCAATTTGGTACAGTTTTCATAATGTCCTTTTCTTATTCTTTCAAACATTAAAAAATGAGCTATGCAGGCAATACTTCGACTTAATTCTCTTCCATCACCTTTCATACATTAAACTTCTTTTTTTCCAGCCACAAACTTCTTTTTACATAAAATCCCTGACATTGTTTGCCTTGGAAACTGTGCAAAATGATCATTTTGATTTCTAATAATAGTCCTGAACTCTAGGGAAACTGATCCAGTGCTAAATGACATATCAAGTATATACTCATTTTGCCCCAGTTTCTCCCTACTTTGCCTATTTCCATCATCAGAGATAGATTGTATTCACTTGAAGTAACATCAGGTGAATATAAAAATAGGCTTAGGTTAATCATTATCATACAGAAATAATTATATGATTTTATCCTGTATGATAGTAAATTGTGCTGCTAAACAGTATGGCATGTTTTTGGTCTATTCTAGAAGAAAAGCAGCATCGAGAGATAACATTTATGTTCCCTTTGCCTTTATCCCATTTTATTGCAGTCAAATGCCAAGGAACTTATATTAGCCTTGGACTCAGATATATTCTTAATTAAAATATCTGTGCATATCCTAAAGATTGGTCCTTTTTTGTAAATGTATAAGGCTGTTCATTTATACTCTTATGTATGTTTGTACCCTGTAGATTTTTCTTAAAATTGCTGTGATCATATAGGCATAATCTGACTAATTCCAGTAAAGAAACTTCAACCTTTAAACAACATAGAAGTCAATCATTTCGATGAGTGGAGTCCCAAGTGCTGAAGCATTTCAAATCCTTTTCGTTTGACCACTCAGTGACCTGATAACTATTTCCTGTCCCTAAATAAGGTTGTGACCCAGGTCTTAGAGTGCGAAAGCCAGATAATTTTAGAAACAAGCCAAATGCCATAGGATTTTAAAAAGTAGAAGACGGTTTAACTTAAGTTTTTCCTTTTAAAGTGAAATCATGTATCTTAAATACGAATGAATCAAAATGAAATGTGTTATCTTATTGTTCATCATGTTTAAAGCAATCAAAATTATTGATTTTATTGCCTATTAGGATGGAAAATCACCAGGTGTCTCTAAAAAAAGATTAGCTGTAGTACAGTTCCTCAGTTCTACTCTTTTAGGGTGATTCAGATTATAAAATAAATAAATAATCAAAACTAATAGTGTTTCAGTGACTCACCAGAATAGTTTGAGAATAGGGATGTTAAAATTAATTCTAATTATATATGCCCATGTGCGTGTGAATAATTGTGAGTAATCTTCTGTCTCTATTAGTATTTGTAGCTATAGAAAGGGGAAATCATAAAAAAAATGACAACAACAAAACCCTGTATATTTCAGAAATCATGGCAGAAATGTTTCTAACCACCTATTTGAGCTGCTAAAGTGCCTTTGGCAATTGGATTAGGAGAAGAAAGACCCTTACAAGTGCATCTTACTGATCTGAAAATGTAATTGACTGTAGTTTGTTTTGATAATTTTTTTTCCTTTTTCATAACTTGGACGTGAAATATAATGTTATGAAACGTTAATTATTTTAATGAGGTCAAGAAGTGTTTCCTTAAAATAACAGTTTTAATGTTTAACATATGTTTGATACTTCTTCTCCTTGTACAGTTAATAAACTTATGTATTAAAAATATATTAGAGCTAAACTTAAAATATACTTTTAAAAGAGTAAATATGGAAAGAAATCTCTGAAATTGACACTTAATCTGAGCTGTTTAAACTAAGCTGAGATTTACACTTCTCACAGGGATATGCAGTTTATCAAACTACACATTCTCAGTTTTGATCTCACACATTCTTAAGAATCATTGTAAAATAAGCAACTAAAAGCTATAGAGTTAATTAAACAGTGAGAATAGTATGATCTTAGAAGCTATTTTAGAATGTGATGTGTCCTATTACTCATAGGACCATAATTTTCTATTGATAATATACTAATTATGCAGCTGTGAAAAAATAGACTTTCAGTCTTATGCAGTTGAATATTGAACTATTGCCAGTTTTAATCTTAAAGCCTTATATTTCGTTTATTGAGTATTTCACTTGGAACTATACTGTGAGGTTGTGTAGTGTGTGTATATTTGTGTACAATTTAAACATTAAATATAAGCATTTTCAAACTGAAACATAAAATAAAACCAGGAATCAAGCTCTTGATTTTCTTACATCTTAGAATTTATATGAACAAAAGAGAGCTCTAGAATATACAGTTTTCCAAGTGTGATTTGTGAAATATATACAAAACAGTAAAATTTTATAGTAAAAGTAATAAACTCTCAAGGATTTTTATTTAAATTAAGCCATAACTGAAAGAGTAGGGCAACTAAAGATGTTTTAAACATTTATCATAAAATTGAAAACATAGATCAAAATTAAAAATAAATATTCATGTGTGATTTCAGTATAATTCATAAATTCCAAATTACATTGAGGAAAATGTGAATTAATATTGCATGTCATATATCTCATATAAACCTAGATGCGACCCTATTCATATATATTTTATTTTCCCTATTTGATTTAAATACACGATTCAGCTACTTATTTATAAATATACCTTTTGTTACATTTTAATTACTATTTGTAAATTTCACACCTTTTATATAAAATTGCTATTTGGAATTTAGTTGCTTTTATATAAATTATACATGCAATGATACATAAATGGTATTAAAATTTGATTTCATAAATTTGAGTATAAGATTATTCTTATTATTTTAATTATAATGCACTATATACACTAAAATATGAAGTTTGAATTGTGATTGTTGTCATATAGTCAGAGTTTTAAAATTACATTTGGCAGCAAATAATAAAATGGAATTAAGTGACAAATGCATGCATTTAAATGAAAGTTTGCTGTTAAGATCAGAAAACAAAAATAAAATTATTAAGCATTTACTTGATCAAAAGAAAATTACAGTTGTAAGTTTAAAAATTATAAGGGATTAAGACTAGAAAGTAAGTTCTAAGTACTAGGAAAAAGAACTGAGATTTAACCCACAGATGACCTGGACTTGTTTGTTCAGATGACAATTCTAAAAGTGTGCAGGGAATATTCCTGTTTAATACAATTATTAGCCGCAAGCCTTGACCTCAGTGACTGTCAGGGACCAGATCTGAATTGGCCCATTCTCTGATATGGTGACATTGCTTCTGTTGCCTCGATTGTGACCTCTGATTGCATGGTACCCCTGAGAGTTCTATGTAACAAGCGTAACTCCTGGTTCTTAGCCAGGAAGGTTAGTCTGCCTACATAGATTTGTCAGCCCTCAGTCTGAGCTACATATGCTATCTGTCCTGTCATAGTATAAAACTATGTTAATTCTGTGTATATGCATCTCTCTGAGTACTTTAATAGTAGCATTTCACAACTAGTGACATATGCAAAATTTTTCAAATAAGACATTTGTGTGATCTATTAATTTTTAGAACAAATGCTCATTTGTTTTCAAGCAGGTTTATTGTTTTAGTGCATTTTTAAAGTGATACGTGTCGCTATTTCTTTCATACATCCCTTTGCCTACCTCAGAGAAGTGCATAGCTTCCCACGCCCATCTTTCTCATGTAACCATATCTAGGTTATAGAAAGTTGATGTAGAGAGGTGGTGTGACTGAAGATAAGTACTAGAGAATACCATTGACTATAAATCAAGCTTCAACACTATCACCATGAAAAATTACTTAATTCTTTGAACCCTCCTCACTTTAAAGATAGGGAGCACCCCTCAGAGTTTTTATAAGAATTAAATAAAAATTAATGTAATGTGAAGCGCATGTCAAAACTCCTAGCACATATTGATATCTTTATTATTATGGTGATATGCTTTTTTTATATACCTTACAAAGAAGGAAGATCATGAATATTCTGACACATAATGGATACAGGAGAGTTCCAGAATTCTTGTAATCGCAGCATGCAATGAAGGCTGTTCCAGGCACAGCAGCCCAACTAGAATGATTTGCATAGCTTTCTTCACAGTTCAACTGAAAGCTAGGATCAGAATCACTTGAAATCATTTGTTTGTCAGTCGTGTGTTTAGACGTGGTTTGGGTTATTTGAAGTCAAATTATAAATGGGCAGTAGAGTTGGAAATTTAATTTAAACATTTTCATGCTGAAATTCATGCTTTGTCCACCAGATCAGTGGTTTTCAAACTTTGTTTTAGCAAAAAACCTCTTTCTTCAAGTGAAATATTACCCCAAATGCAATATAGTGTGTAAAATAGCTGAGTACATCTGCTCTGGTTTAGGAAGTGGGTCTGATCTCTTGGCTACTTCCGATAGCAGCCACTGAGATGCATTTGCAAAGCCTCCTAGGCCTCCTCAAAACACAACATAAAAATAGTGTACCTAATAGTAGTTTGGTTAGACTTTACCAAAGAATAATTCCCCTCTTATGTATTCCCACTGAACCCAGGACAGACTTACTTGCTTTTAGTACTTATCACATGGAGAGGTATATGTTTCACAGCTATAACTAAAATGTTTCTTTATTCTGTATGCTGCTGAAGATCAGTATTCTATCAGTTCACTACTAGATCCTCACCAATTAGAATAGTAACTGGCGATAGTCAGCACTCAATAAAAAAATGAGGCAATCTGTGCAAAATATATCAGATTTATATGACAGTAATAATCAAATATCATGTGGCATAATTCTTGTTCTGGGTAGGCTAGTTTAATGATCCAAGATTTATCATTAGGGATAATTGCATTTCATATTGTAGAATATAGTATGCTAATAAAAATAGTAATAATTTGTTCATCTTATTTTGCTGATGCCAAAATATGCCTTTTTTTTTTACATTTTATCTTCTCTGAACTCAGAATGCTTTTGGTAATAGATGGAAGCTTAGAAGATAGACTTCCCTGGTGGTACTGGTGGTAAGTAACCCGCCTGCCACTGCAGGAGATATAAGAGACCCAAGTCCGATCCCTGGGTCAGGAAGATTCCCCAAAGAGAAGGACATGGCAACCCACTCCAGTATTCTTGCCCAGAGAATGCCATATTCAGAGGAACCTGGAAGGCTAGAGTCCATAGAGTCACACAGTCTGACAAAACTGAAGCAACTTGGCACACAGAGCCCGCACGCAGGTGGTAGTTGACCTAGTATGTGAAAACCTCCAATGGTCATTTTCCAGCAAGATCAAGATCAAAGCATCAGAGACACTATGAAATAGCATAATGCTCTAAACTTCAGAGAGCACTTAAATAGAGCTGATATAAGACTGGCATATTCAAAATGGCTGGAACAGCTAGTTAACATGCAGAAACGCATCCTTATTTTAAATAGCTACTCCTTGAGTGTCTTCTCACTACTGCCATTCCAGGCACTGTGGCCGCTTTAGCTGCTCCTCTGGAAATCCCCTTCCAAGTTGCTGATGTTCGGTAACTAAAGAATTCCTAAACAGTCGAGGCCCCCCAGAACTCTGTACCAGTTTAGAGTTCAGTTCAGTCGCTCAGTCGTGTCCGACTCTTTGCGACCCCATGAACGCAGCACGCCAGGCCTCCCTGTCCATCACAAACTCCCGGAGTTTACTCAAACTCATGCCCATCTAGTCGGTGATGCCATCCAGTCATCTCATCCTCTGTCGTCCCCTTCTCCTGCCCCCAATCCCTCCCAGCATCAGGGTCTTTTTCAATGAGTCAACTCTTCGCATCAGGTGGCCAAAGTATTGGAGCTTCAGCTTCAGCATTAGTCTTTCCAATGAACACCCAGGACTGATCTCCTTTAGGATGGACTGGTTGATCTCCTTGCAGTCCAAGGGACTCTCAAGAGTTTTCTCCAACACCACAGTTGAAAAGCATCAATTTTTCAGTGCTCAGCTTTCTTCACAGTCCAACTCTCACATCCATACATGACCACTGGAAAAACCATAGCCTTGACCCAACAGACCTTTGTTGGCAAAGTAATGTCTCTGCTTTTTAATATGCTATCTAGGTTGGTCATAACTTTCCTTCCAAGGAGTAAGCGTCTTTTAATTTCATGGCTGCAGTCACCATCCACAGTGATTTTGGAGCCCTAAAAAATAAAGCCTGACACTATTTCCACTGTCTCCCCATCTATTTCCCATGAAGTGATGGGACCGGATGCCATGATCTTAGTTTTCTGAATGTTAAGCTTTAAGCCAACTTTTTCACTCTCCTCTTTCACTTTCATCAAGAGGATTTTTAGTTCTTCTTCCCTGTCTGCCATAAGGATGGTGTCATCTGCATATCTGAGGTGATTGATATTTCTCCCGGCAATCTTGATTCCAGCTTGTGCTTCTTCCAGCCCAGCGTTTCGCATGATGTACTCTGCATATAAGTTAAATAAGCAGGGTGATAATATACAGCCTTGACATACTCCTTTTCCTATTTGGAACCAGTCTGTTGTTCCATGTCCAGTTCTAACTGTTGCTTCCTGACCTGCATACAGGTTTCTCAAGAGGCAGGTCAGGTGGTCTGATATTCCCATCTGTTTCAGAATTTTCCACAGTTTATTGTGATCCACACAATCGAAGGCTTTGGCTTAGTCAATAAAGCAGAAATAGATGTTTTTCTGGAACTCTCTTGCTTTTTTGATGATCCAGCAGATATTGGCAATTTGATCTCTGGTTCCTCTGCCTTTTCTAAAACCAGCGTGGACATCTGGAAGTTCTCAGTTCACGTATTGCTGAAGCCTGGCTTGGAGAATTTTGAGCATTACTTTACTAGCGTGTGAGATGAGTGCAATTGTGCGGTAGTTTGAGCATTCTTTGGGATTGCCTTTCTTAGAGATTGGAATGAAAACTGACCTTTTCCAGTCCTGTGGCCACTACTGAGTTTTCCAAATTTGCTGGCATATTGAGTGCAGCACTTTCACAGCATCATCTTTCAGGATTTGAAATAGCTCAACTGGAATTCCATCACTAGGTCCCTCTGATTGATGAACACCCATGTCATAAAGCTTAAAAAGGTTCTTCTATTACCACTAGTATATAACAATTTTTTAAATGTGATTTAACTCAGATAGTGAGGCAAAAGAATTGTGATCCCTTCATTTTACAGGTGAAGAAATAAGGCTCAGCAAGGCAACATTACCTTTCCATTTCTGCAAACCTCATTCTGAACTGATGCTTTAAGTCATAGAAACAGAACAAGGTGGAGAATCTCAAATCCCAAGCAAGTACAGGCACAAAATTTGTGGGTTGGAAATATCAAGCTAAAATTAGCAAAATCTAAGTAAAAGATAAACATAACTATTTCAAAGACATTCCCTCAGCCAGGGAAAGCCAGGGTAAGCTTCCTGTTAGTGAAGTAGCTCATGTCCAAACTGGCAAGCGTGGAGCCTACAGATGGGAAAGCAAATGGTTAGATTCCATAGTGAGAAGATACACTGAGTATCAGCAATCTCTCACCAGCCCTGTCATTACTCTATGAATGGCACGATCCCTCCAAGAGGTGCCTTTATAGACTGGTTTTCATCTTCTTTCACTGTTGTCAAAAATGTTGTCTGTATTCTTGCCATAATATGAGCACCAAGAAAAGAATAGAAGGGAAAGTGTAAGTGATGTAGGGAAAAAGAGAAGATGAGTAAAGTCAAAGTATAAAGTAATTGAATAACTAAGAGACATATTGAAAAGCAGAGCAACAGAAGTATATGGGTTATGATATCAAGTTAAGAAGAAACGTAGAAGTGTGTCCTCCCAACACTATCTAGCTCCAGAAAGATACCATGAAATATAGGAAAAGAATACATGTATAGTGACTTTATCAAAAATTAGTTTTTGATAGAAATTTAAAGCAATTTGTGACTCCCAAATTCTACATATGAAGGTAGATAAAATTGAGACCTGGACTTTCTTTCCCTGGTGGGGATGTAAAAAAATTATGATTATATTAGTTAAAAAATATTCTGGTAGAAACTTCAGATTAATTTATATTTCCTGGCTGTACCACTTACTGTGTGTTGTCATATGTAACCTCTCTGGGCTGAAACATTCTTACCTTTAAGATGGCAATAATGCTGTAGAGTTCTGGATAATGTGAGATATGTGCGTGTTATAGTGTTAGTCGCTCAGTTGTGTCCAATTCTTTGCAACCCCATGGACTGTAGCCTGCCAGACTCCTCTGTCCATGGAATTCTCTAGACAATAATACTGAAATGGGTTGCCATTCCCTTCCTCAGGGGATCTTCCCCATCCAGGAATCGAACCTGGGTCTCCTACGTTGCAGGCACATTCTTTACATCTGAGCCACCAAGGAAGGCCCAGTGTGAGATAATGTACTGGAAGTGTGTGACCTCTGCTGAGCATGTAAGTCCTTGGTAGAAAACTACAACTGTTTCTACTGCTAAAATCTTATCCCTACCTCCAAATATCCCTCCAGCTATATCAGAAGTGTACTTTCTCACTACAGTTTATCACCTATTAGTATTGGGCTGTTGAGCTTCTGTTCCCATGGTAATTTTTAAGAGATTTCTATTTCAGGCAGTGTGGTGAACTAAAACTTTTGTTTACAGCTCGCCTAAGATGGGACTTCCCAGGTGGCTTAGTGGTAAATAATCCACCTGCCAATGCAGGAGACATGGGTATGATCCCTGGGTTGGGAAGATCCCCTGGAGTAGGAAATGGCAACCCCTTCCATTATTCTTGCCTGGAAAATTCCATGAACAGAAGAATCTGGTGGGCTATAATCCATGCGGTTGCAAAGAGTTGGACATGACTGAACACACAGGCAACTAAAATACTAATTTTAAAACAATGTTTTAAGTATTTTAAATAAATATTTTAAAGTAGTTTAGGCTTAAGGCAAAATTGAGCAGAAAGTGCAGAAGATTTCCATACACCTCACACATGCACGGCCTCCCCCTTACAACCATCCTCCACCAGAGTGGTATGTTTGTAACAATCAGTGGCCTACATTGACACATCATCACCCAAAGTCCATAGTTTGCTAGGGTTCATTCTTGGTGCTGTGCATTATATAGGCTTGGGAAAATGTTTAGTGGCACATAAACATCATTATGGTATTATGCAGAATAGTTTCACTGCTCTAAAAATCCTCTGTTCTCCACCTCTTCATCCCTCCCTCTGCTTTAAACCCTGGCAAACTCTGATCTTTTTCTTTTGTTTTTTTAACTGTATCAATAATTTTCTCTTTTCCAGAAAGTCACATAGTTGGAATCGTGTAGTAGGTAATCTGATCAGATTGGCTGCTTTCACTTAGTAATATGCATTGAAAGTTCCTTCATACCTTTTTATGGCTTGATAGCTGATCTCTTTTTTTGTTATTTTTCCATTTGTTTTCACCAAATAATGTTCTGTTGTCTGAATGTGCCACAATTTATCCATTTACCTACTGAAGAATATCTTGGTTGCTTTCAAATTTTTGCATTTATAAATAATGCTGCTATAAACTTTTTGTATAGGTTTTTGTGTGGACATGAATTTGCAGCGCATTTGGGTAAATACCAAAGCATATGATTCCTGGATTATTTGCTAAGAGTATATTTCATTTTGTAAGAAACTGAACTCTCTTCCAGAGTGACTGTACCATTTTGCATTCCCACAGACAATGAATGGGAATTTTGTTGTCTTGCATCCTCATCAGCATCTGGCATTGACAGTTCTGGACCTTGGGCATTCTGATAGGTGTGTAGTGGTATTTCACTGTTGTTATAATTTGCATTGCCTTGATGACATAGAATGTGAAGCATCTTTTGATATGCTTATTTGCCATCTGTATATTTTACTTGGTGAAGTATGTGTTAAGGTCTTTGGCTCATTTTTTAATCAGGTTATTTTCTTCCTATTGAGATTTAAGAGTCCTCTGTATATTTTGGATAGCAGTCCTTTATTGGATGTGTTTTACAAATATTTTCTCCCAGTCTATTTTCTGTTGACATTATCTTTAGCAGAACAGAAACTTTTAATTTTATTCAATTCCAACTTATCAATTATTTCTTTCATACATCCTGCCTCTAGTGTTGGATCTAAAAAGTCTTGGCCATATCCTAGGTCACATAGGTTTTCTGTGTTATCTTCTAGGAGTTTTAAGAGTTTTGCACTCTACATTTAGGTTTGTAATCCATTTTAAGTTAATGTTAGTGAATAATATCTGTGTCTAGATTTATTTTTTTGTATGTGGATGTCCACTTGTTCTATCACCATTTGTTGAAAAAACTGTCTTTGCTCCATTGTATTGCCTTTTCTCCTTTGTCAAAGGTCAGTTGACCATATTTTTGTGGGTCTATTTCCAGACTGTTTACTCTGTTTCATTGATCTCTTTGGCTATTCTTTTGCCAATACCACACTGTGTTTGTTTATAGATTTATAGCAACTCTTGGAGTAGTGTCAGTCAGCTTTGTTCTTCTCCTTCAGTATTGTGTTACCTGTTCTACATCTTTTGCCTCTCCATATAAGCTTTAGAGTCCGCTTGCCAACATCCACAAAATGACTTGCTGGGATTTTGTTGAATCTATAGATCAAGTTAGGAAAAACTGAAATCTTGCCAGTGTTGAATCTTCAAATCCATGAATATGGAATTTTTATCCATTTATTTAGTTCTTTATTTAATAAGAGTTCTGTAGTTTTTCCTTATCTAGACCTTTTATATATCTTGTTAAATTTATCCCTAAAACCTTTAATTTTGAGGATATCAACATAAGTGGTATTGGTTTTCAACTTTAAATTCTACTTATTTGTTGCTGGTGAATGGGAAAGTGATTGACTTCTATATATTACCTTAGATCCTGCAAACTTGCTATAAATCACTTTAGCTTCAGAAGGTTTTTTGTTAGTTATTTTAGATTTTCTGTATAGATGATGATTCAGTCTGTATTGATTCATTTTTTCAGATCGAAATAGGCCTATTCAGACTGTCTATTTATTCTTGTGTGAGCTATGGTAATTTGTGTCTTTCAGAAATGGGTCCATTTCTTCCAGGTAATCAAATCTGTGGAAGAGTTGCTTATGGCATATTTTTATTATTCTTTTAATGTCCATGGGATGTGTAGTGATGTCCACTCTTTTATTTCTGACATTGGTAATTTGTATTCTTTGTTTCTTTGTTTTCTTAGATTTCCTAGCTATTATTGATTTTATTGACTTTTTCAAAGGACTAGCTTTTGGTTTCAGTGCTATTCTCCATTAATTCTTTGTTATCAACTTCATTGATTTCTTCTCTAATTCTTACTATTTCTTTTCTTCTGTTTACTTTGAATTTAATTTTCTCATTTTTTCTCATTTCCTAAAGTAGAAACTTAGATTATTGATTTTAGATCTTTCTTCTTTCCTAAAATCTGTAGAAGGACACGGCAGCCCACTCCAGTATTCTTGCCTGGAGAATCCCATGGGCAGAGGAGCCTGGCAGGCTACAGTACATATGGTCACAAAGAGTCGAATACGACTGAAGTGACTTAGCATGCTTTCCTAAGAAATGCATTCATTACTGTGAATTTCCCTATAAGTATTGCTTTTCCTGCACTTTACAAATTTGATAAGTTTTCATTTCATTTTCACTTAGTTCAGAGTTTCATTTAGTTCAAAATATTTTTTAATTTCTCTTGAGATTATTTCTTTGACCTATGTATGATTAGCAGTGCTGTTTAATCTCCATGTATTGGGGGCCTTTCCGGTTATCTTTCCAGTATTGATTTCTAATATATTTCCACTGAGGTCTAAGAAGACACCTTATATTATTTTTGAGGTTATATTATACTCTTAAAATTAAAAGTATTTTATCTTCTTGGTCAAATGAACTTTTTTTCATTTTGAAACAACACTAATGTTTAATGATATTTAAAAGTCAGACACAAATTAGCAACTGAGCACAGTAAATATTTAGCAAATTTAGGGGTCTTTTGTTTGTTTGTTTTTGCCCAAAAGTCTATTTTGTCTTATGTTACTATGACAACACCAGCTTTCTTTTGGTTAGTTTTTGTGTGTGTGATATCCTTTCACTTTCACCCTTATTTCACCTTTGTAATTTAAGTTTGGCTCTTGGATTTTATTTTGTTTTAATTTAGAAACAATTGTTATATGCTAACTGAGTTATTTAACCATTTATGTGTAATGTAATTACTGATATATTTGAATGAGTATTTTATCTTCTGCTTTCTATTAGCCTGAATACCCTGCATTCTTTTTCTTTACTTTATTTGTTTCATTTTGGACTAAGTACTTCTTTTATTTCTATTATCTTATTTTTACTAATGTGGAAATAATATTATCCATATATATTCATTTTAGTTTTTACTCTGGAAATTTTAACATATTAAGTTAACATCCTCTTTTTGTCTTTCTAGGGAATATAAAAATCATAGGACATTTTAACTTAGCTCAGTTCTAAATTATATATTAACATTTCTCTATTTTACTTGTGACATAATTTAATTTTACAAGATGTTATTGTGCTCTTTATACTGTCAATTTATGTTTGATTTTATCAACATACTTCATATTTATGAATTTTTTTTTCTTGCAACATGGATCTTTCCTTTGAAATTTTCTTATAAAAATATAAAACTCAATAGCTCTTTTTTTTGCCCAGAACTATTTCTGTACTTTGTTTCACCAATTTTACCTTTTGTTTTGCTTCTAGGTACTCACTATAAGCATCTTTCCTAAAGTCAAGGGATCTTATACAGCTGAAAGATTTTCAATATATGGAAAAGAAATAGTTACCAGAGTTGGCTTTCAGTGTATTTTACTATCTTGGAAAATACATTGCTAATACATTGCCTATCATTTCTGAATGATTCAAATTTAATATAGCTTAGTGTGGTAAAGCAAGAATTGAAATAAGAAGCAGAAATTTTGGTCATTACCACTTTAAAATCTCAGTCTTATCAGTTATAAAATGGGAATGATATATTTCTTGCCAATCTGTGAAGCTAAATTATGAAATCCTTTGAGTACTATAAATAAAAAAGATTACTACCATTTCTTGTTTCTGGTGGATACAAACCTTTGAAATGACAATTTTGACATTTGAGCCAAGGTCTCCATGATTTCAAGACTTTTTGTTTCTCTCTCTGCTTTAGAAAATGTTTCTTGGCATAAGGTTTGTTTGTGCTAATTCACATAACAGTTGTCTTAAAATCATAGCCTCAGCCAGGCAAACCTGACACATTATTAGTTCTAGAATATTGTAAGTATTCCTTAAAACTCCTGTACAGCTAAAAAGCAGTAACTGTACACTTGTGATTACTAACTGCATTTCCACTAAAAGAGTCAATCAAAAGAATGGGATAAAAGAACACACAAGCTTAAGCAACATTTCATAAAGCAGCAATGGTTCATTATATAGCTATATATGCCCATTATTGGTAATTCCTTTTAGATTGTGAAATTAAAATTTATCTATGTCAGCAGCTCAGAGTGTGAGATTTGATCCTACTTTCAAGTAGAAAGTTAGCCTGACATCATTTTGTGAATGCTGGCGGAAGATACAAGATTCCTAGGTCAGGGGCAAAGGGCTTTATTATTCACAAGAAGCAGCCTGAGCACTAGACTATTTGTGTTGGTTCCCTTTGCCCCTCAATTTCCATGGGACTAAAATGAAGGCGTCCAGATGGATACTGAGTTCAAGGTAGGTTTAGGTCACAACTGAGAAACTCAGTTTAGGTTTAGGTTGCAACTGAGAAAGTTTAGGAAGATCAAATACTTTATAATGATTTGCAAATTAACTTGCCTTTTGTACTGATGAGAAAACATTATTTTATACTGGACACCCAGCAAATCTACCCTTTGTTTCAGAGGAGACACTGTCACTATCTTCTAAGGCTGTTGGGTATACAAATGTTTTTGAAAAAATATTGCTGTGGTTGTTTGGTCACTAAGTCATGTCCGAGTCTGTGATCTCACAGACTGCAGCAAGCCAGGCTTCTCTGCCCTCCACTATCTCCCAAATTCATGCCCTTTGAGTCAGTGATGCTATCTAGCCATATCATCCTCTGCCACCCTGTTCTTTTCTTGCCCTCAATCTTTTCCAGCTCAGAGTTTTTTTCAGTAAGTTGGCTCTTCGCATCAGGTGACCAAAGTGTTCGAACTTCAGCTTCAAATAGTCTGGAACAAAAGGCTAGTCAGTTAGTGCCAGACTTCAGGGATGTTCAGAAGTGAAGAACTGTCTTACAACAGTACCACCTGGTCAGTTTTAAATGTGAAACCAATGATTTACTTCTCCTTTCCTTATACTAGAATTCAGACTAAAGCCATCCTAGAGACATGGTCAGTCTAACCAAATATTATGTCCTGTTACTATGATTTTGACACAAAATTGTTTTCTTAATTGAAAAACAAATTCAAACACTAAGCTAAACTATTCTAGCTATTTAAGTTTAAAAGGAGAAGACAAAAAAGGAGGCATCAATAAGTTCCAGTGCCTTTAGGTCAAAATATGTTGTTTTATAATTCTTTTGTAGCACAGAAACACATGAAGCTAAAAATTAGTTTTTCAGAGAGTGTAGACAAAAACTATGCTTTAAATAGTAACAAATTTATTTCTTCTCAAGTGTGTGAAAAAACTATTCTTCATAAAGCATTTATGATAGGAAAAGTGTAGCATTATAGATTACTGTGTTTTTTGGCCAACTCATACGTAATTTCCTATGGCTAGAATGCCTATTGTTCTTTTTTATCCCCGTAATTTAACATTTGAATAGGTTTAGAATAAATTTACAAATTCCTCAGAGACAAAATATGGAAAATTTTATTTCAAAATTATTCCTTATTTTCCAAAAGCTATCCACAAGAGAAAAAGAAATTCTGTGTTATTTATTACAGCTGGTATATTAAGACCATTTTAAATGTCACTTATTTCCATATTCAGAAATCTGACATTAAGGGAAATTTCATGGGAAAATATGGCTTCTTGATGAAGTGGAAACACTGTGGGCTTTGGAGTCAGCCAAATGTAGGTTCAAATTTATATGACTCTTACATAAGCTCAAAACTTTAGTTTTATTCTCCAGGAAAAGTGAGGGGGGAGATAATTATAGTTTTCTTCCCAGGATGTTGTGAAGACACAATGAGATACAAGAAGTCCCTAGGGGTACTCTGGTTGCTCAACAAACTACATTCTGCCCTCTTTTCTCCTTAGGCAGCTACCGCATGATGTTAAGAATAGATCTTAGATATCGATTTCTTAGTATAGACATTTACTAAAACTCTTTATCGTATTTTTTACTAGCCTAAGGATAGGGAATTAGTCTTTATGATTTTACTCTAACTACATTCAGAGGTAAATTCACAAATGAAAATGCATTTCTTTCATAAGAAAAAGGAAACACATTATTTTTTAAGGAAGAAAACGGAAATTCAGAAAAGTTAAGTGATTTTCTGAGGATGCAACAGCTAGCTAATGACACTCAAGACCCTTCTGCCAAGTCTATTCTTGTGCCCTATCCACTATATTGCTAAGGCAACTGATGAGTTTAGAGTTGTTTGAGACCAAAGTTGAGTGCTTTCCATGTTCATAGGGGTTAAGAATGCCCACTAATATATTATTTTGAGTTATAGAATCAGACGACAAAAGAGTTTCTTAAGTCTCTACAGAAAAATGTCAGTACTTTGGATCATGTGAATTCTGAGTAAATCTCAGATTTATAACACTAGGTAACAATCAAAAATAGTGTGTATTGTCTTTGGAATTTAATAGCTAATTTTATAAGCAATGCTTAATGACAGTAAACCAGGTTCACTAACTTTTTTTCAGTCAATCTAATTTTATGTTACTCCATCTGTGAAGTGTGTAATATCAATCATAGTTATGATTTTATCAATCATATTTCATTTCTAGAATTGCTACCAGGTTTTGAGCTTCCTAATTTTACTTACCTCTTATTGCTTATTGCCTTTTCTGAACTATTTTATGTATATGGATACGTAATATTTTGTGTGTTTTATCAAATTAAGGATGTTTATTTTTATGCTATATCTGATAATCTACATGATGCAATGGACTGATTCTGTGGTTTGTTTTTTCTGATTCTCACTATTTCCAAGGTGTTTAACGACTTTTGTTATAATTAGTTTGTGTTCTTTAGATCAAAATTAATGGGAAATTTTTAGAGGTGTGAGTTTAACCTGTCCAACTCAGAAAGATTTTTGACTGCTTCAGCCAGTTACTAAAGAGCTCTTTCCCCCCTTACCATGGAGAGATAACTCCTATGCAGTCATTCACTACACTTACAAATTTTCTTTTTGTATTTTTTCTAATTTTTTAACATTTTAATTTCATTATATATATATATATATATATATATATATATATGTATATATATAAGGAGCTTCCCATGTGGTGCTAGTGGTAAAGAACCTGCCAATGCAGGAGACATAAGAGACACAAGTTTGATCCCTGGGTTGGGAAGATCCCCTGAAGTGGGGCACAGCAACCCACTCCATTATTCTTGCCTGGAGAATCCCATGGACAGAGGAGCCTAGTCGGCCTCATTCCATGGGGTCACAAGGAGTCAGAAATAGCTGAAGTGACTTAGCATGTTTCCTCACACAGATATATATTTAAAGTATACAATCTGTTGATTTGGTATATATTTATAGAGACAAATGTGTACAAAACCAAGATAACTATTGTATTCTCATATAGTTACTATTTTGTATGTGTGTAGTGAGAGTACCTAAGAAATTTACTCCTTTAGAAAGTTTTCAGTACTCAGTGCAATATTTTTAACTATAGTTTATTATGTTGTGCAGCAGACCTCTAGAATCACTTTCTTATATTTGTGTTTTGCCATCATTTCTCACTTCTGAGGATTTCTCTACCATTTTTTTTAGCAGCTCAGACTTTCATTTTAAAATACTTTTTGAAGCATTGATGTTACCTAACTTCAAGACTTATTATAAAGGTACATTAACAAAGACAGTATGATATTGGCAAAAGAATATACAAATAGATCAGTGAAACAAAACAGACAGGTGAAAAATAGACACATACAAATATAGTGAACTGGTCTTTGATAAAGAAACAAAGGCAATACAATGGAGAAAAAAGTCTGTGCCAACTGTTGTTGCTAGAACAACTAAACTTCCACATGCAAAATTAAAAGAAAAAATATAAAGAGTAGGAGTACTTTCACAAAAATTAACTCAAAATGGATCACAGACATAAATGCAAAACTAAAAACTCCTAGGAGATAACATATTAGAAATCTAGGTGACCTTGAATTTGGTGGAAACCATTTAGATATAACATCAAATGCAAGATCCAGGAAATAAAAATAATGAAAAACTTCTGCTCTATAGAAGACACTATGAAAAGCATGAGAAAGCAAGTCACAGACTGGGAGAAAGCATTTGCCAAAGATATCTGACAGTTATCCAAAATGGACCAAAAAGTTTCAAAACTCAACAATAAGAAACCAACCAACCTGATTTTAAAAAAGAATAAGAAAAAATTAAAACAACACCGGGACAAGACCACACACCTACTAGAATGGCCTAGATCCAGAGCACTGAAAGCATCCAGGAAGACACACAAACTCATGAAGCTCCACAGATCACTAAGTATATAAATAGTTTAAAGTTAAAGTTAATTTATACGGAAGGCCTGTAATCTCTACCTTGACTTCTATGCCAGGAGTACATCAGCAAGCTTTCCATGAATAGAGGCCATGATTCATTTACAAATGCAGTTCTGCTACGTAAAATAAGTTCTGTCTTTCTAGGATAATATAATAAAGAAAAAAATCTTTCACTAATGAGTATCCATTTAGAAAATTCTTAAATCTTCGCCAGGCAATGGGATACCTGCTTAGGTTATTACTAGTGGAAAACAATAAGGCTGGGTCCAGGTTTATTAGTCTTTTATATGTTGTCAATGAAATTGTAAAAGAAAGTTATTTTTACTTATAAATTTGTTCTATAATGCAAGCAATACTTTTTAACACATATTCAGTATTTCATATGATGTTATCTCTACCTCTAACAGAAGTATATCTATATTCTTAAGTTTGGGAAATATTGAAATCATCAGATGCAGAAAATGATTAATCAATGAGAAACATATTGGAATGTATTGTTATTGTTGTTCAACCACTAAGCCATGTCTGACAGTTTGCAACCCCATGAATTGCAGCACACCAGACTTCTCTGTTCATCACTATCTCCCTGAGTTTGCTCAAACTCATGTCCATTGAGTCAGTGATGCCATACAACCATTTCATCCTCTGTTGCCCCCTTTTCCTTCTGCCCTCAATTTTTCCCACCACAAGGATCTTTTCCAATGACTCGGCTCTTCATATCAACTGGCCATACTATTGGAGCTTCAGCTTTAGCATCAGTCCTTCCAATGAATATTCAGCACTGATTTCCTTTAGGATTGACTGGTTTGATCTCCTTGCAGTCCAAGGGACTCTCAAGAGTCTTCTCCAACACCACAGTTTGAAGGCATCCATTCTTTGGTGCTCAGCCTTCTTTATGGTCCAGCTCTTAATCCGTACGTGACTACTGGAGAAACCATAGCTCTAACTACATGGACCACTGTTGGCAAAGTGATTTCTCTGCTTTTTAATACACTCTCTAGGTTTGTCATGGCTTTCTTCCAAGGAACAAGTGTGTCTTAATTTCATGGTTACAGTCACCATCTGCAGTGATTTGGGAGCCCAAGAAAATAAAGTCTGTCACTGTTTCCATTGTTTTCCGATCTATTTGCCAGGAATTGATGGGACCGGATGTCATGATCTTCATTTTTTAAATGTTGAGTTTTAAGTCAGGTTTTTCACTCTCCTCTTTCACCTTCATCAAAAGGCTCTTTCAGTCTTCTTCACTTTCTGCTGTTAAAGTGGTATCCTCTGCATATCTGAGGTTGTTGATATTTCTCCTGGCAGTCTTGATTCCAGCTTATGATTCATCCAGCCCTGCATTTCTCATGATGTGCTCTCTATATATGTTAAATATGCAGAGTGACAATATACAGCCTTGACGTACTCCTTTTCCAATTTTGAACCAGTTCATTATTCCTTGTCTGTTTCTAACTGTTGCTTCTTGTCCTGCATACAGGTTTCTCAGGAGGCAGGTAAGGTGGTCTGGTATTCCCATCTCTTTAAGAATTTTCCACAGGTTGTTGTAAGAGGCTTTAGCATAGTCAATAAAGCAGAGGTAGATGTTCTTTGGAATTCCCTTGCTTTTTTAATGATCCAGCGGATGTTGGCAATTTGATCTCTGGTTTCTCTGTCTTTTCTAAATCCAGCTTGTATATCTGGAAGTTTTTGGCTCATCTACCATGGAATCCTGTCTTGAGGGATTTGGGGCATAATCTTGTTGGCATATGAAATGAGTGCAATTGTACAGTAATTTGAACACTCCTTGGCATTGCCTTTCTTTGAGATTGAAATGAAAACTGACATTTTCTAGTCCTGTGGCAACTGCTGAGTTTTCCCAATTTGCTGGCATATTGAGTGCAGCACTTTCACAGCATCATCTTTTAAGATTTGAAATAACTCAACTGGAATTCTGTCACCTCCACTAGCTTTGTTTGTAGTAATGCTTTCTAAGGCCTACTTGACTTCACACTCCAGTATGTCTGGCTCTAGATGAATGACCACATCATTGTGGTTAATGGGGTCATTAAGAGCTTTTTTGTTCAGTTACTACGTGTATTCTTGCCACCTTTTCTTAATCTCTTCTGCTTCTGTTAGGTCTTTGCTGTTTTTGTCCTTTATTGTGCCTATTTTTGTATGAAATGTTCTGTTTGTATCTCCAATTTTCTTAAAGAGATCTCAAGTCTTTCCCATTCTATTGTTTTCCTCTGTTTCTTTGCATTGGTCACTTAAGAAGCTTTCTTATCTCTCCTTGCTGTTCTCTGGAAGTCTACATTCATATCTTTGCCTTTCTCTTTTGCCTTTCTCTTCTTTTTTTTTTCTCAGCTATTTGTAAGGCCTCCTCAGTCAACCACTTCGCCTTTTTGCATTTCTTTTTCTTGGGGATGGTTTTGGTCATCACCTCCTACACAATGTTACAAACTTATGTCCATAGTTCTTCAGGCACTCTGTCTACCAGATCTAGTCCCTTGAATCTATTCATCACCTCCAATGTATAATCATAAAGGGTTTGATTTAGATCATACTTGAATGCCCTAGTGGTTTTCCTTACTTTCTTCAATTTGAGCCTAAATTTTGCAATAAGGAGCTAGTGATCTGAGCCACAATCTGCTCCAGGTCTTGCTTTTGCTCACTGCATACAGCTTCTCCATCTTTGCCTGCGAAGAATATAATCAATCTGATTTCAGTGTTGACCATCTGGTGATGTCCATGTGTAGAATCATCTCTTGTATTGTTGGTAGAGGGGCTTTACTATGAGCAGTGTGCTTTCTTGGCAAAACTCTGTTGGCCTATGCCCTGCTTCATTTTGTTCTCCAAGGCCAAGCTTGCCTGTTATTCTGGTTATCTCTTGACTTCCTGCTTTTGTATTCCAGTCCCTTATGATGGAAAGCACATATGCATTAGAGTACTTCTGTTTTATAGCTAGTCAAAAACAATGATTACAAAGAAAATTAACCATCTAGTTGGCCCTCAATTAATCAATATACATGAATTAGAGATGTCTTTTTACCAAAGAGTAGGAACTTTTAGATATAACAGGGAACTGAAGTCTAAACTATATAAAAAAAAAAAGTAGGCACGAATATTTATGTAGCCATTATAACCATGTTATTTTGAAAGCCAACCTACTTACATCATCAGTTTCATCATTATTCTATTGGGTGGGCCCTGGTTTGGATGACCTACTATATTAACACTCCCTGAGGGAGTCTAGGTTGGATAGAGGAATATTTTCCAAGGATAATTAAATTGAGAGAGTGAAACAGGAGAGAATCATGTCAATGGAACCTCCTTCATGGTTATTACTGAGCAATTGCTGAAGTTATTTGAAATAACTTCAAATCAATTAGGACTGTGTACCCTGCTTATCTTTTGGAAATTAATTCTTCTGCATTAAAGACACACTAAGAGCCTCATTTATTATGACATAAAATGCATTTTAAAAACACTTGTTGCAGACTTAGATTTCTGGAAAGAGGGACTTCCTAGACTGTCCCAGAAAATTGTTCAGTCTAGTTCTGTGGTTAATCCTGGAATCTTCCCCACTGACAGCCATCCCCTGGAACCTCGATCTTAGCGTGGATTTAGAAACTTGTACGGATAGTCCCACCTGCAGGGTAGGTAAGTCTTAGCTTGTGACAGTTGAGAGAACATCAAAACTATGCATAACAGAGCTGATTTCACTTAAAGAAAAATGGCTTCAGTTATTAAATACATACTAAATGTGTGACCTTATATATATTTTCTTATTTTATATTGTTATTATATCCATTTTAAGAGGAGAACACTGAGGCAGAGACAGCATAAATAATTTGCCCAACATGACACATAGTAAGTGAAAGGTCAGCTGACTAAGTGCAAATTAGTTGTTAGGTAGATGGAAAGATGGGTAATGTGTAGCTTTGCTTTACGAACTGGATTACTTTGTAATTATTTTCTTATATATGGTAGATCCAGGGCCTCTTCTAGTGGAAAAATCAATGGTGTGCTTGATTCATGAGAAACAGTAGAAAGGAATCTTAGACAATGGCTGTGGGGTCGTTCTAAAAACAGTATCCTGTTGATACTTTTATTAGCATCACTTAGATATGGGTACATCTGCCAGTGCCGTGGCCGAGAAGGATCAGTGCTACTGATTTACCCTTTCTCCTCAGGCTCCAATAGAGCTTGGCACAGCGCTGTTAACAGATTCTGGCATTTAAAACTTTGATATTTTGTTCGTCATGGGTTTTCGTGCTAATTTTGCTTTTAAAATATTATTTATCTTGATGACTGATTTTTTGGCACTCCCTTAAATTTTGTGCCTAAGGCAAGTGTCTCATTTGCCTCACTTGCCTTATCCTAGCCTCAGCCCTGGTTAACAGCGGACATGGAGACACATTATATGTTAACAAACCTGCTATTTTCTTGAGTTCTGTGGCTCTCACAAAGGAAACCAAAGAACCACTCTTCATGTAGTATTTGGTACTCTACTATAAAGACATTAATGAGGAGGTACCGCTCAACTGAACAACACAGATGGGAAAACATATCCTATAAATTGAGTACAGAATGCGTAATTGTTTAATAAGCACAACTCTATCCACTTTGTAGAAGAGTGATTCTGTTATTCTAGAAGGATTTACTTAAAGCTAGCAGTAACATAGTATTAAAATTATATCTTAAAAAAATCCATGTATTTTAAACTGTATAATTTAGTAACTCTTCTTTTTCTTTGCTTTTATAAATTCAACACCCCCAAACAGATGAATTTTGAAAATTAATTCAAATGTCAGAAACTAGCAAGTATTTTTTTATCCTAGTACGTTTTTGCCTTCTCTGCCATAAAATATAGTGAAATATGTAAAGGAGTGGTTAGTGCTGCAATTAGCCTTTGACCCTTACATATAGTTTGGCTCTGTTCCCAAGATTTCTGTTTTTAAGCTCTCAGACTAACAGTCCTCCTCTTTGTTCATACAATCATTTTTCCTTAGTGATCAATTACATATATATTTAAATATATTTTAAAAGAATAGAAATGTTGCTTGTCATACACAAATGGCTCTTAGAGAATTATTGGTTTCATGCCAGTGCTGTCAACTTTCCAACAACAGACTGGATTGGTTAAGGAAGAAGCCATAAACAGCCTATCAACAAGTATTTATACAGATGTTAATGAATTTAAAATTGTTTATGCCAAACTCCAATTTTATTCACCCTTTATTTGTGAGGTATGATGCAATAACTGCTCTTAACAAACACATGCAGACCACTTATTTTATAATGTAAATCATATTTTTTACTATTCCTAGCATAAGATACATAGAATCAGCCATTTATCAAAGTTACCAAAAATATTTCTGTCATATGAAACATTTTGCTCAGCATGCCACCATGTCCTCCAAAAGCTTTTGGTAAAGAAATGAACTCATCTCCACCCATGAAACCAATAGTATTTTATTATTATATTACTGAGAAAGGCTATCAAAAGAAAAGAAAATAGTCATGGGAAAGTTGCCATAGGTATTAAAAATATAAATCATTAGCTTCTTTTTGTGTGTCCCAAATGATAATTGAATCCTAATCTCCCTCTGTATAGGATACTATGCTATATTGAAAATTTAGGAAACTGATTAATTTGAGGCATATGAGTAATAAACACTTATTTTGCTTTTCATGAAGAAAAAATATTTTCATTAATTTAAAAAAAAAGAATTTCTTTTGGAGAATTTTTTAAAGCTGAACTGCTTTTCTCTAGGATTGTGTACATTGTCAACATTTTATAAAGTAGCCATTTACAAATATATATATATATATATATATATACATACACACACATTGTTTTTACTTTGCTACCTTGATTGTCAGTTTTATCCCAATCTAATTGCAACTTTCAGAGCTAAAGTTTCTATTATAATAATAAAGTTAATCACATTTAGACATGCGTTATGCTCCACAATACACAGATTTGTCTGCATGCTAAAAATCTAAATTCCATTTCTCAGAGAACATTAATCAACTATGACAATCATTCCTTAATCTTACCAATATTTATTGAACATCATCCTACTATGTATCACTTATAAAATGTATATTCTAGTAGATAAAACTGACACATGAATAGAAGAGTAAAGTGTGATGTAATAAATGCTATTGTGAGGTCTCTATATTATCCATGGAGGACATCTCTAACCTAGTTTGAATAAGGAATGAAGTGTTGAAAGGTCAGGAGCTTACTCTGAAGAATGTAAATTCCAAAGTAAGACCTGAAGTAAGAACACCATTGGTGAAGTATATAATCCCAAACACAATGTCTATAGGCAAACGAGATCATTTTGATTAATTATAATACATCTGGGTGGTTGAGGGAGGAACTTATTAGATGTGTCTGAAGGGATAAGGAATGCCATGCAAAATGTTTTGAACATTACCCAGACACAGTAGAGAACCAAGAATTCAACCTATGAAAGTGCAAATTAAATAGGTACTTTAGAAAGATCATTTGCAGTATGGAGATATATAAGTGGGAACAAGGTCAAAAGCAAAAAGACCAGTGAGAATGCTGTTACAGTAACTGAGAAGAGATGATAGTGGGCCGAATTACAATAGTGACAATGCAAACACCAGAGATTTGACAGAAAGAAGAGAATTTAGGAGGTAAAATCTGCAGTTAAAATGTGAGGAAGAATACTGGTTCAGTACAACACTCAGGTTTCTGAGTTTTACACTGACAATGATGGTAGAATTATAGGAACTTGGAAAAGGTGGGATAAAACTTGAGTGTAGCTTTTTACGTAATCTGTTTAAATTGTCTGTAGTAGAGAGGCTTTGGATAAATACATTTCAGAAAGTGAGAGAAAACTTGAAGGAATATCCTCTGACAGGAAACTTATAATCAAAGAATAAGATGGGGCTAGGACACTCACCAGAGAAGAATGCTGAGACTAGAAGAGATACCACAGGAAGAGGAACCCTTGAAGGAAACTGAGGTTTAGACAGTAGCGCAGAGAAAAACAGGACAAGTGTGACTAAGCAAGAGTTGGAGGAAATAAGCCTTTTGAGAAGGAAGAAGTGGACAATGTATAATATTAGAGGAGTCAGTAAGAACTTTAAAAAGTGCGGAAGATTAGCAGTGTTGTATTAATGATCTCGGTGTGAACAGTTTCAGTGAAACGGTACAGGTAGGAAGCCATACTGCAGTGAGCTGAGGCACACGCGTCAGTCAGGCAACAGAGACTCACTCCTGTTCAAAATGGAGCAGTGGAGAGAGGGAAGGAGCCAGGTAGTGAGAAAACTGGCAGGGAGACTAGACCTAGTTCTAGATTAGATGTCTTTACATAAGGAGTGAGCAGCCAAGGGCAACTCCAGAATATCTGGTCTGAATGACCTGGGGAGTCAGGATAAAAAGCAGACTTACTAGGATGATGATAAAAACATGCTGTGATTCTGAAGTTCAGTTGGATCTGAGAACAGGAATAAAATAGAGGTTGGTGATATCCAGTCCTCTAAGCTGCCACCCCCTTGAAGCAATAAACAATGTGTATTTAGTTATCTCGGCTTCCCTTGTAGCTCAGTTGATAAAGAATCTGCCTCCAATTCAGGAGACCTGGGTTTGATCCCTGGGTCAGGAATATCCTCTGGAGAAGGGAATGGCAACCCACTCCAATTTTCTTTCCTGGAAATATCATGGACAGAGGAGCTTGGCAGGCTACAGTCCATGGGGTGGCAAGAGTTGGACATGACTTAGCAACTAAACCACCACCATACCATCTAGTTATCCAGTTGACTGTCATCAAAGGCCAGCACAGCATTAGGCATGGAATGAGGTGGTGAGGGTAGGGTACTCCTAAATTCTATAGAATGACAAGCATCAACATCTGAGGGAATATATGTAAAGGAGCCAGAAAGGAAGCCCTTGAAGTCTGATGTTCCAAAGTCTCACAGAGAAGAGAGTTTTAAGACAAAGAAAATGTTCTGTGTAGTTGAATTCAGTAGAGAGACCAATGAAGATAAGGAATAAATGTGCTTGGTAGATAAGATGGTTTAAGGTCCTCATTGTAGGGATAATCTCAATTTGACAAAATTGGATTTCAGTAAATTAAGGAGGGAATGAAAAGGGAAGACAAAGTAGACTGAGAGAGTTAGAGTTCTCTTAATGGAATTTTGTTAACCAATGTATTTTAGTGTGAAAGACAAAATATTAGAAGAGTGTAGAATTTGTCCCTGAAATCTTAGTTATCATTTTATATTTATCAAATTGGAAGATAAACCTATAAATTACGAGAGGAAAAAGGTTTATAGTTTAGAAAATATTTAACAAGTAGATAAATTTGTATGCCTAGAGAAAAATTTTCCCCTTTTGAAAATAGAGTAGAAATTAAAATCAAACAATGGGCAGGAGAAAATATTTGCACCAGTGGTAACAGATAAAGGATTTTGAATGGTCAGTTGAAAGCAAAAATGGAAATACTAGAATCCAGCAGATAGTTGGGAAGAACAAGAACGATACTTTATACTTTATATTATTGATAAGAAATCGTATGGAACCACTTTAAATTTTGCTAACAGTAGAAATATATAGATTAAGACTGTATTAGACAATATTTTTATCAAAGTATCAACAGCTTTAAAATATGTAATATCCCAATGCTGGCTAGAGACTTAATGAAATGATTAACCTCCTATCAGTTCAGTTCAGTTCAGTCGCTCAGTTGTGTCCGACTCTTTGAGACCCCGTGAACCACAGCATGCCAGGCCTCCCTGTCCATCACCAAATACCAGAGTCCACCCAAACCCATTTCTATTGAGTAGGTGATGCCATCCAGCCATCTCATCCTCTGTCGTCCCCTTCTCCTCCTGCCCTCAATCTTTCCCAGCATCAGGGTCTTCTCAAATGAGTCAGCTCTTTGCATCAAGTGGCCAAAGAATTGGAGTTTCAGCTGTAACATCAGTCCTTCCAATGAACACCCAGGACTGATATCCTTTAGGATGGACTGGTTGGATCTCCTTGCAGTCCAAGGGACTCTCAAGAGTCTTCTCCAACCACAGTTCAAAAGTATCAATTCTTTGGTGCTCATATAGTTTGTGGTAAATTGGTAAATGTTTTGTAAACTACTTGACGATATAGATTATACCATGTTCCTCAAAATATTCATAAATTCAGACATGTTATCTTTAATTCCACCTTAAAAATGGATTAAATAGAATAATTAAAAACCTTCATGTAACAAGTTGGTACATCATAGGGTATAACCCCTAAAAGCACTTTCAGGTTTAGATTTCCATTACATAGAATTCATTTGTTATAGTACTAATGGAAAAAATTCTATAAAACAAATCTATGAAAAAAAGAAATACAAAGAAATGCATTAAAAGTGTTATTCAGTGGCTAGCTTTGAATAGTGGGCTTTTTGTAGATTTTCTTTTCTTTGACTTTTTACTTTTCAGTATTTTTAAGGTTAACTATTGTGAAAATGTGTTATTTTTATAGTAAAAGAGTTTAACAATTTATAAATAAATAGTTTAACAATTTTAAATAAAATTAGTAGAATGTGTGTCCTGAAGTAAAAACAGCATATATAGACTGTAGTAACTAGGGGAGAGCATGGATCAAAAAGAGAACTTTTGTCTCAGGATGATGGTACAAGAAATTAACAAGGACCTAGAAAAATAGGAAAGAACAGTAGGTAGGTAGTAGATTGCATTTTGCAGGCGGAAAGGTGTTTCTTCTAAAATCAAAAGGATTTATTGTGAAGTCTAGCCAGAAAAATGCCATAAAAACATCTACTCTGCTTTACTGACTATGCCAACATAGTCATAGTTTGTCAACAAACTGTGGAAAATTCTTAAAGAGATGGGAATACCAGACCACCTGACCTGCCTCCTGAGAAACCTGTATGCAGGACAAGAGGCAACATTTAGAACCGGATATGGAACAGCAGACTGGTTCCAAATCAAGAAAGGAATAGATCAAGGCTGTATATTGTCACCCTGCTTGTTTAAGTTATATACAGAGTACATCATGAGAAATGCCAGGCTGCATGAAGCACAAGCTGGAATCAAGATTGCCGGGAGAAATATCAATAACCTCAGATATGCAGATGACACCACCCTTATGGAAGAAAGTGAAGAACTAAAGAGCCTCTTGGTGAAAGTGAAAGAGGAGAGTGAAGAAGTTGGCTTAAAACTCAACATTCAGAAAACTAAGATCATGGCATCTGGTCCCATCACTTCATGGCAAACAGATAGGGAAGCAGTGGAAACAGAGACACTTTATTTTTGGGGGGCTCGAAAATCACTGCAAATGGTGGCTGTAGCCATGAAATTAAAAGACACTTGCTCCTTGGAAGAAAAGCTATGACCAACCTAGGTAGCGTATTAAAAAGCAGAGACATTACTTTGCCAACAAAGGTTCATCCAGTCAAAGCTATGGTTTTTCCAGTAGTCATGTATGGGTGTGAGAGTTGGACTATAAAGGAAGCTGAGCACCGAAGAATTGATGCTTTTGAACTGTGGTGTTGGAGAAGATTCTTGAGAGTCCCTTGGACTGCAAGGAGATCCAACCAGTCCATCCTAAAGGAAATCAGTCCTAAATACTCATTGGAAGGGACTGATTGCTAAAGCTGAAACTCCAGTACTCCAACTCAAACTGACTCATTTGAAAAGACCCTGATGCTGGGAAAGATTGAAGGCAGGAGGAGAAGGGGACGACAGAGGATAAGATGGTTGGATGGTATCACTGACTTGATGGACATGAGTTTGAGCAAGCTCTGGGAGTTGGTGATGGACAGGAAAGCCTGGCGTGCTGCAGTCCATGGGGTCGTAAAGAGTCAGACACGACTGAGCAACTGAACTGAACTAGAAAATGATAAAGGTCTGTAAGTAAACCTGGTCACCCTTATTCTTCCTAAACAAAATGCTAAAATCAAGTTTCACGAAGTAAATCCTACTTTCTCCTCAGTGACAGGGGTAATCCTGAAATGGTATAGCAAAAGTCATTTGCCAGAATCATTTCCTGCAGCATTTGAATGGCAGTATGCTTGGATATATCCAGCCAATGTCACCACTATGCTAGTTCTCTTTTTACACTGAATTCATGCCACTCTACCAATCCATGCCTTCAGGTTAAAAGAATATGAGTTGGACTCTTACAGTGAAATCTGTAATCTTTACTCGGGAATGATTGTTGAGAAACTGGACTGAGTCTGATGTAAAACCACTTAGGGTTTATGGAGTCTTATTGCAGAATTGAGGAAAACTTTTCAGAATGAGCACTTTAAAAAGGGGCTATTGCAAGTATATGTCCCTATTTTCAAAAGCAGAAAGACGCAAAGATTATTTTTAGCTAAAAGTACACTTGCTACATATCAAGAGTAGGTAAAGTTCCAATTGTGGGTTCAGTTGATTATCAGGGTCACTGATTCCTCTCTGTCATTCCTTTCTGTCATTGCACTCATGGGTTCACCATTTGTTCTGATCAACCAAGAAAGGCAGATAAAACACTGGGACTCTGCTGGAAAAGAAAAGTGCTTAGTGCAGTAACTGGGGTGGCAAGCCCAAATCTTCCCTTTGTTTGAGTCTCTTTTTTAGTTTCTGTATAAAGAAGGCCATTTATTAAAATGGTTTCTGCTCATGAATTCAGTGGCCAGCCTTTGAATGCAGAGTAATTGTTCCTTCAGTACAGCAACTATGGAGAAAGTGAAAATGAAAGTCACTCAGTCGTGTCAGACTCTGTGACCCCATGGAGTGTTTGGTCCATGGAATTCTCCAGGCCAGAATACTGAAGTGAGTAGCCTTTCCCTTCTCCAGGGGATCATCCCAAGCCAGGGATCGAACCCAGGTCTCCCGTGTTGCAGGCGGATTCTTTACCAGCTGAGCCACAAGGGAAGCCCAAGAATACTGGAGTGAGTAGCCTATCCCTTCTCCAGGGGATCTTCCTGACCCAGGAATGAAACCGGGGTCTCCTGCATTGCAGGCGGATTCTTTACCAACTGAGCTGTCGGGGAATCCCTGCAACTATGGAGGGAGTGGCTTAAATTCAGGAAGCCCAGGTGGTGCTAAAGAATCTACCAACAGATACAAGGTTTCATCCCTGGGTCGGGAAGATCCCCTGGAGGAGGAAATGGCAACCCACTCCAGTATGCATGCCTGGATTAGGCCATGGACAGAGGAACCTGGCTACGGTCCATAAGGTCACAAAGAGTAGGACACGACCGAAGGAACTTAGCATGCATGCAGGAAACAAGGGATATGACCATTTTAGAAAGGCAAGATGTCATGAGAAGTTAACAGGAAGTTAAGTAATGTAATTTAGAGAAATAAACATCTTGCCTTGTAGCTTTTCTTTTTTTTTTTTTTTTTTTTTTTTTTGGGAAAATAAACTTATAATTGTTTATTGATCTAATGAATAGACCACTTTTTAAAATGGAAATATAGTTGAGGTACAATATTATATAAGTTACAGGGTTACAATATAGTGATTTGCAATTTTTTTTTTTTTTAAATTTTTATTAGTTGGAGGCTAATTACTTTACATCATTACAGTAGTTTTTGTTATACATTGATATGAATTAGCCATGGATTTACATGTATTCCCCATCCCAGTCCCCCCTCCCACCTCCCTCTCCACCTCATCCCTCTGGGTCTTCCCAGTGCACCAGGCCCGAGCACTTGTCTCATGTACCCAACCTGAGCTGGTTATCCGTTTCACCCTAGATAATACACATGTTTCAATGCTGTTCTCCTGAAACATCCCACCCTTGCCTTCTCCCAGAGTCCACAAGTCTGTTCCATACATCTGAGTCTCTTTTTCTGTTTTGCATATAGGGTTATCGTTACCATCTTTCTAAAGTCCATATATATGTGTTAGTATACTGTAATGGTCTTTATCTTTCTGGCTTACTTTGCTCTGTATAATGGGCTCCAGTTTCATCCATCTCATTAGAAGCGATTCAAATGAATTCTTTTTAATGGCTGAGTAATATTCCATGGTGTATATGTACCACAGCTTCCTCATCCATTCGTCTGCTGATGGGCATCTGGGTTGCTTCCATGTCCTGGCTATTATAAACAGTGCTGCGATGAACATTGGGGTGCATGTGGCTCTTTCAGATCTGGTTTCCTTGGTGTGTATGCCCAGAAGTGGGATTGCTGGGTCATATGGCAGTTCTATTTCCAGCTTTTTAAGAAATCTCCACACTGTTTTCCATAGTGGCTGTACTAATTTGCATTCCCACCAACAGTGTAAGAGGGTTCCCTTTTCTCCACACCCTCTCCAGCATTTATTGCTTGTAGACTTTTGGATAGCAGCCATCCTGACTGGCGTATAATGGTACCTCATTGTGGTTTTGATTTGCATTTCTCTGATAATGAGTGATGTTGAGCATCTTTTCATGTGTTTGTTAGCCATCTGTATGTCTTGAGAACCGAACCTTGTATCTCTTTGGACTGAAAACTAGTCATTTCATTAGTACCACAGCAAATCTTAAGAAAAAAAAAAAAAAGACATGATAAATGTATCGCCTTAACATAGTCAAAACAATAGATGCTGAGTGTGTATACATGTGTGAATGTGTCACTGCCCATGCACCTAGCATTCAAAATAAGCTTCACAGCACGCCTCATTTGTCCTCCAAACAACATGCAGATAAAAGATGACTTTCTATGTTTGAATATCTATAGTGAAAGAATCGTTCATCTGTTAAGACGTGCCTGACTCTTTGCAACCCCATGGACTGCTGCACGCCAGGCTTCCCTGTCCGTGGCTGTCTCTCAGAGTTTAGTCAGACTCATGTTCATCGAGTCAGTGATGCCATCCAACCATCTCATCCTCTGTCATCCCCTTGCCCTTCTGCCCTCAATCTTTCCCAGAATCAGGAGTCTTTTCCAATGAGTTGGCTCTTCGTATCAGGTGGCCAAAGTATTAGAGCTTCACCACCAGTCCTTCCAATGGAATATTCCGGGTTGATTTCCTTTAGGATTTATTAGTTTGATCTCCTTGCTGTCAAAGGACTCTCAAGCATCTTCTCCAGCACCACAATTTGAAAGCATCAATTTTTGGTGCTCAGCCTTCTTTATGGTCCAGTGTTCACATCCATACATGACTACTGGAAAAACCATAGTTTTAAATACAGACCTTTGTCAGCAAAGTGATGTCTCTGCTTTTTAATATGCTGTCTAGGTTTGTCATAGGTTTCCTTTCAAGGAGTCAGCGTCTTTTAATTTTATGGCAGCAGTCACCATCTGCAATGCTTTTGGAGCCCAAGAAAATAAAATCTGTCACTGTTTCCACTTTTCCCCCATCTATTTGCCATGAAGTGATGGGACTGGATGCCATGATCTTAGTTTTCTGAATGTTGAGTTTTAAGCTAGGTGAAGCCAATTGAAAAAATAGTTCAAATTAATAAACTGACATTTTAAATACCAGATTTTAAATTGTAGATTTCTTGTGAGTTTAATTACCATGAGTTAGTTTCAGTAGATACCCCTTCTCTGGGGTACTGTCAGTGAACCCTACAAAGCTAAAATGTCCCTAAACATTGTGATGGCACCAAAAAAGAAGTCATCTAAAAAATCAAGTCTATGGAGAAGTGCTCTAGAACAACAGCTCTTCATTGTAACTCAAGTGTGTGGCATTGATGTGGCAGCAATGTCTGCAGATCCTTTTTTTTTTTTAATAATATGAACACATATACTATATTTAAGTGTAGCTATAAAGGTTGGATTTTTCTTTTTATTTTTTAACTATTTTATTTTCCTTTATATTTGTTACCTTGTATTCTCACCTGGTGTAATATCTCCTTTTGCATAGTTTCCATACTCATCTTCATTGTTACCCTTTCCCCTCTCCATTTTTGAAATCATTGCAATGGCATTAGCACAGGTTTCCTAAACCTAATATAAATGATTTTCCTAACTTACATATTGTACTAGCTTATATAAACCAAGTTTTGTTTTATACAAAATTATAAATCTGTTTTGAATATCCTCAATATAAATTATAAATTCTTCATATGGATAAGATTGTATGAGAACAGTCAGATTTTAAATTCTGCCTACAAAAAATAATTATTTCTATTTTCTAACTAAAACACTAAAAAACAAGCCTTCTAGAGTGTTGGTTTCATTAAAACAACTCTGCTTTTCAAAATAGGTGGGTTTGAAACTCAAACAAGAAAAGTACTTAATCTATAAGTGACTGACAGTGTTTTTCTTGCAGATGATTTAGCTCCCATGACCTGTCTTGTTTTTCTGTATCTTGTGATAAAATTGTTAGCCTAGATTAAACTGTGTGGTCAAAATTTGATTTCTTTAAAAAACAAATAATATTTTCACATTTTTCCCTAGATAAGGAAGAAGACTTTATATATAATACCACTGCAAATGAAAAACTAGAAAGGAGTAAAGAATATACATACCAGTGGCTTCATACACAGGTTGGGGTTCTTGAAACGACTGGTTCCAGAAATATGAAATGGTGAGGTCATTTTAAATTAGATTTTTGTATTGCAAACACATCTTGAAAAGTGAAACCTAGGTTAATTATGCTAAAACAAACATGACTTTATATAGCCAAAGGCCAATATACCACATTACCAGACTATAAATGGCCTCTTATATAGAATAGATTTGATCACTATGTTTTTCACTATAAAATATTCAAGAACTTAGTTTCTGTAATGCTTAAAAATCAACACAAATGATTGATGGTGATGATGAACCACACAAATGATTCTACTTTATAAAGTAGAATGCATGGTGTCTATTAACTGTTTATAAGTATCATCTGTATTGATGATTGTGGTATTTTATTTTGTGTTATTTTTATTATCATTTATGTTTGGCAGTTAAAATAAAACTCAACCCTGAGTCTGCCACTTTATGAGTCATGTAACTGATTTTCAGTGATGTCTCAATATTTTAGTTCCCTCCTCTTTATAGTGAGATGATATCGCTCTTTCTCACAAGATAGAGGTGAGCTTTCAGATTGAGGTTATCAAATGTTGATGTCCCATAGCAGCAAAGAAATGTGCCTTAAACCTACTAAGTAATCAATTAATTTTTGTTATATTAATGTATGTGTTAGTTTTCTAGGGCTACCATAACAAAATACTAGATTGCATGGCTTAAAGAGCAGAGATCTATTTTTCACAGTGTTGGAAGCTGAAAGTCCAAGATCAAGGAGTCAGCAAGTTTGCTTTCTCTGGTCTCTCTCCTCGGCTTGCAGATGGCTGTCTTCTCACTGGCTCCTCACATGACCATCCTTCCACCTGTGTTACCTGTGTTCTAATCTCCTCTTTGAACAAGGACACCAGTTATATTGGATTACGGCTTACCTCTTTGAACTCATTTTACCTTAATTGTCTCTTTCAAGGCCTTGTCTTCATATAGTAATTTTCTGGGGTATTAAGGATTAGGATTTGAACATATAAATTTTGAGGGAACAAGATTTGAACATATAAATTTTGAGGGAACAAGATTCAGTCCAAACAAAACATAAAACACTTGTGTACATAACTACTAAACCAAAATTTTAAAGGAATAAAAGTCTGGAGATAATATTTTTGAAATATTTTTTGTTTAATTAAGGTACAGTTGATTTACAATGTCATCTTAGCTTCAGGTGTAGAACACATATATATTCTTTTTCACATTCTTTTCACTTATGTGCTCAATCGCTTCAGTCGTGTCTGACTCTTTGTGACCCCATGGACTGTGGCCTGCCAGGCTCCTCTGTCCCTGGGATTCTCCAGGCAAGAATACTGGAGTGGGTTGCCATGCCCTCACCCAGAGCATCTTCCCAACCCAGGGATCAAACCCAGGTCTCCTGGGTCTCCTGCATTGAAGGCAGATTCTTTACCTACTGAACCACCTGGGAAACCCTTTTCCTTTATAGGTTATTACAGAATACTGAGTTTTATTTAGTTTCCCATACTATACAGCTGTCATAAATTTTTATGACTTTCACTGTAGCTACATATATCCACAAAACAATTTTTAAAAGTGCTATTTAAGCATTTTCAAATAGATAAACCAATATGAATCTAAATATAGATGACACTTTGGAAATATTTCAAGGGGTTGTGGGTATTAACTATTTAAATGAGTAACAAAGAAACAAATCCTACAGTTATGAGGTCTAACACTTAATATAGCAGAATGTTATAAGGTATAAAAATTAAACCTTTTTTATAATATATACAAATGAAAAAACCTGCATATGTAGTCATTTCTATCCATATAATTTCTTTAATAATATGGGGAAAAGTGAAAAATAAAAGTGAAATTAAAACATTTCAAAACCTGGGTGGTTATATCCTGTTTCATTGTGAGCAAAGAAAGTAGGAATAAAGCAATCAACATTTAAGGTTTTTTAATTTTTCTAAGTGTTCCTATTGATGCAAGTACAGTTTACTTTATGCTGGTATTAATTGATTTAGCATAATTCATAACAAGATATTTTTAGGACTATATCCAAATGTAGCATAACTCATAGTTTAACATCTATATTAACCAGATGAAAGAGGTCTTCTTTAGAGATTTAAAAGCATCTGTAAAGATAATGTGAAAGATACAAACAAAACATTTCAGGATATATTTTTAAGATACTTATACATTTAACAACATCAGTTACTCCTTAATTAGTTATATTTAAACATATAATGCAACAGGTGATTATTGATGGATTTTCTCTTATGAAAACATAACATATAAAGGAATATATAAGTAATAATATTTTAAGAAATTTTTTGTTCGAAAACAGAAGGTCTTGAAAAGCCAAATACCAATGCTCTAGCCTTAAACAGAAGTTAATTGTGAGCATTAGTATAATGAATTAAACATACCAGAGCTATTTTAAAAATAAGAAGTTTTGCCTTTCTTATAAGTAATATATGTAAGTAGATGTGGTACAATACTTATCCTTTCTATAATTTATTAGCTATAATTATTTGTACTTTCAGATTTTTTCTCTGTATGCATTTATGTTTGGCAAATTTAAAATTTATGTCAAATTGAATTTTAAGGTAACTATGAAAAGACATAAATTTGTATATATCTTTTGCATTCACCTAATTTAAGAAAACAATTATTTCCATTTTGTATATTATTGATTTTTCCCAGACTTTTCACTGGGCATGTTTTTCGTAGTCTTCCTCTCCATTGGTATAATAATATGATTTCTCTTTTTGTCACTATGCAGCAGTCACTTCTTGCCTGAGTTAGATCCAGATGTACTTAATGGTGGAAGAGTTCAGCTTGTGGTAAGAAATGTGTTTAAAGTTCAGAAAAAATGTTGTGGACAACAGTACTCAACAGATGGCACTTTGAGATGTGTCAATAAGTAGTATAAATTATGAAAATACCACACAACTGTATTTTGGGGGGATAATCTCAAAATATTAAATATTAAAATAGTACCATGTTTTATTGGCTTATAATATAACTTTAAAATATGATATCACCTTAAAATACTTAGTTTATCTGGTAGATTTTAAAATAACAAGATGCTACTATATGTCCAGGTTTGATGCATGAGACAAGTGCTCAGGGCTGGTGCTCTGGGATGACCCAGAGGGATGGGATGGGGAGGGAGGTGGGAGGGGGGTTCAGGATGCAGAACACATGTAAATCCATGACTGATTCATGTCAATGTATGGCAAAAACCACTACAATATTGTAAAGTAATTAGCCTCCAACTAATATAAATAAAAAAAAGATACTCTGGGCAAGAAATTATATAACAATAATATTGTCTAGACTATTTTAAAAGGAGGATACTTGAGGGAAACAGAAAAGCACCCTCATGACTCAAAAAATCAAACCAGATAAAAATTAAAAAGTAGTTGTGTATTCAACCATTCTAAGTAGGAAAGTGTAAATGGTTGGAGTGTTAGGAGCAACCAAATTCTAACATGGTGACCAGAGTGTATGTATACTCTAGACAGTATAACTCATGTGCATTTCAAACGTCAGCTGAAATGTATGATATCAGAGGAAGCCTATGTTAACAGAAGGAGAATGGCCAATATGGAATCTGGAGAAATAGAGTCCCCAAACAAGAAATGTTAGTGTTTACAGAAATTTCCAGAAAAGAGGGTACCCTGACCAATGACAAAAGTGTGTGGCCTCCTTGGCATGTGAAAATGAAGGGCATCAAATAACTCTCACTTTATGACACCTTCCATTTATATCAACTAGTGATTCCTTGCTCAAACTTTACATTCACTGAGAAAACTGATTATAAGTTAACTTACCATGTAGAATTTAGTATAGAAAAATAATGTATTCTCTAATGGGAAATAATATTATCATATCCAGAGCAGTTATATTCATCATTCTCATGAATAACTCATTCAAGGAGTTTTCCTGAAAGAGGAGAAAAATTAGGACAATAGTTAAAATTAATGTGCTTATGGAAATATTTACAGAAGGATGTACATATTTGAAATAATCACTAAACAAATATTTTCTGGCATTTTAATAGAAATCCCTCTGGCAGAATGACATAGAGATTACCCTAGGAAAAGTGGTACCTCAAGCTATTAGCACCCTACATATTATTGACTAACACTCTCACACAGATTTTTGAGTAGCCACTTTGGAGCAAAAATCAGGAATATAAAGTGCCAAGGAATGCTACAATAAAGGAAGGGATATTAATTTAATTATTATGCTTCTAAAAATGAACGAAAACTGATTGGGTAGATTACTAATCAAAGTGGTTCTAGGAGATTAACCCTTTAACATTAATCTTCCTACATATCCCATTATATCACACTACCCTCAAATGTATGACGAATATATAGCAATGATAAATACTTTTAAAAAATTATTGAAGAAGAACAGCTGAACCCAAAACAAGGTAAGCAGTAGTAGTAGAACAGACATTTTTTTTTTTGAGTCAAGATGGGAATGGATCAAGGATTTATGCTAAAAGGATACTGGGCTAATTGAAGGCCACGTTGTATGGAAATCTTGCAAGGTGTCAGGGAATGAAAACACCCTACTTGTAGGAAACTTGTGCAGATAATTGTAAAACTGGGGCCAGGCTATAACTAAAGAAAATCTTGAAATGTTAAAAGATACTACTATAAGATCCTCAAAGACATAAAAATACCACGCATAATAAAAGAACAGAAAATAATCAAACAAAAAATGATCAAATTTTAATTAGAGGGAGATGGATATGCAAATAAGGCCATTATAAATTCTGAAAATAAAAAATAATATCTTTGAAATGAACCCTGGATTAGACAGCATAAAAGAATTAGTGAAAGTTTATCTACAAAGGAACAATAGATTGACAGTTGACATCATATCAGAACAAGGCATACCAAGAGATGGAGTTATTTCTTAATATAGGGATAAATATAAATATCATCTAGACTACTTTGTCACTGAGCTTCAAAAGTGAGGACAGAATTAGACATAGTCAAACATTCAAATGCTGGGTTTTGAGGAAGCTAATAAATAATATCTCTGTCTACCAAACAAGATTAAAGTTATTATATGATAGACAAGAATGAGAAAAATGCAAACAATACTTCCAAATATATATCAATATATATAAATACTTCCAAATATATATCAGAAGGCATGTTATAGATCTAGACAGATCTATGTCATAGATAAGACAATTGCATTGCTTATTAAACTTATCCTCCCAAAATGCTAGCATTTTCCTGCAGGAGACACTCATAGTTCAATTTCTCCAGAAAATATACTCTGGGATTCTGATATTTGAGTGTAGGGTGTTCATTGGGGAAGGCTCTCAGGAACAGTTCCTGTGAGAGAGGAAAAAAACAGGATTAAACAGAAGGAGAAAGTGTACTACAGTAGAGTTAAATCACAAATGTTAACATTAACATGTCGAAGGCCCTTACAATTATAACCTATCAAACACTGCTTATAAAAATTCAAAGACATATACCATACGCATGAATTGTTATCTTTTAGTCAATAAGTTGTGTTCAGCTCTTTGTGATCCCATGGACTGTAGTCCACCAGGCCTCTCTGTCCATGGAATTCTTCAGGCAAGATACTGGAGTGGGTTGCCACTTCCTACTCCAGGGCATCTTCCCAACCCAGAGATTGAACCCGCATATCATGCATTGACGGGCAGATTCTTTACCACTGAGCCAGAGAGAAGTCCTAAAGAAGGGTACAGCCACTGTAAAAAAAAAAAAAATGTGTCAATTTCTCATAAAGTTAAATATATACTTATTTGACTCAGCAGTTGTGCTCCTAAGCACCTTTTCTAGAGAGATGAACTTATGTTCAATCAAAAACTTATACAGAAATGTTCATAGTAGTTTTATTTGTGATAGCTGAAAAGATTGGAAATGACCCAAATCTCATCCGATAAACAAATGGTGGTACATACATACAACAGATACACAAAAAGGAACAAACAAGAATAAACTCATGGTATACACAAAGATGTTCATGGATCTCAAGAGCATTTTGCTAAGTGAAAGATGACAATTTCAAAATGTTGTATACTGTATGATTTCATTTACATAACATTCTCAAAACTATGTAATTATAGTGATGGGGAATACATTAGTGGTTGCCAGTTATTAGATTAGGGGGAGGTATTACTCTAAAGGGAAAACAAAGAGGTTGTTTGGAGAGATGGAATAATTGTCTATTCTGATTGTGGTGGTAGTTACATGAATTTATACATGTGATAAAATGTCATAGAAGCATAAATAAACCAAAAACAAACAGTGCATGTGAAAACTGGTGAATAAGGTCTATGGTTTAGTAATAGTATGGCATCAGTGTCAATGTCCTGTTTTTATTAATTGAACTTGAATTATACAAGATATCATTTGGACAAGCTGTGTGGAGGCTATACAAGTAACTCTTACTTAGTAACAATTTTGCAGCTTCTGTGGGAGATGTAAATCGAAAAGAAAATTTTTGAAAATGGTTGAACTTCATATTTAAGTTCTGTGCATTTTATTACATGTAAATTATAGCTCTATAAAGCATGTGAAGTGCCTTCCATGCCCACATATGTTACACAACAAGGCCTCTGTCTTATTATATAAGAGAGGGGTTTGCACAATGATGACAATGTATTATGAATGGAGGGGTATGCATACCTCAGCTTTCTGCAATCAAAGAGAAAAATATTTTTAAAACACTTGTATTACGTCTAGAAATAATACAAACAATGATGTGGTATGTTCATAGCATCTACAGTAATTTTGCCATAATTAGCATATTATTCAAACAGTTAAATGAACTAGATCTGTATTTCACAGATGTAATGTACAGTGAAAGAAGCAAAATGCTAAAAGAAGTTAGATTAATTTTGAAATAATATTCTAAAAACTTTTGAATATGCTTATTCAAAACATATGAAGAAATACTGAAAAGTAGCTTACAAGTGAATTTCACCTTATGATATTTTATTTCTCTTTCTAAAAAAATCTGCATAATAAGTAAATAGGTATTTATTTTATGTGTGCTGTTTGTCTTCTAAAAATAGAAAATTTTAAAACAAATGTTTAATAAAATCCTGTTTGTGAAAAAATCATAAGAAAGAACTGACTCTTCTTTATTAAATGGAAGAGATTCTCTACTTTAAATTAAGTCGCTTGGTTTGAAGGTGAAGCAGGATCCACTTGCTTAGAAGTCATGTTCCAGAATTCATACCACTCATTTCATTGTGAAAATATGGGGAAAAGAATATTACAAACTTTGTAGATAAGGCTACAAACATGACCTGATCAGAAGACAAAGACCAAGAGTTTTGCAAAATCAGTATTTAAATATTTGCTATTGCATTGCACATAAGAAAATTCTGATCTGACACAAACTAAAAACTGTTTATCATGTTATAACTGTGAAGAATATTTAACATTACAATGTTTTGGGATTAAACATACAGTTTTGTAGAACAAGTATTAAAAGCAAGGTCAATTTTATTCTATTTTGCATGTATAGTATATCCATTTTGCGTGACATAAAAGAAAAGATATTTTCTTTATGATTTCTCTACTCTTTAACAGTAAGAGGAAGGATGATATTCAATTTGAAACCAATGTTTTCACAGATAGAATTTGAACATAAATACATATGTGGCTGAGTCAAATATGCTCCTAGACCTGTAACTAGCCTCTATGAATTTTCTAGGTTTTCATTTAAGCTGTGAGGTGGCCCCATTGTGAAAGTGTGTGTTATTGTTAACTTTCACTTCTAAATTTGATTCTGTTATAATCTGGCTTAGTTAATAACTGATACTGTTTTCTGTTTTGCAATAAACAATCTTTTGGATGTTAACGGCTTAGATGATAACAAGATTTTTGGAAGACATGTTCACAAATATTTTCTTGACATGTAGGTATCATCTTGTCTGGAGGAGGGTGAGATTTCTGCTTTTTAAGTAGGCATAGTGAAATTATGTCCTTAAATTAAAGCAAATAAAACCTGATTTTAAAATCCCAAGGCTTATAGTTAAAGACTCTTTAGTCAGCAAAGGATCCCTTATGTGGTTAGCATGTTTTTTCTTATTTTGTAACTGATGTCACCAAAATCTTGGTATTGCTTTGATAGTCCTCCCTTATTCCTGATTGGTTCTTGTGATGTCTCAGAATTGATGGAGCTGTAGTAATGGGACCATTAAATACATACCCTTGTGCACTAATGAAATAAAATCCAGAAAGTGTATAAGATTTTTCATCGTAAAAATTGTAAGTGTAAATTGTGAGCCAGTTGTCATTTCACTTGAAACAGTTTTCTACGGAGGTTTTTTTTGACAAAACAATGATATCACTTAGCCAGGTGCGTTTTAAAAAATGACTAGTGCCCTAGAATGGCTTCTTCTCTGAGTTCACCAATAGCAAACTTGCTTATTTAACAATGAGAGAAGGTGGGAGGGGGGATGCAGACATCTGAATTTGAAGGAAGATGATCTTTAGGTTCTGGTTTCATGAGTTTTTGTAGCGCATCATATAGGGATAGCTTTGTAACCACAGTGACGGTTTGATGGTTTTATTTTACCCTAAATTTTCTCACATCAAATATTAAGGACAATGCTTTCTCACAGGATTCCAAGAATCCTGTGGTTTGGGTGAAGTTCCAGCTAGTGGCCTCAGAGTAGGCTTTCTATCATATTTTCTCCCATTTAGGGGCTGAATCCTGATAAATCCTTACTTAATGATATTAGACATTATGTAAAACAATATTTATAGCCAAGAGGTGATTCTTTTAACTTTTCAGTTCAATCCAAGATAGTAATAAAAGTTCAGAGAGTAATTTTAGATGAAATAAATTACTTAATACATATGTCCTTAAAATATCTTGAAATTTCTATATGTCTACCCTTACTCCCAAATTAAACTGAACGGATAGTATTTTACATTAATAATGACTGTAGTGAGAAAGTAGAGCTCTTTCGTGGCTTTGTAGTATACAAATATGGGATGAAAGGCATTTCAGGGAATTTTATAAGTGGTAAAACATGAATATTGCAGAAAATAATCCAATGTGACATTTCTAACATTCAATTAAGAATTAAATAATATCCTTGGTAAATAAGTGATGTTAAGCTATTTAAAGTTTCATCAGTTGCCTTTCAGATTGATTTTCATCAAAATTACTGTACTGAAATGTTTTCTTTTGTTGTACAGACTCAAATAGCAAACCTCAATTTTAAAATCGGCTCTTATTTGCAAAAAATGCTTTGACATAGTGCATTTGTTCTGCCTGGGCAGCAATAAAGGATTGTGGTATCATTTTGAAGAAGGTTGTTTGACAGAGCCTGTTTGTTTATTTGGGGTAATGTGAGCTGCATTCAGAAAATGCCATATTTTGTTTCATGATTGTATACATTCTCTCCCATTGCTCCCAGGCAAGACTTGTAAGCAGAGAAGACACGGATTTAGACCTTTTTTCCATGACCAGTGGAAGTGCTTCGTCTGTGAAGACAGAAAAAAAAATTCAGGCACACAGACACTCAGCGGGATCTTCAAGTAAGTTGTGGTTTCCTTCAGAATTAATTTCAAAATCACAAATGAATTGATGGAAACTAATGCCAGCAAGCATTCTTTTACAGATAAGGGGTAGGATGCCAGCAACCAGAACTGCCCAAAACTATCCATTTGAATTTTTTCCTCTCTGAATGTCTTCTTTTGATATAAACAGAATTAAATTATTTCTAAAATTAACAGCATCAGTTTTTATTTTAATTCTATTCTGTGACCCAGTGATTTACTCCTCTACCCCCCCCCCCATGGATTATATTGAATTCTTTGATCATTTAGTTCTAAAAGAGTTTGTTTAGGTTAATTATAAAAAGTTGGATTTATATATCAAAGTAGTGTGTTTTGGTATTTTGTCATTAATTTAATATATATTGTAAGTAAAGTTTGTTTTGAAGGAAATTTTTCTTTAAATAGCAGACTTTAAATAATAACATTATACTGTCAAAACCATGCTCTTAAAAGCTATTTCCACTGAATAGATGACAGTTTGTATTTACTACATTTGAAAACTCATCACCCATTTATTAATTTGGTAATATAACTCTCTCTATATATATGTATATATATATATCATGGTTTCAACAAGAATTACAAAGCAATTCTTAACTCTGAAAAGAATGTAAACATTTAAAAACTATCTGTATCTTAGGGTATTTGAGAGTAAGAAAGCCTAAGTTTTTCAAACTCTTCATTTAACTTACACTGTAAAGATAGCAAAACATTTTCTAGAGTGTTATGGTATATTAATACAAAAGATGGTTTATTTAATATCATATTTTGTTAATTTTGCCAAAGTATAGTAAACCTCAGAAGGCCACATATTAACTTACACTTCATTTTAAGTAATAGTTACTCTATAAAAAGATTTATTACTCATTGATGGTATGATTATATACACACAAAGTCAATATTTATTTGAATATGAACAATGCAACAATCCAGATAGTGCTCTTCAGATAAATGAAAACTTCGAAATGATTCTCTGACTTTTCTTCCAGATGCTTGGCATTATTAGATTCCAGTCATTTAAATCCATTTATATGTGTAAATTTATTTTAATGAATTTTAATTTTGTTTTAAAATAATTTTAATATATCTAATTTACAAATATTCCCCAGAATCTGGTCATGAAAGGTTGCTCTGGTCAATATGGTTAAGAAATATTTTAGGTTAATTCATCTATGTAAAATTATTCTTTTAATACAAATTTTCTACAGCAACAAAATGTGGTAATAATGTCAGATATTTTATATATATATATAAAACATTTCATAAGGAATCAACCTGTGCCACACATAATAGTGAATAATACCATATCCATTTTAAGCATTGCATATTACAAACTCATATGATATTGTTTTGAAGTAGTGTGGGTAAAAATAAACAAACCTAATAAAATTTTTACACAAATTGCCTTTTCACTTTACATAATATCAAAGCTTCTGTTCGAAATGTACTATATGAATGTTAAAACATAAATAACTCAGTAAGTCAGCAACTATCCTGAAATGCACAAGCTTCATCTTTCACTTACATAAGTGACAGAGTTATAGATTTTAGAGTATATAAGATCTTTACTGAGAGTTCATTTCTTAATACTTTCTCTAAGAAACTGTAGTAAGGCCATTCACATTGTAGTTTCCATTAGTCGTCAATAAGTGACATTATTGCAAACACTACTAATGACTGTTCATTAGGTGACCATTTAAGACAAGCCACTTTAGGAAATATTTTTTATGAAATAACAGAATGAATATGAATAAATACTATTTGCCAAATTCTTGTCATACTAGTTTACTGTAACATCCATGTAATATAATGGTGAAGGATATGACCTCTGACACCAGTTTGCCTAGATTTGTATCATAAGTTAATTTTCTCATCCTTAAAATAGGAATGATACCTACCTTGTAGAATTGTTTTAGGATCAAATATAGTGCATTCACTTCCAGTAGTCATGTATGGATGTGAGAGTTGGACTATAAAGAAAGCTGAGTGCCGAAGAATTGATGTTTTTGAACTTTGGTGTTGGAGAAGACTCTTGAGAGTCCCTTAGACTGCAAGGATATTCAACCAGTCCATCCTAAAGGAGATCAGTCCTGGGTGTTCATTGGAAGGACTGATGTTGAAGCCGAAACTCCAATACTTTGGCCACCTGATGCGAAGAACTGACTCATTGGAAAAGACCCTGATGCTGGGAGGGATTGGGGGCAGGAGGAGAAGGGGACAACAGAGGATGAGATGGCTGGATGGCATCACTGACTTGATGGACATGAGTTTGAGCAAGCTCCGGATATTGATAATGGACAGGGAGACCTGGCATGCTGCAGTCAATGGGGGCGCAAAGAGTCAGACACGACTGAACAACTGAACTGAACTGAGAGAGCATTCAGAATGGTACTGTCTCAAAATAAGTGCTTAGTAAATGTTCTTTGTAATTGTTGTGAAAAAGAAAGATCAGTTGAGGTAATATATTGATGTCTGTAGTATCTAGTCACATGGCTAACTAGCTCGGCTTAAAAGAAATGTCCTCTTAATAGTTCTTTAACTGGAAAAAAAAATGGCATAGCTTATTATACATAGAAATCTTTTAACTGTCAGTCTTTGTGTCCTAGGCCCCCATGGCACTGGGCCAACCACTTAAAGTCTCAGTATTTTGAAAGCTCTTTTCCTCCAGCTTTCTCTCTCAAAATCTTGTCACCTTATTAAAACTAAAATATTTCTTTCAGCTTCACAAGCCGAATCTAGAGAGTAGTTTATGGGTTACAGCTATAAAACTTTTTCAGCCTTCCAACTTTTCTAGTTATTTCTCTTTCAATATTGCTATAATATTTGGAACACATATTCTTTATAAATAGATACATTCAGGTTTAAAATTCCCACTCCATTATCACAGATAAGTTGTGTGACCTTGGGTAAATTATTTAACCTCTAAGAATGAGTTTACTCTCTATAAAATGGAAGTATAATGTCTATCTCATGGAATTTTAGTAAGGAATAAATAAGTAAAAATATACGTAAAGTATGGTGATGTATTGCCTAGTAATAAGTAAAGACTTAAAGTATTGTTCTTGTTGTTTATATTGTTCATTATTGTTGTATGTGTTATGTTACTGTTGTATTATTTTTAAACAATTTCAAAGTAGAGTTGTCTTCCTTTTCTGTGTATCAAATAATAGCAGAACTATGCCATCCATATAAAGTAACAATGTCTTTTCTTAGAGAATTTCCTAAGGTTTTTGTTCTTTTCCTTTTATGTCTTACTGCCCTCTTACATGAGGCCAAGGAAATCTGCTACCAAGTTTTCTAATCTATATTATGATTTGAAAATAGATGAAATAGGTCACATTCATATTTTCAAATGTGCCATTATGAAATGACTAGGCAAAAAAATTCCTGATTTAAACAATATTTAGTTAAAAATATTTGATATCCTTAAATGATTTTGGTTTTCTCAACTCATTTCCCACTTAATACTTAAAGGATGCATTACAATAACAATAACTCTATTGCTCTAGCAATTTAGAGTTTATCCAATTTTTTTAATTGTCTTTTCTGACTTATATGATTATTTTTCTTTGATAGATAATATAAATGAGACTTAGAGTGTTTATTTATTTGAACATTGGCACCAGAAACTTAGCAAAGGAAAGCGACAACTTGAATCCATCTTTTCTCATTCCAAACTCAGTGCTATACTGTCTTCTGTTCTTCCTTGGGCTAAAACATGTAGCTTAGTAAGAATATAGTTCCCCTTATCCATTCATTCTTTCTGGAGCCATTTATTGATGGATCATTGCTCACTATACACCTAATTTTGGTTTCCAGTTGCCTTCTTCATATTATCTCTGCACTTTCCCAGACATATTCCATTTTCAAAGTTAGCCAGAGACTGAGAATCCAAAATTCCTCTGTAATAGTGTATAATCAACCCCATATCAGCTTCTTCTCTGAGCATGTCTTAACTCTCATGAAATGTAAGCCCTTATAATATGGTACTGAATTTACTGAATATGGAAAAAAATATTTTTCAAAAGTAAAGTTGCTAACGTTGTTGAAATGAAGAAGGCTTCTTGGAGTCAGTATACTTGATCTGTACCTAGACTGACATTTGGGATTTAAGTAAGGGGAAAAAAAGTGGAAATAAACCACCTAAACAAAGGCAAATGGTAAAATATGAATATATATTTGTGAAACGCTGAGAAGCCTGTCTGGACCAGAGGTTCCACATACTAAAGTGATGTAAAATAAAGTTGCATTAAAAATGAAGCCTAGTTTCAAAATAAGTTTGAAAATATAGTGGAGGAATTGGGCTTTTCTACTGCTAATGAGAAACTAACAAATATTTCTGAAAATACCCTATTATTTTAGAAAGCCTAAAATCAGTTGAAGAAAGACATTCTGAGTCAATCCTAACATTTTACAATGCCTCCAGTATATTGACAAAATAATTTTACAGCTCTTATCAAAACAGATTAATCTATCAAAAGTACAAAGTGAAATACATGGTTTAGTAGATGCCAGTACCCAATAGTATATGTGTATTGAAAGAGTAAAGGTGGTAGCTAAAGTAAAACATTTCAAAGAGAACCGTTAACATTTATTTCAAATTTACTTAGTACATTCCATTAACATAATTTAAAGTTTGCAAGCAAAGAATTATTAGCATGTTATATATTCATGTATTTCTGTGCATATATATGTATCTAATTTGTACATAGCTGTAGTATATACATATAATATGCATTTTTAACCCCTCACTGAGTAAACTTAAGATTTAAATAGTATTGCATATATCTGTGGGTCATTATGTAAACCTCATCATGGGTACATGCCAAAGAATTGATGCCTTTGAATTGTGGTGCTAGAGAAGACTCTTGAGAGTCCCTTGGACAGCAAGGAGATTAAACCAGCCAATCCTAAAGGAAATCAATCCTGAATATTCATTGGAAGGACTGATGCTGAAGCTGAAGCTCCAATACTTTGGCCACCTGAGGTGAAGAACCAACTCATGGGAAAAGACCCTGATGCTGGGAAAGATTGAAGGTGGGAGGAGAAGGGGACAACAGAGGATGAGATGGTTGGATGGCATCACCGACTCAATGGACATGAGTTTGGGCAAACTCCAGGAAACAGTGAAGGACAGGAAAGCCTGGTGTGCTGCAGTCCATGGGAGTTGCAAGAGTTGGACATGACTTAGCAAATGAACAGCAACATCGTGAGTGCAAGCAGTTTCATGCCTGCAATAAGTAAAGCAAGGTACAGAATCATTAAGCAAGAACAAAGATGGATAGGTACAAGACTTAGAATAGCCAACACAGTGTTGAAGAACAAAGTTGGAAGACCAAAACATCCATGGGAAAAGCAAATTAAAATGAGATACCACTGTACACTTATTATCAATAGAATTGCCAAAATCTAGAACACTGGCAAAACCAACTGCCAGCAAAAATGTGTAGCAACAGGATCTCATTCTTTGCTGGTGGAAATGCAAAATGGTACAACCACTTAGGAAGACAGTTTGACACTTTCTTACAAAAGTAAGCATACCCTTACCATATGATCCAGCAGTTGTGCTTCTTGGTATTTATTCAAAGAAGTTGAAAACTTACAACCAACAAAAGCCTGTGCATGGATGTTTATTGCAGCATGATTCATAATTGCCAAAATTTGGAAGCAACCAAGATGTCCTTTAGTGGGTGAATGGCTATGTAAACTGTGGTACATCCAGATAATGAAATATTGCTCAGTGATTAAAAAAAAAAAAAAAGAAAGGAGCTACTAGGCCTCGAAAAGACATGATGGAAACTTAAATGCATATTAATAAGTGAAAAAAGTCACCCTGAAAAGACTACATACTGTATGATTTCAACTATGTAACATTCTTAAAAAGGTAAGATTATGGAAATGGTAAAAACATCAAAGGTAGTAGGGGGTTGGATGGAAGATAAATAGGTTGAGCATGGGTGATTTTTTCAGTTCAGTTCAGTTCATGAACTCAGTCGTGTCCGACTCTTTGCGATCCCATGAATTGCAGCACACCAGGCCTCCCTGTCCATCACCAACTCCTGGACTTTACTCAAACTCATGTCCATCGAGTCAGTGATGCCATCCAGCCATCTCGTCCTCTGTCATCCCCTTCTCCTCCTGCCCCCAATCCCTCCTAGTATCAGGGTCATTTCCAGTGAGTCAACTCTTCACATGAGTTGGCCAAAGTACTAGAGTTTCAGCTTCAGCATCCATCCTTCCAATGAACACCCAGGACTGATCTCCTTTAGGATGGACTGGTTGGATCTCCTTGCAGTCCAAGGGACTCTCAAGAGTCTTCTCCAACACCACAGTTCAAAAGCATCAACTTTTCAGTGCTCAGCTTTCTGTACAGACCAACTCTCACATCCATACATGACCACTGGAAAAACCATAGCCTTGACCAAACGGACCTTAGTTGGCAAAGTACTGTCTCTGCTTTTTAATATGCTGTCTAGGTTGGTCATAACTTTCCTTCCAAGGAGTAAGCGTCTTTTAATTTCATGGCTACAGTACCCATCTGCAGTGATTTTGGAGCCCCCAAAAATAAAGTCTGACACTGTTTCCACTGTCTCCCCATCTATTTCCTATGAGGTGATGGGACCAGATGCCATGATCTTAGTTTTCTGAATATTGGGCTTTAAGCCAACTTTTTCACTCTCCTCTTTCACTTTCATCAAGAGGCTTTTTAGTTCCTCTTCACTTTCTGCCATAAGGGTGGTGTCATCTGCATATCTGAGGTGATTGATATATCTCCCGGCAATCTTGATTCCAGCTTGTGCTTCTTCCAGCCCAGCGTTTCTCATGATGTACTCTAGGGCAGTGGAAATTATCTATATGATACTATTTTCGTACTGTCATTCATTATACATTTTTCCAGACCTATAGAATGTACAAAACCAAAGCCTGAGAGTGAACTATAATGTAAGCTATGTACTTTGGGTGATTATATTTTGTCAATTTAATTTCATCATTTGTAACAAAGTTACTTACTGGTGGGGATGTTGATAATGAAGGAGACTATGCATATGTGGGACAGAAGATATATAGGAAATCTGTGTACCCTCCTCTCAATTTTTCTGTGAACAGAAATTACTCTTTTTAAAAAATTTAATAAAAATTTAATAAAAAGTGAATGGGAAAAAAGAAAAGGGAAAAAATGAGAAGCTCAGAAGGCTGTTCCTCACCACCTATTGCCTGAGCTTAACTTCAGAACAGGTGGGATTTAGCTTTTAATTTTATAAATAAATTGCCCAGAGCTAAGGAGGCTGAAAGTTGTAGGGCTGAGACTCAAAAAATCTGGGTCTTGTGATTCCTAGTGTAAGGATATCAATTGCTTCCCATCCAGCTTCTCAGCATCATAAATGTTTTGCTTCTGTCTATCTCAGTGTACAGATGGAACATTACAGACACTATCATGAATTATAATTTAGTTTTTGAAAAGTACAAAGATGAATTGTATATGATTAGCACATAGAAAGCACTTCAGAGAACAAATGAATTTATCAACCATTGTTGCTTTTCTCCTATATCATATATTCATATAACCTTATTTTTAAATGGATATTATCTTCTCCAGAACAAGGGAAACCATTTCCATTAGCATTGTATGGCCTTCTCTCTAAATTGTTTCCTAGTTATTGCTGTTATTTAGTCACTCAGTCATGTTCAGCTCTTTGAACCCCATGGACCACAGCACACCAGGCTTCCCTGTCCTTTACTATCTCCCAGAGTTTGTTCAAACTCATGTACGTTGAGTTGATGATGTCATCCAACCATCTCATCCTCTGTCACTCCCTTCTTCTCTTGCCTTCAATCTTTCTCAGCACCAAGGTCTTTTCCAATGAGTCGGCACTTCACATCAGGTGGCCAGAGTACTGGAGCTTCAGCTTCAGCTTCTGTCCTACCAATGAATATTCAGGGTTGATTTTCTTTAGTATTGACTGATCTCCTTGCTCTCTAAGGGACTCTCTCAAGAGTCTTCTCCAGAACCACAATTTGAAAGCATCAATTCTTTGGCGCTCAGCCTTCTTTATGGTCCAACTTTCACATCCCTCCATGACTACTGGAAAAAACTATAGCTTTGACTACACAGACCTTTGTCAACAAAGTTATGTCTCTGCTTTTTAACATACTTCCTAAGTTTGTCATAGGTTTCCTTCCAAGGAACAAGTGTCTTTTAATTTTGTGCCTGCTGTCAACATCTGCAGTCATTTTGGAGCCCAAGACAATAAAATCTGTTTCTGCTTCCATCTTCTTTCCATCTATTTGCCAGGAATTGATGAGACTGTATGCAGTGATCTTAGTTTTTGGATGTTGAGTTTCAAGGCCAGCTTTTTCACACTCTTTCTCCCTCATCAAGAGGCTTTTTAGTTCCTTTTTACTTTCTGCTATTAGAGTGGTATCATCTACATATCTATGGCTGTTAATATTTCTCTCAGCAGTCTTGACTCCAGCTTGTGATTCATCCAGCCCAGCATTTTGTGTGATGGATTCTGCATATAACTTAAATTAGCAGGGTGACAAAATACAGCTGTGATGTACTTCTTTCCTAATTTGGAACCAGTCCATAGTTGAATGTCCAGTTCTAACTGTTGCTTAGAAAGCACTGAAGATGATGACTGCAGCCATCATATTAAAAGATGCTTGTTCCTCGGAAGAAAAGCTATGATCAACCTAGACAGCATATTAAAAAGCAGAGACATTACCTTGCCAACAAAAGTCTATCTAGTCAAAGCTCTGGTTTTTCCAGTAGTCATGTATGGATGTGAGAGTTGGACTATAAAGAAAGCTGAGTGCCAAAGAATTGATTCTTTTGAACTGTGGTGTTGGAGAAGACTCTTGAGAGTCCCTTGGACTGCAAGGAGATCCAACCAGTCCATCCTAAAGGAGATCAGTCCTGAACATTCACTGGAAGGACTGATGCTGAAGCTGAAACTCCAGTACTTTGGCCACCTGATGTGAAGAACTGACTCATTGGAAAAGACCCTGATGCTGGGAAAGCCTGAAGGCAGGAGGAGAAGGGGATGACAGAGGATGAGATGGTTGGATTGCATCACAGCCTCAAGGAACATGAGATTGAACAAGCTCCAGGAGTTGGTGATGGACAGGGAGGCCTGGTGTGCTGCAATCCATAGGGTTGCAAAGAGTCAGATACAACTGAGCGACTGAACTGAACTGTTGCTTCTTGACCTGCATACAGGTTTCTCAGGAGACAGGTAAGGTGATCTAATATTCCTGGGTCTTTAAGAATTTTCCACAATTTGTTGTGACCCACACAGTCAAAGGTTTTATCATAGTCAATGAAGCAGAAGTAGATGTTTTTCTGGAATTCTCTTGCTTTTCCTTTTTCTATGATCCAGCAGATGTTGGCAATTTGATCTCTGGTTCCTCTGCCTTTTCTAAATCCAGCTTGTACATCTGGAAGTTCTTGGTTCACGTGCTGCTGAGGCCTAGCTTGAAGGATTTCGAGCATTACCTTGCTAGCATATGAAATAAGTACAGTTGTCTGGTAGTTTGAACATTTTGGCATTGCCCTTCTTTGAGACTGGAATGAAAACTGACCTTTTCCTGTCCTGTGGCCACTGCTGAGTTTTCCAAATTTGCTGGTATATTGAGTGCAGCACTTTAACATCATAATCTTTTGCAATATGGAATAACTCAGCTAGAATTCCATCACCTCCACTAACTTTGGTCATAGTGATGCTTCCTAAGGCCCACTTGACTTCACACTCCAGGATGTCTGGCTCTAGGTGAGTGACCACAGCATCGTTTCCCAGATCTTAAGACCTTTTTTGTACAGTTCTGTATATTCTTGCCACCTCTTCTTAATCTCTTCTGCTTCTATTAAATCTTTACCATATTTTTCCTTTTCTCCCTTGCCTTTTGCTTCTCTTCTCTCAACTCTTTGTAAAGTCTCCTTAGGCAACCACTTTGCCTTCTTGAATTTCTTTTTCTTTGGGATTGTTTTGGTCACCACCTCCTGTATAGTGTCATGAACCTTCATCCGTATTTTTCAGGCACTCTGTCTAGCAGATCTAATCACTTGAATCTATTTGTCATCTCCACTGTATAATTAATTATAAGGGATTTTATTTAGTTCACATCTGAATTGCCTAGTGATTTTCCCCATTTTCTTCAATTTAAGTCTGAATTTTTCATTAAGGAGCTCTTGATGAGCCACAGTCAGCTCCAGGTTTTATTTTTGCTGACTGTACAGAGCTTCTCCATTTTTTCCATATATGTGTATATATGTAAGCATATATACAAATATGTGTTATATATTAGGCTGAGTCTATAATAGAGATGATATCTAATTCAATTAAATGTCAAAATTCTAAACTTTTTAGTACTTCTGTACCTTATAGTTGTATATAATATAGCAAATATTACAAATATTTTAAAAAGTACAGCTTAAATTTATTTTCAAAAATCAAAAATTAAAAGTTTTATTATTTTGGTATTTCAAAATTATTTTGTATTTTAAAAACATGAACAGTATATCTCATGTGAAGGAGTTTTGGTTTTTCTCTCTGAATGTATTAGTAATGAGTTCTATCCAATGCAAAGATTTGTTAGTGAATTGCAGTGTTAATTTTTAATGTGGCAAGACCCACATCATTTTAATGTGGCTGGCCCACATCAGCCATTTCTCTTCACTTTCACAGTAAGGAAACTTGATTGGGTGAATATAGTTGTAAATATAAATGACTTTATTTTATGAATATAATACTAGTCACTGGTGCTTCACTGGTGAATTCACCTCCCCATTTTGTGATCTTGTTGCTCTCCAACCCTTCTGCCACGCTACTTCTAACCTGTATCTCCTTTGAAATTTCCCTTTTCAAGGATCCACGATCTCTAGCTAGCATTTTGACCCTTTTGGCAGCTCTGCTACTTCCAACTCATTCCCTGCATTCCATAACTTAAATTTACAAGTCAATTATTTCCTCATTGGAAGCTTAGAAATGTTTTACCTTTAACTTAATTTTCTATCACATAGAGTGGTCAAAAGATGAGTGAAAGTCATGTTGAATTATGTCCCTGTGCTTGCTGCATTGCTTCAGTCGTGTCCAACTCTGTGTGATCCCATGGACTGTAGCCCACCAGGCTCCTCTGTCCATGGGGATTCTCCAGGTGAGAATCTGGAGTAGGTTGCCATGCCCTCTTTTAAGGGATCTTCCCGACCTACAGATCGAACCCATGCCTCTTATGTCTCCTGCATTGGCAGACAGGTTCTTTACCACTAGCGCCACCTGGGAAGCCCCACTTATGTCCCTCCTTGCATATTTTTCAGTATAGACTGAAATATATATATATAATAAGGAAATAAATTGAGTTTTGGTTCAACTGTCCACTAAATAGCATATTGGTTTTACTTGTACCTAGCCTTTATAAACTCTAGATAGTTTTTAATTCTAATGCATTTTCCTCAGATATTTTATTTATTTATTTATTGGTTGCACTCGGTCTCTGAGGCTTTGTTGCTTCCTGGACTTTCTCTGCTTGCAGTAAGCAGGGACTACTCTTCATTGCAATGTGCAGGTTTCTCATTGCGGTGGCTCATCTTATTCCAGAACACAAGCTCTATGTGTGCAGACTCAGTAGCTGTGGCTCATGGGCTTTAGTTGCTCCTTGACATGTGGAATCTTCCCAGATCAGGAATCGAACCCTGTGTTCCCCAGATTGGCAGGCAGGTTCCATCGACTGTACAACTAGGGAAGTCCTTCTTCAGATATTTTCTTAAAGGAAAAAATATGTAGTCTCTAGTATTCCATGTCTATTTCTGTAAAGTTCAAAGAAGACACTCATTAATGTTTTATTACTGTATGTGCTTATGTAATTCAGTCAAAATCATTGAAATAGGGGAGTATTCTTTGAACAACTTCAGAAATTCTGGTAGTACCTAGAAGATCTTGATGGGTAAACAGAAAGGCAGTGACATAACTGAAGAATACAATTGTCTGAAAAAAATATTTTGATAAAGTAATTCTTAAATTGAAAAATCATGTTAAGGGTTATATCATATATAGATACAGGTAATATATAGATGGGCTTCCCAGGTAAATCAGCCGGTAAAGAATCTGCCTACGGTGCAGGAGACCCTGGTTTGATTCCTGGGTCAGGAAGATCCCTGGAGAAGGGATAGTTAGCCACTCCAGTATTCTTGGGCTTCCCCGGTGCCTCAGATGGTAAAGAATCCTCTTGTAATGCAGGAGTCCTAGGTTCAGTCCCTGGGTGGGGAAGATCTCCTGGAGGAGGGCATGGCAACCCACTCCAGTATTACTGCCTGGAGAATCCCCATCGACAGAGGAGCCTGAGAGTCAGACACGACTGAGCAACTAAGCACTGCATAGCACAAAATATAGATACGGATACAGATAAAGAAATACCTTTCTCTTGTGTTTCCTCAACTTACAGAAATTAACGATGATATTGTTTTGTAATGGACAGGTTTTTCCATTGGAAGGAATGCAAAAAAAGATATTCATCTCACATCTGCTGCCTAATGATTTTCTTTATGGTACTATTATATTAGCAGTATTCTTTATTTCTTAAAATTAAAAATGATACTGTCTTCTTTTTAATACACTTAGTCATATAAAGTCAAGTTTCAAATATGTTACTGTCACTTACTTTTGGGCAAAAATTTTAACTTCATTGCCTCAGTTTTCTTATTTTTAAAATGAGGGTGATAATGTATTGTGCACAGCTATATTGTGGATTAATTGAGATGGTGAATATAAAGTGCCGTGCCAGGGCCTGGAACATAAGGAACTCCTAGATCCCTGCTACTCCTTCAAGAGATGACATTTTCAGGTCATGAGTAAACTAATTTTGGCAGAAATGAAGATAAATATGTGATGAGAAAATGTGGACAATGGCACATACTAGTCTTTTAATAGACTTGATAGTAAAAAGTTGAGTAATTTTGTACAGGGCAAACTTTTGTTGATGCTAAATGCATAATAAAGATATTGTTTAAAATGTGCACTATAGTAATACTTTTAATTAACTGGCATAGTTGTAAATGATGGCATTCTGTCTACAAATCCTTATAATAAAATAATTCCACAATACCATTATCAAAATCCATTGTAGAGGTAAAAACTCTCAAACTTCTTAATTAAAATATTCATGCTTTAATCCTGACATTGATGTCATATTCTTAATTAAAATACTCAAACTTTAATCCTGACATTGATGTTATATTTTTTCCACAGATTAAAAATAAGGTAAATAAGATTTTTATAAACAACAGTGGCCAAGTTAAACTTTTTTCTTCTATGTATAATAAAATCTGGATTTGTTTATCCTCTTGTTTCTTATCAGAAATGTTTGATTTAAAGAAACATGTCAATAAAGAAGCTTAGAGCTATATCATAGAATTATTATTTTTATAAAAGTTTGTTCAGCAAGAGCTGGTCTCTGACAATATAAAAATTTTATTTTAAGGCTTTTATTTTAATATTGCTTAAACCATTCACCCTGATTTTTCTGAATCCCAATTTTTTTGGCAGGACCTTTAAGAACACAGATTTGTTAGGTCTTAATATTGTGTCCCTGAATAAACAAACACTTTAACATTAACACTTCAACCCTAAAAATATTCCCGTAACCAGAACTGGATAGTCAAAATTAATTACTATTATACCATGCTCGTGTTTACATGGTTGCTGAAACATCTAATAGACATATATTAAAAGTCTGGCACAGAGTAGGCACATAATAAATAGCTATTGATTTAATGTCCTTTAACAGCCCGATACAGCCTGTTTCCAGAATCTGAGACAGTCTAATGAAACAGTCAACAATGATTCCAGACACAGTTAAATATAACAGTTATTAGTAACCACAGAATAATATTTACAGATCTAAAACAGTGGTTTTACCAGCAGTTGATATTATCCAGAGAAAGACAAATTTCAACTGTACTTTTGTGAGCAAGCTAGTTATACATATGTCAACTACATTTATTCTCTGTAATAAAAAAATAACTTACACACGTTTCAACATTTTTGAGGACAGGATCTATGTATGCTCTATTGATAATATATTAAAGCATCATGTTTCTAACTGTAGTATTTTAGTTTTTACCCCTTTCCTTCATAAATAAACTCTTTTTTTTTTTTTTTTTGGTTATTGTTGTCACTTTCAAACCAATTTCTTACACTAGCTTAATGTGCAAAAATAAATGGGTATGGTCAAATGTGAAATGCATTTGTCAAATGAATGAAACTAAGTGCAATAATATAATAAATCCTCAGGCGAGTCATGTTTATTGTTGCCAAATGTCTCCCTGCTAAGAACTAATAAGCATGAAAAGGGATAATGAAAGTTTCCATGAAAAGTTTTTGGGAAACCTATCCACAAGTCTTCACTATCTGGGAATGTGGAAATAAGTATTTGTTTTATACAAGTTCCATATGAGGATTGTAAAGATGAAATTATGAGAATGAGTGAAATGGAAAGCAACTGTGGGATGATGGTTACTAATATTACTTGGCACATGGAAGTATATTGACAGGGGAGCTTCATTGAAAGGCAGAATAGAACAGTGCCTGCTACATAATAGGCACTAAATAAATACATATTGAATGAATGTGTAAATAAAGGGAAGAGTTTGAGCTCAAGGTTTCAAAGATTCCAAGTGATCCTGAAAATCTAATTTAGATTTTAAATATTTAAATGCCAAAGGATAACTGTGCAGTGATAAAACATTTGGAAATTGACTTAAAATGCATATTTTTTTGCTAAATGTTTACTTTCGGCAAAATTAATTAACATGGGAAAAAGAGGGGTAAGACAAAGAACTGGGTTGTTTCAAAAGAATATGCATATCCATTAAGTGTAAAAATACTCTCAATTTATTAGCATAAGTCATGCCATTACTCTTTAAATACAAATACTTATGGACACTTAGTTATAAATATAATAAACAGAGTAGCGAAGAGAATATTTTTAGAACAATTAGAGAATCTAGGAACAAACTTTTTCTGAATTGATGAGAATAATGGACCTATGACCTGATTTTTAGAACCAACTGTATAGAAGGAAACAGATGCCTAGATAATTTATAGATTGTTAAATTTCATTCTTAATTCCTTATTGAGTTATACTTTTTATTACCTAGTCAATTTATTAGTAGGAGTTCAAATACTCAATAAGCATCTACTAGTTTGGTGGGAAGCCAGAAATACCAGGAAAGAAGAGTTATTTAATGGTCACATGACAGAAAGCTAATGTAATTCTCAAAAAAAAATCAAAACCTATTTAGATTTTATAAACAAAAATCATTAAAAAAAATTTCCCATGGGAAAAAAATGAGAACAACATTAAACAATATAAGTACAAGAAACAGAATTTAAAGAAACTAGATAGAATTTTTAGCACCATTTTCTAGCCATCCTTGTCCATGCAAACACATCTCTAAGAAGAAAGCAACATAGCAGTGTGTTAAAAATAATAAAACCCAGAAACAGTGCATACTATAGGGAGGCCTCAAAGATTCTAGATCAGATATGAATGGTAGTTATTATAAAAGATCAAGAAATGCACAAAATACAAAAGTAAAAATCTATGCTATGTATCAGGATACCCCACAATCTATGATATGTATTAGATTTTATGCACATTAGGAATTGCCTTTTCAAAATAAATGTACATAGACAAAGCAAATTATATGTGTCATGTTGATTTAAAAAGAAACATCAGGCATCATGATTTTTAGTAACAATAACAAATACCGTGGGTAGTCTGTGGCTATCAAATGTACCAAACCTAACTGGTTTTCTTTTTTATATGTGTCTTAAATATTGGGTAAGAAGGATAACTGTAAATGTCATTGTCCAGTTGGGATTTCAAGAAACAGGAAAATGTTATTAGTATTTTTATAGAGAAAAATTTTATTCACTGAAAAATCTTGAAGACAATTTCAAAACAAGCAAAATCACCATGTTATACGGAGGCAATCTAAATATGATATAAACAACCCCTTTATTTGTTTTATTTTCATTCTTAGTGTTAGACTTTAAACTATCTGTAAATGGTCGTTACAATTCAAGGCTGGACATAGCAATAGCCCTTAAAAGCAACTGTTACTTGAACACTGTAATATCTACCTCAACCTCAAACTTACCCAGTGTAACTCACTCACAGCATTTAAATTGATGTAAATGCTTTGCTGCTAAAAATTTGTTCTGGTCACTTTCATTAAAATGTTGAATTTTTTTTTCTTCATGCTTTCCTTCTGCTGTTTCTGTTGTTAAGCAGTACAATATGAGAAGGACTTTGAAATGATTTTTATGTCCAGACACATAGTGTTTCAACGAAAATCCAATGACGTATTACTATACATCATGAAATTTCTACTTTAACCTGTTTAAGGAAGTTTTTCTTATACATACCAGGAGCGTCATTCAAAGCATTTTACATATTAAATTACTTATCAAAACACAGCATATATAGACCTTGACATTTGTTAAAGAACCAAGGATTTAACCCAAAAACATTTTTAAAGGACCAGAACAAATCTTTAGCAGAACACAGATTATGTGGCAAAGAAGTGACTTACTGGAAGATAGATCGTACTTATCAAGACATACTTTTAGCATATATGTAAGAGACTGGTTGGTTGATTTGTATGGTCACCTGCAAATATGCAGCGGACTGTTGTCGAAAAAAAGGTGAATCTGTGACAATAATGTACAGGAAAGAGAAAAACTGGCAAAGATCCTTTAGTTATAATTTTTTTATTCTAGGAACCCATCAGTAGTCTAGTTCTAATATCCATTTTTTTAAAGTAAAATCTCTAACTATTGTATTTTCATGTGAGTATGTAATTTCAGAATGATTATACATTGACTTATTAAATTGCTTTTTTATTTTCTTTTTTCATTTCTAGAGTAATCATAGGACAAAGTAATAGCTTTACAATGAATGCCAGTATGTGGTTCCTTCGTAGATGTCTTGCTTTACTCAATTTATTTCTGTATTTCTGGTGGTTCAAGAATTTATATGATAACAAAGAGTCTCACTAAATGCAATGAGAGAATAAGCTATATTGATTACTGCTCAAATTGCTTATTTACACATAGCAAAATAATGAAATGCAAGCTTAATCACATCTAAAATATTTTTTAAAATATATTCACATAAGTGTTTATGTAATTTTAAAGACTAATTTCCTATAGAATTTTCATTCCATTCCATCTGAAGAGAATGTACTTCAAAATTGTTATAAATCTATTTTGTAATATCACACAATATGTTTTTAAATTATAATTATTGCTGAAGGAATTATACTAAACAATGAAAAATTACAAGCTGCCTTGTAAATATAGGGTTACACTGTGGACAAGTACAAAAAGGCTTGAAGATTCATCAACAGCTTCAAAATACTAAAGACAACAGAACACTATTAGGAAAAAAATTACCATACATAAATTTTTAGTCAATAGAAAAATTTTTTTTAGAATTCAGAAACACTGTTCAGAATCAGGATTTGGTCTACAGAAAAGCTATATTGTAATGCTATTTTATTTATTGTAATGCTATATTGTAATGTTATTTTAGAAGTATATGAAATTATTTTTAAATAGTTCAATACTTTATAAAGAAAGTGCCACCATTCTTACACATTATCTGCCATCTTTGATGAAAAGCTTATGTTAAGAATAAAGGCATTAAATAATACATCTATATACTATTAAGATACTTTCATCAAAAATATTTAACCAATAATGAACCCTGTTATCAAATTGTATTTTAAAATATATACTATTTCTACTTATTAGCTTGAATAAAGCTGGCAAGGAACTTTATTTAGCTTTCTCTATTGGAACAAAACATTTTTGTTAAGCCATTTGTGGAAATATGCTTACTCTTTTATCAAGCTCGATTTTTTATCTTAAATAAATATACCTGAATTCTAAATATGTCCCATTTCTCAATCCTGCATGCTACACCTTCCATCAAGCCCCAACATTCTCCCTTACTAATGTGCTCTCATAAATAGATACTTGTTATCCAACAAGTAGTTTATTCATTAAAGAATTTTTACTGCTAGGGCACGTCATTTGCTGTTACTGTTATTGTTGCTGTTTTAAATAAACCAAAGTGGAGGTTCCATTCTGTTATTTGGTTAAAATATATATACATATATTTCCAATTTGGAGCTACCAAATAGAGGACAAGCTTTTAGGATGCTTTCTTAATTTTTTAGGCCACTATTTTATCATTAGGAAATTCTTGCTTTTGTGCAGCAGTAACATCCTGTTGCTTGAAAGAGTTCTTGCAGCTTCACAAAGGATACTGACTAATTTATCAGGGGCAGTTTAACGCGGGCTAAATCTGGCAGGCACATAGAAGCCAACTTCACTTGGCATTTATCCTTTGTCTCTCTGCTGAGATTATCTTCACAAGGGGCAGCTGTGAAGGCCCCTTAAACTGCAGTCCTTTCTAACTCCATCACAGACTTCTGCCTATAGGCATAAGCGTCAGCCTTTCCATTTCTAGAATATCGTTTCCTAAGACAATAGCTTTTAACCTTTTTTCCCTTGCCTTTTAGTAAGACTTTCTTTGTGAACTAATAAAATTTGCTCCTTTTACAGAGGCTCATTAACACTTTTGAGTTTGTTTTCCTTGTCACAATGCTAAGATTAAAAATAAAAAAGCAATACTCTGTTTTTAAAAAGCTCTTAAGTATAAGGTGGACTTTTGTAATCAATTTTATCCCTCATGTTGTACCAAATCTGAAATCACAGGCCAAATTCCACAAATGGTCTAATGTTTTCAAATCTTTCTGTTTGGACATATATTTTAAGATATTTTAAATTTAAGTTGGAGAAGAACTAATATTGAAAAAAAATTGAAATATTGCCCTCTAAACTTATTTAAAGACAAAAGCATCATAATGAAGAAGAATCACGTGGTTTGAACCTTCGCCCCAAACCAGGACTGAGGGAGCTCTGGAATGCCTCACTCTGGGCTTCTCAGGCCATTTCCCCCCAGAGACAGCCTTGTGCACTTGCTTAATCCTCAGGAGACGTGAAGCAGATGATCATAATTCTTTACTAGTATTCTTGATAGGGTATCTCGGGTTCTTGCTGAGTAAAACATTTCTAAAATGCTATCCCATGCTTATAACAACTATGTGCTTTGCACCTCTCACAATTTTTGTTACTTTTCTCTGGATAAGTTCTAACTTGTTGAGTGTAAATCGTCATTTCTTCTACTTTTATAGCACCTGTTTACAAAGCATTCTCCCAGGTCTAACCGCCTCCGCAGTATAATCAGAAAGTTCATCTTCACAACAGCCCTGTAATGAATAATCATTTCCTCATTTATAAAACCAAGACTCAGAAAGGCTGTGACCTGTCCAGTCACAAAGCTGTGTTTTATGCAGCCAGACTAGAACCCATGTATATCTTTAGAGTCTATATCTAATGTACTTTCCCCCAAAATTTGCCAAGCATTATTTTTTTCTGAAAAAGTACTTAATTCAACAGGACCACTTCTAAAACTAATTTTTAACGTACTCATTATTTACAAAATTTTAAATTATGAAAACATAAGCAAATATACTAGAAACTTAGAAGATATATCTCATAGTGTTGAAATACCAGGGATATTTGGATTGTAGATAGAAGGAATTGTTATATCTAATTAACTTTTAAAATCATTTTCTTTCATTTAACCTAAATATAATTTATACTAAATTTTGATTATATTATATTGCAAACAAAAAGGAAACATTATACTTTCTTTTAAACTCAAAGATCATGTAGTTCTAAAATGAATGTGACTGGCAAACATATTTCTTAGTTTTAAATATAATTTTACTTGGATCAAGTTAAGTGAATGTGTACATTTAATATCACTGTCTAGGTTGCTCAATTAAGGGAATCCTTGCACCAATGATAGCAAATACAAGATCTTCTAAGAAAGAACGTATATCATTCCGTGACAATCCTGTACAACTCAGTGGTGGATGGGGAAGTGGCAAAAAGAAGATGAAAACTTCAAACTAATCCTTCAAGCTTCAGCATTCAAAACATATGGCACATTGCTGCAAGAGATCTGTGGCTGTCTGGTCATGTTACCAACCGGATACAATGTTTTAGAGTACTGTATTTAATTTGTATTAATATACATATTTCACAATTCTATTTCCTGGTGGACTTATTTTCCATATGTAAAATACAGTTATGCTGTTGTTCCTGTGTTCATGTGGGATGAATTCCAGAAGTGAATTATTGAAATATTGTAATGGAATTTGCATATCCAATTTCTTTTTTATTTAAAATGCTTATAACACATGTACTAGAGATGATTTTTGTTACCAATAATAAATTGTAATACCATAAATACATCAGAAGAAAATATAGCTATACTTTATTGGCCATTTATAGTATTAATGGGTTATTAATATATTAATAAATTTTATTTGACTATTACTATAATTGGATATTTCAAACATAAATTGTTATATAAAAGAATTCAGAATAGAAAATGAAAATAGATTTTTTGTTTTACTTTGTAATCTTAAATAGATTAGAGTTAAGGTAAAAATATATATGTTCCATTTAAATTTAGATGACATAGATTTAAATATCAATTAATGAATTGGATATTTTACCTGTAATGTATCTTTCTTACCATTTATTAAGGGTAAATGCTTATTCAAGTTCATTAATAATATTCTTCTGATTCAAAAGTACTCTTATAATTTTTTAAGTGCCTTAAAATAATTATTGTTAAAAAATCTTTCCAATGTTTTAAACCCTGGTCTTATAATTTTATAAGGTTAATATATTTTCTAAAGCTGCAGATGAGTTTTATTAAACTTTTCCTATTGTGTGCTTAATATTCTGTGATATCTTAGCAAGTAGAATATGCAAAATGCTGCATTTACCTCTCAGACCCCTTAGGATCTTAACTGTCCTGAGTTTGGGGCTTTTTTCACAAAGCTAAATTTTCAGTGACTTTTCAGTCTGTTGCTGTGTAATAGGATCCAATGAACTTTTGGTTTGTTTTGCTGCTTTCCTTATTCTTTATTGAAATGCTTCATTTTGAAATGATTAGCAGATTTAGAGATTCATTCATTTAGTTTGCATCCCTCATCTACTTTTGGAGCTCTTTTGCATCTCAAGCCTGTAAATATCTTTTAACTTGATTGAGATGGAAATGTTAATGAGCCTTGAGCTGTCAATTGATAAAGAAAACATAAATTCATATGTTGTGGCCTCGAAATTGAGGCTTTGGAAGTAAGCTCCATGTGTAGTTGTTTTGTGAATGATGTTATGTCATATTTTTACTAATAGCATCCACAAACCAACATAATATAATGATGGAAAATATTTTATCTCAGCTTAATGTGAGCCCTTCAAGAGAAAAACCACATTAAAGCTGATATTGATGGCGTTTTATGGTTCAGATGTGCAATCAATAAAGTGGAAAGGCTGGTATGAAAAGTGAGATGTTTATGATTAAACTGCTTTAGAGCCTAAAATAATTTAATCTCTAGTTTCCTTATTCTGTGATCTGTGTAATTGTTTCATAATATTAATTTAGAGGAAGATGATGGGTGTTGATGCTCCTTAAATTTGTAGGTTATGACTCATTTATTTGTCAATAAAATAGTTTCCTAATTATGGAGTTATACTGGAAGTTCTTTGCAGCATCATTTATTGTGTCCAGCCCTAAAATGATTATTGAAAACATCTTGCAAAGTTAAAAATTATCTTTTTAACACTAATTCATTTCTGCTTATGATAATAGAAAAGGTAAATTTTAAAACAATAAATTTTAATTAAATTTTTTCTAATTTTTAAAATTTAATAAAGCCTCAAAATAAATCAAAAGAAGAGATACACTTTCTCCTGTTTTCTTGATATTAAGACAAATATTTGTCTTTGAAGATTTGGGAAGGTAGAAATATAAGCTTACATTGTCACTTAGTTGACTGAATTTTGAATTGACAGTAATGGACTTAGGAAATGCTACTATTCAAATGAAAGTCTCAAAATGGCATTGTGTTCTTTACTGCCGCCTGTTTTATGCCCAGTCCCAATTCTCCGTTCTCACCTTCCTACCTAGCTGCCTCCCTCACTGCTATCACAGTCATGACCAATCACTTCTAATAAGAACTTCAAAGCAAATCTCACCACAAAAAGGCTGATAGGATGTTTGGAGATTCCAGGATGTCTTAACAGGAGAGTTAATGATATTGGTTTATGGATCTTACTAGGTGCTGTGGGAAGCAATCCAAATCCTAATTTCTTATTGTGCTCATGCATTAGTTCGTGTTACAGCACTCACATATTTCCTACCAAGTGCAGTTTTCATAATCTTTAGAGGCAAGAAAAATCTTCACCATCAAGATTTATGATTCTCATGACTATACTGGGGGCAAGTGAGTTATCTACCACGTATGCTTTAATTTAGGGGAAGAAGATCCTTAAACTTTCTATAGAATATTGTCTGTCATAGCTAAGTTTTAAGTAATCACTAATAGGAGGTGTAATCTTGCTATTCTAGTATAGGATGAAATTCATTACCTATCATGATATTTTTGCCTACCCAGATGGAGCTGTTTTTACATTAGTTTGTGAGATTCAGAGAAAGCCTCTTTCCAGCAGATAAAGAGCTATAATTCAAATCTATGGTTAGCCATTAAGCCACATGTAGCTACAGAGTCCTCTTAATATGGTTAGTCTAAATTGAGATATACACAGATTTCAAACAGTATGAAAAGAGAATGCACAGTTGCCCTATAATTTTATATTGACTATGTTAAAACAATAGTATTTTGGATTAAATATGTATTATTAAAATAATATCATTTGGTTTTAAAAATTGTTAGAGGGAGTACTAAAAATGTTGTTACATGTATATTTAACATTGCATTTCTGTAAGTTACCACTGACCTAGAGGCTATCCTGTGAGGAAAAGTGAGTTGCTCAATCTTGTCGGACTCTTTGCAACTCCACTGACTGTAGACCACCAGGTTCTTCTGTCCATGGAATTCTCCAGGCAAAAATACTGGAGTGGGTAACCATTCCCTTCTCCAGGGGATCTTCCCAACTCAGGGATCGAACTAGAGTCTCCTGCAGTGCAGGCAGATTCTTTACCATCTGAGCCACCAGGAAATCCCTCTGTGAGATAACTTAGGTACAATGTATTGTTGCAGAAAATAATCGATAAGATAACAGATAAAAGGCAGTATCTACAGGACACTAGTAAAAAAAAAAAAAATCCTAGTTTATAAGAAAAGGAAACTTTGATTCTGCTAAACATAGTGAATATTATTAAATAAAAAAGAAGAACCCTCCATTGCAGTTCTAGACTTTAAGATGGCATCATTGCATTTAACTCTGCTTTATTTAATTTAACCCTCATTTGGTATGTGTGTATGTTTATTTTAATTTGATTTTAATAAGGGATCTTATAAAGTCAGGTTGAAGTCTTATGTTACTGGTGAAGAAATAGAATTTGCATCCACATTGTAGTCTATGTTGTATCAGGTTTTCATATGTACTCAGTTCAGTTCAGTTCACTTCAGTCACTCAGCCGTGTTCAACTCTTTGTGATCCCAGCAACCGCAGCACGCCAGGCCTCCCTGTCCATCACCAACTCCTGGAGTTTACATAAACTCATGTCCATTGAGTCGGCGATGCCATCCAACCATCTGATCCTCTGTCATCCCCTTCTCCTGCCCTCAATCTTTCCCAGCATCAGGGTCTTTTCAAATGAGTCAGCTCTTCGCATCAGGTGGCCAAAGTGTTGGAGTTTCAGCTTCAACATCAGTCCTTCCAATGAACACCCAGGACTGGATAGCTGTTAATTTTTCAAATGGTATGATTTGAAATGTGACAGAGATGGGATCTCTTAATGGGAGCTGTATTATATTTGGCATCATATTATAAGTCCAGTTTTAAGACCTAAAACATAAGGGTTGTATAAATGAATAGAATCGATTTGAAAATAACAAATGTAGTGTGTTTATAATACATGCTTTATGCAGTACAGTCTGACCACCAATCTTCTTTCACTCCAAATATCATGCAATTCATGTACTGTGTCTAGGATCCAGATTTTTACCGAAGTCAAAAATTTCCCGAGGTGAAAGGTTTCATGTGACTTTTCATTTATAACTTGTGTCCCTGCCAGCACTTAGGGGCAAGAGTCCTCTGCAGTAGGTCTGGAACTGCAGCTAGCAGGACGGGGTCACGAGGACTCTTTGGAGCTCAGTGAGGAAGGGTGCAGGAAGGGCAGGTAGGAGTGCCAGCGCTGACTACATCTCCTTTAGCTCTCAGGGGTCAGAGTGAGGGCTTCTCTGCTGTCTGTCATCCTTGCTTTTGGACAATAGCTAACCAAGGCGCTGCAGAAAGACAAGTCCTTTCTATGAAGCTCTAGAGAAAAGCAAACCAATTGAATTAACATTACAAAAGTTTGTTTTTACTATGAGTGTAACTTGCATAGCATCCCTATATCTTAGGAGGTCTTGTTATAACCGCTTTTATATCACAAGAGCAACAGTGAGAAACCACTTCAAATCCATGCTTCCCTTATAAAGGCCTGAATACACCTACCAGTGGTAACCAGGTGAGTACATGTAAAAATTTATTTAATAATAATAATTTTTAATAATATTTTTAAAATTTAATAAAAAATTTTTAATTCCAAAAATTTTTTTTGGAATTTCTAAAAGGTTATTTTCTCCTACAAAGGCCATAACAGAAACTTTCAAACTTGTTTTATAATTTTCACAGAATTGGTCTAGATCAGCATTGTACAATACAAATATAATGTGAGCCACATATGTAATTTTAATGTTTCTAGTAACCACATTGCAAATGTAAACAGAAATTGATAAAATTAATATATTTTATTTAACTCATATGCAATACATTTTTTAAATTAAATGGAACTGTAAGAACATTATCTTACAAGAGAAAACTTCGACTCTACCAGTCTCTAAAATTTCTTATCTTGGAGAAAAAATTTAAGAAGTATTAAAAACAAGACGATTCCTGATTAGATACCTATAACAATTAGTAATATTCAACTATACACATTCCAAGTCAAATAAATAAGTCTTAACTTTACTGTTTCGTTTGTTGACATGGATTTGAGATTTCCTCCCACAGTTATTCAAAATTTCTCTCCCAAAATTCATGTATCAACAGAAAATTACAAGAAAGGGTGGGTCTGTTTTTCATCCTCTCTGCATCATTCAGATTTGGTCTAACCGTGGAGGTTCTATTAACTTCAAAATGAAGCCATCATTTAGAATGAGTTAATATAATATATAGTACGAAGTAGGAAATCAGCACATCAATTTCGTTCTGCTCAGTACATATTTTGATATGACATATATGGATGAAAGTGAGAACACGTTTTTTGGGTAATCCAACTGTCTTGTGTTCTAACCCACACTCTGATACATTACCTTGGACAAGCAGCAGACTCTTGAGTCTGTCTGCTTACTAGTAAATTAAAACTAGAACTCATAGGGTGCAGTGAGATCAAGTGACAAAGTAGATCAGAAGCCCCTGGCTCAATCCCTTGGGCATCACAAGCATTCAAGAAATGGTGACTTGACACAGAAAAGCTTTCCAAACCAATCTTCCAAAGTTAAACCCCAAATTGGATCAATTCTGCATACTTTATTTAGGAAGTATTTCCATGAAATGACAAATATTTTTAAAAGATCTTGAAAACTAACTTTTCAATGTTTGCCTTGAAATAGAAGTGGAATTTAGTGCTTCAAATACATACATACATATCAGGCCTTCTCCATAGAAAGTGTGCAGAACACTGGAAATGTAAAAGGCATACATTGCTAATAGCATGTTAACTTATTTACTCACATGGACAAATAAAAACTGTATTGCTAGAAAACAGGTGGGAATGTTAGCACACAACTCTGTAGGCAACTCTCTATATTCCAAAATAGACCCAGAAAATATTTCCACTACCAGGTCCCAAAGAGAATGCCAGGTAACTGGCTAGATTGGCTCACAGTTTCCTCTCCTCCCAATTCTCTACTTCCTATGCCTTCTCTTCCGAGGAAAATATTGGCTCATTATCTCTTTAGGGAGACAAAGAAAAAAGATATCCATCCCTTGATTTTATTTCTTCCTAATTATTCCATTTTTAAAATTGAGAACAAAAACTTGTATCTTTTATTATCTTCACAAATATAAAATAATTTTAAAAGACGAGTATACCAATAAACAACTCTACAAGAAACTTTCATTTTTGTATCCTAAAGGGGATTAAAAAATATTTGGGGCATGCAATTCTCAAGTGAGAATGGTCAGGGAAAGGCTGTTTACCTAACTGACCTTGAAAGATTAATTGATCTTGAGGAAAGCATTTTAGGATACAGTCTGAATAAATACCTGGAGATAGCAGCAACATACAGGGAATGGAGAGTAGAAGAATTCAGGGACTGGACAGAACTGAAAGAGCCTGGTGGGAGAGACAGGGAATGAGTGGAGAAAGGGATTGGAAAGTAGCTTTGGATAAAGTACTTTGAGACTTGTCCAGTCTAGAGATTTTAGGTTTCATGTGTGGTCTCTAGGTGGAAAATTGCTATGTGATAGTTTTCAAAAATAGGAAGGTGTTGGTATTGTAAGATAATGTCATTACCAAAAATTACTGGGAAATTTCAAAATAATAATAAACATGATTAGGCAAATCCTTCCCAGGCAGAGCTAGTGGTAAAGAACCCACCTGCCAACTCAGGATATGTAAGAGATGCAGGTTTGATCACTGGGTCGGGAAGATCCCTGGAGAAGGAAATGGCAACCCACTCCAGTATTCTTGCTGGAGAATCCCATGGACAGAGGAGCCTGGCGGGCTACAGTCCATAGGGGTGCAAAGGGTCAGACGTGACTGAGCACAGGCAAAATACTAATCTTATTCAAATACGAAACGATAAGAACATGGTTGCCTATCACGAAGTCTCTGATTTATGGGTACACTGATTTTTTTTCATTTTTTAAATTCGTGTTAAGTGGGAGAAAACTGAATGACTAAGAGGCACTAGTCTTTCAGAGTCTGTTGAGATTTGACTTCACATATGCTGATACTTCTTAAATCTGAGAGAAGCTGCTTTCAAGTATAGACACTGGCAGAACTCTTTGTAAATATTTTCCTCACAAGGATATTGCTGCACACCGTGACATCCTGAACAAGCTGCTCTACCCCAGGGAGTGAGTCCATGAGGCTCTCGGGAGCACCATTCTGAGTTCTCTAATCCCAGCAATGGCTGGAAAAAGCTAGAATTTCTAATATTTATGTGGAGTATATTAGACTGAATAGCCGACTCTGTCCTAGTCTGCTTGAATTGTTCTAACAGAATACCATAGACTGGGTGGCTTAAACAACAAATATTTCTCACAGTTCTGAAATCTTGAATTCAGAGATCTGTTCTAAAGGAGGGCCCTCTTCCTGGCTAACACTATGGCAGGAGAGAGACCCATGGCTCTTCATCCCTTCAAAAGAGAGCATTAATCTCATCATGAAGGCGTCACTCTCATAACCAAATAGAACTCCAATTATCTACGAAAGGCCCCACCTCCAAATGCATCATATTGGGGATTAATGTCTCAACATTATGAATTTGGGGAGGACACAAAGGTTCAGACCATATCAGCCCCCTAGAGACCATATAGTTTGATTGACAAGAATTATATTTCTAACAACTTCAATATAGTCTTTTTTTCTTCTTCAAAACATGGATTTACAATGTGAATATCTTAACAAGACAAGTTGAGACCTTAACAGGTGATTTTATTTCTTCTAGGTTATACAAATTGATGGTTAATAACAGAGCTGGGAGGAGGATCCAAGTCTTCCAAGTCACAAAAATCTTGGAAAATTTGTTAAGAGGCAATACCTGTTCTTACAGCCTAAATGAATATTTGTCTTGGGCAAGCACATTTACATTGCTCTAGTACAAACACCTCAGGACATAGAATCTTCATGGAGATTTGTTTCTGATATGTGACCCTTTTCCTCTTTCTAGCTCTTAAATAATGATAATTATATATTTCATTTTCTTAATTTAAATAATTGAATTTTCTGTTTTAAAAACCACTTTTTATTTCTTAGCACCATTAATTGATTTTTTTACCTATGTCCATAAGATTTATTTGGTATCCCTGGTGGCTCAGTAGTAAAGAACCTGTCTACCAGTGCAGGAGACACAGGTTCGATCCCTGGGTCAGGAAGATCCCCTGGAGAAGGAAATGGCAACCCACTCTAGCATTCTTCCCTGGACAGAGGAGCCTGGTGGGCTGCAGTCCCTAGGGCGGCAAAGAGTCAGACCCAACTGAAAGCTAAGCAACAACACATTTTTATTAAAAATGCTTAAAAAATAAAAAATTGATTTAAAAATTTTTATTAAGAATAAAAAAATGAAATAAAAAATTTGTAAACATTTTTAAAAAAAAACATTAAAGATGCTTCCCCATTCTGAATTTTAAAAATCATAATAATAGTAAACATTCAGTGACTATAATATGGCCAGGCAGTGTCACTAAATACTTTATATACATTAACTCCTTCTGTATTTACTCCCCTTCTCTGACACAGTTCATGCTACAGAAGATGATACTGAATTTTAAATGGGCGCATACCTTTCTCAGGATCACACTGTCAGCAGGTGTTGGACAGAGCTGAACCCAAATCTTGGGTGAGTCTAGTTTGTACTTTGCAGTATTTTTGATGTTATAAATAGATATGTCTATATATACATTATGCTAGAAGTTGATAACTTTATCTAGATAGAAAAATACAAGCAGACCCAAAGAATACTATTGTTATTTGACAGAAAACAACTGCTTTCTAAGTGTAGTCTTTAATTTTAGCTCATAATTAAGGTAAAACGTGATACAAATTTTTTTTTTTAACAGAAAAGAGTAATCCTAATTTGGAACTTGGTAGTACAGGAATCTGTTGTGAAGTGATGCTAGTGCAGGCATTAAGAACATGATTTGGGAGATACTTAGATAAGACAGATTTCTGTAACATCTCTTGTCCAGCAGCCTGTAGCTTTGACCATCAGCCTGCTTTAGTCACAGAGAACTATCGTTGTTTAAGAAAAAAGTTTGCTTCTTACATAAAAACAAAACAAAAAAACTGTTTTCGAACTGACCTTGATACACTTAGTTCCACACTGGGGCTAAACTGAATAAATTTAATTACTTTTTTGTAGGTCTTAGCTAAAAAAATCACTAACTCCTTTAGCAATTCTTTCCATAATATGGTTTCCAAATCCTCTTTGACTCACCCCCTGTACACTAGCAAAGCTCAAAATTGTTCTTTTCTCTCAGTAAAAATAGTCTCCAGACCAATGCTCTGTTCCCTAGATTTCTGCATAATACAGTGTGTAGTGAGGACCTGATCTTTCTTCCTATGTGACTGCTTCACTTTTATTAACACAACATAAGCTAAGTTCGTGGCTGCTACCTTAGCAACTAACTCACACTGTTGTCTCAGTGTCTTCAGATCTTTCATCTATGGGCCCCTTGTAATAAAGCTTTGCTGCCCTTCTCCTGTATATATATATATTTTTTAAAACTTAATTTGGAACTTTATATTGATCTTCACTGGTTTAATTTCACTATTCTATCTTCTCCAAACATATCTGCCTCCCAATTTTTCTTGTAGTCTAAGACTGTAACTAGCCCTCCTAAGAAACTATACTTCATAAAATTTTGTAAATGAAATAAATATATGTGTTGATGAAAACATTGAATAGAATTAATGCCCACCTTGAATAGATAATACTTGAAGGCAATTTTTAAAAAATGCTTTACAAGATTCTTCAGGGTTCACTTCTAGAGCCAAAAAGTTGCATGAGATACTTCAGAGAGGCTCTTACATCCTATGTGGTTTGCCTCCACTGTGATCCACCATTTAAAGATGCCCTAAGAATCTCATGTAACTCAAATAAAACATTGCCCACAGATCTATTTTATTTCATGAAAAATAAAAATTACATTAATAAAGTATTTTTCCTTTATTTTGCCAAAGTTTATACTTCTTTTTAAACTCTAAGACAACATCCAGAGTTGTATTAACATGAAAAAGGATACAAGATTAAAGGGCATTCTTACTAAACACAGAATAATCAGTTACTTAGATTTTCTTTAATTCAATTGAATTATTGAGCAATTCTTACTGTAGCAAAGGAATGACTGCATCTCCCTCTCCCCAAAAGCGGGACATGTGAATCAAATACAGAGTAAAACAAATAATTTCATTAATGTTAACCTGAAATGAATTTATTGGAAATATGGGGGTTCCCTGTAAGTGACTGCATTAAAGAGATTTCCCCTCACATTAGTTCTTTCTAAAAGTCCTCCAGAACTCAGCTTATATACATATACGTGTATTTATGTATATATATATACGTACACACACATATATTTGGTATTGCACAAGAGGTTGAAATCTGACAAAGATTCTAATATAAATGAACTATTTAGAGCCATTTTTCCCCCTTTCTTTTGGGGAACTTGAAAAAGAGTCGCCGAAGGATTTGGTAGAACAGCAGTAAATACTTTAATTGCTTCTTATATTTGAACGTCATTAATAAATTGTGCGTTCATGACGTTTTGTAAGACCAAACTGTGAACCTAGGAAAGATGTGACTACAGCAAACGTCCTTAGGGGCGTCCGCCATGGGGAGCTAAGAAATGACGTAATCCGCTAAGGTCCAGGGGATTCCTTCTTAGCAGGCATCTTCCCAGGCGGCGGGCGCCACCCTGCTAGAAGTAGTGCGTCAGTTTAACAAAAAGGACATTTTTTTTTTTTTTAATCCAGCAAAGGTTAAGAAATGTTTACTGCAAAGCAAGCTCTTAAGAGAAGACCAGACCATTGCCTGGCATTGAACGCACCCACTAGGAACCTCTTGCCATCAGGACGAGACCTGGCTTTCCCCATGGCAGAGGGGCTCATTCCCGTGGAAGGCAGGGAGAAGAGTGAGTGTGCCCGCCACTTCACACACTCACGAGCATACGTTACTGTTCAAGAGAATGACACGTCTTCTGCTTCATCCCCCAAATCAGCAGCAGTGTGTGATATGGATTAATTTCGATTGCCAACTTGTGAAACAAAAAGTGCCCTGTCCTGACCAGGGGACGGTTGGATGATCTATTTGCCAATATCAATATTTGGATGGAAAGCTCAAAATATGTCGTTTTCCCAAGCATTAGCCATTAAAGGAGGGAGAGCACCACTGATGAAATATTAGTAGCAAATCGGTTAACCACGAACTTCTTTCTGTAGTCGTGGAAGCTCTTTTAAGGTTTCAGGAGAAGCGAAACTTCATTCTCTTTGCTCAGAATAGAGATTCCTCCACATATGCGCTCTCGACCACAGCGTCGTTCTCGCCTGGTAGGTGACTTCGCCTACCGCTTTGAGGTCAGCTCAGGCGGCGTTTGGAGACAACCCTCGCCCCAGAAGCGCGCTCGGGCGGGGCCCTGCGGCTCCCCCGGCCGGTAGTCGGCAGGGTGGTCCTACCCCCCCATCCCCACCCAAGGTGCGCTCCAGGTGGCGACCCACGGGGGCCAGGGATCGCGGCAGCCGGCCCTCGCAAGTTTGCTCGGCTCGCAGCCTTCTCCGGTTCCCGACTGGAGAGCGCCGGCGTGGGGTCGACCGCGCCTGCGGCGGAACCGGCGTGCCGCCTCTCGGATGCGGGTTCGCGCCGCCGGGCGCCGCTCGCAGCCGCGTGTCCAGCCTCCGTCCCAGCAGCTCGACTCTCCGAACGCGAGCCACAGAGACATTTTCATTCCGCATTTCTGCTTAGGGCACTTTACAAGTTAAAGCTCCCTTATAAAAATTAACAGCAGAATTGTTGGAGGTGGGCAGGAGAGGTTGCAAAGAAGTGAATAAATATTAATCTTGAGCTTCCTCTAAGGTTCTTTAATGATTTTTTGAATGAAGGTGTTGGCGCTCTCCCCCATACCTCCTCCCCACTCCCCGGCTAATCCTTGTTGTAATAAAAGCGTTTTTCTTCTTTCTGTTGAATTTATAAAGCATAGCGGCAAAGAGGTTAAACTAGATTACGAATGGCTTTGGGCTGCTTATGATGAGGTGCGTTCTAACCGCACCCCCTCTGCACCCACACACTGTTTTCTTGACGCGAGGCAAAAGGTTTTCGAGGGCGAGGGAGGGGCTCAGTGGCTGGAGGGGTATAACAGGAGGAGAATCTGCTTCTCTCAGTTTGGGTATGCCTTGATTATGTCTTCTGGCCCTATCCTGGCCAGATTTGTTGAATGATCATGGATTTATGTATAATTCCAGTCCAAAGGAGAAACATTCGTCCTGTCATTTTGCTTCTACCTATACTGCAATGTTAAGAAGTCTCTCCCAGAGACTGGAAAACTAAACACGTAAAAGTGCACAGCCTCTTCTTGAATATAAGTTCTGTATTTAAGACATATCTAATAAATCAACAGGAAAAATGTATTAAAACATACTGGATAGAAGTTTAAATAATTCACATCTCAAAACGGTGGAAGACATGTTATAGGTAAGCGATTAATAATATGCTAGTGAAATCTGGATTTAGGAATTGAATACAATTTAGCTTAATTATACACTATACGAAAGTATATCTGTCACAGAGATTTAAGTTTAACTGTCTTTTTATTTTATTATATTCAGAACTTCCTGGAGCAATGAGGAAAGTCATAATGAGAAATAAAGGTAGATTATCACAGTTGAATGATGATTTTTCAATATTTGCAATAAAATACATTTCTATAGTAAATGTAAGCGATGACATGTTAGATAAGTCAAAATATTTGCAAGTGGGGAAAACAGTCATCTTAGACTTTCACATTTAAATTAGATCCTTTAGAAGAGCAGAAATTAAGTCCATTTCTCTCTTTAAGAAAAGGGCAACTGTGTAAGTAACTATCACTGAAACAAGTTGAAATTCAGAAACAAGCATAGGTCTTTGAAAAAGCATATGGATTTCTAAAATACCAAAATATTTACTATAATTGAAATCACAGGTAAATTTAACCTATTTGAGAGCTTCATTAAGAGCACACTTCAAAGACTGTGATAGGGATCATTAAAATTCAGGCCACTGTTGTTGTTTTTTTTAAATTAAAATACAGAGGCTTCAAAAATATGACAAAGTTATACATTAATCTGTAGGAGTGCTTTCCAGAGTAGCTGATGCTGGATTGGAACATATATTTTTTAAAAAAGCTTAAATGTTTCTTTGGGTTTGTATATATACATTATTTTGATGAAAACTTGAACTGCTTCAATGCAAAATACATTTCTGTATGTGTTATGTCTGTAGAGCTGTGGGAAGGATGAAGATGAAGCCAGGGAAGGAAAGCAGCGGAGCACACACAAAACATGAGGCCACCTGGCTTCTTGCCATCATACATGACATTCAATTATTTTTGTACTTTTTCATGAGAGTTTTCCCTCTACCCAGCTTCCCCTCCCCTCTGCAGACTTTTGCTTTTCTACATTTGTCATAGTTCATCTAATTCAGCACGCATTTTTTCTAGCTTTACTTACCAATATGCCTCAAACTCTTGCTGAAAAAAAGAAAGGGCTGAGAATTCTTGCAACCCTAGCTTGACATTCCCACTATTACTATATAAGTGTGATATTTCTCTCAATAAGTTGAGAAAGGAACCATAGTGGTATACACATTGCTTCAACTGCTGCTTTGATGCATGTACTCAAAATATTTTTCATTTCCCAAAATACATTCTCATGGGAGAGGGGAGCATCAAAAGAAGCTTTCAGACCGTGAGAATTTTTTAAAATGCAATAAGTCAAACTGGCAGCCAATCCCTTATCTGAACTTGACTTAGCTGAATTACCTTTGTGTGTGGGGCAATGGGGGTTGGGGCCAGTCATTTCAATAGACTTTTTAACTAGTTTGAGTTTACTTAGTTACTTTAAGTCTAGGCTCTAAAAGGAGCTAAATAAAGAAGACTTTAAACACACCCCAAATCACTGTGTTTGGGGAGCTGGCACCTAACAACAGCAGCAACAACTGCAAACTGGTTGCAAAAATGTTAAATGTAACTTCAAATCAGAACATCAGAGTCACTTCACAGAATAGCCTTCCCACTGTGTTAGCATCCTTGGTGCCAGAGGAATAAGAAAAGAGTGTTGCAAAGATGGAACCTGCAGTAAGTCATGTTAACCTCATCCTTTTCCTTTCCAGACTCTGCACATTCCATCCTGACTTACTGTGCCTCAGTCTTATCAAAGAGATGTGAAGCAGCAGCATCAGTAGCTATATCCAGGGATCTGAAAGCCCTGGCATCCTACAACGTCATACATTTTGTTAGGATTTAAAAGAAATTGATGTCTCCCCACCTCTGTCTCCTACTCCCACATCCCCTCTCCTACTCCACTTTACCCCATTCCCACCACCTCCGGCAAATGCTTCCATCCAGGTAGATTTCTTGACTAATATGAAAGATGGGGAGCTGAATCCTGGATTTGGAACCCAGGTTCCAGGTATGGAAAGTGATGAACAGTTCTCCACAAGGCAAAATAGAAAGGTGGTGGAAAGAAGGGAATGGTAGCCTGAGAATGATGACTGAGGGTGCTGAGATAAAATCCCAGTGAGAATGTGGTTTAATAAACCGAGTCTCTCTTGCCAGCCATGGTTCCTTAAGTACTGGCCCCTGGAGCCCTAGCCATGCTGACTAGTTGGAATTGGGGAGGGTTGGGATAAGGAATGTGGATTAGAAGCAGGTTTTTAAAGACTGTTGAAGAGGAAAGTTCAATGTCTGCTCTGAATAGAGTAGTTCCTAGTTCCAAGTATTTATCAAAGTGCTATGGTCAATTTCTAAGGTTATCTTCAAAGCACCAGGTAGATGTAAGGGGGGATGAGGCAGACTCCAACCCAATCAGCTTCCAGTTTTTTCTCCCTTCTTATGATTTCCAGAAATCATTTAATTATTGCTGTTTTAATTAGTATATTTTAATTTTATTATCTAATGCTCCAATGGTTAGAGCTGTGACATGACCATAAACTGCATCTCAACCTCTCAGAATCCATTTAACCCAGCTCTTGGCAACCAGAGACCCAGTTTCTCGCCAAAAACTACAGATTAAGCATTCGTTATGGGAGTTTGTCATTAGCTGTTCCCTCTGTTTTGGGCACATGTGGTTACATGTCCCCAAACATACGGGATTCTGTATAATAGATTTGCATTTCCAAGAGGCTTCAGGGATATTAAGTGGGGTTGGTGACACCTTGCACCCATCCCGCCAACAACTACCATCAAAAGTGGGGTTGATTGAGGTGTGGGGTGGAAACAGGTCTCCTATGCAGCTGTCGACCCTGGCTCTCCTGCAGTTTACTCTGCGAGCTGGACCTTTATTGGTTTACAAGTACTCTAGAGCTTGCATCATATGTCTTTCATTTAAGAGACACCGAATGTTTTTCAGGGAATTTAGGGCTCTTAAGACGCATATTTATAAACAAGCTGACAGAGCTCTACAATGTAACTAAGTTTATAGCTAGGAGTTGTTTGTATATTTCCTCAAATCAGCAAGGCGTTGTTCTTGCTGCTGTGAATTTCTGAAAAACCTATTAAACGACCATTTCTTTTACCCTCCCCGTGTCTATTAGAGAAAGTACTTTAAGAACATCTGAAGGTAAGGTACAGAAGGGGCTAGGAGAGAATAAAAAAATCCTCAACCCGCATAAGACTGAGTAGATTACATCCAACGTTCCTACAGGGACGGTCCAGGATCCGCTAGCAGGAGCTAAGGAAGCGCATAGCCTGCTTCTCCGCCTTAAGCAAGGACAGGATGTTCCAGGGTACCTTCTGGCTAGCTTTTCCTTGGCATTGCCCTCCCGCCTCCCCCCCCCCCCACTCCCCGCCCCCGCACATTCTTCCCCTCCTCCCATCCCTGGATGCCAGGCTAGGAGTTCGTGCGCCTTGGTACAATCTGGTATTCTCCCTCACCGCAGTCCCTGAAAGCTTTTCTTTGACTGCGCCCCTTGGAGATTTAACAATTAGTGGTTGGTGCCGACTGCCTGACTTTGGAGATGGTAATAATAATACAGGCAAAGTGCTATCGTTTAGGAATAGTGTCAACTCGCAGGAACCCGAGTGCGCGCTCAAGGCCAGGCCGGGCGCGGCGCCACGTGAACTAACCGATCTCGTGCCCCTGCTCCGGAGAAGCGTCCCGAGAGAGCGAGGCCGCGGCTCCGGGCCGCCTGCTGAGGTTCCACTCGTCCCGATCTGAGTTGAAGACCGGCCGCGCTTCTAGAGCAGTGTTGAGGCGCAAGTCTGAGATGCGGAGCGCTCCATCATTGTTCTTGCCCGGCTGCGGCACACTGTGGCCTCGAAGAGGGTCTCCAGTGAGTCCTAGGTCAGCCCAGACCTTGAGGAACATGGAGATTCCCGAGCCCCTCCGGAGGCTCGCCAGAATTGGGCTTGGCCTCGCCACGCCAGGGTCGGGGGTGCCCGGCGTGCCCAAGTCTGCGGGGCTACTGCCCCGCTGGGCTGGGGAGACGCCATCGGCGCGGCTAGGGCCTGTATGAGAAAGGCTGTCGGGCGGAGGCCTCTCGTGGAGGGCGCAACCCTCAATGCCCAACTTGTGGGCGTTTTCACCAAATTTGCCAGTTTAAAAGGCCTGTTGCTAATGGCGGCCTTTTCTTGCCCAAGGCACTGAACGCTTTTCCCTCCGACGCGGCGGGATCCTCCGATACCAAAGACAGTTCTAAAGCCTCACAGAGGGGCTTTCCACCCCGTAGCGCTGCTCTGCCCTCAGAGAGCCGCCAGCTCCCCAACCTCCTCCCATCCCCTCGGGCGGGAGCCGAAGCCCCGGCCCAGCCCGCGCCGGGACGCCGCCTCGCCAGTGCGCCCAGCTCCGCGCGCGCCCGTCGCTCCCCGTACGCGCTTTTCCAAACTCCACTACGACTCCTTAAAAGTAAAGTAATCATCTTTTAAAAACCACGATGAAGGCCTTCCTCTTTCATAAACCCCTTTGTGTAACCCCTCTGGCCTATAGTAAGGACGCTTAGGAGGCACTTTTCCTATAGAGGTTTCTTAAAATAATCTGGATCTAATGATAAAATCGTGAACCAAGGGGAGGGTGGGAGAGGGTGGAGAAATGAGGTTGATATTGGTATAATGGTTTCAATGCCTTGCTCGGCTTCCCTCTCCCATTGCCACCACATCCACACGCCGCCGCATTCCAGAAAGAAAGGAAAGGCCACGGGTTCGTAAGCGCCGAGAGCGCCCGGACACCGAACTCCTCGGGATTGGAAGAAGCAGCAGCCCCTCGACCACGGCCAGCCCAGTTAATAGCTGCCCACGTATCCGGCTTCTTGGGCTTCGGATTAATGTGGATCTTCCACATAAACGATTTACGGATGAAATAAAAGCCCCTTAGAGCATTACTTCCTTTCAAGTTCTTAAGACGCCTCTAAATCTTTCTGGTAGTGAGTGGCCGGCGTGGGGGCGGGGTGGGGACCCGGTGCCGGGCGGGTGGCCCCGGAGGGCGCAGAGCGCGGGGAGTGGAAGGTTAACTGCCTCGGAATCTCACCAAGCTCTTCCGAAATGCCAGTCCACTGTCGCGGCGACAATGTTTCTGAGTGTCGTGGCCTCGTCCCTGCTGGCATTTGTTTGAAATGGAGCTGTCTGTCTAACCTAGGCCTGGACGCGCCCTGCCCGGGTAAGTGGGGGGAAGATGGGGGTGGGGTGGGGGGCGGAGGGGGGCCCGGGGTGGAGTTTAGTCGCCTGCCTATTTTCATATTCATTAGAACTGGGAGGTTGCCCGAGGAGCCCAGCTGAGTTTCAAGATATAAAAGCAACTTCGGGTGCCCCCTTTCCAGCCGGGACGTCTTAAAAGGCTCGGGGCCGGGAAGCTCCAGTCGGCGCAGCGCTCGCTTCCCCTTCCCTCCTCTCCGGCCCTCCTCCTCCCGCCCACTCGCTCCCTCCCCCAGCGCGCTCCAGCCCCCCGAGCTCCGGGGAGCTCTGCGACAGCCTTCCAGGATTATGGAGTTTCTGAGCGAGAAGTTTGCCCTCAAGAGCCCACCGAGTAAAAACAGTGATTTTTACATGGGCGCAGGAGGCGCGTTGGAGCACGTTATGGAGACGCTGGACAATGAGTCCTTTTACAGCAAAGCGTCGGCGGGCAAATGCGTGCAGGCCTTCGGGCCCCTGCCCCGCGCCGAGCATCACGTGCGCCTCGACAGGACCTCGCCCAGTCTGGACAGCAGCGGTGAGTCCCCTGCTCCAGGGGGGTCGCGGAAGCCCACCCGCAGATCCGAGGGCGGGGACCGGTCGGGACCGGGAGGGAGGGAAGGACGGAGGGAAGGAAGGAAAACAGGAAGGAAAGAAGGAAGGAAAGGAAGGGGGAGCGGGAGAGCTGGAGGGCGGAGGAAGGCGGTGGAACCGTGCTGGTTTTAGGAAGCGGAGTTGGGGCTGCTGCAGACTTTCGGGGAGGAGGGGAGCGGGAGCCAAGGAAGGAGCCCGCGCCCCCGGGGTGCATCCTCGCGGTTCTTCTTTTGCTGCTGAGTCGCGTCCCTGACGGGCCCTGGAGTCCCGCTACCCTGGACCCGGGCGTAAACTGATAGGGCGCTAAGCAGAGCGTAATTGAGTCGAGACAGCGCGCTTCCTCTGCGAGCCCGCCGCGCTGCCCCGGGCCGGGGGAGCTGAAATCCATCACAGCTCGTTAGAGGACGTCACTGCCGTCACGAACAAGAAAACTTAGGTGAAAAACCTTTTGTTTTGGTTTTTTAAAATTTTTCAAGACGTAACGATATCTTTGTGAAGTTAGAAGCTTACTAGATGAGTTTATGTGGATTTGTGATTTTTGCTTCTTTGGGTTTGCTATACAACAGCATAAATGTTTGTTCAACGCCAAATCACTTTACATAGCTTCGGGCAAAGAATCCCGAATATAATCACTCACTCGCGAATTCCGCATTGTCTGATTTTTCTGTCTCCACGGTAGAAGTCGCCTCTAAGAAGCCTTTCGGAATGCTTCTGGGTGAAATCTTCCACTTTGGATGGCCAAGTATCTCAAAGTCAAAATGTTATCAAAACAAACCATCTATCTTTTCTATCTTGTAACCCAATACAAACCTATTTTTTTCAGATAGCGACAGCTAAAGCAAGTTTACAATTCCAAGAGGACTTTTCCTTATCATTGTATATATTCCACAGTTAAGCTGTAAGGAGCGGGTTGCTTTAAAATAACAAACGAATTAAGTGTGAAATATTTACAACAAGCCTCCCGCCCCCTATTTTAATGGAGGTTCACAATCTGGCGAGCCACTGGCTCATAGTAGCTCCTCTTCTAAATACTTAGTACGCAGTAGCCTTTTATTAAAAAAAAAGGCCTCATTTTGTTCATCGTTGCAAGTTACTTTTGACTTGCAAGGTTAAATAAAAAATAAAGGAACAAACAGAAAAATCCAAGTCTCATTTATTTAGAAAGATGCGAAAAAATAATTTTATTTTAATATACGAAAGTTTTGACTTTCTGTCTACATTTCAGATTTCAGGATTTATATTTTGTAATTGTAAAGTGTATCCATAAAGTTATTTCCATGGACAGGATTTGTTTTTAAATGGTTCTGAAATGTCCTCTGTTGACTGCTGAATAAGAATCATAATATTTTATTTAAATCGTCGGGATTCCAAAACTAAGAGAAATAGGTGATTTTTGATACTTTTATAAAGTTTTAAAAGAACATCACACTGTTAGGATGGATTTTGATAGGAAAGTTTTAAGTAAGGTGAATGTAGGCAACAAGCAGTCCGCTAAATTTAGGCAAGTTCCTGCCTTTTTCCTGAGATGCCCTTACCCTCACGCCTGTTTCCCCTCCCCCATCGCTAATTACCGCAGTTCCCCATTAACTCTGCCCACGGAGACAAAACTGTATTGTTTGTTAATCAGTCAAGGCTCTCCTTTATATTTAGTTTTACATCACATCTTTTTTTTGCCTAAAGGCTATTGGGTATTTGATTTACCTAGGTACTAGAGTTCAATACATTTGTATAAGGACTAAAGTAAAGCAGTTCTAAAAACACAGTCTAAGAAAATTTTAAAATAGACAAAAACGAAAAAAGTGTAACAGTTCATTGGAAATCGTTGTTATGGCTGAGCCGACTTAAAAAAATGTTTCCTATTTCGTTATGTGTATCCATTACATTTGTGTGTGGGGCACAATCGAATCTGGAGAAAATCACTGAAATTAAAACACCCCTAAACAGAATGCTGGATGATATCCTTTGTAATCTTCTAATAGATGTTTTAAATTTTGTACTTTATTGAAAGGAAGAGTGAAGCTTTCTATCTTAAGACAGTTTCATGTTTTAAAAGAGTGAAGCATAAATTTGACATATTTAGATAACTGCAGCTAAAGAAGTCTACTTAAATCTTATCCTTTTCTGTAAAAACACTTTTAGAAACCGAGGAAAATTCTTTTTTTAACTTAGTAGGTCACTTTTTGAAATTAAAATGTTAAATGTGGACATGATATGCAGTTGAAATATTGGAAATATAGTAGAAACAATGCCATTTCTTAAATCTGTAGTCCATAGGTTTTGTGTGAAGGAGAAACATAACTTTGAGAAGAGTATGGATTTTGGTTTACAGACAGTATTTAAAATTGAAATGTCCTTTTTGAGCCCTGTTAGTAGCTTACTTTTGTCTGCTGTGAATAAATAAGACATATGAAATTCGGCTCACTTTAAAAAAATTAAGGTCATTTAGGTTTTTTTTTAAACCAGGGAATCTTTTAATATGATTACTTTGATTATAAATTATGTGGATAAATAGTACATTAATTCTGAAAAACAGAGCTATATGTGATGCTGGCAAATTATAGAAGTTCCGTGTACACATTTTTAGATGATTCTAAACCTGCCCAAAGTGAATTAATAATAATAGATAAAGTGAAAGTCACTCAGTCCTGTTTGAATCTTTTGGATTGCATGGACTGTGCAGTCTGTGGAATTCTCCAGGCGAGAATGCTGGAGTGGGTAGTCGTTCTTGTCTCCAGGGGATCTTCCCAACCCAGGGATCGAACCCAGGTTTCCCACATTGCAGGCAGATTCTTTCCCAGCTGAGCTACCAGGGAAGCCCAATAGTAGATAATATGATGATCAAATCAATGCCGGCAGGATAAATCGTAACAGACTCCCTGCCTGATGCTCTGTACCACTTCAACTTAATTCTTTCATCAAGGTGTTTTGCGATCCTGAGAACTGTTTTTCCCCCCTCTGGGTGCAGTGAACTATGGGATCACTAAAGTAGAAGGACAGCCTCTTCACACTGAACTAAACAGAGCTATGGACAACTGTGCCAGTCTCCGGTTGTCTCCTGTGAAAGGATTCCAGAGAAGGGAGAACTGGACGAACTTGGGGATAAATGTGACAGCAACGTATCCAGCAGCAAGAAGCGGAGACACCGAACCACCTTCACCAGCCTGCAGCTGGAGGAGCTGGAAAAGGTCTTTCAGAAGACCCATTACCCGGATGTGTATGTCAGAGAGCAGCTTGCTCTGAGGACAGAGCTGACTGAGGCCAGGGTCCAGGTAGGAGCCCACGAAGGCTGGAGGCTATGTGTGTTTGCAGTGGGGAGGTGGTTGGGGGTAGTGTTAGAATGATTCCAGGGTTGCCACAGAGTTTTACCACAAAGTTTATTCCAAAGTTTTACCACAAAGGCAGAAACTGATTCTCCTGCTGAAGATAGAGAACAGCGTAGCAGAGGCATGTAAGTCTGCTAAAATTACATTTTAATTGCAAACGATTTAACAACTCACACACAAGCCTAAAAGAACTTGACTTATTACTTAGGCATAAAAGCGAATGCTTATTTTTGAAGAACAGAATATGATAACAAATATCTGATTTCAAAAAGTGATCTTTAAACGACAAAAGCCCAGAACCATAGCTCTCCAATTTAGTAATTCATGTATTTTATTTTTCTATTGTATCAGCTGTCGAAGCTCTTTTTGTGGTTATATACCTTAGATTTGTAAGTTATTTGTGTAGTGGCCCATAAGCATCTATAATTTTACCAAGGTTGGAGTTATAATAAAACAAAGGAAAAAAATGACAGTCTCACAAACTCAGTTGTTAGGTATACCGTAAACTATATTCACTATATATAATTAAAGAAAAGTTGTATAAGCACATCTATAATTTTCTAATCCCAGCAATTGTCAATACATGCCTTTCCATTGTAATTTGTAAAATCTGGATAACTTACATGATTTTTTCAGAAGCAGTAGGAATAATAGTCTTAAAAGTAACTTTTAAAAGTATAAATTCAATTAAGTTATATCTAAAATTGTGTTCAAATTATCAAATTAGATAATTCAGTATACTACATTTTTTAATAATTTGAAAAAACAAAATTAAAAATACTGGGTAAAATTCTTAAGCGTATTTTATTTTTCCTAGCCTTCATATTTTTAAACTATTTCATTAGTTCCCAAGTAAGAGTAATTCAGAATGACCTTTTCGTTTCGTGTGTTTTTATGACTCTAAAAAAAATAATACTGAATTTTGCAATTTCCATAAACCACTAGAATAAAGAAATAAATTTTTGTTCTGAGTGGAGTAATAGTATTCCTTCTGAAGACTGAGCCATTGTAAGTCTCTTATACATTGTTAAAGACAACATCTGGTGGTGCACGAATAACAAGCAGCAGATTTTTGCTTTAGTTTATAGAGACAAATGGTTATTTTATCTTAGTTCAGGAAGTAAATATGGAGAATTGTCAAGCCTTAACACAAACCCCACCTGTGTGTTTTTTGGTCTTGTGTTCATGTATTTAAATTAGTTATACTCACAACCATAGAAAAATATGTTTACACATAGTTGATCAGCTGTGCACAAAGTCTGTTTTCCCCTTAAACATTTCACCAAGTCCTGGTTAAGTTTGGTCTAAGAATACACCCAGAGAGTCAGCCTGAACCTAATTTACTCAGGTAGTTTCCTTGCTTTTTGCATAAGAGTGGTAATGGCACCTATTTTAAGGTGATTGTCAAGGTTTCCTTCTAAAGAAAAAAGCCCTCATTACTAAATTCCCTTAGTATGCTCTTGGTGCCCGTCTATGGAGAAAAAGTGCTTTGCTTTGTTTTGTTGTTACTGTTGTCTTAAGCCCTGAATATAGTGGGTAATCCACACTCACCAGCAGGGCTCTGAGAAACCATCTGAACAGGTAGCTCTCTGCCTTCTTCTGATTGCTGAGAACTCTGCAAACTGCCATCTTAAATTTGCAATACTTGCTTGCACTCCAGACTGAATATTATTAACATGTCTCCATAAGTGTGAAGGAAAAGAGTTAAGAGAGTAGAATTGAATACAAAAAAGAATAAAAATTTCAAATAAATTTCAGTGAAATGCTTTTTTTACAATGTGCATTTTTATGATTCATTTTCAGCTTTTTTCCTAAATATTTTGTATTCTGAAGCTAGTTCTCTGAAGACTAAACAGTTTTCTGAAAGCTGCTCATGTCAATTATATATCAAGTTATACATGTTGAATTTAATTTTTTGTATAACCTTTTAATACCTAAAATATTAAAATGAAGATTCTGGAGATCTTACAAGTGTGAAATGGTTAATATTTAACCCTCTGAGAGAGATAGATGATAGAATAGATGTTTCTACTATATAATTAATTAGAGAAATTTGGAAAACAGCTTAGTAACTGTGTGGAGGCCATACTAATACACAGTCTTTCTTGACACTTGATTATATCTGTCCTATTTTAAAATTTATATTATCCATAAGTATTTTAAATTGGAGAAATTATCTTTAAGATTTTATGAGCATTTTCTATAGGAGAAAATAAATCTTATAAGTGATACAATTTATGTCTAAACAATTTGTATATTTTGAAACCATAGTTCAGCTTCAGATGATACCATTTTATCCATAATCTTTATCACACTCAATATAACATGTAATCCTACTAGTTTGCTTCTAAATAATCATTGTATTTCTGCTGGTGCCATATGTTTTAGATGTAATGTGTTTGTTTACATTTTTCTAAGTTTTTGTAAGTCTGGGTACAGCCCAGAAGAGCTTTCACTTTGTGACATGTTTTAAAGATAATTGTTTTGACAGACTTAGATATTAATTTGGTTATAGATTGGCTGAGTTCGTGTTCTATACATAACCCCAAATTAAAAAGTTATGAGTGTCTTTCAGACTTGCATTCTCTGAAAGAGGATTAGTATCTATGATAATTTGGAGATATAAGGAATCTTCAAGGTCATATAATCTAATTCTTTTTTATTTTCCATAAGTAAAAAAAATAGAGGCTCAGACATATTAAATAAAGTTTTGAAAACATCTTGTCTCATTCTATTAAACTATATTGCCTAGGAGACATGGCACTTATATCGGGGTAAAATAAAATAGAAAGTAAAACTTGTGGATCCCTTTCTAATATAAAAACATTTCTGCTTTTGTAATTTTCTTGACCTGGCTTACCTTTCTGATTTTAAGTCTTTGACCATCATATTTGCATTACCAGCCATTCCTTAGTTGAAATTCTACTTTTTTAAAAAACTAGGTTTGGTTTCAAAATCGAAGGGCCAAGTGGAGAAAAAGAGAACGTTACGGCCAGATCCAACAAGCTAAGAGCCATTTTGCTGCCACCTATGACATATCAGTTTTGCCAAGAACTGACAGCTATCCACAGGTATGGTAAACTGCACAGAACACTGAGATACACAAGTATGGTTTGTATATTCTTAAAGGGGCTAGTGTAAGCTTTATCACATCTAATACAATAGTCAAGAATGAAAATTTTAATCTCCAAATTGTTTCCATGTTTGTTAGATTTTTATTTTACTAAAATATTTATTTTTATTTATTTTAAAATATTTCAAGGTCTTTTCTTTGGTATACATTGCAACAACTTAAGTAGCATCATTCAATAATCTGTCTTTTAGTTACTCTGCATTTTAATAATTCAGACTCACTCCCTTTGTTAACTTTTAAAATACATAAGACATTGCTAGGCTCTGTGGCTCTTTTTTTATGAGCTATACCATAACCTGCTGTTAAATGTGGCTGATGAAACCTTCAGTTCCCTTAAAACTATTTTTTCTCCTATGTTGTCTTTTCAACTTTGAAACTGCTTATTGTTTCAAGGAAACATTTATCCCCTTGTGACTTAAAACATGTATAGAATTAGTTCTGGACCTAATTTTTAAATTGTATCACATTGAGTATTTAGAAATTTTTTTCCTCTAATTTTTTCTTTTAATTTAGAGAGGGTTGTTTTTGCATAATTTGTAATGCACATAAATAAAATATATTTTGTCTTTGTAATTGGATATTAATTTTTCCTGCTACTGAATTATAATATTGAAAATTGTATTTGCTACATAAAGAATATATGTATTATAAGAAACAAGCCATCTGTTATTTAATTCCTTATTGTTTAATGATGTGTGTTGTAAGAGACTACTTTGAAAATGAATATGTAACACATATACTGATGGAATATTTTGGTAGTCCAGTAAACAAATCATCATAGCTCCAAACTTAAGGATATTCATTTTCTTCAAGCGTAAATTCATACCCTGTGAGCATGATTTCAGTCCTTTAATTTCATGCTGTCTTTGTGTTCTTGTACCTTTCATGATTTTTTAAAAACCTATCTTGAGACTTTCACTCCTCCGGGTAAATTCATGAAATTTTTTTTTTTATTTCATGAAACTTACTAATGTAATATTATATGTGAATATAAGAGCCTTAGAGATCACCTAGTTCCTTTGTTTTAAAAGTCAGGAAACCAGAGCCAGATGAGTTAAGAATTGGTCCATGATCACACGAGTGGTTCCTTCCAGGGCAGTCTATAAAGGGCTACTCCAGCTAAGCCTGGCCACTGGAGTTTTCTTCAAGACCAGTGATATGGGTACCTTTTGAATAAAGGCCCATACCTTAAGAAGAATCGTATTTCCCTTACTTCAAAAAGTTTATCTTAAAGTAGTTCCTTTATGTTTTCTCCTATTTTAAAAATATGTGTATCCTCCTGGTTACTTACCATCAGCACATGTTTTGAGTGTCCTACTTGAGTTCTAAGCAAAATGCTCCAAGGATGTTTCTCCTCTAGGTGGTAAGTTCCATGGGAGCAGGCACTGCAGTTTTCCTAGTTGTTAACAAGACTATAGCCTTCACTGTCAGTCACTCTTCTAAGCAGTGTACATTTATTAACTCATTTAATCCTTGCAATAACCTTATGCAGTAGGTGATATTAATTGTTCCCATTTTTTATATGTGGAAACTGAGGCACGGAGGGGTGAGGTATTTACTGCCTCTAATAAAAGTGAGATATCTTTTCACTTTTACTAGTGTAGTAAAGCTCAGAGTTAAGCAGAGGCAATGTGGCTCTTAAGAGTAAGTAGTATGATAAATGATTAATAGCAAAAGAGCGTAACATAAGACTTAAGTTGCATTATTCAGATCTGCAGTATAGTTCAAGGGAGCAGAAAATGTTCACAGCCAACCAGTGAAAAACAATAGAACAATAACAGAGATGGCATATACTTTACATACTTTTAAACTACTTGATTGTGATGACTTTAGAAACAATAAAGTCACAAATTATGAACTCTTTTCAAATAGACTTTAAGCAGTCTTACTGTTAAGTCTATCTCACAACACTTGACTGCAGCGTACTTTTTTTCACCTTATTATTTCAGTCTTCATTCCTTTCATTGTTCTATTTCTATTTTCCACTTTTCTGCTCCTTGCTCTTAGTTGCCTTGTTGCTAGCCCCCCTTTCTTCTTTAGAATATCGTAAGATGTGTAGAATAGGGCCTTGCAGCAGTTAAGCTCTATAAAAGCTTAATATAACAATACACTCTAGTCACCCTTAATTTTAGTCACCTCCTAAAATTATCTTGCCATTATGTTATTGTGCCTCATAGCTTTCGATATTAGCAATTAGCAGAATGAGGTCACGTAGTAGCTCAAGCAGGAAAGGAAATGGTACAGTCAAATTATACATTTGATGGTCTTTTTCATGCCAACAAAGGATTAGTTAAAAAAATTCCCCTCAGAGATAATAGAATTTTGCACTAATTTCTCTTTGTGGGTTCTCCATAATTTTTATGTATATTTGGTTATACCACCTCATAATTTAAATATGGGAACACAGACATCATATGTTGAAGTTATTTTGACAATGTAGTTCATTAACATTGATAAAAATCAGTACTACTGTCAAATCCACAGTACTTTTCTGTATGCTAAGTCATTTAATGTTTGGTTACCAAAAATTCTGAAATCAAGTGTCTACCACTCCCCACTCTAGGTATTGAAGAAAGTCAGGGGGAAAGTCTGTTTCATTTAAAAATATGTGGTTGACTTTATTTTAGTTTGTTTGAAAAAATAGCTATGCCAAAGTCATGTCTCTCAAGACTCAGCCTAAGGAAACTTCTTTTTAAAAAGGAAAAAAAAAAAAATCATGTGGCTTGAAAATAGTTTATAATGGGAAAAATAGGAATTGAAAGAGTCTTAACCAACTCAGTACAATAAGACGTTGAATGTGGTTACTGTTACTAATTACAGAAAAAAAAATTATTAATTACAAAAAAGTTGGAACTAGAAAAAGTTGGCGGCAGGACAGAAATAAAGAATTAGCAATTTGGCAGGGAAGCAAAAGCATACACAGAAATACATCAAAACCAGCAATGGTTTAGAAAATGTTCTCCTTCAGCCTGCCCATAATAGTAAGCCTTTGTATCATAATCTTACCTAGCATAAAGTATCTATATATAACACATAATGTTTATTTATGAATAGTAATTAATACTTTCTAAAATGTTCTAAATACTTTGTTTTCACTGGTCTTCATTACACTAGCAACAAGAGCTGTAACAGTAAAAATAGTCACTACCAGTTGAGGGCTTGTTTTAAGCCCATTAGCTCATTGAATTGGAGCCCAAGTGTTTTGAGTTCAGGAGTCCCAGGCTCCTTATGCAACATTTTCTCCTTAAACCAACACTGAGTATTGAAATAGTTCAATTTTGACCTTGAAACATCGCCTTACTTTGGAAAGGAAAAATGCCTAAATAATAAAACATTTAAAAAATGTAGATATTTCTTCAGACTAAGATACTCTTTTTTTAAAACTTGCTCATGTTTGAAAGCAAACAAAAAAGTGAGTACTGTGATGTCAGTAGTAAATTTTGATGTAGTGATGTAGTGAAAATAGTAGTGTTATTTTTTTTTAAAGCTCTAATTTGGGTCACAATATTAGTTTCCATTTGTCAATACAGTATAGCTAAATTAAATTATTTGATGTTCTCCATTACATGATATTTTAGAAAAGAGTCATTGCTTGTGCTAAATCTGTTTCCCTCTATCTTGAATTCCTTTTCCCTCACCTAAACCAGGAAGCCTCTCAATTTTCCCTCAGTCAGTGCCGTCACTTCTCACCGACCTTGTGGTAGATTGTGTAAAAATGTCTGCCACACCATTTAGGATGCAAAGTATTTAAAAGATGATTCAGTTCTTACTCACATGTGTATCATCACAGTATTAAGCAGATTACATATACACCAAATAGATGTGAAAAAAGTTTCGTTCTACTTCAGTTTTCAGGAGTACATTATAAAACAAAATTGGTCTATTTTTAATAAAATAGATGGTTTCTGAATCTCTGCTCTCAACCAGCTCTGTGGTCTTAAGCAGCTAACTTTTCCTCTTTGAAAGGAATAGACTAGAAAGATTTTGCAGACTCCTTTCAGCTTAATGCATTTTCATCCAGAGTTTTATCATTTTATAGTTTTGCATTTTATCACACAGACATATGCTCGATCTTGTTTTAGGCACAGAGGTTATACAGATGACCCAGACAAAATCTCCTGCTTTCTAGACAGATTGCAAAGTAGATATTACAAATTCTGCAAACATTTCTTGATGCAGACTATATCAAGCACACCAAAAGAGACTGACATAATTTTGTCCTTGAGTTTAAGAACCAAGCAAGTATCTATCAACATTAGATTCTAATGTGTTTCTAATTTATTAAAACCAAAGCATCTTTAAAATAATTATTTTTGGTGAGTAAAATGTTTTTTGTTAAGTTATACACATTTTCTAGAAAGATTATGGACTTCTCCTGTGGCTCAGCTGGTAAAGAATCCGCCTTCAATGCTGGAGACTTGGGTTCGATCCCAGGGTTGGGAAGATCCCCTTGAGAAGGGAAAGGCTACCCACTCCAGTATTCTGGCCTAGACAATTCCATGGACTGTATAGTCCATGGGCTTGCCAGGAGTCTGACTTAGCTTGCAAGGAGCTTGCAAGGAGACATGACTGAGAGAAAGATTATAGCCAGCCTTCATTCTTAGAAGAAGTGCTCATTTTGCGCCATTAGCTTTAGTTCAGATTAAGCTTACATTAACTTGATCATTTACTAGCTGGGTGACTTTGAAAAAGTCTCTGGACTTCCTTAATCTTGATTCTTTATTTGTAAAATTGAGGTACAGTTGGTACTAGAGTTGGTGGTCTTAGTGTAGATGAAGATATTGATGATACTTTTCTGTTATGGAGAGGATTAAAATGATTTCTAAATAGTCCTGGAGCTAAATCCTGGGCTTTGGGGTGGGCCATGTATTAATGTATGTCTCCGGGCTTCACAATCAGGTAGTTGTGGGTTCAAATCCTGGCTCTGCCACTTAATAGATTTTTAGACCTTTGGCAAATAAATTAACTGCTAGGAACATTTCTCTTCATTTATAAAATGGTGATAGAAGTTCATATGTTATTTGTGAGAATTAAAATAGTTTATGCCAAGTATTTCCTAGTACATAATGAGGACTCAATAAATAGTCATGATTCTATAATAGCTATTAGTCGTTATTCATTTATTTTTTTCTGTAGCAGAGAAGTAGCTAGGGGTTTGAATGCCTCTTTCTGTTGTAGTATTTGAATCAATACATTCTGTGAGTAAATTTACTATTTGAGGACCCCAGGGAAAGAACAAATTCAGTTAAATACACTTTCTTCTTTAAATTGGGATAACCAAATAAATATGATAGCTTTAGGAAAATTTGAGTATATTCTTAATCCACCAAAAGTACTTTCTCACTTAGAAAATATTTTTTCATTAAAAATTTCAAAAGAAAGGTTTAAAGTTTTCCTACCAAAATTTTCAGTGAGGTTTTACTTAGTAAATAGTGGAATCATAATTATGTCTATTTTCCAAATGTACAAAAGGACCCGTGTAGTATTTTTGCTTTCTGTTGTTTAATTGATGCCTTTATAAATATATGCCACTTCAAGTTTGAACCTAGCAAACGCTGGATTCAAGTTATAGATAATTTGTAGTCACTAAAATAATTTAAAAAACAGATGAAAAGCTGTATAGTATTTTTAGTATTTTTAGCTTAACACATACTATTTTAAACGTTGCTATACAGTTTTTAAAAGAAAATTTTAAAGTTTCTGTAAAATAGTGATTATGAAGATATTGTTTTCCCTACCTTCTTCTATCAACGAGTTTCTCTCCTAATCATGACGTTTACCTTTATTTAAGCTAAATAAAGAATATGAAGCTTATTTCCTTTAACCATTGTGGTTGCGATTTAAAGGCACCTGGAGCAGTTTTTACCTTTAGAAAAAGTATCATTTTTATCATTGTTATTTCTGTTTTTTCCCCAAGTATTTGAAGTAAACAAAGACCCCAAGATCTTTTAAAAATGTTAATAATGTAGCTATACATGATGCATTGTGTAATGAGTAGTTTCATATGTTTCAAACAACCAATGAGATGGTCATATATTGTAGCACAGTGAAACGTCCTTTATGAATGGAGGGACAAAATATTAACAGCACTAGGTCAACAAGTGATAAAATTTACCACGTGGTTGTAAGCACAAATATTTACAGTTATAGAAAGATATAAATTATTCAAATCAATATAGTTTTTACAATGGATACCATTCCTAATTTAATTAAATATATATATTTAGGTAAAAACATACAAAGTGTATTTCATATATACGTGTATGTTAAAACTAAGTTATGTGTAGAAGGAGGTAGATTTTGTTAGTATTGATCAAGTAAAGGTACAGCTAGACACAGACAGTGAATAATTCTTCTATTTGGTGAAAGTAATCCTAGATACTTTAAAGAAGTAAAGAATATCCTCTAGAAGAAGTAAAGTGCTTTCACATTATTGATTATGAAAATAGACTTATTTTTGAAATGTAATATTCAAAATTAATGTGATTTAAACTACATAATAGTGATAACTTAGCTGGTTTTTTTATTTGTTTTGCTTTTAGTTAAGTGAACACTGTTAAATGTATTTAACTGATTTGGTTTTACATATTTTGTATTTTAAGAGGAAAGAGTAAATCACTAAATTGAGTAGATTATCAAAATAAGTAATAAAAAGTGAAAATTAAAAATATAAAAATAAATTGTTGATACATATTAAAACTACCTATGGAAGGAGGAGGGGGGAAATTAAGCATCCAAGTCTGAGAAGTCTATGAGAATTTATGGACTAAAACCTGCAGTTTAAACCATTATTGTTAGTGTGAACCTCAGGATATACCTTAATCCAGAATTGTATGTGCACCACATTTATTAAACCACATGCCTCTGTGAGTTTTCATTTTTATTCTAAATTATGGAGCATTAAATAGACTTTTTCGTGCAAATGCACAGTTGATTTTAAAATAACAAAAATAAAATTCTAAATAGAGTTAACTCAGATGTAAGATGAATATAATTGATAACTTGACTCAGGATTTTAAGAATAAATTGCAAGCTTGTATATGACACCTTGTGAAACACTCTAAGGTTAAAAATATACTGTATAAATACTTTGTGTTTGCATACTTGATTTACATTTTAGGTTAATATTTTACAAAGAAAGCTTATAATTTTTGTTTCTTATAACTCTGAACTTTTTAAGTAGTAGAATTCTCATTAAAATGAATTAGGCACTCGTGAATCAACAGTAGTTAGGATGCATGCATTAAAATAGGTGAAAAATAAGGTGACAAATAATTGGAAAATACTTCAAATGATAATTGTTGTTGAATAATATTTTTAAAAAATAGCAAATGCCAAATGCTATGATTTTATTCTCTCCTAAAGTGAGTTGATTTGAAAAGTTTCATATTAAGGTATGAAGGGTGAAATTTCCTATAAAAATTTTTTGTAATGGTCACAATTCAAGAACACATTCGACAGTAAAGGAAAAGAAAGATGTTCTTAATGTTTCCTTTATCTTTTATTTGGAGCATATTTCAAATATTGTTTGAATAATGCAAAATTTAAACAACATTTATATGATGTCATTCTGAAAATTTATAGACATTAACATTGCCAGTGAGACTAATTGAGATAGTCTTTTAAGTTTTGCACTAACAAGAGATAGACACTTTTATTTTTCTGTATGGCAAATTTCTTTCCAGTTTGTTAGTCTCACATGACTATTACATCTAATAGTGTTTTTCTTTAAACAGAAAAGGCATTCCTCCTGCTTGAAATCCATATATACATTTCTAAGATGAAATTTCATTTAAGAACTCAAAGTAGAAATGAACAATTAACATGTGATCCTTTTCTGATGAATAAATACTTTCTGATCACTTCAACTTGGTAGTGCTATGCATTGAGAACACATTTTTAAAATTTTTGAAATTAATTCCTCCAAAATCTTAGTATTTATATATATATATATATATATATATATAGTTAAAATTACATCTAATAAGAGGGTGCTGATGAAAACGTATCCTCATTTCTATCTCAAGTAGTACCTAAGTGTGCTCAGATTTATCTCTTCACTGTGTGATTAATTCAAGTTGGGTTTTTTTCCCTCAGGTACACAAAGTCTCAGTGTATATTATTTCTTCACTGGTAGCAAATTCACTGTTTAGAAAAGCACCTATATCCTTTCTCCCTGCCAGAAGCCTACTTACTCATGTAGTTACTAGAAAAGTTAATGGGACCCTAAGGTCCCAACAAGTTAATGAGCATATGATTCTTATTAATACTTTATCCCTCTGAATTTTAAAGGAGGGGATATGCTAATAAAGAATATAATGGCCTCTTAAAAAGTCAAACTACTTTTGTCAAAAGTGATGTTTGCCTTTTTAAAAGAGGCCATATAAAAATCTGGTAAATTAAATTCTATAGTGATAATGTGGTAATAATCTTTATAGTAAGTATTGAATAATACTCAGAGTAGTCAATAAAAGTAAGCATTCTGTCAAACAGGAAAAGCCAAAATCAACTTTTTGATTTTAATGGAAAGAGACTATTGCTATAACATCATCACAAATACCTCTTTGTGAATCCCTGATCTGTTTTTTCACAGCAGCCCTTTAACTCCCACGGGGAACTGCTGGGGCTGCGATGTGAAGGTCGTATGAGTATAGGATAATACGTGTATCCTGGTGTGTGTGTGTCGTGTACATATAAATGTTGGTGGCAGGAAGAAGCAGTCTGTATGTAGAGGAGGACTAAGATTAAGTAAACTTATTTTAGTAGAAAAAAAATTATTTAATTGGCTTTAGAGATGCTTTAAAATTAAGAGTGCTCTAAAATTGCTCCTATATTCTCAAATTTTTCAGTATTTGTATTAAATCCAGATTAAATTCTATAGGCTAATATCTCCATAAATACCATTAACATTGAGATACAGAGTATATAAATCAGGAAACTATTTGATATTTTTTTACACACCATGCTACTTTACAACTAAGGGAAAGAATAATAAACCTAGATTAAGAGGTTTTTTAGAAGTATGAAAAACTCCCCACTACAGTAAAATCAGAAAATAAAATTGAAATATATACCACATTTAGCATACTAGAATTTTCTTTCTAGCTTTGGTTATGTAAAGAATATATCTATATCAAGTTTCTAAGGTGAAGGTAAATGAGATTTATAATTTCCTATCCACGGTTTACTCTGTTCCTTCAATTCATGACATCATTAGATCTACAATGAAGAACTCTTAATATATGTGTGTATACTTATATATCAACCCTCTCCTTCTAGCTATTGCTTTTAATTCCTTGGAAGGAAGGTGAACATGAAATGATTTCAGCTTGGATAGAATCAGACAAAAAAAAATTTCCTCCAAAATACAAAGCTGTGGAATAATTAAATATAAAGTTTTCACTTGATTAGAAAAACATTTAAGGGATAGACATTCAAAGTGGAGAGTGGTAAGTCAGCTAAACTTTCATTCATGCTAATGGGAGGCAGTTGGCTAAATTCATGGGAGGCAGTTGGCTAAATTCCGTGGACAATGCTTTGAACATACCCCCAGAACTTTAAAAAATGCTGTGAACCACATTAAAACATGGAATATTTTTAGATTATCCACTCCTTACAAAAACAGCAAAGAAGAAAAAATGTAAAGACAGGCAATCTTTCTTTTTCCTTTTTTCTGTTCTTTTTTTTAAAGCACATATGAAAAAGAATGTGGGCATTCAATAACATTGCTCCTGGTTGTACATCTCCTGCATATTATACAGTTAGAAGCTTACAAAAAATTATTTGGTGCTAGGGTCTATGAACTAGTATAAAAAATACTAGAAAGATAAGTAGTGATCTTAGAAAAAATAACATTCTTTCATTTCAAAATTTAACAGCAAATATAGTATTTCTTTCAATAAGTCAGTAAGATTTTTGTATAACTTCTCTGTTGTTAAATATGTATATAGTTTTAGACAATATGACTTACAGATTCTAGCGCATCATTTTAAAATGACCACTTAGAAGAATGGAATGAAGGAGACATAGAAGCCGCCCACCTGGACAATGGTAGATTTATTAAACTACAAGCTCAAACAACTTTGTTGTTTAACCACACTACTTCTTCAGACATTAATAGAAGTAGATGATCTAGAACAAAGATGATACCTGCTAGATTATTCCCACAGTGATCAGACAACATCTAGAATATTATATTCCATTGTCAGTGCTGGATGTTTATAAGAGTGAAAGGGCATTGACAACCTCCATCTCATCCAAAGGAATGTGACTAGAATGATACTGCCTGGAAATCAATATGAACAAGAGAAGAGAGACTTATGATTGTATAATAATCTCATGATGATATTTGAAATTTTTCTCATGTAAGAAGGATGCTGCTTATTCCGTCCAGAAATAGAAGAGATAGAGGAAGATTACACCTTTTTACAGAGCTACCCAGAGGGGAATGGAATACTTTTTAAAACAGGATGAGTTTCTTATCCCAGAAATTGAACATAATTGAAAATGTACAAGAATTTTTTGCATTTGGAAGGAAGTTGGACTTCAATAGTGTTTCTTTATCCTTAGTGATGTTCTGAATTGCTTTTCTGTCTTACCATCTTTATGGATTGAACACACGTCTCATATGTGTGAACACACGTCTCTCCTCTATGGGCAGGTGGGTTCTTTACCACTAGTGCCACTTGCGAAGCCCCATTATCATCTTTGCCATTATTTTAGTACAGACTCCCTCAGCTACACTACCTGCTTAATGAATGAGAATCTCCAGAAGATAAGATAATAAGTGTTTAACAAAAAAGAAAAAGAAGATTACCTACCTAAAGATAAAGAGTCAACAGGGTTTCTAGCTGTGTAATTTTCATGATTTCTGTTACGATTGTGTAGTATGGTGATTCTGGCATTCAGATTATTAGAGAAAAATTTAGATATGTTAGTGTAAATTGTCCACAAAATTTTGATTACATCTTCAAGATGAATCAGTCCAAATTTCATATTCTTAGAGATTTCCAGTATTTATTTAATAAATGTGTACTAAGGATTTATCATGTACTGTGTCAAGCCTGAGGATGAGAAACAGTTGTGAGTGATCATTGGGAATTTTGCTTTCAGAAAGTGGAGTTTACAGATACACACAAACTTAGGATTGTGAATAAGTAAATAATTTCAACTCATAAGACTAGTTTTTATGTCATTGTAGCATTTCATAAGATTTCTGGGGTTCGGATTTGACCTCCTCCATGGGAGTTATCCAATCTTGGGTGAAATTCTTAAACTCTCTGTTTTATAGTTTTACCTTTTATGAAATGGGGATAGTAAAGGCACATACCTTTTTGTGTATTGAAACGATTCAGAAGTCATCATGCTTTTAACAAAATGCTTGAAACGTGGCCATTAATTAATAACTGTTAGATATCATGAGCATGGTCTTGATTGTCCTCATCAGATGTTTTACACCTCTAGAGGAAATGCTTCCAAGGAGGCAAGACCTCTGTTCACTGGGGATATTATTTTTTATGATTTGCATCCAACTTTAATATAGAAACCATCTAGATCCCCAAAGTCAAATGAACACATGCCAGAAATTTGAAAATCAAAGAAAGACAGGGAAGAGATGGGAGACAGAAATCATGGAAACCCAGCATATCAGTAAAATTGTGTGACAGCTTCACTGGTCATGAAAATATTTGGGTATCTCTTAAAGTCCAACTAAAGTATTGCTGTTAGTAACTTGCTTTATTAATCTGTTCTGTTCAGAAGACCTTTCTATATGTTCTGTTTCATGAAAAATAATGCATTAACTTGCTTGATCATGTTGAAATAAGTTTTGATCAAAATAACTATTTGCTTATGTCGTAGAAAATGGAGAGATTTTCCTAAATTCATTTAGGGTGAAAATACTTTAAATTCATAGATCACCTTCCTTGCTTTTACTCTCCTTATTTGTTTATTTTTTTTACCTAGTTGTTAAATATATTCCTGTGCATTTGGAATACAAGTAGATGAGTTCAATAATAATTTCTAGCACTATGTTTTGTAAGTTGAGGAATCCTTTAATAAACGTAAAGCCTAAATAATCTTTCTCCACCACTATCTGGCCTTGCATTTATTTTTTCAAAAGTAAGCAAGCAAATTCACTTTCATTTCCTGAAAGCCCTTTTGTGAGACATGTGACTGTGGTTTTTCAGTGTAGCACAATGTTTGATTGAATGTCAGAGGAAAATCACCCGGATCAAGTTAGAAGAACTAGTTTGACAGAGTAATGACATTAACAGCCCCTCCTGCTGGTTTGAGATAGATAGCTCAGCAGTCACTGACACCAATCATGATATTTTGGGTAAAGGGAGACACACGTCGTCGGATGAGCCAAAATTTAAACAGCATAGCCCTTGACAATTTAAAGATTAATAAAGTATGCAAATCATGATGGACAGCTGGTTAGATAGCTAGATAGAGGTCTATAGATATCTCCCACAGATTTGGCATATTTAAAGCAGCTTAGAAAGAACTATTTTAAAAACAACACTAAAATGAGCATCTTGCCAGTCATCGAAGCCCCACCTAAAGAATGATATTTGTTCAGTCCTGAAAATGGTTAAGTGGCCCTTTCAGAGTGACAGAGTAACGTCTCTACAATGTAATCTAGAAGATTCATTAACATATTTTGGCTATTAATTGAAAATAAGTTGTCTTTAAAAGTATGGCTTAAGCTTGGGTTTTGTAAGAGTATACCAGAGGCTACAGTAGTAGACTGAAATTCCTATGTAAAAAGAAATATAAGAAAATTATTCTTCTATATGTGTTAAGTAAATGATTATTCTGTTCTAATTATGATTTTAAAAAAGAAAAGAAAGCCAGATTGGATAAACATATATACTGCTGTTATGTTTTAGTGTAAGTCTAAATCTAGGGTAACAATATTGTAAAAGGCATATAATTTTCAAATTTCATATTCCAAGGCTGTGTCTCTGTTGCGCTATACCAAGCAGCATTTTCCTTGCTTTTTCCCAGCTCCTGCCATTTGTCAGGATTTTCTCTGTGCTTCTCAGTAATGCATGTGATCACTCTCCTTGCTCTTGTTTAAATAGCTGGTCTAACATGCCTCCTATTTAAAATTCGTAGTATACAAATTTGACTTAGTGTTTCTTTTGCATGCTAGTAACTTTAAAGAAATTTGTGTTTGCTGATAATACTGCACAATATAGAAATGTTTCCTATAGGGATTTAATATGATGATTGTGAATTTCTTGGGCACAAGTGATAACTCAGTTTTCAATCTTATGTAAGTTGTTACCTCATACTTAATTTTTAGTCATATAGTATTTTTGCTGATACTTGAATATTTTTTCTCAGTTGTGCTTCCATCATTGGGTACTGGTCAAATTTTAGAATTCTAAATCTGCTTTGCTGCATCCTCATTGTATCATAGATAAATCATAGAATAAATATTTAAAATATGGATATAGTTGTCCTGTTGACAGAGATATTCAAGACTAGAGGGAGTGAAAAGCAATGAAGCAGTAAACATTTTCCAAAATGAATTTTAATCAAAAATATCTCTAAAGAACAACCAGCCTGGTATCAGCATTGGTTTCCAGCAAAAACTACCACACTGAGTCAGCTATGGAACTTAAAAAAGCAATTCTGTAATTTTCTTTAGAAAGATGAAAACTGTATTTAAACTTAGTCATATTTTAATCACTGTCCTAAACACATGAATTGATCAAAAATAATGATTAAATCAGATTTCATTTTAAAAATCACGACTGTAAAAAGAATCCTCAAGAGATTGACATGTATTGAGAGTATTTTATGTGGTCAGGCATGTGGGTTTTGGTGATCCATTCCAGTATAACAAACTAGAAGAATCTTTCAAATAATTATTTTTCAGTAATTGCTTAATGTACTCAGAATGAAATTATAGACCACCCAATAGGAGCAGACAACAGCTAGCAAAACTTTGTAAATTCAGTTTCCCAAAAGCAAGGAACAAAAGTGAGAATGCGTAAATGTAATATCTGTTGTTTTATATATTCCAGATTCAGAACAATTTGTGGGCAGGAAATGCAAGTGGCGGTTCCGTGGTTACTTCATGCATGTTACCACGTGACACTTCCTCGTGTATGACACCTTACTCCCACTCGCCTCGGACAGATTCCAGTTACACAGGGTTTTCAAACCACCAGAACCAGTTCAGCCACGTGCCCCTCAACAATTTTTTCACTGACTCTCTTCTTACCGGGGCTACCAATGGACATGCATTTGAAACAAAGCCAGAGTTTGAAAGGAGGTCCTCCAGTATCGCAGTTCTTCGGATGAAGGCCAAGGAGCACACCGCCAATATTTCATGGGCCATGTAACATACAGTACTCTTTTCTTTTTCTCTTAATGGCAAAGTAAAACATCCTTATTTCTCCTATTTAATGGATACCACAATAAGCTGCTGTGTGTGGAATTGCTAAAGGTCAAGATATACAGTGAGACCAGCTTAAATGAATAGTTGTTATTATTTAACATTAAAATCTAAGAATGAACCTCTGAAAAGACTAAATAGGTTTACCATGCACCCATCTCCACAAACTCTGTTTTAGTAGTAAGATTTTTCTTTCTATTGTACGAGTCAATGAAATATGATCATGCAACTTCTTAAAAGAATAAATGTATTAAACAAATTCCTCTGTTATAGATTGATTTATGTTAGTTCTGTATAACAAGAAATCCCTTGTAAAATAATATCTGAAAAAGGAGGAAATGCACTGGGGAAAATGTCAAGATACTGAAGCTGTCAGGTAAATATTGAAGCAGGGTGTTTTGGGGAGTTAACTGCCATTTTTCCATCTCTGGCTCCAAGGCATAATGGGCATATCCTTTGTTGCTGAGAATTTATCTGGGCTTCGAAGATTTTTTACCTCTAGATGTTTTAGTGAATTTCCATGCAATGAAAAAAGAGCTCTTTGGAAATGACCAGCATTTACATGAAATACTTGGGTATCGTTTCCTGAAACCATGTGGCTAAAGGTGATAACTGAAATATCCTGATATGATTAAAAGTACAGTTATGAGAACAGTTTCTATAAATAGCATCTTTTCTAATGAACAAGCCAGCACGGCCTCAGCGATGAGTTATCACACACAAAAAGAAAATTGCAAAATCTGCTGTTGCATTTAAACTAGAATGGTGTCAATGAAACTACACACAAACATCTAATAAATACACTCAAATATTCAGTTAGAGGAACAGCAATTTGGAATGTATGTTTGTATCATGAGTATGTCCAAGTGCACATGTGTGTTTTTTTGACATAGAAGCTGTACACATTTTTTGCTACTGTGGTTTTGCACAGAATTAAAATGTCAGAAGCCTCTCAAATTTCTGGTGGAAAAGAAGAGAAGAAAAATACATTGCATCTGGAAAACTGCTAACCCCTTTGATTTACTTCTCCTCCCTTTCCCCTGTCACATTCCAGGCTTTTTCAGATGAGTGAAATGTCAGCCTCCTTGAAAGACTCTTAAGTTCATAGAGGCAAAGTAAATTAATTGAAATGAAGATGACTTCCATGGCTTGGATCAGAGCACGATCTGCTTTTTGTACTCAGAATCTTCCTTGTGGTTCCTACAGCCTTTAGGGATATGCATGGAAGCCCTCAAGGCTAAAGGACAAGATTAACTGATTTTTAAAAATTAAATTTCAGAAAAAGCACTTAAGATTCGGTAAGTGTCTCTAGTGGGAAAATATTTACAGCAGTTAGACGTCTTCTGTAATAAAATTTTAAATTAGGCAGATGATAGAGTTGAGTGATGTCCTAAACAAACATTCTTTGACTTCATAATCACTCTGTTCTTTATGACTTGTGTGTTCTCTCTTTTTAGTTTTGTTCCCAAGACAAACTTGTGCAGCTTTGGCCCTAAGAATTATGCTTACATGCAGGAGCTTTTGTTCAAGGATTGTTTAGGCAGCTGTTAAATATCCTTCATGTTTTAGAAGAGAATGACTTCTAATATACACATGTATGTGGTCAGTAGAAATTTGTGAACTAAAACTAAACTGTAAGATTTTCTTTTCAGAAATTTCCCCACTCAGTGGTGTCCATGTTCATTTTTTCCTGCTTTTTTTCATAATTGAAAATTAGGGTCCCTTGCCTAATTAAACTGAAAGGTAAAACTCATCAGGTTTGAATTTCACTTCATGCCTTATTTTTTCCTTCTCTAAATTTTTATCCTCATTATGTTCTAATAATTAGTTGGAGCTTCTGTAACTCAATTCTTTTCAATTTAGTAATATGTTTTTAGTTGAAGTTCTACATCCGTTCTTATATAAATTTAATTCAATCAACACGGGTTTTTTGGACACCTACAGTGTGTGAAGTACTATTTGGGATAATAAGTGATGGATCCATAGTTCTTGTTTTTGATGAGTTTGTAGTCTTTCAGACAGACATGTGCCTAAAGTTTGTACCCTCAATCATGCTTCACATTTTATGAAGGCAGTAAGAATTGTATGTTTTTTTGAGTTAACATTCCAACCTTTGTTTTTATTGGCTGAAAATTTTATTATGTATTTAAGTTGCTAAAATATAATAAAAAATTAACAAATATAATTACTTCTGATATAATAAGACAAAGCTAAAATAAAGAGTGCATAGACGCACTTCCTGAATTTTCTCTTGCTCTTTCTGAACTTAGGTTAAAAAATTTATTTTTACTAGAATTCATAACACTCACAAAAATGTTGAATGTACATATTTAAGAAAGGAAAAACTAAGGAGCATTTCAGTTTTATTTGGGCTCAACAGTATTGAAATTGGATGTCTTTGTTCATCATATAGTTGATCCCCTTGGACATTTGTCCCTGTAACAATCTTATCCTCTATTTGTCGCCTCCACACTTTTCTTGCACAGATGGTTTAATAGATGATTCCTATTTTTTTTTTTTTTGAGTGAGTTGGTTAAGGTTTGAACTTATGGTAAGAAGCAAATGTAATGGAATATTAGCTAAAGTTTGCTGTTTCTTTTAAAAACATTAAATTTCAGAAAATGGTTTGTAGATTTTTGAAAATATTTATTTCTTATAGATAGTAACTACTGATTATTTTCTTCTTATGTAACTTTTTATGAAAGCAGAGAAAGAAAGCCATTGTAATCCTGGCCCTCAGTCCTTACAACATATCTTAAAAGAATAACAGTCTCCTTAACCGGAATAACCTTAAGGAAATTCATGAAATTGTGTGTATAAATTACTGGAGTGTATTAGTTTCATCATTTCAGTTGGCCATTGATTTTTTTTACAAAGGGGTAAGGGGCAGACCAGTGCACTTAACACAGTTTTCACAAAGATGATATGTTACTGTTCCCTTTAAGTATGTACGTTTTCAGTTCAAGGACTGGGTCCTTATTTGACTTCCATAGTACGATTCGTACATCAACCTCCCTGTGTTTTATGTAATGCTGTCTTACATGTAATGCTATAGTTTTATTAGTAACTACAAACAATTCCTCGGCTAAAAATAAGAAGTGAAAAGATCAACTATAGTGTTTGTATAAGCCTTTTGAAATTTTCAAAGAGTTTTCTAAACTTACCAATGACCCTGACTTTTGTCTTTCAACATTTAAGTCAACTAGTATTGTAAATGATGAATGATTATGTTAGATATATTTTTATTAAAAATAATGGCCACTTTCACTGCCAAGTATTTTAGGAAAAATATGGAAACCATCTTATTATTAAGCGGAGAAGACAATGGCAACCCTCTCCAGTGTCCTTGCCTGGAGAATCCCAGGGATGGGGGAGCCTGTGGCCTGCCATACATGGGGTCACACAGAGTCGGACACGACTGAAGCGGTTTAGCAGCAGCAGCAGCTTATTATTAAGATCCAACTTGGGTTGACTTATCTTTTTCCTGATTGGAATATAAAGATCCATGTGTGTGTGCATGCATGCTCTGTCACTTCAGTTGTGTCTAACTCTCTGCAACCCTATGAACTGTAGCCCACCAGGCTCCTCTGTCCATGTGATTCTTCAGGCAAGAATACTGGAGTGGGTTGCCATTTCCTCCTCTAGGTGATCTTTGTGACCCAGTGATTGAACCAGTTTATCTTGTGTTTCCTGCATTGACAGTCAGAGGTTCTATACCACTAGCGATAATTGGTTAACGTCAAGCCATTTCTACTTACAGAAATTAGGCATCTAAAATTCCGACAGACATCTCCTTATAGCAATTCATATTCTGCATTAAAGTAAGTATGACTTCTGTGAGGGAATTTAATAAAATGTTATATATTAAGTTATACTTTTGTTTTGATCATATATTGCATGTGTTTTATACAAGCCAGGCAGTAATGTCCCTAATGATGCAAATGAAAACGAAATCAGAAGTATAATGCCTAACAGTAGTAGAGTCAGCAGTTATGGCCTAGAATCTCAAAAGCAAATGTAATACTCGTTTTACAGTGTATAGTAAATGCTAGAATGAGATTTTGTTCTATTTGAGTAACTCTACTTTTTAAATAAACATACTGCCATCATTTATCTTGGAAATATATTGCAAACATGGTGAGCAAGACTCCAAGGCAATGTCCAGCTATTTCTTCAATTTTACTGCATAAAACAGTAGAGAATTGACAGAAGTTTTTCTTTTCATAGAGTTGTATTCCACTTTGCATTTTTCCAAGTTCAAAGGACAAATAAATGACTCGAGCATTTCATCATGACACTGTTTTATAGCATGTCTGACTTTAGGAAAGAGACACTACATACTGAAGGTTTTCATGCATCCTTATGTAACATATACTTGTAATATTTTCATACCTAATTTGACATACACTTTTAAGGGTTTAAGACAATAATTCAGAACAATTACCAGCATTGTCAAAACATAAGTTTTTAGTGGAAGGCAAAAGGAGTCTCTTATAGGTTACTTATATAAACAGTTCCCTTGTGGCTCAGCTGGTAAAGAATCTGCCTACAATGTGGGAGACCTGGGTTCCATCCCTGGAATGGGAAAATGCCCTGGAGAAGGGAGAGGCTACGCGCTCCAGTATTCTGGTATGGAGAATTCCATGGACTGTATAGTCCATGGGGTCACAAAGAGTCAGACATGACTGAGTGACTCACTTTCACAGGTTACTTTTACAGTCCAGTTCGAGAATATGAAAAAGATTCAAATGCTCAAACTCTCTATGCAGGATGCTACAGCAGAATTCATAGGAGAGGGGATTTAAGAGGGTGTATCTCTGGATAGAACCCAGAGGATCCATAAACTGTGATAGAAAAATAATAGGTCTTTGTTTCGAATAACACCTAGAATGAAACATAGCATTTTATTTATAAATATGGACAACAGATCTGAGTAGCTTTAGCAGTACCTGAGCGTTGTCACCAATTGAACAGACATTTGCATAGAGTATAAATGATATCTTGAAATAATGGCCGATCAAGTTTATCATATGATTAGAACAGTTTTCAAACTATTTCAAAATTAGGGTGATTTTTAACTCTCTTGCTGGATCTTGTTATGTATCAACAAAGATGCACAGATATTACTGCATCCTAAAATTAGTTTTGTAAGTATCTAGACACCTGTATTTTGATAAAATTGTTTTCCCTCTTAAGCCTATGCGTTTTATTTATTTAAAACATCTGTGAAAGAGTACAAGCTCACTAAAGATCACTCCAGAGGGAGTCCATAGCACAAAAGTTACCCTCAAAACACCCTTCTGATGAACCAGGATCATTTCTTCAGATTAAGTAATTTTTATCCTAGAGGATGTTCCTATGTTATGGAAAGAGTATAAGAGTACATAAAAACTTAATCAGATTGTCTGTTACTAGCTGAATGGAGGATTGAAAGAGAACAGGACTTTTTAAAGCAGGCAGTCGCAGTTGAATGAATGAATGAGGCATTCTAGTGAGGGTCACCAAGGAACCTGGACACAGCAGATGTGTGCTAGGCATTTGTTGTTCATTGTTCAGTCGTTTAGATGTGTCTGACTCTTTTGCGACCCCATGCTCTGTAGACCACCAGGCTCTTCTGTCCATGAGATTTCCCAGGCAAGAATGCTGGAGTGGGTTGCTGTTTCCTTCTCTTGGTGTTTGCTGGGCATTTGGGAAGAGGCAAACGGTTTGGGCAGTGCAGTGGAAGGAGTTTGGCCTTACGGATCCTTGTTCTCCCATATTTTAACTTTAAAGTCTTGAAGGTTATTCAATTCCTCTGAGCCTTAGTTTTCTCCTGGCAATTGAAAGAATTATATAAAACTTGGAATTAACAACACACTTTCATATTTATTTTCCCCAACTTTCACTGTTTTGTGACAGTGGGTCTTATCACCTTCGTTGCACAGATGAGGAAATTTATGGTCAGTATAAGGAGTTTCTAAGTGCAACAACTCTCCTGTCTTCTTTACATGCTTTCCTTAAAGCTATGAAGAAAAGTAATTCAGATATGTGTTTGAAAACACTTTGTCATAGTCTGTGAAATATGTAATTGAAATACAGTTTTTCATATTTTTCCCCCTATTGAGTCAATGTTAGTTTTTTTCTTAATATTTAAATTCAGTTTTACTCAAGCTAAATTTATCATTTATTGAGAACTCCCTTTGTGCCAAGACCTTATAGAAACTACTTGCTTGTTGGGGAGATGAAAGAGTACAATAAATAATTAAAATATGGCTTGGAAGAGGTGCAAGCAAAATACTATTGAAAAATATGTAACAAAGCAATTAATTCAACCTTTATAGTCATAGAAAGCTGTATAGAAGAGGTGACATTTGAGCCAGACGTTGAAGGATGAACAGAAACTTATATAGGAATACAGCATTTTATCTATTTCTCTGAAAGAAAATCCAAGTGTGTCTTGGAAAGCCATGTCCATGCTAAAGTATTTTGAAACTTCTTTTAATGTACATCATACCACAACTTTTCTCTAATTTTAGATACTTCTTTTCCTTAGTATTTTATTAACTAGATTGAAGTTCTCAGGTTCAGCAGAGAAATTGTTTTATTCAGTAATATTTTTCAAGTTTTTTACTCTCAAATAATTTAATGAATATGTGCTGAGCTCATATTACAGTGTGCTATGCTAGCCGTGGAGGTTTTGAATAAATGCAACCATGACTTCTGTCTTCAAAGAATAGTCCGTTTAGTTGGAAGATGACGTTTACTGTAACTTACCTAATATGAAAATACAGCAAACTTATTTCAGTAAGATTTTATATAAATGTATAACAGGAAAAAAAGGAAAATTTGTACGTGCAACTTCAAAATACACACTCAGAAAGTTGATAGAAAAATTTGATAAGAAAGTTTCACCCTGGTTGTACCCCTTGATCTCTGACCAAGAAAAAGACAGAAGATTCTGAGGTCATTGCAGGAAAAATACTCCCTACTCCTTGAGAGGGAAAAGCAAAAGAAGTGCAGCTGGGCCTTGCTTTTGTGTCTTTAATTTAACTCTTTGTCTGCCTCAACGTGGTCAAAGCTTGTCTCATTTCATGCAAAACTCTTACCTAAATTTTATAAACAGAGGTTTAATGGAAGAACTGCTCTCTCTCATCGAGACCTCTCCATTCTCAGCTGTGAAATTGATTGATGTTTTTAAAGCCCTAAGAAACCTCCCCCTTGTAGATATGTTTTCTGGTTCAAAGGAAAGGGGGAAAAAAAAGGCAGGAGAAATTATGTAGGGAAATATCTTAGGAAAAAAAAAATTAATGACCTGGGAAGAGAGCTATATAGCTAGAGGTTATGAAGAGGAAAAACTCTGAAATTAGTCAATGTATTAAGAGTGAAAATACATGGCAAGAGAGAACTTCCTAGGCTTGTATAACTATATGCCTCAGATTAACATTTGTAGCTGTGTGAACATTTTCTTAAACTTCTTCATGTAATATTTCTATTGGCTTTAGCTGACATCACTAACTGTTTGGCAGAACAGAATCAAGATGCTGATCCCAGATGTGTCACTGATGGTCAGTGCCACCTCACCTCTCAGATCTCAGAGTTCAGTTCAATTCAACAAATATTTATTGAGTGCTTATTGTTGCTGACTTGCCTAAGTCAGAGAAAAATAATGAGATGTTAGTAAAATGTGACATGTCTCAGGCAAGACCGAGTCGCATATAGAAAGTAATTATCGTCATTGGCATTTTAAACCAGAAGTTCAATTTAATTGCATCAATAACACCAATAGTGTACATAGCTTTGAGCAACAATAATTTCCACACTGGATTCTGATTTTTATCTGCACGAATCACTGGATGCAAACCACAGTCCCCAAGGATTGACTTAGAAGTAAAATAACACCATCCCTGGTCTAGCATTCGTTATACATGTCCCTAATAGCTTAGCTGAGGGACAGCATTAGCCATTATATAAACTAATTGGGTTAATTCTGCTCTGGAATTTAGGCAAATAATGTAACTGAGATAAACAGAAGGTCACTTATGCGTCTACTTGTACACATTTATCTACACTTCTTATTTATACTACTAAATGCTTAAAACAACACTAGGCTATAAATTTGCCTTTTCTTTCTGATTCTCTTGGCAGAGTTTCTTACATGCTTAACTTTTAAAGAGTGGAGTTCGGTCTCCTCTCAAATAAATAAGAGCTCTGGGAGGAAAAAACTTCAGCTACAAAGTAGTTCTAACCCATTAAACGCAGATGGCTCACAGGGGGTTTAATCATCGGGAGCGAACACACATCATGCTGAAATATAGAGCTGTTTTCTATCACTTGTTACCATTTGAATGTCCGTCTCAGGAAAGTGAATTCCATATATCTTCCTGGCCATCCGTTGCCCTTTGAATACTCCTCTCTCTGATGTAGTTAGATTTCTCTTCAGAACTTACTGAGATGAATGAGCTCTTGCCACACATAGAAGTGAAAGAAAACATTTCTTTCTCTGCCAGAACAGATGAGATTCATCATTAGGAGAATGGATTTGACCTTGTAAAGTGGACTAAAGCAATTTACAAACAAACCCCTTTGGGGAAGATTGCCTTTATCTCGGTCCGCAAACAGAAGCTTTTTTTTTTTTCCGTTTGGATGTGCTCTTAACTTTGCTGTGAAGACTGTTGAATCTGATCACCTGAAAAGAATCTAAAACATAGCATAAGAAATCATCTCTCATTTAAGCCTTCCCGTGCAAAGAGAATTTCATGGACATTTAAAAAATCATATGGATTTATCCTTGGCTATCATAAGTCAATCACAATCATCAATCAGTCAAATTGATCAGAAATCATTAAAGAAATCCATGAAACTGGTTTGATGGCAGCATGTACAACCAAACTATAGAGTTCAGCATTTAGAGCCAATTATAAAAATGGTGAAGATCTCAGTTTGAGTACCTACGAAGAAAGATTGATTGCACTTTGTATCTCTCTCTTCAGCTCACTGTATGAGCTTGTTTAATCTACTTATCTCTTAATTTGTGTTCTTTCTTCTATAGTTTCTTTCCCCAACTCCTTATCTATCCCCTGTTTTATCTATTCTCTCTTTTCCTGGAGCCCATACCTAGCCAAAACCCATTCTTCAAGTCTGATGCCTTAGGTGACGTTTGAGGAAAGAGCAGTTCCCAGTCCCTGGGCAACACAGCAACTGTAAGAAAGAACTTTCTTACTTTGCCTAAAGTGCATGTTTGGCTGATGCTATTAAGGTGAATGGCATAATCTTGAGTAAACCCAGCTGATAAACCACAGGGAAGCGGCACCATACCATGGACCCGCAACACTTTGGTCTTGCTCTTCACCTGTCTTCCTGGATCAGAACCATTCAGCAATTAGACATTTAGTTACAAATTAAGTTATTGTTTTATCCCACAAATAATATAATCAGTTTAGGACATTTGTGGGCTTCCCTGATAGCTCAGTTGGTAAAGAATCTGCCAGCAATGCAGGAGCCCCTTGTTTGATTCCTGGGTTGGGAAGGTCCGTTGGAGAAGGGATAGGCTACCCACTCCAGTATTCTTGGGCTTCCCTTGTGACTCAGCTGGTAAAGAATCTTCCTGCAATGCAGGAGACCTGGGTTCGATCCCTGGTTTGGGAAGATCCCCTAGAGAAGGGAAAGGCTACCCACTCCATTATTCTGGCCTGGAGAAGTCCATGGACTGTATAGTCCATGGGGTCGCAGAGAGTCGGACACGACTGAGAAACCTTCACTTTCACTTTCTTTTATTTCAGAATATTTGTAGAGAGCCATTCCTTCTGAAACTTTTCTGCATTTGTTGTATTTATCTTATTTTTCATTGGGCAGGCTCTACCTTTTGAAAAACAAAAAAGCAGGTTAGGGGAATGATATGCAGTCAGCAAAAGATCAGAGATCTCTTTGTATTTTTAAAAGTTCAGAAACTTGAAAGATTTTATCAAGGAAAATAGTAAATCCCCCTATTATTATTTTTTACCAGTAGATGGCACTGCACAGGTGTAAGAGATGTCTACAAGAGCGGCTCATCAACTGCACGGCTGGTGTGAAAGGCCCACCACTAGAATTCTGTCTCAGTGTTAAAAAAAAGTATTACATCCGGGAATCCCAACAAGTTTATGTGAGGGAAGAGCATAAATTCATTAACACTCATTTTATTTACCAAACACTTAAACTGCTTATTATACGACAGATGAGCAAGTCCTTCAGTTTCCTCTTTTTGATAAGAAAACTGAAGCTCAGAGAGGTTAAGGTTCTTTAATGTCACACAGCTACTTAAGTGGTAGGACTAGGAATTGGCCCAGGCATTTGATCTAGTATATGTCCTCTCTGCTTTGCTCCCTTTCAATCCACTGACATGAATCACTCATTTATCCAATCAACAATTTTAAAGAGCTGACTTGAAAATCTAAGGTATTAAAACTGACAGATTTCAGTTAGAGAACCGGAGAAGTTTTAGGAGCACAGAGGTAATGTTGGAGAAAGAAAAGAGGTCTTCAAAGGGGAGGGAATGTGTAGGTCTCTTATGAGGGAAAATAGGGCACAGTAACAGTAATAAGAAGCACCAAGAAAGAGAAAAGGATGCTAATGCATAAAATTCACCAATTTGCAACTTTGTTTAGAGACGGGATGCTGCATAAGTTTTCAAGGTATATATATTTTCAATATTGTTCAACTATATTTTACATTCTGGCTGATATAGAAAATACCTTTAAAAACTTTAGTAAACAGATTACAGCTTGTTCAGTGTGTGGCAACATCAACTCCAGTAATTGTTGCCTCCCCTTTCCTTTAGGTGTCTCGGTCAGTAGTGACAGCTCAGAGCTTCAGATTACCCAAAATTGTGGCATTCTTGGAAATCTGAGATTCCACCTTCCCATTCTGGGGCGGTTCCCTACGCCATTCACAAATTTTAACTTTCTTCCGTGTGCCTATTATCTGACCCCATCAAATCCTCCAGTCCCTCAGCCCCGGAATGTTTTCTCTGACACTCCCTTCCATGTCTACATTTTTCCTCTCCAGCTTAAACATCATAGCCGCTTCTTTCACTGCTCTTTGACCAAGCCCCTCAAATGCCTGCTGTTTTCCTTTTATCACACCTGCTTCCACCTGGGCTAATCAATATCACTTTAAAAGAAAATCAGAAATATAAGCAGATTATCTCCACTAAAAGAATGTATATTAATTCCACTAAAAATGAGGGCCTTTGGTCCCAAAGGGACCTTCCATGTGCCTGAGGCAGTCACTCCTTCTTCCCATTTTCAACCATAAACTTTTCCAAGCTTGGCCACTCTTCAAACCTTTACCTTAATGCTCCTCCACCTTGCTGCATCTTCTTCACACGACAAAAAAGAAAAAGCCCATGGGAACTCCGTCAATTTCCTGCCCCTGCATCTACAAACATACCTGGATCCATAAGTGTTTTTCTTTTGGTTTATTTTAGAGGAAGAGATACTCTGCTTCTAATTCTGCTGCTTGTTCTGTATTGTATCTCTTTCCATCTTGTCAGAGTTTTTACAGTATGTCCTGTCTGTTTAAACTTCTCCTTTCTGCCATTCTCCTAATCTCATTGGTTAAAAATAAATTAAGAAGTAATAATAATCATGGGGGAAAAAATCTTCATGGCCCTTCATTACTTCCTGTAGTGAAGATTTGCCCCAAAACTTCTGTGAAGGTGCATCTGCCCTCAATATCTTTTTCACTTAGCATTTACTATTCAAATCTCCATGACTAGGTTTTGATTTCTTCCAATCCATGGAAAATACTGTGGGATTTTTTCCCCATCTTCCAGTTCTTTTTTAATACATTTACATTCTATACACATACTTTGAAAAACGGGTTTATACCCTATTTAATTTCCCATAACTTTCTTTCTTTACTTAGCACCTACATCTTTTTGACAACAGGATTTTTAAGGGCTGCTAAGTATTCTACTGTATTGATACAATATGCTTAAGTGATCTTTAACTTGTTAATATTTTTTATGTCATCTTTTTAGCTAAATGTTTTTGGACAACCTTAATTCTTTTTTTTTAAATTGAAGTATAGTTGTTTTACAATGTTGTGTTCGTTTCAGATGTATGGAATAGTGTGGAAAGCACATTTGCAGATCACCAACCTAAATCCCGTGGTCACTTTGTTGATCAATTCTGTACTGGGATTGAATTGTGTCCCCCAAATGTCCTAACCCTCAGTGCCTGTGAATGTGACCTTAGTAAGAAATAAGGTCTTTATAGCTGTGATCCAGTTCAGTCAGTTCAGTTCAGTTGCTCAGTCGTGTCCGACTCTTTGCGACCCCATGAATCTCAGCACGCCAGGCTTCCCTGTCCATCACCAACTCCTAGAGTTTACTCAAACTCATGCCCATCGAGTCGGTGATGCCATCCAGCCATCTCATCCTCTGTTGTCTCCTTCTCCTCCTGCCCCCAATCCCTCCCAGGGTCAACTCTTCGCATGAGGTGGCCAAAGTATTGGAGTTTCAGCTTCAGCATCAGTCCTTCCAATGAACACCCAGGGCTGATCTCCTTTAGGATGCAGTTAAGATAAGGTCATACTGGTTGAGGATGGATCCTAATCCAATGACTGCTAAGCTCATAAGAAGAGAGAAATAATATTCCCTCCCTGTCTTACAGACAGGAAGATCATATCCCACGATGATGAAGGCAGAGATGAGGGGCCTGTCTACAAGCCAAGGAACACCAAGGATTGTTGACAGTCCCCAAAAGCTGGGATGCTGTGGGGGGCAGATTCTCCCTCAGGGCCTCTGAGTGGTTTTAAGACACCCATTTTGTGGCACTTTGTTACGGCAGCCTGCACAAACTCATGCAAATTCTCAGAGCCCTTTGGCACATCTAATTCTGACTACCCCTTCCACCGCAAAGGCGTTCTTCCATCTTGGCTTCCACGGCTCCCCAGGCCCCTAGGCATCCTCTTCCTCTCACGGTTCTCCCCAGGCCACGCTTCCTGTGTCTAAATGGCGACGATTCTGGCTGCTCTCCTTGTCTTCTTCTTTCCTCACTCTCAACATTTTTTGCAGGTGTTTCTGCTGCAATAACTGTATCCGTGACCAAACACCAGATCTCTCTTCTGAGGAGAGGTGTGTGTATATGTGTATCTCTTAATATACACACATATACTCATATATATGAGTTTATTTCTTGAGAGAAATTTTAGGTTCACAGAAAAATTGAAAAGCAAGTACAGAGACTTCCTGTGTAACCCTCTTCCAGTATACTATTATTAACCAAAGTTCATAGTTTACATGGGCTTCACTCTTTGTGTTGTATATTCTACGAGTTTTGGCAAATGTATCCATCATTACAGTAGGATACAGAACAGTTTTGATGCCCTAAAAGTCATTTATACTCTGCCTCTTTGTGCCAACCTTAACCCCTGGCAATCACTGATCTTGTTACTTTTTCCATAGTCTTGCCTTTCCAGAATATCATGTAGGAAACCATGGAACCTTTTCATATTGGTTTCTTTCACTTAGTAAAGTGCATCTGAGTTTCCTTATGTCTTTTAGTGGTTTGATGGCTCATTTGTTTTTGTCACTGAATAATATCCCATTGTATGGATAAATGTACCACAATTTGTTTATGCATTAACCTAGTAAAGGGAATCTTGATTACTTCTAAGTTTTGGCAATTATGAATCAAATTGCTGTAAGCATTCATATATGGAGATTTCTGTGTGGTTGTAAGTATTCACTTTGGGTAAATATCAAGGAGCATAATTGCTGGATTATATAGTGAGAGTATGTTTAGTTTTGTAAGAAATTGCCAAACTGTCTTCCAAAATGACTGTACTACCTGCATTCCTACTAGCAATGAATGAGCATTCCAAATTTTCACAGTATGTGGTATTGCCAGAATTCTGGACTTGGGACATTCTAATAGGTATATGCTACTGCTGCTAAGTCGCTTCAGCCGTGTCCAACTCTGTGCGACGGTATGGATGGTAGCCCACCAGGTTGCTCTGTCCTTGGGATTCTCCAGGCAAGAATATGAAGTGGATTGCAATGCCCCACTCCTAATAGGTATATAATGGATATATAATAGGTATATAAGGGAATCTCACTGTTGTTTTAATTTGCAATTCATTGATGACACATGATGTTGAGAATCTTTTCATATACTTATTTGCCATCTGTATATCTTCTTTAGTGAAGTGTCTATTCAGACCTTTTGTGCATTTCAAAAATCAGATTTCTTTAATTCAGGTTTAAGAGTTTTTGTGTTTTTCAGATGCAAGTTCATCAGATCTATGTTCTGTGACGATTTCCCCCCCTCATTCTATGTCATGTCTTTTCATTCTCTTGATGGTGTCTTTCACAGAGCAGAGCATTTTAATTTTGTAGAAGTCCAATTTATCAATTTTTGCTCTCATGAACCTTGCTTTTGGAGTTGTATCTAAAAGGTACCAAACCAAAGGCCACCTAGATTGTCTTTTCTATTATCTCCTAGGAGTTTTACAGTTTTGGCTTTCACCTTTGGGTCTTTGGTCCATTTTCCATTAATTTTCATAAAAAATGTAAGGTCTGTGAGTAGATTCACTTTTTTTGCATGTTGCTGCCCACCAGTTCCAGCACCATTTTCTTAAGGACTATTCTTTCTCTCTTTCTTTTTTTAAGTTAGCTTAAAAAAATTATTTATTTGTCTGCTCCGGGCCTTATTTGTAGCATGTAGGATCTTCCATCTCCATTGCGGAAATGCGGGTTCTTTAGTTACAGGATGTGAACTCTTGGTTGCAGAATGTGGGATCTAGTTCCCTGACCAGGGATCAAACTCAGGACTCCTGAATTGGGAGTGTGGAGCCTTAGCCAGTGGACCACTAGGGAAGTCCCTATCCTTTCTGGCTTCAATCACCATTGCTCTGTTGCCAAAATCAACTGAATATATTTGTGTGGGTCTATCTATCTCTGGGCTACTGTGAATCTTATTCCTCTCTTATTCTAACTTCCCAGAGAGAACTCTCAATGGCATTCTTGATTCCTCTCTCTTTTCTCTCACAGCCAGTCATAGCTGATTAGCCACCAAGTCCTGTGCTCAGGACTTCACATGTGTTATTTAATGTAATACTACAATAATCCTACATTATTATTTAGCCTTATATTAGTAGTAAAAACCTGAGCTTAGAGGGAACTCTCTAAATAGACTGAAACATTTTTTATTCTTAACCCCCATATATTACCAGACACAGATCACAAGCAGCAAGGCAGTTTGACTTCAGGATATAAACCCCCAACCGTGACACTAATTTCTAAATATATGTTGAAGTCATTCATATCTCTTCATCCTCATTATCACCATATTAATTCAGGCACCGTCATCTTTCAGTAAGTTTACTAACAGCAGTCTCTTAATGGCTTTCGTGCATCCAGTCTGGCCCTATTCCAGACTGCTATATCTAAAGCACAAATCCGATAACACTAAACATAAAACCATCCCATGGTTCCCCATCACCTATAAAGAAAACAGACACTCCAAAATATGTTTACAACTCCCCAGTTCCATCCAGATCTCTAAGTCCACCATACTGACCTGAACTTCTCTGCAGGCAGCGTGCCCATACTTAAATGTGCGTCTTTGCACATATGGGTCCATTTGCTTCTGTTGATCTTTTCTGTTTTTCCATTTGACTCTTCCTTCAGATTGCAACCTCAAAATCATGTCCTAGTTGGAGTTGTCAGATTTAGCAAATAAAAACACGGCACCTAGTTACAAATATTGCATGGAACATATATTAAGGAATTATTCATTGTTTATCAGAAATTCAAATGCTACTGGGCATTCTCTATTTTTTTTTTCTGGCAACCCTATGTCCTAGGGAAACCTTCTCTGAAACCGCATCCCTAGGATTGGTTAAGTGCCCCCTCTGATAAGCTCCCATAGCCTCCTATGCTCATCTCATCACAGTATTCACTTTTGTTATTCGTGTAATACATCCATCTCTCCTACATTCCTTAAGAACAGAGATTGTATCTTTTCCAACAGCATGGCTCCAGCATCTAGATATCCAATATTTTGTGCTTAACAAATATTTCTTAAATGTTTTTAAATGAATGAATATGACACCTTTAATTCTAACACTTTGCTGTTGTAGGTTGCTATTAGATGAACTATTACAATATATTTTGCACCTATTTTTGATATGTTTATAGAAATTCCTTTTTGTATTTAACTTTAAAGCTCTTGGTTTAGAATTTTGTGAAACTAGATAAATTATTTTCAGTTAATTCCTGGCCAACCTCAGCTCCTCTAACTGCAAAGACAGAGGTATGCAAAGTTCAACGGTAGGCTGTTAAGTATGTAACTGACCTAGATTGTAGCAAGAGATTGGAATTTCTTTCCTTTCCAGAGGCTGGACATGACAGCTCAGATGCCAAATATTGTTCATTTACCCAATCTAAGAGAAAATCAATTTATATTAGTCATCTGATTTTTTTTCTCCATAATATGTCTCAAGGAACACTAGATCCTCAGATTGATAATAGGTGTTACTCAAATGAAAACACATAAGTTTATCAGCTGGGCAACACTAGTTTAAACAGATTTCTGCCCTGTAGGAATTTTCAGAACTTTAACATGTTAATGTGAATCTCTAGGAAGTGATATATAATGCTTGGAATTGTTCTAGTCTAATTAATCACAGAATTTCTTTTGTTAGTTAACACCTAATTTAGGAAATAGGAATATAGATTTCGATGCTCTCCTCAGGGTAAGGGAGTATATTGACTGGATTTTTTATTGTTAAAAACAGATTTTTGGAATGCCTTACTCAGAGATGTGATCACATAATTTATTGAATAAATGTAGCTTCACTGGGTCACATTCATCTGTTTTGAAATAGAGTACTAGAGTTTCCAATATAAATGTCTTTGGGATTTAGTGTATAAAAAATAAAGTTTGTATTTGACACAGAAATTGGTAAGCCCATAAGGAGGTATGTAAAATCCTAAAGCAGTTATATATAATTTGGATGGCTGAATATTTAGTATTATTGGATTTAAAAACAAGAACTTCAAAGGTAAAATACAATTCTCACTAATGAAAAGCACATGTGATATGGCTGAAGCCCCAAAGGCAACAGTCAGTCAGGGCAGGCCTGCTTTGTGATCAGAGTACAAGCCTGGGCCCCTGCGAGTTTGAGAGTCCTGAATCACAGATTTGACTTCCAAATCATACTTCTCTCCATCATCTGAATGAGGCTGAGTGTCACCCAAGAGTTAATATACAATGTGTTGCATCTGAAATGTGACACATCTCCTATTAACCTAGAGGTGAGGATGCATTTGTTCCTATTATTGTCAAATGCCTTAGCACTAATTTTTAAAATAATTTCATTTACCCACACATGTTAAGTACTGTGCCAGTTGCTTCACCTGTTGACGCTGACAGTAGCTTGTCTTTGTGAATACTTTGTGTACTATACACAATGTGAACTTTTTGACTCACTTTGTTTCATTTAGTTATCTCAACAGCCCCTTGAAGTCAGCCTCAGCATTTATAGCCACTTTACAGATGATGACAACTTAAGTGACTTACTCAAGAGGCATAGTATGAAGCTGAGAAGTGCTTTGAAATGATCTCTGTCTGACTTGTGAGCCTGCAGTCTTACCCACTCTGCTGTGATAATGCCACAGTTTGGTAGATCTCAGAACACTTGATATATAGGTATCCTTATAACTTCTCACCATGGGAGAAACCAAGGCTGAGGAAATAGATCTGCTTTGCCCAGGGTCTTGAAAGAATAGGTACATAGGTTTCACTGTGGGAAAATAAAGGTATGATTTGTGTGAAAGTACCAAGTAGAAGCATCAAATGTGAGGTCCTGGACAATGAAAAGATGCTCGCTTCTTGGAGAGGGGGTAAGGAAAATGAGGACCGAAAATGAAGTAGGATGAACTGCAAAGAGCAAGTCGGCCTTCTGAATAATTCTGTTTTATACTTTAAGCAAAACTCTGGCTGTTTAACGTTGATTGGTGTTTCCTATCTAATTTATAAACTGTATAAGTAATAAAATAGGTTTGAATGTAATATGATTTTTTTTTTGCTGCTAAAAGCATTAGGAAATAGACCACTTGAGGTCAGGGTAACACCAAGAAGGATTTCCCAGCACTAAAATGAACCACATTGCAAACTCTTCTAAGTGCTTAGCAATGTCCTGAAACGGCTTCGTTTATGTGAGGCTTGAGAAACGAAAGGGGCCTCTTGTGAACTTTTCAACCACAGAAAAGGGTATGCTTTAAGAAAATATACTCAAAGTGATATGACAAGAACTAGATATAAGTTGGTGGGACTCCTTACTTAAAAACAAGTGTGAGTAAAAGACATTCTTCCTGTTGAAAAAAGAATTCAATCTTGAAAACTTCTTTCTGAAGACCATAGTAATTAAATAGTATATGCTTAATATTTTTATATTCCATAATTGATTTTTAATTATTTATCTATATATTTTTTATATATGTAGTAACCCATTGAAGTGAAAATGAAAGTCACTCAGTCATGTCTGACTCTTCAACCGTGTAGACTATACAGTCCATGAAATTCTCCAGGCCAGAACACTGGAGTGGGTAGCCGTTCCCTTCTCCAGGGGATCTTCCCAACACAGGGATCAAACCCAGGTTTACCACATTGCAGAGATCTCATAATTCTTGCATCTTATTGAATGACTGGGTAATAGACATTGATGTTACTAAAAAATGGCAATTAGTGGTATCAGATACTCTGCTAAGAGGCTTTGGAATATAGGAACTAATGATTTGTTATGGTGATAGTTTGATTCCAAACATCCTCATTCAAGAAAACTTCCCCTGGAGAAAAATGTTGGTTTTAGCTCTTACAGCCCAAATGGGGGTGAGATTATTAAAAATGGTTGATATATTACAAAGGTTAATAGAGCTAACTAGTATCCTGCTAAGCACTTCATCAACAATCTTCAAAATCAGTCTGTGAGGCAGATACTGTTATTCTCCCCACTTTATAGATGAAGAAACTGAGGTTTAGAGAGTAATTTATCCAAAGAGTCAAACTCTGGCAACCAGACTGCACAACCATACTTGTAACCATCATGGTATATGTGGTCTTCCTTGGAAAGGGCATTGTTAGGGAACCAGTTCTGACACAGCTCTGTTTTTAATTTCTGTATCTTGGACTCCTCATCTGTAAAATAAAGCCAAATCTAGTTGAGTCTTAAGATTCGCTGAAGATCTAATGCCCTGTGATTCTAATTGTCATAGAAAAACTTTAGAAAGTGACTACTTGTGCAGTGTCCAAAATGGATTCTATTATACATGGAAAATCTAGAGAGAATGAATAGTGATTTATGAAAGAAGACGTTAAAATCATACATATTAATAACTTATAAAGTACAGTGGACTCATTTAGTGTTCCCTGAACATATGAAAAAATTACTTTTACAGATGCCTTTGGCAAATACATACCTAACTAAAACCTGGAAAACATTCATTCTGGGGGATTTTGTCTTATGTATTTGAATTCATACAGCTAATATAGAGTACTCTTTTTCTTAGATATATTCATAATTAATAGTAAATTAGAAAAATTTTGCCTCGGGCCCTTTAACCCTCTGTTTCCAAAATATGCTTGTCTGACTTTCTTGGGTGTGACCAAAGAACTTTGGTCTTTGTTTGGGTTTTCAAGTGAACTTTTCCTCTTTGTAACTCCGTCTTCCATTTTTATTAACCAGTCAAGCATGTTTTACTTTACACTGTGATAAGGGGATCAGAAACAGCTTTCCCACATCTAAGGCGATCTTAATCAGTTGCAAGGAATATATGAGTGGCATGGTGTGGAAGCTTCCTGCCTCAAGGAGGAAGAGATCTTCTCTGGATTATTAATTTTGATTCCACTGATAGAGGGAGAAAATTAGGTAACCTTGCAAACAAGGTACTTTTGACTGTGAGCCATTTTGAAAGGACACAAGGTGAACTGTCACCCCCTCTTGACCTTCCACTAACCTTTCACTTTTAACATATGTTTTGAAGTGCCAGCCATGTTGATTTCCATGGCTGTTTGGGTACAAGTTTCAGAGAAACCTACTGCCCCCAAGTCTTTAATCACTTTTTGAACTTTGAATATAAGCCTTTAAGATGCTTTTAGGTCCCATAGGAGACTGGCTGACTAGTACTGACTTCACAACACACCCCTCCACAAGTTGCGTTACAGAGCCCCTCATTCAGACACCTAACTATGAAGTCTTATTACCCAGGATGCAAAATGAGCAGTGTAAGCTCACGGTGGATATAGTGGTGAAGTGGTGATTGAATCCTGGAATCTAGTGGACATCCTGAATTCCTGCTTGTGGCACAGCCACAGGAAGTCCCACTTGTTTCTGGGGCATTTTCCAGCTTATATCACTGAATCAAGCTTTTGTGTGCTGATATTTCTTCTTTCAAAGCCTTGAGATATATATGTCCAGTTAATCTGAGAGCAGACAGACACAGCAAACAGAAAAGCAGAGTATCAAGGGTTCGTTTTTGGCAAAAGCTCTTTATGATGGAGTCATCAAAAAGTGTAAATGTGCAATTAATCATAAGCATGCATATAATACGGCCTTCAGAAGAGCAGAACAGTGTTAAACGAACTGAATTCTCTCACTTTGGCTTCTGTAAAACAACTTTAATTTCTTCTTCTATCGTCTTTGCTATCAATGCTCCCACCTTTGAAAAACCTACCACATTGTTTTTTTCTTTGTTTTTTTTTTTTTTAAGAAATACGGTCACATGAATGGAATGAAAATCAAGCCTCACTAATGTCCAGGGCAGGGGCTGGCAGCCTTCCAGAAGTGCTTTTCCAAAATACTGGCCTCAAGTTTTCATTGTTGCGGGGGAGGGAGAGAGGGAATTCTGGAACGCTGAGAACCTCTGGGGATTATCGCTGGCTCAGACACCTCATTACACACCTTTGGAGGCCAAGTGACACGAGAGCCCTGGAGGCCAGGGTGATCCTGGAGAAGAACTTCTTGAAAGTAGGTGTGTAGAAAGGAAAAGAAAAGAAAGGATAAAAGACAACATATTTCATTTATGATATTAATGGTGTGAGCTGCCAATCTATGTGCCACCAAAAATCACCTTCTGTGCAAAGTATTTCTAAGGAAATAATCAGCACAGCATGTTAATTAAATAAGGTAATAGTGACAGTCTTGCCCGGAAATCCCATGGACAGAGAAGCCTGGTGGGTGACAGCCCATGGGGGTCACAAAAGAATCAGGCATGACTTAGTGACTAAACAATAACAAAATAAAAATTGATGTAAAATCATATGTTGTCTTTGCCTCCTATTCTATATCAAATTAAAAAAGAAACTTCAATATTGTTTTATCTGGTTATAATAGTAATACCTGATCAGAACAGAAAAATTTCCAAGTATAGAAAAAGACAAAGAATTGAAAAAGTTTTCATAAATCTATTATCACAAACTATTTTATAATACTACCTTAGTCAGAGTCCATTTTTATGCACACTTGAAATAATAATTACTTTATAATAAATATAATTGCATACCCATACTTGAGAATATAAGTTCATATTTTATTTTCTGTTGCTTAGCATTGTTATGTATCTTTTTTTCATGTTATTTAATGCTTCTTTTAATATACATTAACTCTAAAAAAAATAAGGTGATAGGATTTACTGATGGGCAGCAATACATCACACCATGAATAGCACATAGGAAGTGCTCAATAAAATTTTGTTGAATTAATTTACGGTCAGATATGGACAATACAGCTGCTTGTCAAACCCAAATGTATACTTTGTGTTAAGTATCATGGAGGATACAGGAATGCATCCTTAGACGTTGATCCTGCCATCTGGGGTTTATAGTTTAACCATGATCATAAAAGTGTTTAAAATCTTATGTGATGTCAGTTCCACTAAATCGACTTTGAGTGAATGAAAAAAATCCCACTTTAAAAGTATTTTAATATTGGACTTTCCATTGGCAGGGATAGATAAATTTAACTCTTTAAAGAACTCGTGTAGCTCCTAAGAAACTGAAGTTTCACTATTAAGTAGGCCAGTACCTTATAGAAGAGTTCAGTCAAATAAAGACCCTATTTCCTGGCTTCCCTGGTGGCTCAGTGGTGAAGAATCTGCTTCCCAATGCAGGAGACATGGGTTCGATCCCTGATATGGGAAGATCCCACACGCTACAGAGCAACTAAGCCCTTGAGCCACAACTATTGATCCTGTGCTGTACTGAGCCCGCCCGCTGCACCTACTGAAGCCTGCATGCCCTTGAGCCTGTGGTCCCCAACAGAAGATCCACTGGGATTAGAAGCCCCGACACTGCAAAGGGAAACGAGCCCGGACTCGTCACAACTAGAGAAACCCCATATACCAGTGAAAACCCACACAGCAAATAATAAATCAATATTTTTTAAAAGAGGAAAAAGTAGAAGCAGGTACAGATTTTATTTTCCTGGGCTCCAAAATCACTGCATACTGTGACTGCAGTCATGAAATTAAAAGATGCTTGCTTCTTTCAAGGAAAACTATGACAAACCTAGACAGTGTGTTAAAAAGCAGAGACTTTACTATCCCTTAGATGACAACAGTCCACGTAGTTAAAGCTATAGTCTTTCCAGTGAAGTGAAGTGAAGAAGTGAAGTCGCTCAGTCCTGTCCAACTCTTTGTGACCCCATGGACTGTATCCCGCCAGGCTCCTCTGTCCATGGGATTCTCCAGGCAAGAATACTGGAGTGGGTTGCCATAGTCTTTCCAGTAGTCATGTACAAATGTGAGAGTTGGACTATAAAGAAGGCTAAGGGCCAAAGAATTGATCCTTTCGAATTGTGGTGATGGAGAAGATTCTTGAGAGTCTATTGGACAGCAAAGAGATCAAATCTGTCAACCCTAAAGGAAATCAACCCTTAATATTCATTGGAAGGACTGTTGCCAAAGCTGAAGCTCTAATACTCTGACCACCTGATACAAAGAGCTGACTCATTGGAAAAGACCCTGATGCTGGGAAAGATTCAAGGCAAAAGGAGAAGAGGGCAGCAGATGATGAGATGGTTAGGTACCAACACTGTTTCAATGGACATGAATTTGAGCAAAATCCGGGAGACAGTGGAGGACAGATGTGTCCGGTGTGTTACTATCCATGAGGTCGCAAAGAGTCAGACATGACTTAGTGACTGAATAACAACAACAATTTCCTTTACTAGAATAGCTGTTCCTAAATTTTCCACATAAAACAAGAAACTTTTTTAAAAAAAATTCCACATGGCAATAAAAATGTAAACTATTCCCTGTGTCTACCTGAATCCCTGCATCTCTGATTCTTGTCCTAGCTGTCACAATCCATAATCCAGCTCTATACTGCAATCAGGTGTAAAACTCACATCTTATGTCAAGTCACTTTTCTGCTTCAAACACTTCAGTGTCTTCAAGTGCATTAGATTGAGGTCAGAATCCTGTAACACGGTTGATAAGGGATTCTATGATCTGGCATCTGCTAACCTCTCTAACTCATGGCCAATTGTTGTTTGGTTCCTGAATGCACTCTATGCTCTTTTTTGATCTTTAGGGTTTGGGTGTTGTTTTCTTTTTTTAAACAACTGACTGTCAATTTATTAAATAGACTGATTTAAGCATCTGCAATGGTGACTTCAGCCTAGACTCCTGGCTCAGTACTGATGGAAGTAATCTGCTTGACTGCCTCAGAAGGACTGCGTAAATCAGTGAATCACTTGTAGATCCTGATCTGAAAATAATCTCAAATCTTAGAGCCTGCACCACAAGGAGTATTCCTTGTAATTATTCTCAGAGTCTTGGTGGAAGGACCATCTGAACTGGTCCTTGCTTTTGAGATTCTTTTCTACTAACTTTACCTGGAAAATGTGTTGTTTTTCTCTATCCTTATCTAGTTATCCTCCCACTCTTTCAGTTCTACCTTAAAAGTCATTTATATCAGGAGGTCTTTCCTGATCATTTGCGATGTTGACCTTAGGGTTCTGCTCAAAGTCACCCTTACTTACAGCTATTCCAGTGTTTATCTCCTCACTGCAGTATCACTTTTCATGAATATAGGGACGATGTCCTTTTTGATCAGAGAATCTGTAACATATCAGAAATGCAGTATTTGTAGAATTCATTAGTTCATTCATTCAAGAAATATTTATTCTTCAATGCTAGACACTCTTGTAGGTCATGCTATATAGTGGTGAATAAAATGAGCAGAATTCTTTGTCCCCATGGAGACTGTATTCTAAAGGAATGAGTGAAAACATGATATGTTATAAAGAAGTGCTCAGTTTAAAAAAAAAAAAACGAAGGGGAAAGAGAAGGTAGGGAAATGGGAAAGGGCTATGCTTATAATTGAGATGGTTGGGGGACACAGGCAATGACACAGAGGAGATGAATGCAGGACCCCAGGGAGGATGGTCCCCCCTCTGTGAAGGCGAATGTGAAGGAGACCTGTCACTAAGGTACCTGTGGGCTCCTGTAAGAACTTGACATTTTTACTTTTTATTTTGAAATGTTAGATGGACAGAAGAATAGAAAGACAGTACATAGAATTCTCCTACACTCTGATCAGCTTCCTATAATGTTGACATCTTTCATCAGTGTTAGTTGCTCTGTTGTGACCGACTCTTTGCAACCCATGGACTGCAGCAGTCTTCTCCGTCCATGGGATTCTCCAGGCAAGAATACTGGAGTGGGTTGCCATTTCCTTCTCCTGGGGATCTTTCCAACCCAGGGATTGAACCCGGGTCTCCTGCACTGCAGGCAGATTCTTTACTGACTGAGCTATCAGGAAATCAGGGAGGCCCTGACATTTTTCATACCATTGTACATTTTCCAAAATGTATCTATTACCATTGGTACCTGTGTAATCGTTAAGTTGTGTCTGACTCTTCTGAGACCTCATGGGCTGTAACCTGCCAGGATCCTCTGTCCATGGGATTTCCCAGGCAAGAAGTGAGTTGCCATTTCCTTCTCCAGGGGATCTTCCCTACCCAAGGATTGAACCTGCGTCTCCTGCTTTGGCAGGCAGATTCTTTGCCACTGAGAAGCCCTTTGGTGTATATTATTAACTAAACTACAGATTCTACTCATATTCATTAGTTTTTCTACAGCTATTGTTTCTTTTCCTCCAGTTCCCATTAAGGATACTAAATGGCACTTAATTGTCACATCTCTTTAATGTACTCCTGTCTGTGACAGCCTTTCAATCTTTCTTTGTTTTTCCTTTTCTTAAAGTTTAATGAAGAGTACGAGTCAGGTATTTTGTAGAATATACTCGGTTTAGGTTCATCGTTTTTGTTTTTGTTTGTTTTTACTTATGACTCAAGTGGGGCTATGAGATTTTGGAAAGAATACCTTCAGAAGTGAAATGCTATTTCCATAATACTATGCACTGGGGGTATGTGATGTCAACGTGGATCACCACTGGTGAGCTTAGTCTTGATCACTTGGTTAAGGCAGTGTTTGACACTATTTTCTCCACTGTCAAGGTTACTATAATCTTTACCAAACCATACTCTGTTTGGGAGGGTAATTAAACTCTACCTCCTGGGAGGAAGAAGATCAAAGGATTTGTGGACATACATTAAAACCACCACAGAAATTAATAAATATTGGAGGAGGTACTTTGAGGATATACAAATATCCTGTTTTTCCTTAGAGTTTCATCTCTAATTACAGTGTTCATTCATGGATCTTGCCTGTAGTCGTCATTACTGTGGTGTTCTAGTGGTGAATTTCTATTTCCTTCATTTCTTCTGCACTTATTATTTGGAATTCTTCCGTAAAGAGGTTTAACCATATACATATATTTAAACTGTATTTATCTTTTCACAGTAATTCCGTTTCTAGTTTTTTAAGGGAAAATTATCCTTGCACATTTTAAAGGGAATTAAAAGGTAGATAACTGATGGAAAGCTGCTATATAGCACAGGGAGCATAGCCTCCTCTTGCTCTGTGATGACCTTGAGGGGTGAGTTAGAGGGTGAGGATGGGAGGGATGTTCAAGAGTGTGGAGATATATATACATATATATATATCCCATATATATATATAGTTATGATTGACTCACACTGTTTTACAGCAGATACCAACACAATATATGAAGCAAGTATCCTCCAATTAAAAAATAAATTTAAAAATTTTAAAAAACAGTTCGTATTCCACATCTGAAGTTCTCAGTTGCGAGCATGTGTGCCGACATCAACTCTACCAGGTCTGGAAGCAGGAATAGAACAGTGCTGTCTATGAATCAGCATGTATCTGTCAAATACCATCTAACGTTACATAAATATTGTCTTTTGAAGAGTACTCCCAAAGCTGTAAATTTTGAGATTTTGCTGATTACACAGTAGATTAGCTCAGCAGAAAATAGTCCTTGAAAATAATGGTATGTATTCTAATTTGATGATTATTATATCAAATTCATTTTTATGTCAAAATACCAAAAAAATTAAAAAGGCAAAGTTTCTGTAGCTCATTTATGAACACAGGTAGAATGCTCTAGGTAGGGTATGATGCTGAAAAAAGAGGAACAATAAATTCTATGGGACTGAAATAGGCTTGGCAATTGGCAATTCACTAGCTTGTTCAAATGGCATTATTTTTCATTCCTTATCATCATAAGCCAAAAAAAAAAAAAAAAAAACAAACAAGATGAAATAACTTCCTTCAAATTCTTTTATTAAACATCTTAGTGTGGTTCATTTTTATTCAAGATTTCATTTTCAATGGATAATGGTAATAGAAATTTTAAAGTGCTTAAAACATAGAACTTGTCTTTCCAAAGGCTTCCCAGACTAGCATAAATAAACAGAAAATTTTTCTAGATACACACAATCAAAGAAAATGTTTTAGTGTGAGCCCTGTGGTCTGTGGGCATAAGCTTGCCTGTTCTTCCCTCTTCCCCAACACATAGCACTAAAAGATGTTCACCTTCATCTTTCCTCAGTATTTCTTCAACATGTTTCTATGTTGGTTGATGTACATTTTTCCCTCCCTTCCTCTTTCTTTCTTCTTTACTGCTTTCCTTTCATTTTGCCAAATCTTGCTTTTCTTTAACTTTTGACCCTCTGTCTCTCCACCCCTAACTGTATAATTCCTCTCTATATTTCCTTAGCAGTAATAATTCTATTTTTCCTTTTACCATTTTCATCTCTTTTTCAGGGGAATTGCAAGGTAAAGAGCAATCTGATCCTTAAATACGTTAGCATAGTCACTTCTGTCACTTTTGGGATTCTCTCATGCGATGGATGCACAGATGCACACTGATTCTTTATGCACGCACACCAGAGTGCTGTTTTGTCTGTCTGTATCAGGCATGTCAATCATAGGGTACACCCTTCTCTTTTTCTCGTGACCTGACTGATTAAGTCAGTCAAAACATCAAACTGGTTTATATGACTAGACAGCATCACTCTGTGTCTTGTTTGTTATGACATGCCATGGTTCCCTGACATTTTTGTAAATTTCAAGTTATGACATTTTCTTTGAAATCAGCTGCTACTGTTTCTTAAAAAAGATACCTAAAAAACACACACACACAAAAAAAAAAAACAAACAAAAAAAGATATCTGTGAAGTCTCCAGCTTTTTAACCCCTAGTTGGAAATCCTCACTCTCTCTCAAATGCTCCCATTACACTTTGATCATACCTCCATACTTCATGTGTTAGAGTTAGCTGAACAAGCATATGTTTCCTTTGCTAGATTATACATTCTACAGAGAGTATTTTTTAAAAATAATTTTAGCATTTCATAGAATTATTTTTATTTAGGAGGGGCCTAGGAACATATTCTGTAAATAGGTGAATGTTTGCATTCTGATTTTCAAAATTAAAATTTTGAGTTAACAGTAACCAAAAAAGAAAATAAAGATCATAAACAAATGGCAGCAAGAAATCTGATACCTGATTACAAAGGAAAGTGTTATGACACCACTATATTAATGATTAGTTAGGTTATACTTAGCAAAAATTGAGACTAGCTCGTTTTTAGCCTATTCCCCTCCTTGAATTTATAGATCTGTGGAAAAAAATAGATAATAGAAGAATTCTTGTGCTTATTTATGGAAAGTATTTTTTGCCTTCTTCATTGAATTAAAGGCAATGTACATTTTTCATATGCCAACAAGCTTTGAAGATTTTACTTAGATTTAAGTTTATGTAACTTTTAATTGCTAACATGTGCTCTCTGGATGTTTATGTATATCAATGTATACACACTATACCTATGACTATAGATATAAAAATGATACAGATCCTCCTTATCTATTTAAATGCTTCCACTTTACAACTTCTAAAATATAATAAATCCATCTAAGTACTCTAGTACTTTGACAAGTAAAACTATCTAAAAGTGTATTTATGTACTGATTTATCATAAGTACACATTTGCAGGCAGAGTAAAGAATAGAGTGAAAAGGAAGAAGAGAAAAAGAGGAAAGAAATATGCATGTGAGTGGATGCATTTGTAGGGTAGCATGTTTATGTTTGTGCCTCTGGCAAGAGATCCATGAGCACTGGAGTTTATGAACAATTACATTTGTATCTTTATACTTATTCTCTTTGTATTCATATCTATGTAATCTGAATATTAAAACTTTTTGCATATGTATATTGGAGAAGGCAATGGCACCCCACTCCAGTACTCTTGCCTGGAAAAATCCCATGGATGGAGGAGCCTGGTAGGCTGCGGTCCATGGGGTCATGAAGAGTCGGACACGACAGAGTGACTTCACTTTCACTTTTCACTTTCATGCATTGGAGTAGGAAATGGCAACCCACTCCAGTGTTCTTGCCTGGAGAATCCCAGGGATGGGGGAACCTGGTGGGCTGCTGTTTATGGGGTCGCACAGAGTTGGACACGACTGAAGTGACTTAGCAGCAGCAGCATATGTATATATTCTAATTTTTAAATATATTTTGTTACCCAAAGTAACAATTAAAACTTGCTATTAAAAATTAGAATGCTAATCATGAATGACAATTATATAAATAATGCAAAGTTTTAGTATTACAAGTATGGGTATTTAATTAAAATGTAAATACAAGGAGGTATTTCCATTTCTAAGAAATTTTAAAATTATATTGATTTGCTTTCTAAAATACAGAGTGAAATATCAAATTGGGCTTCCCGGGTGGCTTTGTGGTAAAGAATTCGCTTGCCAATACAGGAGACTTCCCCTGGAGAAGGAAATGGTAACTTATTCCAGTATTCTTGCCTGGAAAATCCCAAGGACAGAGGAGCCTGGTGGGCTACAATCCATGGGGTTGCTAAAAAGTCAGACACAACTTAATGACTAAACAACAACAACAGAATGTCAAATTAGGATAATTGTTTGATTAATTTAACCAACTCAGGTGTTATTCTTAACAAAGATTATGCAATATGCCTGCGTAACTTAAAGTGAAGAAATAGCTCAAAAAGTTTAAAATTTTTGCTATATGAGACGTTTATTCAGTGTAATTATTATTTTTCAGTAATCTGATTTCATATTACTTGTGAAAACACTACTTTGTATATTATTTGAAAGCATAAAAAAACAAACATTTTCCCCCAAACAGGATATGGAAAAATTTAAAATAACATAGATTATTTGGTAAAGCAGCTTATTCAAAAAGCAATCCTCATCTTTTCTTTTTACTCGAGTTCTGAATGTTTCCTCTTGTCAGTAGTCCCACATTGTATTTGCTTATAAAGAATTATCACTGAAATCTCTAGTGTAATCTGGCTAAGTTAAAAATTTGTGATTCCTCGATACATATAATCAAACAGCAAAATATTTGTTTCTGTGCCTATGGAAGCATACATGATTTACTAATAATATAAATATGGACATTTCAGTTTCAGTAAATTAACTAGAATTTGTCAGCCTTGAGTTTAGTATAAGGAACGCTTTTGTTGAAGAGCATATGGAAGAAAGAATGTCTATTTTAGCTGGAATATTTAGCTGTTAGTCTGAAAAAGATTTATTGCTATAATTTTTATTCTGATAGCATTTAAAGGATGTGAAATAGTAGATGTCATGAAAATAAATAATCGGGTCTTTGTTTTCTGGGATTTTTAAAGCCTGAAGAGGAAATCTTAGTCTTAGCTTCATACTGATGAGTACATTTCTTTTAGACTTTTTCAAAACAAATTTTTAAAGAATTTAGGCATTCCCCCAATTAAAAATAAATTAAAAATAAGCAATTAAAAAGTTTAGACAAATAAGTAAGTCTGATAATAATCAGGCAATAAACAAGGTTATTACCTTTTTTTTTTTTTAACTGAATTCAGTCATCTTCAAAACTTACTGTGTTTCAGAATAAGGCTGGGCTAAATTATAAGAAAAAAATATTGTCTGCAAGCCGTGTCCTATAATATTTATGAATTAACCATGTATCAGTCTTTGAGTTTCATTTTTTTTCAGTCTAATTATTCACTGTAGACTCACTGTTTCTTCACAATTTACACACATAAACACACACACACACACACACACACAAGCACACATGTATTTATTTTATTGTAGGGACTGAAGAGAGAAACCTCAAATTCAAATCCTTATTTCAACTTGTTAGCATTTCTGGTGAGAAAGAGGACACCGAAGAAGAAATAAAACTATACATGCACTGAAAATCAGGCTTGGAGAGTTAAAAAAATCGCCTTCAAAAATTGACTAGGTGACTAGCCTCACCCCAGTTTAGGACTAAGACCGTAATGAGCATGCAGATATTTGCAGTTTTTATCTGCATGATGATACCTGTGTTTCATTCCAGCAATTCTGATTCTCAGAGTTTCATGGTCTTTATTGAATTTCCACTTCTGTACCCTCTTCCCCTCCACCACCCAACCTCTTTCTTCTTTTAAAAAGGGAGATCAGAAAACAACGATTTAAATAAAATAAGTAAGGTTCAGGGTATAAAAGGGAAAAGTGTGAAGAAGGGACAAGAGAGGGAGAGACTTGTCTTAGGACACTAAGTGATAAGACAGGTGTGAGGACAAGATGCGCTACACATTTTTCTTTCATTTTCTCTGTTTTCTCTTTCCCTCTTTAAGATCACTTGAGTATATATAGCTATGAAGTATACAAAGAAACACTGATGGATTCAAAGCACATGTCTATTTCAGAAATGTTTCCATGAGCAGCGAATTCAGTATTTGGAACACTATTTTTAAAAGTCTACACTGAAGAACCTAGATAGCATATTAAAAAGCAGAGACATTACTTTGCCAGTGAAGGTCCATCTAGTCAAGGCTATGGTTTTTCCAGTGGTCATGTATGGATGTGAGAATTGGACTGTGAGGAAAGCTGAACGCCGAAGAATTGATGCTTTTGAACTGTGTTGGAGAAGACTCTTGAGAGTCCCTTGGACTGCAAGGAGATCCAACCAGTCCATCCTAAAGGAGATCAGCCCTGGGTGTTCATTGGAAGGACTGATGCTGAAGCTGAAACTCCAATACTTTGGCCACCTCATGCGAAGAGTTGACTCACTGGAAAAGACCCTGATGCTGGGAGGGATTGGGGGCAGGAGGAGAAAGGGATGACAAAGGATGAGATGGCTGGATGGCATCACCAACCCGATGGGCATGAGTTTGACTAAACTCCGGGGGTTGGTGATGGACAGGGAGGCCTGGTGTGCTGCGATTCATGGGGTTGCAAAGAGTCAGACACGACTGAGTGACTGAACTGAACTGAACTGAACACTGAAGAATGTGACACAGCTTTTGTATAATCATCTAATCAATTATAACTTTCAGATGATTCATCTTTTGTTTCTTTTAGAGTCCCTACTGTGAATATAGAGAGATCTATTTCAACTGTTTCAATACTGTTCAGATCTGTTTCAATACTTTCAGTACCTTGAAAGTGTTTAGTCCAAGGCTTTCCATTATACCATAGAAAATATATGACAGTTTCTAATGGCATTGTGTTCTAAAAACACCTTCATCATTTGGTTAATTGTAACTTAATAACTCCAGTAGTAAATAGTGTTAAAAATGGTGGTTAAGATCTCAGAATAGTTCACAAAGATACATTTAGCCTGCCTCTGCACTCCAGCTTGTTCTTGTACACATGTGTAAGAAATATTCCCCAAGAAAGAAAGATGTGCCTAACTTTCCAATCTCCCCAGCAGAGGTGAAGCAGTCAGATTCTACCTTTTTCTGTAAAGTGTCTTCTTTTCATTTCCCCCTTCTTCTCCCCCTCACTTTATCTCCTTCCTCTTGCAAGATCACAGCTGTGGGCAATGAGCAGCACATGAAGAGGACCTTCTCTCAGCCATAGAGTGAAATCAGTTTACATCTGTCAACTTGACTTAGGCAGGGAGTACCTGACCGAAGGAACAGGGTAGAAGAGAACCAAATGATTGCCTTATTCTACAAATTACAGATTTTATTTCAAGCTGGGAGTTTTCATTTTACTTTAGATTTTCTTAGGCAGCTCTTTGTTATTGTGTGGGTTATGCCAAATAAAAAAAAATATTTTGATTGTACTGGCTGCACAGACCAGGACATTTTATCGCATGAATAACAGTATTGAACATGCCACTCAACTTCTGAAGAATATTCATAGTGCATCTACTCATGGTTTTGCACATTGATGGAGAACTGGATGATAACAACCATTTTTAGATTTTTCTAAAGGCAGCATTCTAGAACTGCAAACATTTTCATCTTCTCTTTAGGTATTTTGTAGTTCTTGTATGAGAATGATGCTCTGTTTCATGTCTTTAAATTTCATTCGACTGCATCTTCAGTTTAGGCTCAGATTCATTCTGTGTGTGTTTAATATTACATCTCTAGATCTGGTCAAGGTTTCCCCCGTAAACCTCGAGGGTTATTATACAACTAAAGGAAATAGTTGAAAGAAAACACACACACACACACACACACACCAGAATATAATGTCTTAGGAAGACTCAGACTTGGTCTGGCTGTGTTTAGATTTCTTCCAAATTTTGGCTCGGTTGTAAGCTTTATTGGCAGACTCATTCAGAACTGTGGCTTTGTCCTTTTTTTTTTTTTTCATTTGGCTAATATGATTTGTTAAAACATTCTGTTTATTTCTTCTTGCTTAACGTTTTTCCACACAGCAGGCATAATGAATTTTTGTTTATGATGGGCTGTGCTGCCTGAATTATGGTATGGAATCTGGATTTGGTTTCTTTGGAAAGGTATTTTATTGCTCTTGCGAGTGGATTTTTGCTGCTTCTGGTGTTCTCTTAGACATGAGTGTTTCTGGAGTTGATTGCTTCCATTTTATTCCTAAGGAAAACTAGGCAGTATCTGCTGATAACCACCACAATTTCTTAGAAATAGATTTCTTGGTATAGGTGTTGTCATATTCTCTACCACAACTATCTTTTAAATTGTGCAAGGCATGCATTTTTAAAAATAATATGCACCTTTTTAAAAAGTTGAAATTCAGTTAATTTACAACATTGTGTTAATTTCTAATATGTACAGCAAAGTGATTCAGTTATGTGTGTATTTTTTTCTTTTTTATATTCCTTTGCGTTATTGTTTATCACAGGATATTGAATATAGTTCCCTGCGCTATAAAATAAGACCTTGTTATTTATCCATTCTATATATAATAATTTGCATCTGCTAACCCCAATCTCCCACTTCACTCCGTCCCTCCCCCACCTCACCTCCCCCTCGAGAGCAAAAAGTCAGTTCTCTGTGTCAGTGAGAACGTTTTCTGTTTCATAGATAGGTTCATGCATGCGTGTGTGCGCTGAGTTGCTTGGTCATGTCTGACTCTTTCCAACCCCAGGAACTGTAGCCTGCCAAACTTCTCTGCCCATGGGATTTTGCAGGCAAGAATACTGAAACGGGTTGCCATTTCCTTTTGCAGGGGATCTTCCCAACCCAGGAATCAAACCTGCATCTCTTGCGCCTCCTGCGTTGGCAAGTGGATTCTTTACCAACTGCCCCATCGAGAAGCCCAGGGAGGTTTGTGTGATACGGTGTTTGTCTTTCTTTCTGACTTACTTCATTTAGTAAGATAATCTTGAGGCCTATCCATGTTGCTGCAAATGGAATTATTCTCTTTTTTCTTTGTGACTAATATTCCATTATATGTGCATCTATCTATCTATATATACCACATATTCTTTATTCATCTGTTGATGAACATCTAGGTTATTGTAAATAGTGCTACTGTGAACACAGGGGTGCGTGCATCTTTTCAAATTATAGTTCTGTCTAGACATATGCCCATGAGTAGAATTTCTGGATTATATGGCAACTCAAGTTTTAGTTTTGTAAGGAACATCCATACTATTTTCCATAATGGGTGCACTGATTTATATTCCCACCAGTATGGTATGAGGATTCCCTTTTCTCTACACCCTCTCCATCACTTGTTATTTATAGACATTTTCATGATGGTCAATCTGACTGATGTGAGGCGGTGCCTCATTGTAGTTTTGATTTGCCTTTCTCTAATATTTAGCAACATTGAGCATCTTTTCATTATTATGTACTTTTTAAACTGAATTCATCAAAGTTCTTAAGAGGGTCGTATGCACTGGAGCTTGTTGATGTGGATCAGCTACAGAAAACACTTGCTGAAATATACTTTTCCTATAAAGAGCTAGGAAGACCATATGTCTTTGTGTAAGGAATACTTATATGGGCTACATTTTGAAATGAAAGGTACCTGGTTTGTTGCTCAAGAAATGATTATGCCTCCTTGAGATGCCTCATTGTAAATTTGAATTTTATAATGTAAACTCTTAAATCAATCAAACTACAATTTCCCAGTTTATGTGCCACAATATTGTATAAATTGATTTGTTACAGTTTTCTGAGAGAATATTTATTAATTCACTAATTTTTAAAATATATACTGGAATGGAATGCATTTTTATATCAACTATTATAGTATTTTCTTGAGATACAAAAAGAAAAAAGAAAGAGGAAAAATTCCAAAACCCTTATGGGAATATTGATGCTTCTGGCCTATTTACTTGTGAAATGGCAATGCAAATACCTGATATTCTGTAGAATACAGAAGACATAATTTCAGGCTGGCCTGATTGCATTTGGAAAAATAACTGCTCTACCTCTGAGTAAATTATGAAGACTAAATCTATGCTGAGTTTATTTCCTCATCTGTAAAATAAAATTAAGAATACATAACTTGAAAGCCTGTGGTACAGACCAAGTGATGTAATGAATGTAAAATGCCTAGTATTACATCTGGCAGATATGTGTTTATAAGTAGTAGCTACTATTACTTTATTATTATGCATTCAATGGAAGTGTTCCTTGAAAGGCATTTTTAAATGGAAAGATGGCTGTCTGTGACATATTTTCTCAAAATATAAACTTTGTATTTAATGACTGGCAAAATATGGATCAGTAACATAGAAACGGTATGTTTAAAGACAATACAGATATAATATTGTTGGGTTAAGCAGTTTTTCTCTGATGCTGATTCTTTTAGAAATTTTGGAATCAACCACTCAGGATCAAAGAACTCAGAATTTCAGTGGGGATCCAAAAAATAATTAAGGTAATGACAAATGAAGCATTCCCTGGTAGTTCTGTTAGGGGAAGCACACTGATTGAAAGCGCCCACCCTGGCCAGGCACCATAGTAACCATTTGCATGAGTTGTTTTATGACAGGCTATCCTGATAAGGAATATGGAACTAATAAGCCACCACCAACCAGAAGAGTTCGGGAAAGGTCAAAAGGAGACACCGCGTGTCCGTCCACTTCCCAGAATCCCTCTTGCTAGCATCCATCTTGGCTGAGCGATGCGTGCACCACCAGGAAAGACTCTGATTTAGAATGATTGGCCAAAGACCACCGGAAACTAATCCCATCACCATCAAACCCGAGACTGTGAGCCGCATGTCAGAGCAGTTCTCCTGGCTTCCCTTACCTACTGCTCTCCACCCGGGTGCCTTTCCCAATAAAATCTCTTGCTTTGTCAGCATGTGTCTCCTCGGACAATTCATTTCCGAGTGTTAGACAAGAGCCCAGTTTCAGGCCCTGGAAGGGGTCCCCCTTCCTGCAACAGTTCAAATGATAAAGAATCCATCTGCACTGCAGGAGACCCCAGTTCAATTCCTGGGTTTGGAAGAACCCCTGGAGGAGGATATGGCAACCCACTCCAGTATTCTTGCCTGGAGATATCCCAGACAGAGGAGCCTGGCGGGCTGCAATCCTTAGGGCTGGAAAGAGTTGGACACGAATGAGCAACTCAGCACAGCACAGCAGCAGTGATGAATGAGACGTGGGACAAATGAAATGACAGAAGTGTTAGTGGGTATTTTTGTTTCCTTAGGTTGAGAATTACTGCATCGTTCCTGTGATATAGTTGTTAAGAGCATAGGTTCTGAGGTCAGACTGTCTAGATGTGGCCTACTTCCTAATTTTGTGATCTTAGACTAGTTGCTCTCCTTTTTGCTTCTACTCCCTTGCATGAAATAAAAGCAAAATATAAATATTAGTGGATCTACATGATTTTATTTTTCTTACCATTTACATATGTAATTTTTATAAAACAAGCAGATAAAATAGTAACTTTTTATTGATTTAGTATGAATACTTACCTATATGACAGGAAGAGTTAGGTTATGCTGTAGCAATAAACAATATCCAAATATAATGACTTTGAAACAACACATCTGCTATAGTTTGGTATAATCACTCAAGAACCTAGGCTGGTAGACTATCTACCACATCAAATACCACTGGCTGTCATGCCAGAAGGGTAGAGAGCTATGGACAATCTCACTTTAACAATTAACAGTTGAATTTAGAAATGACACACATCACTTCCACTCACAAGCAAAACTAGCCACATGGCTTTTCCCAATCACAAGAAGTATGATCCTACCCTGTGCCTGGAAGGGAAGAGGAATGGACATATATTTGGTAAATACCCCTAATGACTATCAAACTGTTTTACTTTAGAAATATAATGGTGATTACGGGATCCAGTTGCTGAAACCTGGATGTGCTCTTACAGATTACATATCAATAGGACCATGTCATTTTTCTAAAATCCAAAAGACTTTGGATTCCATCAAGACAAAATTTCAGATATGGAGTTAAAATTGAGTAGTACTATGTTGAGATTTAGGGATCTGAAGTAGAAGAAGATGACATGGTACCTATTTTCATAGAGCTCACAGTCCAATTGAGACAGACAGGTAACCTTAAGCTTTCAATGCAATGCATGACTTGTTCCATTAGAGATTTGATGAGAGGACACAGGAGGGAGGGAATCAGTTCAGTTCAGTCGCTCAGTTGTGTCTGACTCTTTGTGACCCCATGGACTGCAGCACACCACGCTTCCCTGTCCATCACCAACACCTGGAGCCTGCTCAAACCCATGTCCATCGAGTCGGTGATGCCATCCAACCATCTCATTCTCTGTTGTCCCCTTCTCCTCCTGCCTTCAATCTTTCCCAGCATCAAGGTCTTTTTCAACGAGTCAGTTCTTTACATCAGATGGCCAAAGTATTGGAGTTTCAGCTTCAACATCAGTCCCTTCCAATGAATATTCAGGACTGATTTCCTTTAGGATTGATTTGTTTGATCTCCTTACAGTCTAAGGGACTCCCAAGAGTTTTCTCCAACACCCCAGTTCAGAAGCCTCAATTCTTTGACACTCATTTTTCTTTATAGCCCAACTCTCAGATTCATACATGACTACTGGAAAAACCATAGCTTTGACTAGATGGACCTTTGTCGGCAAAGTAATGTCTCTGCTTTTTAATATGCTATCTAGGTTGCTCATAGCTTTTATTCCAAGGAACAAGTGTCTTTTAATTTCATGGCTGCAGTCACCATATACAGTGATTTTCGAGCCCCCCAAAATAAGTCAGCCACGGTTTCCACTGTTTCCCCATCTATTTGCCATGAAGTGATGGGACCGGATACCATTGATCTTCATTTTTTGAATGTTGACTTTTAAGCCTACTTTTTCACTCTCCTTTTGCACTTTCATTAAGAGACTCTTTAGTTCTTCGCTTTCTGCCATAAGGGTGGTGTCATCTGCATATCTGAGGCTATTGATATTTCTCCTGGAAATCTTGATTCCAGCTTGTGCTTCATCCAGCCTGGCATTTTGCATGATGTACTCTGCATATAAGTTAAATAAGCTGGGTGACAATATATAGCCTTGATGTCTCCTTTCCCAATTTGAAATCAGTCTGTTGTTCCATGTCCCGTTCTAATTGTTGCTTCTTGACCTGCATACAGATTTCTCAGGAGTCAGGTAAAGTGATCTGATTTCCCATATCTTGAAGAATTTTCCACAGTTTGTTGTGATCTACACAGTCAAAGGCTTTGGCATAGTCGCCAGTAAAGCAGAAGTAGATGTTTTTCTGTTATTCTCTCGCTTTTTCGATGATCCAACAAATGTTGACGATTTGTTCTCTTGTTCCTGTGCCTTTTCTAAATCTAGCTTGAACATCTGGAATTTCAAGGTTCACATACTGTTGAAGCCTGGCTTGGAGAATTTTGAGCATTACTTGGCTTCCTGACATGGCTGTGTCACGATGTATGTAGTACTTAAGTTCGAGAACCAGGGATGAAACCCACACCCCCTACATGGGAAGCATGGAGTCTTAACCACTGGACCACCACGGAAGTCCCCAGGGAGTGAATAGCCTGGACTAAATAGAATGGTTTCAGAGAGAGGTTGCATCTCACCTGACATTTGAAGCATGGCTAATAGGTGAGTAGGCATTAGAGAAAATGATACACATTTCTGATAGATTTTAATAAAAAATATCTTTGTTGTTGTTGCCAGACGCTTTGCTCTTACACAGTATATACATAATTTGATTGCGTCGGCAATGTTTCGGGATATAGTAAATACAGTGATGATTCTGCAACAGTGAAAAGAGGTAAGTCTGAATAATAATTCATCTCGATCATAAAGGGTTTGAGGATGTTGTAGTAGAGCACTTTTAATCTTATTCTGTGACAACCAGAGATAGTCAATCAAATTTACTGGAAAGGAGCATGAAATTTTTCTGTTTTTAGAAAGATCCTCTTAAACCAAAAGGCTCTTCCCTGCAGGCTTCCCTGATAGCTCAGTTGGTAAAGAATCCACCTGCAATATGGGAGACCTGGGTTCCATCCCTGGGTTGGGAAGGTCCCCTGGAGAAGGGAAAGGTTACCTACTCCAGTATTCTGGCCTGGAGAATTCCACGGACTATATAGTCCATGGGGTTGCAAAGAGTTGGACATGACTGAGCGACTTTGATATTCACTTTCTTGAACCAAAGGATGGGATGTAGGAACATCAAACTCATTGGAAATGGTGATTTGTGAAAAGAGAAGTAAATCTTGCAATTTTACATTTCAGTTTTTTAAAATAATGTCTTTTCAATGCCGAGCATATATTCAATATTAAACCTAGCTGGAGACTAAAATCTTAAACATTTTTACACTCATTTGAGCAAAAGGTCATATAGGTGTATTCCCTATATTTATGTTTTGACTTGGTTGATTTCAACTTTTCCTTATGTAGGTTGCATTTCTGGAGTCCTATTTTGTGTCAAATGTATTTTCCATTGTCATTCTTATTTTAATTCATGAAGTATGTGAGTATAATAAGATGGATGAACTCTTTGTGCAAGAAGTGGTGTAAACACCTCCTTAAAAACCACAGCTGCACTTGGGTCAATCCTTGAAGTGAAATTGCAGGAAAATCTCTGAAAGTGAGGAAAACGTGAAAAAAATAAAGCAGTTAACGTTTATAGAGGAAACACTTCATTTAGAGAAAAGTATCGAATATTTGAGAAATACGGAAGTCAGAATTTATTATTATATGTTGCACACTTCATATAATTATAGCCTTTATAAAAGTTATAGTCCAGCAGCATCATATGTTATTAACTTAGGGAGAATATTACAGAATATATACCAGTTTTATATTTTTTAATAGTTTGTAAAGTTTAAAATACTTTTCCATACATTAAATTCAGTTACCAAATGCTAAAAGTCACTGAAGTGGTAAAAGTGAAAATTATGTTTTGTCTTCATCAAGTACATATCAATTGAGAAGCATATTGCATTAATAAAATAAAATTAACCAGTATTAAAAAATATAATGATGTAACTTTCCATTGTATAAAAAAATTATTGAAGACTTTCCTTTTATTAATAAAATAATAAATTTTATTAATAATCAACATAATTATTTATATATTATAATATATATCATTATATTATTGTTATAATATAATAATTAATATAAATATTAATAAAATGTCACCTTAGGGGGGACAGATTAATAATTTATTGCCTATAAAATACAATTTCCTTTTTATTTGCTTCATCCTCTAGACCAACATAGAATAGAAGAGTGGAATGAACTGGAATTTTGATTGAAGTAGGTAGGGATTAAAATCCAGTTTTGCTATTTATTAGTTATGGTCTCGAGCAAGTTGGTTAAACTCTCAGATCTGTAGTTTTGCACATGTAAATTGAAGATCATGATATCTAGCCTATCTAGCATAAAGAGTCAGGCATGTGAAAGAAATGATGCAAAGTCAATTCAATGCAGAGGCGTCATGACACCATGAAAAACACTGTCATACTATTCAGATTTCACTGTTAATCGGTCTGCTACTTCCTCTCACAGAAACCCCACCTTCTTGATGTTTGTCTTCCTTTAAGTAGAGCAAAACCTTACTTTCTAAGAAGTTTGGAATAAAAATACTCCAAAGATAGGTATCACATTACATCATTTTTAATAAAAATCAGTTACATATCCAATGAAGTAAGTTGTATTACAAAGAGGAGAAGGGAGTATCAATTGGAAACAGTAGAATGCCATGCAGATGGACAGAATAGGAGTTAAATACAAAGCAAAACAAAACACAGGCTGAACTTGATATCTGTGATGTTGTGATTTATAATAAGAAATGTACATTTGGTCTTCTACCTAGTTCCTGGCTTGGAACTCCTAAAACCCTTGGAACCTCTTGTGATAAGAGCAATAAAGGTATCATTTGTTACGTTAATGAGGCAACCTTTGGAAAGTCCCTAGGTAAACATACCACTATTAGGCCAGTTTTGGGCTTCCCAGGTGGCGCTAGTGTTAAAGGCCCTGCCCGTCAATGCAGGAGACATGAGATGCAGGTTCGATTCCTGGGTTGGTAAGATCCCCTGGAGGAGGGCGTGGCAACCCACTTGAGTATTCTTGCCTGGAGATCCCATGGACAGAGGAGACTGGCAGGCTACTGCCCATAGGGTTGCAAAAATCAGACTCAACTGAAGCAACTCAGCATGCATGAGATACATGCTGCTAGGTAAACCTAAGGATGGGGGCTGGTTGCTAGGGGAACCAGCTTATGTGGTCATAGGGTTGAAATTTTCAGTACCACACCCTCAAGCCCCAACCCAGGAGGGGAGAAGTGCTGGAAGGCGAATCAATAGTCAATATCCAATGATTTAATCAATTCTGACTTTGTAAAGAAGCCTCGGTAAAAACCCCAAAGGAGAATGTTCAGAGACCTTCCAAGCTGGTGAACAGATGGAGATTCTTAGAGAGTGGCATGCCTGGAGAGATCATGAAAAGTGATTGCCCATCTCCCAGACCTTGCTTTATATATCTCTTGCACCTGGCTATTCTTGAGTTACATATATCCTTTCAGAATAAACTTGTACTCTAGTGTGTAAAATGTTTTTCTGAATTCTGTGAGCCTGCCTAGCATACTAACTAACCCAGAGGAGGGAGTTTTGAGAACCGCTGATTCATAGCCGTTCCTTCAGAAGGACAAGTGACAATCTGGACTTGGCTACTGGTGTCTAAGATCCAAGGAGGAGACTGTAGAAACGACTGATCTGTAGCTGGTCAGTTAGAAGGGCAGGTAACAACTTAGGCTTGCAAATGGCATCTGAAGTGGGTGGAGTAGGGGGTGTCAGTCTAGTAATCCTAACCCCTTAACTGTGGACTCTGATGCTATCTCTAGGTAGATAGTGTCAGAATTAAGTTGAATTGTGGGACACCCCGCTGGTGTCTAGAACATTGCTTGTCGAAGGTATGGGAAACCTCTTCCCTCCCTATCTCACCCCCCCAGTGGAGTTATGTCCTGAATCCAATTTAATATGAAAACTTCAAATCAGAAAGGTCCACAGAATCATTAATACTTCCAAATATATAGGCTTCAAGTTGATAGTCTCTTCCAATCTATTTTCCAGCCTAACACCTTCATGTTCCCATTCATAAATTTATGTCCATTCAGTTATGAACACTTTTCCCCCTGCAGTTGAATTTGCTAATAACTTCTTTCCATCCTGATTCTATTTTTAACCTTGAGTTCTATGATGCCATGACTTTCTGGTTCTTCTGATACTGTACTACTCATCAGTATCAGAAGTATGCTCAATCCTCATAAGTATTTTTCTTCTGAAAGTTTTGTAATTCCCAGGGTGCTGCCCTCTAGATTTTCCTCACATTTTCTGCGTGTGCACCTAGTTTCATGGTTGTAACTGTCACTTATTTACATGTTTATTCCTGGGACGTGAATCTGTGTGCCTGGGCTCATTTCTTACAGCTGCTATAAGGGTCATAAGCTCTAATGGCTTAGTGCAAAGCAAAGTTATTCTTTTACAGTACCGGAGGTAAGAAGTCTAAAATCAGTTTCATTGGGCTAAAGTCAAGGTGTTGGTAGGGCTAGTTCCTTCTGTAGGTTGGAGGGGAGCATCTGCTTCCTTGCCTTTCCCACCTCTTCGTCCAAGTCTGCATTCCTTGGCTCCGGTATTCCTTCACATTCAAAGCAAGCAGTGTAGCATTTTCTCTCCCTTCTGACTTCTGCTTCCATCCTCTTATCTTCTCTCTCTGATATCTTCTTTCAAAGAACCCTGTGATGCCACTCTGCTCATTGGATTATTTTGGGTAACCGAGGATAACCTTCCCATTTCAAGCATCTTAATTTATTCCTATCTGCAAAGTCCATTTTACCATGTGAATTAGCATAAAAAGTCTTTTTTCCCAAGCATTGAGGCGTAAGCATATTTGCAGGCTATTTGCAGTTTACCACTATGCCTGAGATTCAAATGAATATCTTCAGCTAAGTGTTTCACAGGCATTTCAAACTCAACTTTAAGTTGAATTCACTCTATTATCCTATCTCCTAGATCAAATTTCCCTTTTGTATTCCATACTAGTTATTGTTTGTTGCTGTTGTCTAGTCACTAAGTCATGTCTGATTCTTTTCTACCCCATGGACTCCTGCAGCCTGCCAGGCACCTCGGTCCATGGGATTTCCCAGGCAGGATTACTGGAGTGGGTTGCCATTTCCTTCTCCAGGGGATCTTTCCTATCCAAGGATCAAACCCATGTCTGACTCATGCATTCGAAGGTGAATTCCTTACCAAATCTGAGCCACCTGGGAAACCTCATTCCACACCTTCGTTGTTGGTAAAGCGATCCCCTCACTTACTCAAGTCAGAAACTTAGTCATCTATGCCTTTTCCTTCTTCTCCATATGTAGTAAATTGTCACTTCTTACTTTCCATTTTTTTCTTTCCGTTCCACTCACACTTACCTATTTTAAGTCAAAATTTTATGTTTCCCTCTAGTCTTTTGCTCTCAAGTGCATCATGCTTGCTGTTCTAAATGATACACGTAGAAGTCAATCAGATCATGCCATCCTGTCACTTCAATGCTCCTCCTTTCCCTATGTCTCCATCACCTACAAGATGAAAATCGAAGCTTCTCTCACCAATGTACTTTTCAGTATAAGCCTACTAAAATATAACCACCTTGAAAGCCAAATGTGTGATTTATTTGCCCTCTACTACCAAATATAGTATCTGGCTATGCTTAATAAATGTTTGTTGATTGGAACTGAAATTTATCATGAAATGAAAGGTTGTCTATGATGGGGCTGTTCCTCTCTTTCTCATTGAACTTTGTTCCACAGCAATACAGAGTTTATATACTTTGGCAGACACCACTAATGTGTGCAGAAAATAAACTTTTCCTTCAAAAAAAAATATATATATATATATATATATATTTAAGTCCCAGTCTCTCTTGCAGATAAGAATGGCCATGGTGTTCTAGGCAAATGGAAGTAAGGTCAGTTACTTCCAGCCCTGAAAGGAAACTTCTGTAGGTTTTCTTACCCTTTTTTCAACCTGAAGCCAAAAAGTTTGAAGACTTTGGAATCCACACATTGATGATGGTGGAGATTTAAGATGGAAGGACCCTGGGTTCCCAAGTCATCACCTTCAGAGCAGCCTCTGACATCAGGGGCACTTACTTTGATAGTACAAGCTTGAAAAAAAATGAAATTGAATCAGGTTTGAGCCAATATACATTTTCATATTGGTTTTGTTATAACAGTTAGCATGACTTTGACTAATATACATGTCATCCAGTATCAGAATTCTATGACTTTGTTCTGGCAGTCTCCTCTGTCTGGAAAATCACAGTATCATCATTGTCATCACTCAAGATTCAGTACAGACATTCCTCTTCCAGAAAAGCTTCCTTAGGACCCACATTTTTTAGTAGAAGCTTCTTGTTCCCACAGAATTTTGAGTAGAAGCTTCTTAGTCCTATTAGTATGACTCAACATTCAGTTGAAATTATGTTTACCTGTCTTGTTACCAACCCCTTCAGCTAAGACTGATGTTTCAAAAAGGGCAGAAAATAATCATTTTGTATCTTCAGCCAGGAACATAATACCAAACCGAAGATACAAAATGGTTGCAATAACCTGGCAATAAATTCTTGCTCTACTAACCTCAATGCAATTTCCTCACTTAGAAATGTAACATAATAATTCAGACCCATATGGTTACTATGATGATTAAGTGAGGCAATATATGCAAAGCACCTGGCACAGAGCAGGTGCTTACCAAGTGTTCTTTTTCATGCCTTCACAGAGCCTTCCTTAACTGCTTTGGTTCATAGTTTCATCTTTTTATTTTAATTCTCTCCAGTCAGGATTATAATTTGTCTCAGTTATTTGATAATTATTTTATGTATATATTATAATGTGTTCTTTCCTCATCCAAATTGCAAACTCCTGGACACAACTATGTCTTGCCCTTCTTTCTAGCCTCATTGCACCTTGGACACAGAAGGTGTTCAATATTCACTTTTTAAATTGGCTGAGATCTCTTTATATGTGTTCTATTATGCTGCATTGAAAACAGCTCCAAAGCCTGGTCTCCATGACAGAAAACAAATCTTTGGCCAAGAAATAAGCTAGTGCATAAAACATGCTGTCAACTTGGCTTTCATACTAACCTATGCAGGTGTGTCTATGTTTGGGGAGTAGAATATTATGGAATATCAGTGCCAATTTAGAGAGAGCAGGAGTAGAATGTTTTTGTGTGTATGTTACAGATAATCTGTAAAGTATAAAGTTTTCTATTGCTTAGAAACCACTTACCGAATTTACTAGCTGTATTTCAGGAGCACATATACATACACACTGACTCTAGAAGCATATGTAGTTTCGTCATGACTTGACATACAGTCAGGTATCTTCCTAATTGACATATTCTGAGCTCCTTCAGGAATACATCCCCTCTTACACCCACTCTTCTATAACAATATTTCGCATTCATTAATTCAATTTTTACATATTGTCAGAGTTGCAACACTGAAGAAATTCTAGGAAGTGGTCCAGCTTCCTGAGAGGAGTGGCGAAAAGACTGGATGTTCAGGGTTGAGATGGAGATGAGCTAAAGGTAATCTCACAAGTACAATACAAAGAGTAAGAGCAGAGACTCTGGAATCAGATCACTGGGTTTCAGTTCTGATTCTGCCTCTTGCTACATGAGGCAAGTTTGATCAAACATTTGAAAAGTATTCATTAAGAGCCTAGTATGTGCCAGACCCTCTATTTCAGTACTCAGGAAAGAACAATGAACAACGTAAACAAAAATTCCTTCTGTCATGAACCTTACATTTTAGTGGGGGAAGGCAGACACAGTTAAAAGACAAAAATAACAAAAACATGCACAAGTTAGTGAAGTGTTCTGAGGAAAAAGAGGAAATAAGGAGACAGATAAGGAATGCAGGGATACATTGAGGTGAACTTTTGACAGAGACATTAGGAAAGATTCCACTGGGAATATAGCATTGGAGAAGGAGAAGGTTTACAAGTATAGAGGAAAGACTTTCTAAGACAGGAGTTCAGTTCATTTCAGTCGCTCAGTCGTGTCTGACTCTTTGCGACCCCATGAATCGCAGCACGCCAGGCCTCCCTGTCCATCACCAACTCCCGGAATTTACTCAAGCTCATGTCCATTGAGTCGGTGATGCCATCCAACCATCTCATCCTCTGTCTCCCCCTTCTCCTCCCACCTTCAATCCCTCCCAGCATCAGGGTCTTTTCAAATGAGTCAGTTCTTCACATCAGGTGGCCAAATTATTGGAGTTTCAGCTTCAACATCAGTCCTTCCAATGAACACCCAGGACTGATCTCCTTCAGGATGGACTGGTTGGATCTCCTTGCAGTCCAAGGGACTCTCAAGAGTCTTCTCCAACACCACACAGTCCTTAGTGAGTATTAAATGTGATTATTTTACTTAAAACACAGTAGAATGAGACAGCCATACTCTTTGCAACCCTGTGGACTGTAGCCTACCAGGCTCATCCCTCCATGGGATTCTCCAGGCAAGAATACAGGAGTGGGTTGCCATTTCCTTCTCCAGGGGATCTTCCCGACCCAGGGATCAAACCCGGGTCTCCCACATTGCAGGCAGACACTTTAACCTCTGAGCCAACAGGGAAGCCCTATTCAGATGTAGTGAGCCACAAATCATGCTGTTAAATGAAGACTGTATTATTTGACAAAACATGCTTCTACATAGTCATCTCACAAGCATATTTTTCTATAGCAGTCTCATAAAATAATAGAAAATGATTGATATTTAATATTAGAATTGGAATGGAGTGATGATTTTATTTATTCTGACATTTCAGAAGTGGTATTTGTTGAATGTCTCTATCCTAATATTTTTCATGACATCATGATACATGAGTGTTAGTCACCCAGTTGTGTCTGACTCTTTGTGACCCCATGGACCACAGCCCACCAGGCTCCTCTGTCCATGGAATTCTCCAGTCAAGAATACTGAAGTGGGTTGCCATTCCCTTCTCCAGGGGATCTTCCCATTCTAGGGATGGAACCCAGGTCTCCTGCATTGCAGGTAAATTCTTTACCATCTGAGCCACCCGGGAAACTCATCCTGATACATCTCTCTCTTTTTTTATCTCCATATATCATAAAATGTGTGTTTTATCCACTAGATTGTGAAATCCTTGAGGATACAGATGTGTATTATTTATCTTTGTCCAGTGCATATTTTATGCCAGGGACTCGAACATTACTCAATAAAGATTTGGTAAATGAATGCAATAGATGATGGATATCAACTATGTTAGGCATTATACTGGAGCTCTTTGATGGGTTGATTTATTCAATCCCTACAAGAACCTGGCTAGACTGGTAATACTGTGCATATGTACTTAGTTGCTCAGTCATCTTTGACTCTTTGGGATCCTATGGACTGTAATCTGCCAGTCTCCTCTGCCCGTGAAATTTTCCAGGCAAGAATACTGGTTGGGTTGCCATTTCCTACTACAGGGGATCTTCCTGACTCAGGAATTAAACCCATGTCTCATTAAAATTTTACTAGTTATTTCAACCATGTCCATCATAGCACAAGAAATGAGTTCAGAATCATGTGTTATATTTTGTTGTCATTTCACTATGAAAGTCGCTCAGTCATGTCCAGCTCTTTGTGACCCCATGAACTGTAGCTCTCCAGGCTCCTCTGTCCATGAAATTGTCTAGGCAAGAATACTGGAGTGGGTGGCCTTTTACTTCTCCAGGAGTTATTCCCAACTCAGGTACTGAACCCGGGTCTCCCACATTGCAGGCGGATTCTTTACCACTGAGCCACCAGGGAAGCCCAAGAATACTGGAGTGGGTGGCCTATCCTTTCTCCAGGGGATCTTCCTGATCAAGGATTTAGTTTTTTTCATTATGGAACAGTTCCCCCACTTTTATGATCATGATACTTTGGAAGATGACAAGCAATTTATTTAGTTGAAATGTTTCTAAAATTGGATTTGTCTAATGTTTTCCAATTAGATTCAAATTTTGCATAATTAACATATCATTCAGTTCAGTTCAGTCACTCAGTCATGTCCGACTATTTGCAAGCCAATGAACTGCAGCACGCCAGGCCTCTCTGTCCATCACCAACTCCTGGAGTCTACCCAAACCCATGTCCACTGTGTCAGTGATGACATCCAACCATCTCATCCTCTGTCATCCCCTTCTCCTCCTGTCCTCAATCTTTCCCAGCATCAGGGACTTTTCAAATGAGTCAGCTCTCTGCATCAGGTGGCCAAAGTATTGGAGTTTCAGCTTCAACATCAGTCCCTCCAATGAACACCCAGGACTGATCTCCTTTAGAATGTACTGGTTGGATCTCCTTGCAGTCCAAGGGACTCTCAAGAGTCTTCTCCAATACCACAGTTCAAAAGCATCAATTCTTCACTGCTCAGCTTTCTTTATAGTCCAAATCTCGCATCCATGCATGACCACTGGAAAAACCATAGCCTTGCCTAGACGGACCTTAGTTGGCAAAGTAATGTCTCTGCTTTTTAATATGCTATCTAGGTTGGTCATAACTTTCCTTCCAAGGAGTAAGCGTCTTTTAATTTCATGGCTGCAGTCACCATCTGCAGTGATTTTGGAACCCCCCAAAATAAAGTCAACCAGAGTTACCACTGTTTCCCCATCTATTTCCCATGAAGTGATGGGACCGGATGCCATGATCTTAGTTTTCTGAATTTTGAGCTTTAAGCCAACTTCTTCACTCTCCTCTTTCACTTTCACCAAGAGGCTCTTTAGTTCTTCTTCACTTTCTGCCATAAGGGTGGTGTTATCTGCATATCTGAGGTTATTGATATTTCTCCCAGCAATCTTGATTCCAGCTTGTGCTTCTTCCAGCCCAGTGTTTCTCATGATGTGATCTGTATATAAGTTAAATAAGCAGGGTGACAATATACAGCCTTGACATACTCCTTTTCCTATTTGGAACCTGTCTGTTGTTCCATGTCCAGTTCTAACTGTTGCTTCCTGACCTGCATACAGGTTTCTCAAGAGGCAGGTCAGGTGGTCTGGTATTCCCATCTCTTTCAGAATTTTCCACAGTTTATTGTGATCCACACAGTCGAAGGCTTTGTCATAGTCAATAAAGCAAAAATAGATGTTTTTCAGGAACTCTCTTGCTTTTTCGATGATCAAGCGGATGTTGGAAATTTGATCTCTTGTTCCTTTGCCTTTTCTAAAACCAGCTTGAACATCTGGAAGTTCCTGGTTCACATATTTCTGAAGCCTGACTTGGAGAATTTTGAACATTACTTTACTAGGGTGTGAGATGAGTATAATTGTGTGGTAGTTTGAGCATTCTTTGGCATTACCTTTATTTGGGATTGGAATGAAAACTGACCTTTTCCAGTCCTGTGGCCACTGCTGAGTTTTCCAAATTTGCTGACATATTGAGTGCAGCACTTTCACAGCATCATCTTTTAGAATTTGAAATAGCTCAACTGGAATTCCATCACCTCCACTAGCTTTGTTCATAGTGATGCTTCCTAAGGCCCACCTGACTTCACATCCCAGGATGTCCAGCTCTAGGTGAGTGGGCATGATCACACCTTTGTGATTATCTGGGTCGTAAAGATCTTTTTTGTACAGTTCTTCTGTGTATTCTTGCCACCTCTTCTTAATATCTTCTGCTTCTGTTAGGTCCATACCATTTCTGTCCTTTATGGAGCCCATCTTTGCATGAAATGTTCCCTTGGTATCTCTAACTTTCTTGAAGTGATCTCTAGTCTTTCCCATTCTATTGTTTTCCTCTATTTCTTTGGATTGTCTCATCGCACGCTATTAGGTGGTATACAATTTCAGTTAGTTCTATTCTGATGATACTCATTTTGGCCACCTGACTGAAGTAGACTTTATGGCAAAGTTAAACATTTGCTTTTTATGATAGAAAAATATTTTGTATTCATGATGTCAATATCTTAATCCTCAACAAAACTTCAGTTAGTACATCTCTATTGCAAATATGGTCTCAAGTTTCTTCTTCTTTTTGTGGGAGGGGGGTGGGCAATGTGTTATAACCTGTTTCTATCAATTATTTTTATATTAAAATTTTAGAGATTTGGTCACTGGTAGCCCCTTTCAAGATGATTTCTGTATCATTTTAATGTGTTTTTGTTATTTATGATGCACCTTCTGCTTACTGGTATAAGAAAATGTCCTAATCTCATAGGTATTTTCCCTGTTCCAGCCTGAATTAAGAAAAAAGAAAGAAAGAGAAGCAATAAGAAATAAGGAAGACCAGAAAGTTGTATTCTTAAAAATCAAAACATATAGGCTCATTTCCAATTTTTTATTTTAAAATTCCCTAGAAAAGGTTTTTCTTTATTCTAGTTATACTTCAGATTTTCAGTTCAGACTTATAGCAAAAGTTAGGGACAGGACCAGTTTCCAGAGTTCTTTTCACCTCAGAGTTGCGAGTTTGTTTGCATTTCATTGTGTATCTAAACATGGAAGCAAAGAATTTTGGGGTTAAAAGGGGTCCTTACAGGCTGTATTTTCCCAGCACTCTCCCTTTGCAGAAATCTCTATGTAGATTCTTTTAAAAAAATTATGTATTTATTTGCCTGCATGAGGTCTTAGATAACAGCACACAGGCTCTTCACAGAGGCACACGGCCTTCTCTAGTGGGCACACAGACTCAATAGCTGTGGTTCACAGGCTAAGTTGCCCCACAGCATGTGGGGTCCTGCTTCAACCACCCAGGAATCGAACCTGCATCCCCTGCATTGGAAGGCAGATTCTTAACCACTGGATCACCAGGGAAGCCCCTCTCTAGATTCTTTTTTTTTAGGGTACTTAGGGCCATAGCGATCATTTATTAAACACCACTTAATGTACTTAACATGTTATTTGAATCTGTACTTGCTATTTATGTACTTCGTGTTATTTGATTCTGACAAAGGTACACCAAAGTAAATGCATTTTCTGTATTTGTTTAACAATTAGTGGAAGTGGGGAGAAAATTACTTTTAATTAATAAAAATTATACATAGTAATGGATGCACTGATTTCTAACGGCAGAGCCATCTGTGTTCTTTAAAGACACACACATCCACACAGTTGCCAAAACACTTCCATTTTTTTTTTCATTCTTGTTCTGTCTCAAGTTTTTCTTAATGAGTATCTGAACCCAGAATATCTTGACAGGTGTCTTAAAGGTTTGCGTGTGTGCTAAGTCACTTCAGTCATGTCTGACTCTTTGCGACCCCATGGACTGTCACCCACCAGTATCCTCTGTCCATTGGATTCTCCAGGCAAGAATACTGGAGTGGGTTGCCATGCCCTTCTCCACCTCTCTAGATTCTTGATTGACTCCAATCTAGTTTCCTTAAATCATTACAGAGATCTTTACTGTGTTTTGATATTATCTTTCCCCCATGTTCAACAATTTTGATCTTTCTAATTGAATAAAAATGTCTATTTCTCTGACTCCTACTCATTGTTACTATTTCCACAGGTTGGTACAATACAGTGCATATACCACCTTTTCTACCATTTACATGATGAAAAAAGCTTTGGTGCCTACCTTGCTGACCTTCAAGTCTTCCTTGCATGCATGGCTAAGTTGCTTCAGTAGTATATGACTCATTGCAACCCTATGGACCATAGCCCACCAAGCGCCTCTGTCCATGGGATCCTCCAGGCAAGAATACTGGAATAGTTTGCCATACCCTCCTCCAGGGAATCTTCCTGACCCAGGAATTGAACCTGTGTCTCGTAAGTCTCCTGCACTGGCAAGCAGTCTCTTTACCACTAGCGCCACTTGAGAAGCCCCAAGTTTTTCTTGCTCCTGCTTAAATATCTCTAGTTTCTCATTCTTCACAGTACACATTTTCCTGATTCCTCATTTACTTCTACCATACAAGTATGTTAATCTACTAAGAAGATAGAAAATAGCTCCAGCACTACAGTTCTTTCATTTGAATTTAATAATATAAAACCACCATTTTATATTTGAAATATTTAAGAAACCATTGCCTGAGGTTATTTCAGTGAGAAAGAATCTCAATTGAAATTGGGACTTGTGACAAATTCAGTCATTTCTTGTGCTGCAACTGATATGAACTAGAAAGTCTACAGTCCAATATCTATATACAAATATATTGTAACATGGTCATTTATTTTAGTATTTTAATACTGAGTTACATTTCACATTCTATATTTCCAGTAGTTCATCTATTTTAAGTATGAACATAATTCATTTTCCCATGTGATATTGAATATTAAAGAGTTTCCTTGAGAGACATTTTTAAACTAATTACCAGATATAGGTGAAAGAAAGAAAACTGAGAACGTTTCAGACCACTGGAAGAACTTTAATTAAATTCCACAGACCCATGAGCCCTCTGCTGAGAAGAGCTTACTCTTGATCCCTATTTGAAGCCTTGGGCTTTTAGGGGGAAAAAAAAATGTTATTCAGTTCCACTGCCGTGGAGGTCCAGAAGGTGACAACAAACTATGGTGAGAAAGAAATAATGATACCATCTCAAAATGAAATGAAATAATTCTCTGGGTGTCTAAAATATTCTGAAAAGAGAATGTCTTTAGGAAAACTGAATGACATCAACTTATGACCTTTTCCTTTAAACTAGATCCTTAAGTAATTATGAGAAACCAGTGGATATTACTTTAAGCCCTGATTTGATACATGACTTTTTAAACTGTGATTGAGGGATAATTGCACACTTTAGGGTTTCTTTGACTAGAGTGTATCAATATTACTGAGACTCGGCCAAAATTTTTACTAGTTTTGCCACAGTAAATTTTAGTTGTGATGTTTATGAGGTTTTAAATTGGCTCCTAGTCTCTGAATTAGGAGATATGTATTAGATATATAATATTATATATAATATATATTTCCCTTTTGAAGAGGAAATGGAGAATAAAATAATAAAGTGATAAAAACTTACCAAAGGTACTGTTGCTCTAAACTATTTATATTTGTTAAAAAACGAGGGAATAGATGTATCACTCAAATTTCCCTATAGAGATAATTCCATGTGACAACTGTGGACTCAATTAGTTAATTCAAGAAAAAAATACAGACTCTAGCCATTTCAGATGGGCAAGCAAAACATTAATTTTTAAATGCATAACTTAAAATTCTGTGACATGTTTTGATGTATTTTATATATTTTTTTCTAAATGATACTTTTAAGTGACATTTAAGCATAACATCTCCTAAAGGAAAGATTTTTCTCAAAGTGATAACCTACTGTAAATGGAGAGAGGATGGTAGTGAGATACAGGTTATTTCATTTTACAATTCTTGACAATGTAGCTTAATTTTGTAGTTTAAATATGTGTGATTAAAAGTTTTGATACTTTTCCAAAAATAAGTGATACTTATGTAGGAGTAAGGTTTATTTTAGCTTATTCAACATAAAATTATTTCATAGATGCATATTTGTCCTACCTTTTGTTAAGGTTATTTAATTTGACAATGGAAGTAACAAAACAAAAAGTATTTCTTAGCATGTTTCATAATGAGCATTCATATCTTTATAACTAAAGAATAGTTTTTCAAGATTGTTCCTATATGACTAAATCATAAGAATAATTAGAGAAATATAAAACCAAACAGAGAACAAATACTTGGTGGTATGCTTAAAGAGAAACTCTTAAAAAACTTATTACGCTGATGGTGAGCACATTTTTTCCCTAATTATGTCTTACTAAGAGAACCAAATGTTCATGTATCAAAGGATTTCACAAGACAGATTTTATTTAAATTTTAATTTTACTACTATATTTGAAAATTTCCACCTTCATTGAAAGTAGATTTCAACATAAAGGATTTCGAAGTTTAAATAAATCTAACAACACATTATAACTATCAGGGAAAAGTGAACATTTAAATATCCTAAAGATCGATTTAGGGGGCAACTGTGAAGAAGAAACAGATTTGTTGGCATAAGTGTTTTTCTTATCAATGATTAATCTTTAATCTCTCACTGTTAACAGCTTGAAAGTTTTAATTCCAAAATATATCAGATGCTGAAAAGTAATGCCACATGATGATAAACATTTGATATAGTAACTTTTGTTCTGAATAATTGAAAATATACTGAAAGAGACATTTTAAAATTTCATGGATTTAAAGTTTAGTGTGTGTGTGTGTGTGTGTGTGTGTGTGTGTAAGTAGTGCCCAGTTCTGCTGTATGTCTCCTGCCATTTGTGTGGTGGAGATATCCTACTCTCTCTCTAATGAAATGCATTAGTCAAGAGCTCAGTGACCTCTGACAAGGCTCAGTGCGGGATTATAGCCTGACAGGAGGCAGCTGGAAGGAATACTTGACAATTCACACTTAAAGTAATCCCTGAAAATTGCAGGGCGGTTATGAGGAAGTAACAATTTGGCCACCTTGTGAAAAAGAAAATTTCAAGTAGAGTTTTGGGACACTAACTATAGTTTCTAAATTAAAACTAAATGATCAAGTTCTCTAAGCACCAGTCAATAGAGAACACAGTCTCTTGAATAGATTCGATCTACAATCTTATTTCCCGCAGCTACCACTTTAGTCTGTTGATAGAAGCCTCATTTAGCCAATGGATTATCTATAATTGACTAACTTCTTTAATAGAGTTTTAACACATCTCACATATAAAAGCATTTCAGTGAGGGTTCAGAGAATAATAGCTGTAATCAAATATAAAATGGTCATTCTCTGTAAAAATTATCACAATAAATCAATAATAATTTTTATACATTGGCTTATATTTTTCTAACATGCTCTTTTATCTAAAAATGTATACTTTTTCAAATAACTGCTCTGCTATAATTTTGCCTAAAATCCCATTGTTTGACAGCAAAAATACTTTGCAAAAATAACTATCAAAGAGTAAATATGCTACATAATTTTAAATTATCATATATTACAGCATATTACATAACATGTAATGAACAATACACATATACTTTTTAAAAAACAGATATCTTAATTTCTCTAGTTCCCTCTTCCTGAACCTCAGAATGTCAGGTTTCTTCTATCCGCTAATATTTTCTGATAGAGGTGACTCATCCCATAACAGAGAAATGAAAATATTAGGATGCAATTTCCTAGGAAAATCTGCCATTTTTATCTGATTTTTTTATTTGAATTTTCCTCATGCATGGTATGTTGATTGATGTATACCTAGCTGATGTATACCTTTACCTACTCAGTAAATGTCTGATGGATTAAACTGAAGTAATTCATCAGCACTGTTCTCATAATTGTTCAAGCTATCCTGAAATTGTTTTCCCAGGTCATTCAACAAATATCTGCTATCGACTACGTGGCCACCACTCTGCTAAAGACTGAATTTTACTTACTCAGTGTCTTCAAAAACTTTGCATCTGCTGAATTACTGGTTTAGTCTCTAAATTTATTGTTTGTAAGTTTACAGTGCAGTAAAAAAAGAAAAAAAAAAAAACCTGGATAACTATATTTAATTCTCCCTGCATACCTAGGGTCTAATTTATGCATCTTCTTTCACAATTTGTTCTCTCAGAGCTTATCAGAAAACTTGCTTAATTATGACTCATGAATTGTCTATCGTAATTTAGGCTGAATGTCTAAGTAACTAGGTTTGCTTTTTCTCTTGGTAGCCTGAAGATGGCTAAAGGAAACAGAATATGTGCCGAAGTATCACCGATGGATGAACGCCTGATTCCTTTCCCCAGTTCTAGACTTTCCCCAATGCTAACTGCTTGAGAATAGGGAGAGTTTGGGTCCTGCCGCGGTGGGTTGGGTAGGAACGACTGCGGCAGCTGTGGAATAAGCTGGCTGGTGGAAGGCTCTCCTGGGCCTTCTTTGGCATGTGTACTAAGAGGTACTGATTTAGACCATGTGTCTCTTCAGTAAGAGAACTACTTGCTAGGTGATCAAATTCAGAGTTATCTTCGGTTTAATGTTACCCAAGGGGATGACAAAATCTTGCTAAATTTAGTTTTTTACTTCCCCATTAATTTACATTCTATTGGAAAGTGTTAAGAAGATCTGTTCTTTATTTAGTGATTTGTATTTATTGAGAAGAGTATCCTGTCTCCGGGGCTGGGAGGGGTTGGGGGGTGTCCTCTGAGGAAAACATACAGGGTATCATGCTGTTTCTCATTCTTGCAAATTACATTAGGTGATTTGTCCTCATGGATTGTTCATTTTGAGGTTTTTTTTTTTTTTTTTAAGGACTGATATTTTTCCCATTCTTGAAGAGGTATTTTTCCCTATCTTGATGAGATTCTCAGTTACCATGTTAAATGGGTTAGTGTACTGGACTTTGCATAGTAAAACCCTAACTCTGACACTTGTAAAATATTTGACCTTAAGCCACTTGCTTAGCTCCTTCAAGGCTTGCCTATTTTCCTCATTGGTAAAATTGAGATTAAAATTCCATAATTCTTACTACTGTAAAAGTTAAATGAACAGCATGTATTTTGTAAAATCGAAGACTTCATAGTCATTTACAATATTAAATTCCATTTTACTTATTTCTTCCTTTCACTTGTTTTTTAATGCTTATATATGTAACACAACTGAAGCTAGATTATATTTGTTTTCCTTCAGAAAGGTATAGGCATAATACTATCCAAAGGACATTTCCTGTGATTTTGAAAAAGAAAATCACCCTGAGAAGTTAGGTTTTTTTGGATTTGTGGTTACACACTTTCTCATACCCACTCACAATATTTCCTCTCTGGAGGTATGTGTGGCTAAAAATAATGATAAAGAACCACAGGTATATATATATTTTTCCTGTTCTGAGAATATTCACTATGCTATAGAGTTTTTGTATAAAGCTGGTTATGTTGCTTTTAACATTAAGGAAATAATAAAATACAAAAAGAGACTCAGAAATTCGGAGTTGCATTTAATATTAAGCAAATGAACATTTCAAAACTGCTTAACAAGAAGGCCACATCTGATTTTTAGCTACTGTTTCATAACCTCATTAGTTTTTTTTCTAACCTAACTTTCAAAGTGCTTATGCTTAATTTCGTTATGCAAAGTATCAAAAATGTGAAATCTAGCTTAGAAAACTATATATGTTCAGCTTCAGTTTCAGTGAACACATTTTTCCTCTCAGATGTAGTAAAACATTCCGTGGTTTAATTGCTCAGTGATGAGAACATTTCTTCCAAAATGCGCTCAGCATTTCTCAGGGGTGAGGATGTCTATAAACTGTTGCTGTGGAATACCTCAGAAAGTAGAGCCTGCTGGTGCCACTCAGAGAGTTCCCTTCTCTTGAAACCAGGAAGTGTTTCCTTTTGCCTAATTAATTGGCTATTAGAGACCTCATGACAATGCAGCAAAGTCATAATTAGTTGCTTGTCTATGTGAGTAAGATTGAATATTTCATGTCACGCTTGTGTGGAAAAAGTGTATTTGTTGTTTCCTAGCAGGTTTTATTGTGCTATCTTTATTTATGCTATCTTGTCTTGGTGTCCTTCCTGTATTTCAAACTCATTAAAGTAAGCAAGGGCTTCCCTGGTGGCTCAGATGGTAAAGAATCTGCCTGCAATGTAGGAGACCTGGGTTCAATTCCTGAGTCAGGAAGTTCTCCTGGAGAAGGGAATAGAAACCCACTCCAGCATTCTTTCCTGGAGAATTCCATGGACAGAGGAGCTTGGTGGGCTACAGTCCATGGGAGTCACAAAGAGTAGGACATGACTGAGCAAGTAAGCACACACTCCCAGCACAATGTGACCAGAGTTGATGACACTGTTGTTCCAACTCATATTGTATGTAGCACCAGCCTGTCTCCTTTAAATGAATGTTAGCATGTATGTGCAGGGGTGAGAAATAAATCATTCACTTAATGTATCTCATAGGAAACTAGATAGAAAGAATGCTCACCCTCAAGATTAGAGACCGTTTTAATTATTTTGTGTCTCTTAGTGTCTAGTACAAAGTCTAACTTGGGTTAATTCATGATACGTATTTGTAGAGTGGTTAATTGTTGTACTTAGAGGCTAGAGTTGTTGAGAGAGATGATGACTTATCACCTCTGTACAGTCTTCACCTCTAGCTTTCCAAATCTCATGCATTATTGCTTTCCTCAGGTGATTATCTTCTGACCCTCACTACTCCTAGCACTCTCTAATAGTCCCTCTAATTTGACTTTAGGGAGTGTTCGTACCGTTTCATGAGATGGCCAACTGGTTAATATACTACAGACCTGGACAAAGACTATATCATCTATTTTTAAAACGTGACCAACCTAAACTTTCACATTTATTCCAAATTCCTTGGGAACCATGTAACGTGGGTTCTATTTATAGCTAATCAAGTGTGTGGCAAGATTTTTCTCTTTTCAATGGAAGGAGGACGAGTACCTCACATTTACATAATATTTTCACATTTGACTCATGCTACTCATTTGCATTCATGAAAAATAGATAAGGTAGCACAAATTTCATGAAATTCTATGTTAAATGGTGCATGCCAGTATTTATATGACAAGGTGTGTGATATCCTTTTTTATTAGATTTTCAAATTGTTTCCTGGCCCCCTCATCCCCCACTTTCCCCTGACTCCTCCAATTTAGGACCACTGATGTTGGAATTTTCTTAATAAAGAAGCAGAGCAAAAGGAACTTTTAGCAAAAAGTGTAACATGAGTAGAGCCCCTCACGTGAATAAGTATAGGATGTATTAAAAAATTTCACATAATTTGGGGGCAGTTGGAGCATTGGGTACAATGGGGAAGACCTGAAGATGATGCTGCAGAGACATCTGTCAGATATTGTGAAAGGCCTTATGATTTGAGCATGAATTTAAGCTGCATTTTGTGACTAGTAAGAGGAAATTACAACATTTGAAGCACGAAACAAGGGTGGATTTTTTAAAAAATTTGTTTAATTTTAAAAATTAGTTTATTATTTATTTATTTTGGCTGTGCTGGGTCTCCGTTGCTACCCAGGGCCTGCTCTTCGTTGTGGCGCACATGCTTCTCATCGCCATGGCTTCTCTTGTTGGAGCATGCGCTCTGGGTGCACAGGCTTCCTTGGTTGCATCACCGGGTTTAGTTGCCCTGCAGCATGTGGACATCTCCCCCTGGATCAGAGAGCAAACCCATGTCCCCTACATTGGTAGGAAGATTCTTAACCACTAGACCACCAGGGAAGTCCTACAGTGGATTTTTTAAAGACAGGCAAGTATGAAAGATGCCTTGGTGTGGGAGTTAACTAAAGGTGGTGGGCAGCAAGGAGGGTATTGTAATAGTTTAAGAACTGATGATTGGGTTTCCCTGGTGGCTCAGATGGTAAATAATCTGCCCGCAATGCGGGAGACCTGGGTTCGATCTCTGAATTGGGAAGATCCCCTGGAGGAGGGCACGGCAACCCACTCCAGTATTCTTGCCTGGAGGATCCCCACGGACAATGGAGCCTGGCGGGCTACCGTCCCATGGGTCGTAGAGGGTCGGCTACGACTGAGAGACTACACACTGCACACACAAGAACTGATGATTAGCTGAACTAAGAGAGAATCATCAGTGAGAATAATATAGAATAGGTAGAGCCAAGTGCTGGGAAAAATTCTTGAAAGCAAGAGAGTAAGCAGAGCTCAAGGAGAAGGGGAGAAAAATGAAAAAGGACCTAGGTGAAAGCGCTGTCATGGAATCTAAAGGAAGCATTTTCCCATTTTCTGACACATACAAAACATTCAGCAAAGGTTAAGCAAATTACCAAATGCTCTCTTTAGGAGTATCAAATATCCCAGAGAGGTCAAATTGGTTAAGGACTTACACTAACTAAAATCTATTATGAAATCACTGGTGACCTCTCTGAAAGCAGATACAGCAGATGTATGAAGACAGAAGTCATATTCAAGAGTAATTAAGAATAAATTTGACCTGAAAAACTTTCATGATGATTACAAACTGCTCCTATAAGAAGTCTACTCCAAAAGAGAATAATTCAACTCAAGAAATATTTATTGATCATTCATTTTGGGTCAGGTTTCGTGTTAAGTACTGTGTTCCTTAATGGAGTATAGAGCCTGGAGGAGTAAACAGGTATTTAAGTTGAGTGTTAAGAAAGGCTAAGGACACAGATGTATTGAACAGTCTTTTGGACTCTGTGGGAGAAGGCAAGGGTGGGATGATTTGAGAAAATAGCATTGAAACATATATATGATCATATGTGAAACAGATCGCCAGTCCAGGTTCGATGAATGGGACAGGGTGCTCAGGGCCGGTGCTCTGGGATGACCCTGAGGGGTGGGATGGGGAGGGAGGTGGGAGGGGGGTTTAGGATGGGGAACACATGTACACCCGTGGCGGATTCATGTCAATGTGTGGCAGAAACCACTGCAATATTGTAAAGTAATTAGCCTCCAATTAAAATAAATAAATCAAAATAATAAAAAATAAAATTCACAATCTTAAAAAAAAAAAAGACGATATGGGCTAACATAATACAGGAACTGACCTACTTTAGATCAAGGAAGACCTCCCTCAGAAGAAACAACTAAGATGAGGCTCAGAATATGAGTTGGAATTAGCCATCAAACCTTGGTCGGGGGCATAAGAAAATGGAAAGAAATGGCTAAAAAATATATAAAGGGATAGAAACAAGTCAGACCAGAGTTTTTAAATTGTGAAATAGATCATACCCACAAAAATTCAATATAACTTTCATACACTTAACCACCTCACCTCCTTATTGGAAATAAAATATTAGCAATCATTTTGAAGCAGTCTGTGCTTCTATTCCTGTGTATCTTTTCCCCTTTCTTCAATACACACACACACACACACACACACACACACACATACAATACATTCAATATATATTATGTATGTAATTACTGTTATGAATTTTGTGCATGTTATTTACTTGTCTTGCTTTCTATTATTAATATATGTATGAAAAAGTGAAAGTGTGAGTCGTTCAGTTGTGTCCGACTTTTTCCAACCCCATGGACTGTAGCTAAACAGGTTCCTTAATTCATTGAGTTCTCCAGGCAAGAATACTGGAGTGGATAGCCATTTCCTCCTCCAGGGTTTCTTTTCCATCCAGGGATCAAACCTGGGTCTCCTGCATTGCAGGCAGATTCTTTGCCATCTGAGCCACAGGGAAGCCCAACATAAGTATTGGTGCATGCATGCTAAGTTGCTCCAGTCGTGTCCAAATCTTTGCAACCCCATGGACTGTAGCCCGCCAGGCTTCTCTGTCCTTGGGATTCTCCAGGCAAGAAGAGCGTAGTGGGTTGCCATACCATCCTCCCCGGGATCTTCTTGACCCAGGGGTTGAACTGGTGTCTCATGTCTCCTGCACTGGCAGATGGGTTCTTTACCACTAGCACTGTTGCAGGAAGTGGGACCCTTTCCCAGATCTGAAAGTAGAATCTTGTCTAGCACATGGAAATGTGTTGTCTGAGGAGACACATGAGCTTTAATTTGCATATTGTTAACATTAGTTAGTTT